>NC_088284.1:54916305-55584624 GCF_036013445.1 Caloenas nicobarica
TACCACACCTTCCCTTCCCTTCCCTTCCCTTCCTGCACCTTCCCTTCCCTTCCCTTCCCTTCCCTTCCCTTCCCTTCCCTTCCCTTCCCTTCCCTTCCCTTCCCTTCCCTTCCCTTCCCTTCCCTTCCCTTACCTTCCTTTCCCTTCCCTTCCCTTCCCTTCATTCCCTTCCCTTCCCTTCCCTTCCCTTTACTTCCCTTCCCTTCCCTTCCCTTCCCTTCCCTTCCCTTCCCTTCCCTTCCCTTCCCTTCCCTTCCCTTCCCTTCCCTTCCCTTCCCTTCCCTTCCCTTCCCTTCCCTTCCCTTCCCTTCCCTTCTCGCACCTTCCCTTCCCTCCCTTCCCTTCCCTTCCCGTCCCTTCCCGCACCGTCCCTTCCCTTCCCTTCCCTTCCTTTCCCTTCCCTTCCCTTCCCTTCCCTTCCCTTCCCTTCCCTTCCCTTCCCTTCCCGCACCTTCCCGCACCTTCCCTTCCCTTCCCTTCCCGCACCTTCCCTTCCCTTCCCTTCCCGCACCTTCCCGCACCTTCCCTTCTTTCCCTTCCCGCACCTTCCCGCACCTTCCTTCCCCTTCCCTTCCCGCACCTTCCCCTTCCCTTCCCTTCCCGCACCTTCCCGCACCTTCCCTTCCTTTCCCGCACCTTCCCTTCCCTTCCCTTCCCTTTCCTTCCCTTCCCTTCCCTTCCGCACCTTCCCCTTCCTGCACCTTCCCTTCCCTTCTCGCACCTTCCCTTCCTGCACCTTCCCTTCCCTTCCCGCATATTCCATTCCCGTCCCTTCCCTTCCTTTCCCTTCCCTTCCCTTTCCTTCCTGCACCTTCCCTTCCCTTCCCTTCCCTTCCCTTCCCTTCCCTTCCCTTCCCTTCCCTTCCCTTCCCTTCCCTTCCCTTCCCTTCCCTTCCCTTCCCTTCCCGCACCTTCCCTTCCCGCACCTTCCCTTCCCGCACCTTCCCTTCCCGCACCTTCCCTTCCCTTCCCGCACCTTCTCTTCCCGCACCTTCCCTTCCCGCACTTTCCCTTCCCGCACCTTCCCTTCCCGCACCTTCCCTTCCCTTCCCGCACCTTCCCTTCCCTTCCCGCACCTTCCCTTCCCGCACCTTCCCGCACCTTCCGCACCTTCCCGCAACTTTCCGCACCTTCCCTTCCCTTCCCTTCCCTTCCCTTCCCTTCCCTTCCCTTCCCTTCCCCTTCCCTTCCCTTCACTTCCCTTCTCTTCCCGCAACTTCCCTTCCTTTCCCGCACCTTACCTTCCCGCACCTTCCCTTCCCGCACCTTCCCGCACATTCCTGCACCTTCCTTCCCTTCCCTTCCTTCCATTCCCTTCCCTTCCCTTCCCTTCCCTTCCCTTCCCTTCCCTTCCCTTCCCTTCCCTTCCCTTCCCTTCCCTTCCCTTCCCTTCCCTTCCCTTCCCTTCCCTTCCCTTCTCGCACCTTCCCTTCCCCACCTCCCTTCCCTTCCCGCATCTTCCATTCCCTTCCCTTCCCTTCCTTCCCCCTTCCCTTCCCTTCCAGCACCTTCCCTTCCTTTCCCTTCCCTTCCCTTCCCTTCCCTTCCCTTCCCTTCCCTTCCCTTCCCTTCCTTCCCTTCCCTTCCCTTCCCTTCCCTCCCTTCCCGCACCTTCCCTTCCTTCCCGCACCTTCCTCCCTTCCCTTCCCTTCCCTTCCCTTCCCTTCCCTTCCTTCCCTTCCCTTCCCTTCCCTTCCCTTCCCTTCCCTTCCCGCACCTTCCCTTCCCTTCCCTTCCCTTCCCTTCCCTTCCCTTCCCTTCCCTTCCCTTCCCTTCCCTTCCCTTCCCTTCCCTTCCCTTCCCTTCCCTTCCCCGCAACCTCCCTTCCCTTCCCTTCCCGCAACCTCCCTTCCAGCACATTCCCTTCCCTTCACGCAACTTCCCTTCCCGCACCTTCCCTTCCCTTCCCGCACCTTCCCTTATCTTCTCTTCCCGCACCTTCCCTGCCCTACCCTTCCCGCACCTTCTCTTCCCTTCCCTTCCATTCCCTTCCCTTCCCTTCCCTTCCCGCACCTTCCCTTCCCTTCCCTTCCCTTCCCTTCCCTTCCCTTCCCTTCCCTTCCCTTCCCTTCCCTTCCCTTCCCTTCCCTTCCCTTCCCTTCCCTTCCCTTCCCCTTCCCTTCCCTTCCCTTCCCTTCCCTTCGCTTCCCTTCCCTTCCCTTCGCTTCCCTTCCCTTCCCTTCCCTTCCCTTCCCTTCCCTTCCTTTGCCTTCCCTTCCCTTCCCTTCCCTTCCCTTCCCGCACCTTCCCTTCCCTTCTCTCACCTTCCCTTTCCGCACCGTCCCTTCCCTTCCCACATCTTCCCTTCCCTTGCCTTCCCTTCCCTTCCCTTCCCTTCCCTTCCCTTCCCTTCCCTTCCCTTCCCTTCCCGCACCTTCCCTTCCCTTCCCTTCCCTTCCCTTCCCTTCCCTTCCCTTCCCTTCCCTTCCCTTCCCTTCCCTTCCCTTCCCTTCCCGCAACCTCCCTTCCAGCACATTCCCTTCCCTTCACGCAACTTCCCTTCCCGCACCTTCCCTTCCCTTCCCGCACCTTCCCTTATCTTCTCTTCCCGCACCTTCCCTGCCCTACCCTTCCCGCACCTTCTCTTCCCTTCCCTTCCATTCCCTTCCCGCACCTTCCTTCCCTTCCCTTCCCTTCCCTTCCCTTCCCTTCCCTTCCTTCCCTTCCCTTCCCTTCCCTTCCCTTCCCTTCCCTTCCCTTCCCTTCCCTTCCCTTCCCTTCCCTTCCCTTCCCTTCCTTCCCTTCCTTCGCTTCCCTTCCCTTCCCTTCGCTTCCCTTCCCTTCCCTTCCCTTCCCTTCCCTTCCCTTCCCTTCCCTTCCCTTCCCTTCCCTTCCTTCCTTCCTTTGCCTTCCCTTCCCTTCCTTCCCTTCCCTTCCCGCACCTTCCCTTCCCTTCTCTCACCTTCCCTTTCCGCACCGTCCCTTCCCTTCCCACATCTTCCCTTCCCTTCCCTTCCCTTCCCTTCCCTTCCCTTCCCTTCCCTTCCCTTCCCTTCCCTTCCCTTCCCTTCCCTTCGCTTCCCTTCCCTTCCCTTCGCTTCCCTTCCCTTCCCTTCCCTTCCCTTCCCTTCCCTTCCCTTCCCTTCCCTTCCCTTCCCTTCCTTTGCCTTCCCTTCCCTTCCCTTCCCTTCCCTTCCCGCACCTTCCCTTCCCTTCTCTCACCTTCCCTTTCCGCACCGTCCCTTCCCTTCCCACATCTTCCCTTCCTTCCCTTCCCTTCCCTTCCCTTCCCTTCCCTTCCCTTCCCTTCCCTTCCCTTCCCTTCCCTTCCCTTCCCTTCCCTTCCTTCCCTTCCCTTCCCGCACCTTCCCGCACCTTCCCGCACCTTCCCTTCCCTTCCCCCACCTTCCCTTCCCTTTCCTTCTCGCACCTTCCCTTCCCGCACCTTCCGTTCCCTTCCCGCATCTTCCATTCCCTTCCCTTCCCTTCCTTTCCCGCACCTTCCCTTCCTTCCTGCACCTTCCCTTCCCATCCCTTCCCGCACCTTCCCTTCCCTTCCCTTCCCTTCCCTTCCCTTCCCTTCCCTTCCCTTCCCTTCCCTTCCCTTCCCTTCCTTCCCTTCCCTTCCCTTCCCTTCCCTTCCCTTCCCTTGCCTTCCCTTCCCTTCCCTTCCCGCACCTTCCCTTCCCTTCCCTTCCCTTCCCTTCCCTTCCCTTCCCTTCCCTTCCCTTCCCTTCCCTTCCCTTCCCTTCCCTTCCTCCTTCCCTTCCCTTCCCTTCCCTTCCCTTCCCGCACCTTCCCTTCCCGCACCTTCCCTTCCCTTCCCTTCCCGCACCTTCCCTTCACTTCCCACACCTTCCCTTCCCTTCCCAGACATTCCCTTCACTTCCCTTCCCTTCCCTTCCCTTCCCTTCCCTTCCCTTCCCTTCCCTTCCTTCCCTTCCCTTCCCTTCCCTTCCCTTCCTCCTTCCCTTCCCTTCCCTTCCCTTCCCTTCCCTTCCCTTCCCTTCCTTTCCCTTCCCGCACCTTCCCTTCCCGCACCTTCCCTTCCCTTCCCTTTCCTTCCCTTCCCTTCTCTTCCTTCCCTTCCCTTCCCTTCCCTTCCCGCACCTTCCCTTCCCCTTCCCTTCCCTTCCCTTCCCTTCCCTTCCCTTCCCTTCCCTTCCTTCCCTTCCCTTCCCTTCCCTTCCCTTCCCTTCCTTCCCTTCCCTTCCCTTCCCTTCCCTTCCCGCACCTTCCCTTCCCTTCCCGCACCTTCCCTTCCCGTACCTTCCCTTCCCGCACCTTGCCTTCCCTTCCCTTCCCTTCCCTTCCCTTCCCTTCCCTTCCCTTCCCTTCCCTTCCCTTCCCTTCCCTTCCCTTCCCTTCCCTTCCCTTCCCTTCCCGCACATTCCCTTCCCTTCCCGCACATTCCCTTCCCTTCCCTTCCCGCACCTTCCCTTCCTTTTCCGCACCTTCCCTTCCCTTCCCTTCCCTTCCCTTCCCTTCCCTTCCCTTCCCGCACCTTCCCTTCCCTTCACTTCCCGCACCTTCCCTTCCTGCACCTTCCCGCACCTTCCTTCCTTTGCCTTCCCTTCCCTTCCTTTGCCTTCCCTTCCCGCACCTTCCCTTCCCTTCCCGCACCTTCCCTTCCCTTCCCGCACCTTCGCTTCCCTTCCCACACCTTCCCGCACCTTCCCGCACCTTCCGCACCTTCCCGCGCCTTCCCTTCCCTTCCCTTACCACACCTTCCCTTCCCGCACCTCCCTTCCTTCCTTCCCTTCCCTTCCCTTCCCTTCCCTTCCCTTCCCTTCCCTTCCTCCCTTCTCTTCCCTTCCCTTCCCTTCCCGTCCTTCCGCACCTCCTTCCCTTCCCTTCCCTTCCCTTCCCTTCCCTTCCCCTTCCCTTCCCTTCCCTTCCCTTCCCTTCCCTTCCCTTCCCTTCCCTTTCCTTGCCTTCCCTTGCCTTCCCTTGCCTTCCCTTGCCTTCCCTTCCCTTCCCTTCCCTTCCCTTCCCTTCCCTTCCTTCCCTTCCCTTCCACACCTTCCCTTCCCGCACCTTCCTTCCCGCACCTTCCCTTCCCGCACCTTCCCTTCCCGCACCTTCCCTTCCCTTCCCCCACCTTCCCTTCCCTTCCCTTCCCTTCCCTTCCCTTCCCTTCCCTTCCCTTCCCTTCCCTTCCCTTCCCTTCCCTTCCCTTCCCTTCCCGCACCTTCCCGCACCTTCCCCTTCCCTTCCCGCACCTTCCCTTCCCACACCTTCCCTTCCCTTCCCTTCCCTTCCCTTCCTTCCCTTCCCGCACCTTCCCGCACCTTCCCGTACCTTCCGTTCCCTTCCCGAATCTTCCCTTCCCTTCCCTTCCCTTCCCTTCCCTTCCCTTCCCTTCCCTTCCCTTCCCTTCCCTTCCCTTCCCTTCCCTTCCCTTCCCTTCCTGCACCTTCCCTTCCCTTCCCGCACCTTCCCTTCCCGCACCTTCCCTTCCCTTCCCTTCCCTTCCCTTCCCTTCCCTTCCCTTCCCTTCCCTTCCCTTCCCTTCCCGCACCTTCCCGCACCTTCCCGCACCTTCCCGCACCTTCCCGCACCTTCCCTTCCTTTCCCGCACCTTCCCTTCCCTTCCCTTCCTGCACCTTCCCTTCCCTTCCCTTCCCTTCCTTCCCGCACCTTCCCGCACCTTCCTGCACCTTCCCTTCCCGAACCTTCCCTTCCCGCACTTTCCCTTCCCGCACCTTCCCTTCCCGCACCTTCCCTTTCCTTCCCGCACCTTCCCTTCCCGCACCTTCCCGCACCTTCCTTCCCGCACCTTCACTTCCCACACCTTCCCTTCCCGCACCTTCCCTTCCCTTTCCGCACCTTCCTTCCCTGCCCCTTCCTGCACCTTCCCTTCTCGAACTTTCCCTTCCCACACCTTCCCTTCCCGCACCTTCCCTTCTCTTCCCACACCTTCCCTTCCCTTCCCACACCTTCCGTTCTTTCCCTTCCCTTTTCCTCTCCTCTCCTCTCCTCTCCTCTCCTCCCTTCCTCTCCCCTCCTGTCCCCTCCTTCCCCTCCTGTTCCTTTTTGTTTCCCCAACCAGTGTTTTTCTCCTGCTTTCCTTCTCAAGAGTTTGTGATGATTAGCTATGATGATAGTTTATGTGTGATTTGCTTGTGGTTGTATTAATTCTGGCATTTACATAACCTAAATTACTTTAACTTCTAGTGGAAGAAATTTAACATAATTACAGCAAATTAACTGTAAATTTTTGTTGTGCTTCCTGAAGCTCACATGCAGCTTCAGTGTCAGTTGCAGACCCTGCTGTTGCTAGCTATCTTCTGTATGCTGTTCTGCAGGTGGCAGAAATGGGAGGATGTTGGGTTTGAACTCCTAGTGCTAGTGTTTCAGGATTTACTGTGACACTCTATAATAAAATTAAGACCTGAAGGGATTTTGCCTGCAATTTCTCCTTTATGACAGAGAATTTTCATCTCAAGTTAAAACAAGAGAATAGGAGTAAATGGAAATAGAGATACACAGTTTGTCTTGGTACAGGCCTATATAATATGCAGCAAAGGGCAGTGGTTCAATTGTTTGCTTGTTTCCCCTTGATAATTATAGATTATTTTGTTATTTACTCTCATCCGTTTGCTGCACTGGAATGCCATGAGAACTGCCCTTATTTTCAGGCATTTGCTGTCAGGTGGAACAAGTGTCCTTCATTTCCATGTACATCTTAGTCTCTCCTTTCCTTGCCATCTCTCCTGTGCAGATCCATGAGAGCATGCTGTTTTCCCAGTTTTGTGTTTGTAGATCAGAAAGTCTGTGGCAAAACCCAAGATGGAACCCAGAGTACTTCCTACTAAACAATATTGATTTGATTTGAAGTTTTACAGCTTTTATTAACTTAATAACGTGGTAATTTTGCCTTTATTTTGAATAGAACTCCTATCTGTCTACCTGTTGTACCATTACCTCATCTACCTGTATGCCCTTTCTTACAACATTTTCTCAAAAATTCAAGGTTTTTAAAAACTGATTGTATTCTGCCATGTAGCTGTGTATTCTGCTATGTAGCAAAGTCTTTTAGGGTGGAAGTCCCAGGTTTGATGATTTTAAAAGCGTTATATTTAGTGAGTGTTCAGTATTAACCTTTAGTACCTAATGACCTGGAAATCTTCTGTTGGATTTTTTTCAAATACAGAAAAGAAATATGCATTGACCAGTTTTGCCTTTCAGCCAATTTTACTTTGTTTACAGCCTCTTTCTGGAAGTGGTCTTATAGCATTGGCATGATTTCTTTTGTTAATTTATGTCAAACATGTTTGTCTTTCTGGCTTTACATCTGACAATACAGATTTATTTCAGCAGTCTTTAGCTTCCCTTATGCTTTCCCTGCACTTTATAGTTTCAGTTTCATAATCACCTATTTCTTCTGACTTTTTTTTTTGTTATTTTGAGTTGCTACCTCTAAATGCAGTTCTCCATTGTTTAGACAAAGATGACTGGAATTAAGTTCTACCAAATGCAACACTTGTTACGACTTCTGATTTTAGTTATATAGCTTTGTGTCAATATTTTTGTTCCCAGTATTTTTTCTGATGACATTTTGCATTGGGAAATTTAGCTCAACTGAATAACAAATTATGTATAATCACTTGTTGGGACTGTGCTCTGTGCTCCCATGTTGAATACAAGTGTATCACAGTAACTGGTCTTCGAACAACCACTGGTTTAAAGTCTAGTAATTCAGTAATTTTTATTCATTATAGTGAGATAAAAAGTAGAGGTATTTACTGTTTTGTGCAACACCTTTACCTTAGTCGATTAACTTCTATAATATTAACAAATGTGATGATTCAGTGCTCATTGCATGAAAAGTCAATTAGAAGTCTACTCAAAGTCCTCAACTATAATTTTTACCCATTACAGACAAAGGTTTGAAGAATGAGTTACTTTGTTTTCCAGTTTGATTTGGAGCTAATATGATTTTTTCGCCCCGCTTAATGCCTATTGTTGCATTCTTTAAAGGAGAATGTGGAGAATTCTGCACATCTAATAATGAATTTGAATTTAAGTTGCATTGCTCACTGGTATTAGTACCCTGTATTGCTAGTTTTGGCATATCAAAACTTCATCCTTTTTAAGTGGAGTGAAATAAAGATTGGGAACTTAGACTAAGTTACAGGAATTTACATATGCTGTCAGACAAGAAAATGAGCAGTCCTGCTAGAGGAATCAGCAGGCATAGCTCTTGCAATTGTAGGCCAGCATTTAGATCAGAATTATTGATCTTCACTAATTATTGGGTATTTCTTGATCTAAGTCACCACAATTCCTACACCTTGCAACATGAATTATTGAATGCCAAAAATAGCTGACTGGAGACTGGGATTCTACTTTGACTTGCATGTTCTGATTTTTCATTCTCAACAGCAGGTAAAACCTAATGATATCCTCAGAAATTGCTTTTCTTTTTCTATTCACGGTGGACGGGTCATGACACTTTTAAGGTAAAGCAATGTGGCTTGAAGGAGTATCTGAAACTTTTGAGTATGACAATAGCAGCATTATGTCAGGTCTATATCAGTTATTTGAGTTTTCCTCAGCAAAAGTGAACATCAGAACAGAATAAATATGCAGAGACAAAAAATGTTCTTTCATTAATAATAGTTTATAAAGGTTATTTCCAAATGGCACTGTGTAACTACGGAGTAATGGTTCTTGTCAAGTGATAGTACCATACCAAATAACATACCATTGACTGGTAGGAGGACACACCGTGCGTATATATTCTGGATAAAATTCTTTAAATGAAATCTTTAAATAAATTATTTTTACCCTGTTATGTCATCCAAAGAATGGAGTAGAAATATGTGTTTGTACTTCTTTGTGTATCATGATAACATTAGTTTCTTTTTGCAGGAAGGCAGATTCAGATTGCAGATTACCGTTACTTTAATGATGAGTGGCCAATTAGCTTTGGGTTCTGTCAACCTCAGTGTTTTACTCTTTAGTTTTGCCCTCATGAAAAACAGTATCTTACTGATAAGGGCTTAGTTCTTTCATCATTGCAAAGAACCTCTTGAAGTAATGCAAAAGTGAAACAAAAGTCTTTTTTTCAGAAATGTAACATGGCTTGTGTGCTGAAATAAAGAAGCTCTAGCTTTGTCAGGCTTGTGTGAGCAAAAGTAAGGACTTATGTTATGCATTTGTTCTATTAACTTCTTGTACTTCACATCTAAATATTTTGCCAGTATATGATACATTTTAACTTACGTCATTAAAAGGACATATTTAATACATGCACACTTTCTAATTGCATTTTGATTTTGTCAGTAACTACACTTCCCAATTTATGTAGGCCTAAGGAGTGAATTTACTATAGTCCTTCATATAAACATGTGAAGATCCACATAAGTTTTAAATACATAACACTTTTAAAAACTGAGGATCTATGGCAAGAAGAGGTTTTACTAGATGAGTACTCAAATCAGCCTTTCTTAGCAATAAAAAGATAGCAGAAAGAACCTAGTGGTTTATTAAAGCTCTGTTTTACTGAACTGAAGTAGTGACATTTCCTTGTGTTTATATCATGTTACGCTTTCACAGAAAAATGCAGATATTGATTAACTAACTCTGCAGCTCTCCTGTTAAGGTACATAATTCCTGTCTTGGTTTTACAGATGAATCAAAGAGCAATTAACTTGGATGCATGAGAATAACCAGTGGGACAGCTTTTTCTCTTACTTGCACGTTCTATATAGCAAAGTAACTGAGAGTGTTCTTGGTTCATACCAGTATAAATGTGAGAAGATGTAGTTCCAAATAATTAATGATAATGCAGTAATTTTAATGCTAATAAAATCTGTCTCCCCTTTTAAAGAAGATTCGAAAAGCACAGAGTCAGGGAGTGGGCCTGATAAATCTTTCTCACTAATGCACGGGAAAGTAAGCTGAAGAACCTGTAATAAATCTTCGAGGTGTGTTTTTAAAAACCCACTGTCCCTCCAGCAAATGCATCCAGTGGCAGTTCAATTAAGTTTGGGTGCCTTTTAACATGATGCAGACGTATAGCTACATGGTCTGTCAGTATGCTCAGTCAACTATACATCCTAAAAAGAAGTCTGCATGAGACTCTGTCAGTGCAGTAGGATGCACACGTCTAAACTCTTTTTTGCCACTGTTCTGTGTTCATCTGTATGCGAACTTTTTTAAATGGCAGGGTTATTTGCATGTTATAACTCTGTGGTTTCAGTGTATAACATGTATTTACAATTGATTACACTCACAAAGTGAGACAGGATTAATATTTCTTTTAAACTTGTATATTCAGTTTTACAAGTTTGGTTAAACAGTAATGCCTACATTGCTTTTCACCTGTCTGCTTGGTGATGTGTCAAAGACGACACATCTCTACTGGAGTTCCACTACTATGAAAAGGTTAGAAAAATAAAAATCCCCATATCCTGGAGCTAAAATTGGTGAGACAAATAGTAAGCAAAGTACTACTTTATGCTGTGTTTTACTAGAATGATTTCACTTAACAGGCAGACAGAGTTTACAGAGTTTCTCCTTATAGAGTTTCTATTTGTTTTTGTTGATCACTGGTTACTTATATCAGAACTTTCTTTTTTTTTCTTCTGTGAAACAAAGTATACTGATTTATATTTAATTCTCCCTCACTTTCTACATAAATTGTGACAATTCTGACAGTTTTCTCCTTGCTTTTCTTTTACAGACAGTTGGGATTACAAATCCAGGATGTTCTAGTGAAAGCTGTGCAAAAAGTGCATCTATGTATACATGATGTCGCACCATGGAAGAAATCCTTAACTTTGAACAAGGTGATAGTCTCTGGAGTAACTAATCCATGCTGTTACAGGCAGGAAGACAGCCTTCACTGTGACAAAGCCCAGTTTATAGCGAGGGAAAGTTCAAAGTGGGTGGTGTGTGTGTGCATCTTCATTGCCAACTGGCACAGTGCAACAAGGGAAGGACTGGGCGTTAATTTGACATGAACTGTTATGCCCTGAGGATTGCATGTCTATATCACACATCTGCCACCAATCACAGAAGATGCCACTGTTATTAACAGAACACTGGATGTGGACTGCAGGAGACTTTGCATCCACATTGTGAGTTAGGTGCTTTAATTGATGCCCTTGCGCATGATTTCAGCCTTGGTTGCACCACTTCGAACATAGTTGTGGTGTGCCTGAGTGCATACTGCATAGCTACAGGATAGAGACAAGGGAAATTTGCACCTACAAGGGCCTTGCCAGGGCACTAGATTGCTAAAGTACAGTCACTCAGTGAGTCACTCAATAGCGTGATGCTGTAATTGCAGACTGTAAATTCTTATCTTCTCTGTACCTCCATTTCTCATATGTAAAATGGGAATAATATAAACCAGCACCTGTTCCATATGTTGAGGACAATTTCTCTTTGTGAAATGTTCTGTTGCTGCAGAGAAGATCTGGTTTTAGACCTGGCTTTGAATAGTGAGCAGCAGGTGGTACATGGAACTAGGTGTTAAACTGTTAAGACAGATCAAACTGTTCTGCAGCTGCCCATGAGGTAAACACCGCTGCACCAAGCAAAGCAATTTCTGTTGAAAAAGATAGTATGTAATAATATAAGTTACAGTACTTGAATTATATTTCCGCAAACACACATTTCTGACAGGTTACTAGAAACTCCTTTACCTTAACAGCAGTTAAAAATGTACCTGTTCCTTTCTGTCTTTAACTTTTATTTAGCATACACAAATTATATTGGTATAAAATTCTTATAAGGTATGAAATGTATAGATGGAATTACTTGATTCTGGGTTGCTTTTGATCAGGATTAAATGATGATTCAAGAACTCATTGATTTCGATCTTTTACAGATGACTGAGAAAACTGTGTTTGCACAAAACATTTAATTTCTAAACATTCAATTGCTTGGATTTCTGTCTCTTATTAGTCCTAGCAAATTTAAGATTTTTGTGTGGAAAACTAAAATATTTCATCACAAATAACCACAAGGGGGAGCCCATATCACCACGTTTTTTTTTAAATTTACTCAGCAGGCGATCCTGTGTTTAAAGAGTTAAACATGAGCATTTTCCTTTAGTAGTTAACAATATTCAAACTTCTGTTCAACAGGACCTAGTGAAGAGTTATCTTATGAAGACTATTTCTGAATGTTACCTTTATATTCGAGAAGGATTAAACAAGTATGTTCTGTATCTTAGAGGGTAAGGAGGGGTTTCTCTTACCACCCCGTGCTGTAACCTTCTTCCATGCCTCCTTATCCCTTGTGACACTGCCTTGCTCCTGGCACAAAGTGATCCAGAACCTGCTGGTGGCTGTCCTGAGTTGACTTTTATGCATCACAGATGGCAGAATTTTATCAATAGTTACAAGAGTCATTTCACATAAGCAGTTACAAGGAAAATTAAGGAAAAATGCTATTAGGTGGACCAGGGAAGTGATTGATGTGGGAGAAATATTTACATCCATTTTTGCATAAGGTAAGTACAGTCGATTGGATAAATAATTGATAACAGAGATAATTGGGTAGGTGGTCTGCATCTTATAGGAAAAAAATGGGTTATATAATACTTGGATAACTTAGATGTTTGCAATTGATCGGGCCTTCTGTGGTTCTTCCTGGGCTACTGTGCTTGAAGAATAGACAGATGAAACCTCAGCCATAAGTGTAAGCATTTATCGTTGTGGTGGAAAAGGTACTGGCAGACTCTAAAAGCCCTTAAGTAATGCTTGTTTTTGAAAGGAGGAAAAAGAAGGAAGCCAGGAATTTTATTGTGCTAACAATAACTTCAGTTCCTGGAGAAATTTGCAGACAAAGAAATCAAATTTCACCATTAATGGTGAAGAAAAAAAAGAAAAACAGCTACTCTTTTTCCGATCAATCTACCCCCTTTCTGCAATATGTTAACAGGCCTTATGGAGAGAGTAAGAACAGTAGATATGAAATAGGCTTTTGGCACTGTTCTCTGTGTTGTTCTCACAAGCCATCAAAGGAAACAGGCTAGGTGTAAATATCTTCAAATAAATGAAAAAATGTTTGGAATCTGTTTCAAGAGTATACAGATGTTATTTGTTTTCAGTATAGGGAGAAAGCTTCAAGCTCTTTACAGTCTTTATTCTTGGTCCTGTACTGTTGTGAGTTTTCAGGGATGGCCCTTACAATGCTGTGGGCAGCTTGTTTCTTACATTTGCAGCTGACACCAAAATGAGGGGCTGTGCCACGGCTTTTCCAGTCAGGATTAGGTAATAAATTTGAATATGTATCAGCAGTATTATGGTGCTGCACAAAAACCAAAGAGCGGAGAAACTATATAACTTCTGACATCTTGACTGTTGAAATCTCAAGCCTGCTACTGTTTATCATTGTGGTGGAAGATGTATCAAAACCAGGACAAAAAGCAGTGTTATAGACTGATACTTCATATGCAAATGTGTCAATACACAGTCATACATACACTGGTATAGATAAATGATTTAACACGCCTCATATATGTACTATACCCCAAACAGGCAGTCTGTTCTAGGTACCAGTCAAGTAAAGTGAAGAAATCCTTTAGCAGCAAATACAAAGTGTCCGGTAAAAGCAAGTGTCCTGTAAATAGATTGTCAGTTATATGAATTAATTAGTTTTTTTCTGAACATTAGCTGTGGCTGAATACTCCTTAATGAGGGCATGGGGTTGAATAGTAAAACTATTTTAAGACACAAAGGATTACTAGGAATAATTCAATTAGTTTCTCTAGCAGTTCATCTTTTGTGCAATAACCATTTCATTATATGCCCTTTTCTGTAAGTTTCAGATCAGTGAACTGAAAAAAAACCCTATTATGCTAAAGCAATTATGGGATATATTTACTGATATTTAGTAGGTTTTTATTTAATAGTAGTATTAATTCTTAATTCTGATGCTGGAAAATTGATGTTTTATGAAATTTGGACTACATACTCTTTCAGGTTTTTCTAGTCACTGCCCATTTATTATAACTACGTTTCAGACCAAACACAGCTTCCATTACTGGCAATAGGAAAGAACTTAGTGGCTTCTGTGAGAGACAGATTCTTCTTTTCATCTTCACTCAGAGACTTTGAGGTTCATCCTAAGTTTATAGGTGGTCTTCTTCCCAGTGTTTTACAGCAAATCTGAAAAAAATCTGACTAGTTCCTGCATGTGCAGCAGAAACTGTGACCTGGCTGTAAGGCCCCTTCTGAACTGACTCCAGGCTTGGGCTGTTTGAATCTCTTTTTTTCAACATTGCTGTTTCAGCATTGCATATTCAATGGCTTCTCATTTTCTTAGAAGGCAGTAATAAGAAGAGAGAAGAATATTTATGGAGGAATAAAGGAAGAAAGGAAGAAAGGAAGAAAGGAAAGAAGGAAAGAAGGAAAGAAGGAAGGAAGGAAGGAAAGAAGGAAAGAAGGAAAGAAGGAAAGAAGGAAAGAAGGAAAGAAGGAAGGAAAGAAGGAAAGAAAGAAGGAAAGAAGGAAAGAAGGAAAGAAGGAAAGAAGGAAGGAAGGAAGGAAGGAAGGAAAGAAAGAAAGAAAGAAAGAAAGAAAGAAAGAAAGAAAGAAAGAAAGAAAGAAAGAAAGAAAGAAAGAAAGAAAGTAAGAGAAAGAAAGAAAGAAAGAAAGAAAGAAATTGATCAGCAACAGTCAGTCCATTGTGTCTGTCTTTAGTCTATTTTCAGTGGCAAAAGCTACCAAGGGAGGAGAGGATCTGCAGCTAAAACTAACCAGGAGATGACAGGAAATGGTACAAGAAGGGAATTTTCAGTCAAGGCAATGAAACTGTGATGTGAGAACTCCCAAGTGTGTCACAAACTCCTTGTGCTATCTTCATCAAACTTCTCAAAGAGAAGTGAAGACTCAAGAATTCACATATTAACCTATTTGGTTCAGATTTTATTTATTAACTGATAATGCGGCTGATAATTACACTTTTGCTCTCAGAAGATATGTTCCTTACCTGACAAGTATTCTAATAACATAGTCATAGAAAATGCAGAATTATCTTGGTAGAAGGGTACAGGAAGAACGTTACTTAAAAATTATATATAATTTTAGATTATGTTAGGAAATCTATCATGTGAAATGTGAAAGCAAGAGAAAGAAAGAAGCCTAAAATATTTAACTGAAGTCCAATGAGCCAATTTAATAGAAACATTTCAATTGTAGTACCTAGTGATGCCAAGATTGCATAGGTGAACCATTATTGGTAATTGATTTTAAAATTATACAAAATACAATAGAAATCTGTTTCTGTGCTTTCTTCCATAGGAAAATAACAACAAATGTTTTATCGATCAGCACAACAGGAGTTTCCTGCCAGAATGAAAGTTTTCTTCTTCTCTTTGGAAATTCACGTTTGTAGCCTGTCCTGTAGAGAAATGATTTGTGGCACCATGGTAAAGCTCTTGGAATTTACAATTGCTTTCATGCTATGGGAGTGAAGAGACTTCAGAGAGAGGGTAGAGATAAATCAGTTGCCAAGGGGACAGAATGTCAAGTAGAGAAAAACCACAGGAGATATTTGAATGGAGCAGCCGCACAATACCTGGCTGCCGTTCTCAGATGCTAGGATTCAGTAGGCTGTAACCAGGCAAAAAAAATTGACTTACAAAGGACTTCAGATTGCTTTGTGAGAAGTGATTAGACGCAGCCTCGTTATATGATTATCAGCTGTGAACCTGCCTTCTCTTCAGAGCACACAGCACAGCTCATGTCCCAGAGGCTTCACTGCACCAAAGGCATTTGGGACAGGAGTTTAACAGGCTGAACAGGAGCCAAATAAGGACTCAGGTGCTGGCTGTCTTCACACACACTCTAAATACACATTAGTTGTCCGTAAGAGTGAGTGTGGTGAAGGCTATCACAGTGAAAACTAACTAAAGATAAACAGCCAGCGGACTGAGAGAGTAATTGCTCACCATTGTTAGCGCACCATTCCTGCTTTGTAACTCCTTGGTAGCAGGAGATAGCAGTGTGGAAGCCACACAATTCAATTTACTGTCTGTAAACTGACATCTGTAGCTACCATAATACTCACCTCTCACCCTGCAGAACAGCAATTCTGCAGGCTCAGGAGAAGAAATAAAAGGAATGTAGAATGAATTATAATTAATTTACTTTAAGTTGAATTAAAGCCATTTTAAAATTTTCTCCAGATTTTTGAAATCTTAAAATTGATAGAACCAAATACGAATTCACAAGCTTCTTCCAATTTATAATTTTATTTGTAACAGCAGACCAAGGAAACAAATGTGATCTTTACTGTCCATTATTTTCTTGTCAACAACAGTGACTACAACTAATGAACAAGTTCTTCTGCCCTTGAATGTAGAGAACAAGAGCATTACTATATTACACTGAGGTACGACAACTTCAACTCATACTGAAGTGAAACTCATCTGCAGCTAACCACAACAGTAAACAGCTTATGGTTTGCTAAGGTGCACCCTATTCACATCTACAAAAATACTTTTTTAGTTTTGCACCATATAAACAGATGTACCTAAATGCACATGAGGTAGTGCAAACACAGATGTTTTTTCACATCTAAATGTGCAAAATATACACTGTATATGTGAAAGACATGTAGCACATTAAGTAAGTAGGCTTAGATGTATATATACACCTATATATTATTTTGTAAATGTGCTGCTAGAGTTCCATGAAAAGGAACAATCTTCAGCGTCATAAGGGGACACAATCCTGCTGCACACAAGCATCTTTTGTAAACAGCTCACATCTGTGGATAAGTAGCTGAGTAGGAACTACTCATTTAGGCATCATTTCTCTAGCAGAAGCATCATTAAGGTCAAATGTTTCAGGAAAAAGTGAAAATCAAGTCATATAATCATGTACTATTGAAGACCACATGTACATCTTACTTGTTTTGTTCACTTACATAAGTTTTCAGAAGTCCACTGTATTCACTTGGTTCTTGGTTCTCATCTGTACCAGAGCTCTGCACATTGTGCACAGAAGGAGAGTTTGGTGTCAGAGAACAAATCTTGACTCTCAGTTTTACAGCTCTAAAATTCATATACATCCTTGGAAACAGGAGCTTTCTGTGTGTAGCTCTCACTTCAGGGATGCAACTCCCTTCTGTTTGTTCTTTTTCATAGTGCCACTACATGCTTCCTGCTTAGAGGAAGCAAGAGGCACAAATATTTACTCTGGTTGAAAGTTTTCAATGCCTTTCCTGGTTGGTTGCGTCTAGTTCCCATGCCCTATATGCCTCCTAAGTAGTGAGAATGAGTTAATCAGTCTTATCCTTTGAAGTTAGTGAAATTGTCCGGTATTTTTTTGTTTTGTTTTGTTTTGTCTTGTTTTAAATTTTCTTCCAAGTCTGGAGAAGTAGC
Organism: Caloenas nicobarica; assembly: GCF_036013445.1. NCBI lineage: Eukaryota > Metazoa > Chordata > Aves > Columbiformes > Columbidae > Caloenas > Caloenas nicobarica. Next base: position 54,933,599 of record NC_088284.1, read on the forward strand.
CATTACTTTTTACTTTTCTGTTTTCAGGGCATTTCTGTTAATGGATGCCAGATTACTGATGATGCTTTAAATATCCTGGCTGAAAAGCGTGGTAAAAAGTAACTGCCATTCAAATGACCTTGTGCAATGATATTAGCAGTTTATTGTGACAATGCAGTTCTTTTGTCTTAATGGCAGCTAAGTTTTATCATCTGTGTTGAGCTATCTCAATAAAGGTGTGCATGTGGACCGTGTTTACATTAGAAGGTGGGTATTAATATAATTTCCAAGGAAAAGTTTTCATAACTGTTCCCCAGCTGGGAATGTAGCTGCTGTAACACTGTGCTTGCTTAGCAGAACAATAAAGCAGTATCCCATACAGAATAACACCTGGTGATAATCTAGTGGTTTTGACAGCAGGGTTATGTCTACCTGAGGGCATTAATCATTACAGTTAATCAGAGGTGTGTTTTTCACACTCTAGAGACACACGGCTATGCCAGAACTTTTAAGTGTAGATTGAGCATTGAAATTACAAGTGAGTTGTCCTAGGGTTTGAGATAAGAGAAAAGTCAAAACCCCATTTAATACCCTTCTCTCTGTTGTCTCTGGTAGCCCAGTTACCTCACTTGCACTGTCCTTATGTCCATTGCTGAGAAACCAGGTTTCGTTCCAGCTGTGTTTATGCATTACACATTAAAACTACACAAACATCGTCAATAGCATGAATCAATTCTGCGTGGATGTATCACTGTCAAGCTGTTGAAGTTTAAGACTGCACACATTTTTCCCTAAGAGAATTTTGTGCTGTAGCAGAGCTAATGAAAACTGGAAGAGTAGAGCTGAATGTATGAATGGCTTGTTTTCTGCCATTATACAATTTCAGTTGTTTGATATGCCATGTAACAACCTCAATATCAACCTAATTGAATTTTGTGTTTGAGAGTATATAACAGGCATTAGATTCATATGATTAGCTAGGAAAAAAGTCAAATCCTGTGGAACATAAGGAGTTTGTTAACAGTAGGAGTTCTGTTAACATTATATTTGCAGAAATAAAGCAAGAAAATGTACAAGAATGAGAGAATATGAGCTATTTTTTGCAATAATTTGATGCTTTTACTTCTATTATAACACACAAGTCTAGGAAGTGGAAGGAGTATACTGTGAATCTGTTTTACACATCTATTGCTAATGAAAAATCAAAATAATTATTTACATGAGATATTTTGACTGTAAAGCATAAGAATGCATGTGTCACCCTGGGATAAAAGGAAATCTTGGCTGTGTAGTAGCTTAACAATAAACAGAAAAGTCAAGGGTGTGTATTGTGGCATTTTTTAACTACCCAGACAAAAGAGTACTCTGAAGACATCATGGTAGCTTGTCATTAAGCTTCCTTCTATTACATGGAGTCATAAAACTTGTAAATCTGTTGGTCCTTTTTCTGTGTGTGTGTGTTTCTGACATTCCATTTGTTAATGCTAACAAGTGTGATGCAGGAAGATGGAGAAGCTCAGCCAGATGAGACCTATTTTTCTTTTGTTTATAGTCAGTGGCCCATTCTTTTCCTCAGATGTTTGCCTGGGGCAGGGGTAGGATAAAAAATTAAATTTGAATAAAGTTAAGGGTTATGTAGATGTTGATGTAGGTTACTTCTGAAATGTAGTGGAACTGCATTTTAGGCAGAAACCTTTTTTGACTAGAGAGGAGGCAGATGACCTAATAGCTCAAACAGTCACTTAATAATTTCTGTCCAGCAGCAAAGTTCTTACTGCGATTTGTTGAAAGGACTATCAGAAATGCTGCTCTCTGACCTTCTTCCTAATATGGAGTTTGTTCAACTACCTTAGAATGTCCTCAGTGTACAATGAGGTGCTTGGATGAATTAAAACTTGGTCATGAAATCCAGTCTTGACTCCAGCACCTGCTCAGTGGTATGTCAATGAATAGGATGAGACTGTAAGTTACCTGTGTTTCAGTTGAGAAATACCAGATATGTGTGCATAGACTCTCCATAGTGGTCAGCACATGGGTAGTAACTGCAAAAAGGCTTGGACTGCCTGTATTAGTGGCACCGATCGAGTGCAACATATGCAAAGGGTCCCGTGCACGTAAGATGTGCTGGCTCAGTGTATGTCACCTCTATGTTTGCAGAAGCCTGAGATGTCCAGAAGTCTGGTAGCCATACAGAGCAGTAGCTTTGATCAGGCTGCTGGGAATGCGGCAATCCTGTACAAGTGGCCAAATATATCTGTTGGGGGAGGATGGTACATGTGGATTACACGTGGTAGTCTCCTACTATGCAGTGCATCATATCCTTCTTTGTTTTAAGGCCTGATGCTTTGAAACACACAGTTTAATGGTGTCTTATATGTCTTATACATTTGAAAAGCAGCTATCTGTGTAAAAAGAGGAAAATATCTGTTCTTTCCTAGGGGAAATTCATAGTTCCTGAAGGTTGCCTTATGCAAAAATTTATGGAAATTTTCATGATATTGTCAGTTGCCTTCAGTTAAACAAATTGCCAGAGTTGAACACTCTGAATCAGTTTTAATCTGAAGCACCTTGTTAATTGTTCATACTTGAGAATTCAGCTTATATATAATTTATTGGTAAGGATGACATACATCAGATATTGCAGTAATATTATTCAATGAAAACTATAACCACTTGTGCTGCTTTTTCCGGAGAAGAATATCTTTTTTTTTCAGAGTTCAAAAACTTTGTGGTATGGTGCATTCATTCAAATAAATTACACTAGCAAGAAGAAAGGAAAGTAACGGTAGTCAAGTGCACTGTCTTCAAAGCAGTTCTTTAACATTCTGTGCAAAGAAGATTTAGGATGATGGAAACAAAACCTTGCCCATCTATTTGATTTTCTTCACCAGATAAATCATATATTTTTGAAAGCTCTGAGGATGCTTACATGTTTCCTATTAGTTTGGCATCTGTCTGAATCTTTTCTTTAGAATGCCATAAAATGTCTCAATATGATGAATTCCTGATTCTTCATCTGTCCTTCCTGTTTCACAGAATACAGTACCATGTACCACTATAAATTAATGTATATCGAAGCTCAGGGCAGGACTTTGCTCTTCACAGTGAATTGGAATTGTATGCATAAGATACCTGGCTAGTGTAAAAAAACTCAGTAGGATACTAAGTGATATTACAGGAGCATCTAGCTCTCCATACCAGCTCTCAGGAGTTGATTTGGTTTGTTTGTGTGTATGGTTTTATATTTCTTCTGTGGCAGGTGAAGAGGAAGGATGTTCTTATTTGCTGTAAAAGTCACAGAAAAATGTAATCCGGGAGTGAAAGCAAGTCTTCAGTATAGCTTCAGAAGTAGGAAACATGGTTATTGGTGAAATACTACTATTTTAATAAGAGCTTTCTAACTCACATAACGGTATCAGGATCTTTCATAGTAATTTTGACACAATCTTTAGTCTGTGTTTCCTCTTTTGAGGTTAGACACCCCAAATTAGGTATATATAGAACCACTTTAAGATTGGCCTGATCGTCATAGATGATGAATACAATATATGTAGCTGCCATACATCCCACATGGCAAACTGTATGTCACAGTTAAAAAAAAAAAAAAAAAAAAAGAAAACAACACACAAAACCCCAACAACAACCACCAACCAGCCAAAGGAACAAAAAAACCAAAACCACCAACAACAACCAAACAACCCCCCGCCCTGCAACAGAAAAGCCCACCCAATACTTAATTGATTTGGGACATGTCTGCAGTGATGTCAGCAGGTGCATGAAATGCGAGCATGTGTGCCATGCATACAGCGTTGCAGAGCAGAGCTCTGCCTGCCCAGCAGCAGGTCAGCCCAGAGGGAGTTCTTGTGCTTCTCCTGCTCCGGGTAACTCAGTCACAGGCATCCTGGGAACCTCTTTACCATGACTGGTAGCATGTCCTTTAGGCATATCTGTACTGGCTTTAAACTAGCTTGATTAAGCCCTAGGATGACCACAGAGAGAAATACAGCTCAGACTAACTGCACAACTATATATTTAGCTGCTTTGGGTGTTTATAGTGATGACAGTTATGCTCTATGGTGCTTCAGTGATACACTTGTGCTGGTTTGACTGAAAATGAGTTTTCTTCATGCAGTTAGAAACCTTTCTTTTTCATAGCTAGCACTGTCACTATTTGAACATAGTTTGAGAACAAGAAATAACAAGCCAGCACAGAGCTAATGTTTTTAATTGATCTGGTCTGAGAGCCAAGGACACTCTGAATGCTCTGCCCACAGGTCTGAGGCAGTGAGGAAGTGGGGCATGGATGGGGCAGAGCTTGACTGACATCCAGGCTGATCAATGAGAGTATTCCATCCCATTAGCGTCATGCTTCATATTTAAGGAGTCAGGGCCTTCCAGTTTCTCTCTCTCTCCCATGTATTCTTGCTCTTGCTTGCTCTAGGGCACAGCCGGGGGAGTTTGGTGCGGGACGTTTAGTTCAGCTTTTTGCCATTTTGCAGAGCCCTCTGGGATTTCTGCCTTTTTCATCTCTTTTCTCTGTCTGGGATTGGCTGTTGGGACCAGGTGTGGCTTCCTCAGACTGGCTGCTCAGTTGTGGATGGAGTTCGTTTGGAATTGCCTTGAGTATCTTCTATTTTTATTTTATATATATATTTACTAGTAGTATATTAGTATTTTGTTATTTTATTAAACTGTGTTTATCTCAATCCAAGTTTCTCCCTTCCATTTTGATTCTCTCCCCTTTTTGTGCGGGGAGAGGGTGAGTGAGCAGCTATTATGGTTGTGTTGCTAGCTCGGGTTAAACCACAACAACACTAGAGTTCACTCAGCACTAGTTGAAGCATGTTGTACAAGCTGTGGTCAAAGCAGCTGCAGACATTTGCTAAGTAATTGACTATTTAATTCTGCTTCCATTTCCTATATGACTATGTATAGCTGCATGACAGAATGAAAGCACGTGGCTGCCAAATGCAAAAAAACCCTTTAGTTATAAACAAGCCAGTCAGGATCTATACCCCGTAATTAAAGTTTCACTCCTGTTCCTAACAGTTCTTCTCTGACTTCTCTATTACCACTTTCAAAAGATCACCTGTTCCTCTGCTTACATGTAGGTCTTGTATTAAATATTAATCCCCTCTTACCTCTGTCCCTCACATTTTGTAAGATAGGAGTGACCGCAATGCAAAATGTGAAAACAGATGGAGCAGGTTATGCAGTACACGGAGAGGGAAATTCCTCTCATGCTGAGAAATAGCAGAAACGTCATCAGAGGTAGAGAATAAAATGTAACTGATTCTGTCTCTTTTCTTCCTAAGGTGGAATGGAAAGATTTCATAGAATCATAGAATGTCCTGATTTGGAAGGGACTCACAAGGATCATCAAGTCCATCTCCTGTCTCTGCCCATGACAATGCCACAGTTCACACCACGTGTCTGAGGGCGTTCTCCAGTCACTTCTTGAACACTGTCAGGCTTGGGGCCGTGACTACGTCCCTGGGAATCTTTTTCCTCATGCTGTGTGCATTAGTGTAGAAGCACTTCAAATGTGGTTGATTGTGCCCTTCACCTCATGGTGCGGTCTGAGGGATCTCATTGTCATGCACCTCCTCAGGCTTTGGTGTGCCAACCCACTGCTCATCACTGACTGGCCTTGTACTGCCCGATTCCCCTTCCAATCTAGTTTAAAGCCCTGTCAATCAGCCTTGCTAGCCCCTGAGCAAACACTCTTTTCCCCTTCTGTGAGAGGTGCATCCCATCAGATGTCAGAAGACCTGGTTAAGAACAGAGCATCCCATGGTCAAAAAACCCAAAGTTCTGCTGATGACACCAGTCTTGGAGGCAGGTGTTGATCACTTGGGCTTGCTTGTTCCATTCTGTATTCCTGCCTGCTACTGAAAGGATGGAGAAAAAAACCACCTGAGCACCTGTTCAATTGACCAACCACCCTAAGCCTCTGAAATCCTTTTTTATTGACTTTAGACTTCTTTTTCCTATCTCTTCCTTGCCAAAATGAAGGACCAATAGTGGGTAATAGTCTGAGGACCTTACCAGCTTAGGGAGTCATTGAGTAATATCCCTTACCCTGGTCCCAGGGAGGCAGCAGACTTCTCTGTGGGTTGTGTCAGGCTGGCATATTTGGCCTGTGTTCCATTCAGAAGGGAGTTGCCTATGATAACTACCCTTCTTTTTGTCTTTACCTGTGAGGTTTTAACGGGTTTGGTGTGTTTCATGTGGGGCGTAGGTTGACTAGATGACCCCTCCATCGCAGAAGGGTCTTCATCAGCAGCATCAGCTGTCTGCCCATCCAGTTCCAGGGCCTCATACCTGTTGTGTACAGGCACTTGAGAAGGTGGAACAGGCTGAGGATGTAACTCTCCCCCATCTACTGGGTCTGCCCTTCCAGCCTGATGGGAAGAAAGCGTGGCACACTCTGCAGCCCAGGACTTGGACAGCTGCATCTTCCCTCCCGAGCTCAGTTTGGGTGGCTGCATCAGGTCTTGCAGCTGGAGGGACCCTGAGGGATGCTGAAGGCATAGCTCTTTGCTGGGTGGATACCATGGCTCCTACTGTCACCACTCCTGGACACCTGTGCTCCCCAGGGGCAGATTAAATCTCCCATGGTTGGTCCTGGCAACACCTCCTCCATGTCTGCCACTCTCGTGAGATCTGCCAGTTCTTCGGGGGCCTCTCTGCCCGTCCACAAGTGTCCCTGGCTCTGGGATCCCCCCCTTGCCTCCTCAATCCACACTCTGCAGCAGAACTCATTGTAGCTGCTGCTGTGCTCCTTGCTCATCACTGGATGAGAAAAGGCAAAAAAGAGTAATCATGATCACATGGGGCAAATGGGTTTCTAAAAATAGATTTTAATGTATCACACTGAAGGAAAGGTGTCAAAGGAAAATGTTAATAAGAAAAAAGAATAAACTATAAAATACTGTAAGAAGTAGAAGTAAGATATCATTCTGCTAGGGAGGAATGCTCTTCTCTTTTGTATCCTACTAGATTCAGGAAATGTGCACATCATAAAGTTTCCAGCATACTGCAGATTCAAACTTATGATAAGAAATTTAAACAGGGACTTTCTTATCTAAGTGTATATTTGTCATGTTAAAGCATCTATAAAACCTACTAGCTTGTCCTGTGAGGGTCCTTTGGGATAAATGAAGAACAGTTTTAAGCTGCAGTCTGATTTGTTGCAGAATACAGAAGGTGTCTAGTGAATAATTCTAGTTAGTCACTAACCATACTCCTTAATTTTCAAGGCAATTTGATCCCTGTGAGGTTTGAGTTGTGAGTTCAGTTGCGAGGCTTTTGGTGGCTGCTGGTGCTCAGCAATAGCTTTATTAATATAACACTAGAGAAGCAAGTAAAGAGTTGAGAATGAAGCAATGTGTTTGGTCTTCTGTTCTGTTATAGATACTCTGATCTTTGGCAAGTCCCCTTTTCTTAAAATAAGATGATATTATTTATTTGTCTCTTAAGAGGAATTATAAAGAGAGTTTAAGTTGCATTTCAAAAGATTCACATATTTTATTGATGTGATCCTCCAAAGCATCTAAGGAGAAGAAAAAAAAAAAAAGTGCTCAGTGCAACATTATTTTATAACAATATAGTGCGGAAACAGAGAAGGAAGGTTTCCTTATTCTCTGACTCCGAGCAATGTTGAACCCTGATTGATGTTTATATCATTGTACTGCTAAAGGCACCTTATAAGGCATTGAGGAAAGATGGTGAAATAAAATTGCACATCTGCTCAAGTAGAAAATTTTAAAGATTCTGTAAGTTTCATTTTGGAAACTGGATAGATTTTATTAAATAGATTTATGTTTATGTCTTATTAGCATGCTAACAAAGTCTTTAAATGATCATATATGTCAACATCTGCTACTGCTTTCAAGGCTAACCATGTAACTTCCTTGTTTAATTGTTTTTTTCATTTCATCTACTTCGTTCCTCTTTTCTAATGGATTGTGTGTTGCTGTAAGTCCTGGGAAAGGGGCTGAGTCCTTCCAGGTTCTGAATTATGGTGTACTGGACACTGTGCCTAAAGAGACTGTTCAGGACAGAGATGAGGAGTGTTGATATGTAAGAAATTAGGTGCTGTCCTGAGAGATTTGCTTTCACATTTTCATCCACTAAAATCTTCAGTTTATATGTCTAGGTTTATGGACTATCAGGATGAAAATTTTATACGATTAGATATCCTGAAGAAATTTCCATCACTCTTATCTCCAGAGAAGGAGATTCAGATAGAGGGACTAATATTTGATTACCCACTTCTTTCCATGGGGTCATTTTAGAAGTTTCTGTTTTGCTTGTTTCTTCCCACGTTATACCAGAACTAGACAACAAGAAGTTATCAGTCCTTCTCTACAAGTTTTTGCAACTTTTTTGATGTGTCAAGTCCTGCCTATTTAGGAAAAAGAAAACTGAAACAATTTAGAACAAATTTTGAAAATTTTTACTTTTTGCATCTTGGGTTTACTTTTGCATCTTTTTTGCTTTTTGCATCTTGGATTTGATGTTTCTGTTATTTCATCCTTTTCTCCTCAGACTTAGAAAACTAGAAGTATTTGGTTGTCATTCTCTAACTGCCAGATGCATAAGCTCCATGGCTGGTGGCTGTCCAGATCTGCACATACTGAACACTGGCAGAGTCCTGAGCATTGTCCATGCATATTCATCATATATTTTGAAATATCTGAGAAAACTAACTGCACTCAATATAACTGGGCTCATACAGCAAGGAAGTTTTATTTCTTGCTTTTGCCTCAATTAGTTTTAAACAACTGGGGGCAGTTTGATTTATATCTACATTATTTCCATTATATGTACATGCTAATGTTTGTGATGCTATGTATTGGTATTTGTTATACACTTGCAGAATTCTGTGTAATCCATAGGATTTGTAGTACTGCCTGTACTTCTTATTTCTCCATAGGCCTGTGGGCATGGTGTTATACAAATGACATAATACAGCACATAAGAATGTTTCCTACATATTTTGCAACACAGAGAACCCTAAAAATATTGTGAAGGTGGCCCCCCATTCAGGTACTAAAAGCTACACTTCATTGCAGAGTGTTTTCTGGAGACTGAATTTCATATGTAGAAAAGACAGTAAGTTACCAGGTCTCATTGAATATGAGTGGGAGTCATTACACACAGCTTTAAAAAAAAACATGTCTGGGGTAGAACGTGTTTCCTCAGTGAGAGGATATGCATACTTCCTGTGATAATGAACAAAACACAGACACAAAACCTAAAAATTATAATTGGAAGAACTTTTGCTATTAAGAAAATAACCTCTTGCTATGAAGTCTTTTGTTGTAAATAATTATCAGTTCCTTTATTTATTTTGGTAGCTTAAATCAATGTATAGTCCTGCATTTGGCCTAACTTGTGAGGAAATAGTTATGGCTCTAGACTTAGCAACAGAGAATACATTGTTAGAGGTCTTTGCTCAAGAAGCATGTCATGACTTGGGAAGATCTGCCCTGTGAGTCAGGATTGTCACCATGCCATGGCAGGCAAATCTTGTGAGGGGAGGATCCAGTCACGTTATGTATATGCGGTAATGGAATCAACATGTATTATAAACTTTAATCCTAACTGTTACTACTATGTACTAAATTTTGTTATAATATAATTTGTTTTTTGAAAAAATGCCAATTTTTTGAGGAGCAAGGACCATGTAACCCTAAAGGGCTGCAAAGCTAAGCATGTTTTGATGATAAAGTTGGATATCATGATAACTGTATACTGTCTATCTACAGACAAGTTGTTCAAGTATGAATGGCCATTGGGTTTTATTGTTTTCAGCTACCATACAATGTTCTGGCAGGGACATTTTAGGCAGGTATGTTTAGGTACATACCTAAAGAAGATATTATTTGCTTTCACCTTTATGTGCTGCATTTTAGCTGAGAGATACTGTTGTTCACTTTGTGGTGACTCAGTGTCCTAAACTGGAGTATTTCATTTTCAGCTCATCTTCATAAGTCATGGATAAAAGCCTGCGGGACTTCAGCACCTAGTTCTGAACAATCTGGTACAAATTTGAATGCTGAAAGGAAAATGTTTGTCCATCTGTAAGTCTCACAAATTTGAATATTTCAGCCATTCAAAAAATCGTGTGGGTCTTGCTTGTATTCCAGAGAATGTGGCTTCTTTACTGGAGATGTCAATATGGTAGTACATGAGTCCTGAAACAGCAGTTAGTCTTTCTGGCTCTAGTGACCGCAACACTTTGAATTACTAAATTGCTGGAGAAGTAATTAACTTTTTTCTATATAAATACTGACAAGCATTTCACTGCTTACAACAGAATACTATTTTTTTCTTGCCTTTTAAACACATGTAAATGAAAAAGCAGTTACAGTGTTTATTTAAGGAGTGAGATACTGTGACAGCATCTACTTCAGTTAAGCTTTCTTTTTCTACTATGAAATCCTGCATTCACTGAAGCTGTAGCTCCTCCTAATTCCTTCTAACTTTCTGTGTGGTTCTAGGTAATTGGAACCACAGAAAATGCTGAGGTAGCAGAGACTACTTCTGTCCATCCATCTTGGGTATTTTGATGGTGCCTGATGATAATAATTGAACTGCTCCTTCCTTGTGCTTGTTAACCACATTGGTGCATGTTTTAGCTGAGCCTGCTAGCTACTCATGAAAACTGGTATCAAAGCAAAAATACAGCATTTCTTTCCTAACAGCCCTCTAGCATGCTCACGCTCACAGAATTCTTGGGTAAACAAATGCTGCTCAGGTTTATACACTCCAAATGGGAACATGATAGTAGACTCCAGCAGAAAGTGTTCTTGTAGTCTCTTTAGAATAGTGAGATTTCATGGTGTTATCTCATACGGTGATTTGGCATAAATTTTATTCTAGCACATTTTATATGTATATTTAGATATACATATATATGTGTGTGCGTGTTCTGATGCCAGACATACCTTAGGAGCTATTCTGCCATTTTAGCTCAATTACTGCTCTAAAAGCCCATGCTTTTGTGATATAGTTGTAAACTTCCCAAGTTTATTATCCATCTTTGGTGAGATAATTAATGAATGAACATGCACCAGTGGGTTTTTGTCTTGATGTAAGATTGACATTCACGAGCTGCTTGGGCCTGATAATTGCAAGCAAAGCTAGTAGATCTCACATTTAGAATTCAAATGAAGTAACCTGTTTATAGAACATTAACTGTAACTCTTGGTTGCATATAATTTATTTATATTCTGGGAATCATAAAATTTTACTTGTCATAAGCAAGCATGTACATATAAAAGCCTGAGGAGAAGGTGGAGGAGGCCTCTTAGTGTGAGAAACCTTTTTCTACAGAGATTATCTTGCTGATCTAGTAAAAATCCTTCTCACTGACAGTTTTTGTACAAATTTCTTTTAAACCAAAGCCATAATACGAGCAGGAGAAGTGAGAATTAATATATTAGTATAGAGTGTATACATTTTAGAGTAATCAACTTAAACCACTTCTATCATGGTCTTCCTAGTATACTTATTTAAAACATACTCTGAAAAAATGCCTCTTTCTTAATTTCATGCTGTTGTGCTCATAGCAGATATACTTTGGAAGTAATACCTTGTTTTGATACTGGTATGTTGATATTTGTGGCTGTAGAAGGTGACTGATACAGGAATTCAGGCTTTGGTAGGCAGTTGTCGCCAGCTTCATTATCTTGCTCTGAGCCCTACAGCAACAAGCAAAAGAGGGTAAGGCACTTGTCTGAGGTTTAATATGCTGAAAGTAACTAGTATTCCTTTTCATTTTCTATCTTTTCTGCCATAAGAAATATTCTACATTTTTGTTTCTTTTGTAGCATTTTCCTTGGCAGTTATGGGCATTCAAATATGCCCCATGTGGCATAACCTTCTGTGTAAAAATATAGAGTGGACTCCACTAAAGAATAGATGTATGCTAATCACACAATGCAATTGGCATCCTTCTTTAAGTAAGAATTATGGCAGAAATCCTTTGTTAAGGTAAATATTGTATCACAGTGTTGCAAATATGAAGGTTGTAATGGTGCTTACTGTGCAGAGATCTGCAGATATTTGAATGGTTCATTCTTCTAATTACCTTTCTCTGGAATAAACCATTGGCATAGCAAAACTCCTTGCATGAATGGGGTGCTGCCTTGGGAATTAGACTTCTTGTTCCCCAAATGCACAGATTCATTCTTTGAAGGAAAAATTGTCAGTGAGTCAGATTTCCTCTGTGGTCTTCTTCCTTCTATTCCCTGCTGCCTATGCTGTGCCAGCTGGCATGCCCTCACATCACCCATGGATGTAACGTGGGGGTCCCTGTTGTGCTATCTTATGGGTAACTGTTAACTTCTTCCCTAAGCGTGATGTCGATTCTGCTCAATCTGCATGCAAATCCTGACAAAAATCTTGCTTCTAGTAAAGCTTTACAATTCAAGAAGAAACATTTTAAATGTTTAATGGTTTGAAGATTATTGCAATTGCTATCCTTACGGTTATTACTGCATTAATTTATTTCCTATGTAAAAATCAAAGTTAAAGCTTCAACTGCCATATATTGTCCCAGTAAAATCTTCATATATATGAAATATCTCTTAGTTTATAATATCTCGGGTTGAATCAAAATACATTATTATTCATCTGTATGTTTTATGCTTTTTCATAAGACTGATGACATATTGTATGTAGAAATTTAACACATGTAATTTTAGAACATTTCTTTAGATACGTAATCCCTCTTAGAAAAAAGTGATTGAATATTTATGTATGTATGTTAGGGAATAGAGAATAGGAAAAATGTCAATAATAATTTCTAGATATATATTTTTACGTGTATGTAAGTGTTCTATGTTTGTAAAGAGTGTTAGCAAATGCCTGTGACTTTTATTTGTGATAGCCTGTGAGAAGGTGCAAATATTTCACCTCAGAAATTAAAGTAGGGTTCAGTAAACTCTTCTTATACGGGAAAGAAATACTTCTCACAGTTTAAACAAACTGTTACTCTTGGCTAAAATGACTGGTAGGAATTTCTTGTTAAGAACATAGATGATTACAGAGGACAGGTTTGGTCTTTGATTTGCTCACAGGACAGGATGAACACTGACTGCCCTGGAGGACTCAGGCAGAGCATGCAGCAATTTCGATGTTCAGTAGTTTTTTTTCTTTAAATACAAGTCAGCAACAAACATTTTACACATGCATCGACTATCTCATTTCTTTTCGAACAGTTATAGGCAGTACTTCCACTATTCTTTTTCACAGTGCTTTGACCTGTATATATACTAACAGGAAAATATATGTTTTGTCTATTTGAAGTATTTTCTTCCTGGAAATCTTAAAAGCATTTTGCCCTTTTTTATTTTCATATTACAGCTATAATGCAGTTATTTTTTCTTTTTTTTTCTTTTTTTTTAATAGTGACATTTAAAATCAAATTTTATTTTCAAAAAATATTCAAATATGTTGAAAAAGCAAACATCTTAAAATTTTCTTCTTGAAAAAAATGACAAATCTTAATTATCGAGCAAACATGAGTTCAGAAGAAATAGCTATTGTATGATCCATGTAGCAAATGTGATAATTTTCCTTTAAAAAATGTTTTTCAGAACAATGTTTTGTGTACGTGTTGGTTTTGTGTTACCTAAATGTACGTGATGTTTCAAATAATCAGATCTGTGAGCATAATATGCATTCTCATTTAGGCACAACATTCATGGATTTCATTCAGAATTTATTACCTACACGCACTTGTGATGACTGGAACACTATTATTTCAAATTCCAATGAATATCAAGATAGTGTTGTATGGGAAGTATATAGGCATGTGTTCTCTTATTCTAAGCTGCAATTTCTTGACCTCATCTGAGCCCATTCTGTATGTTCATGTATGTGTATATGCAGGTGTTTACATGTGGGTATATATGTGTACATGAATGCCACATACACACAAAGTCTGCCATAGAAATTAATGAAGATAAGTGGTTCCAATGCGGATGGGTTTCAGGGAATTTTTTTAGTTTGTTTAGTTCAGATTAATTGATTAGCTGCTTCAATTTCTCTTTTGGATGATGGCTACCCCTAAACTTGGTGAGGATTCTGGTTGAAAGAGGTAAATTTTATTGGATCAGTTCCTGGACTAGAAATGGTTTTGAAGTTTTTTTTGGAGCTGGGTTTGAATCTTAGAATTGATGTGAGTTTTTGGTGTTGTTGGTGGTGGTGGTGGGATTTTTTTCCAGATTTTAGATTAAAACCAAACCACCTAGGTGGTTATTTTAAACATTTGTCAGAAAAAAAAATGTTGTTAGGATACAATATAGCATAGTGTAGCATAGTGTAGCATAGCATAGCATAGCATAGCATAGCATAGCATAGCATAGCATAGCATAGAATAGAATAGAATAGAACAGAACAGAATATTTCAGTTGCAAGGAACCTACAGCAATCATCTATTCCAACTGCCAGTTGTTGGTTTATTTGTTGCTTGACCAGAAGCATTTGTAATTATGAAAAATACCATCTTCAGCATGTGCTTGTGTCTGTGTATATATATGAAGATTCAGGTAACTACAAAACCCAGAAGAGCCACATTGCTCTAGATGACTAGCATGTGTGGTCCGTAACATGCTGGCGTTAGCAGGCTCTGTTTATGAGATCTCTTCAGATTAGCAGCACTGTTCAATTTGTGGCTCAGCCTCTACAAAGAAGGTACACAAGCAAAATTCTGTGATGTGTGCCACAACAGATACTACAGTTGTGACACAACTCTGTTGAAACATAATTTAAAGCCTGATTATAATTCCTAGTTTTGAAAGCTGGAGGCTGTCAGACATGCTTTGGTTTGGTCTCATAATGCTGGAGGAACTTGTAAACATGGCTGTTATTTCCCCCCCCTTTTTTTTTTTTTTTTTTTTTTTTTCCTGAAGTGCCTAGGGAAGGCTCTATCCTGAAATCCTGAATCCACTTCAAATACTCTTTACCCACTTAACCCAAACCCCCTTTGTGATTTCTCTGCCACGTTGCTGGCGCTTTTCTTTTTCCATTTTGTAGAATCACAGAAAATAGGTATTGAAGGGACCTCTGCCCCAGGCAGAATATCACACCTAGATTATCCTTTAAGGAGGTGTGTCTTAATGCTTTCTTAAAACTCCTCAGTGTTGGAGTTGAAGCATGCTTAGGGCTGGAAATGCTTGCACGCTGGTAGAGTATTAAGGGTGAAATATCCGCTGTGTATGACCTGTTCTCACGCTCTTTCCAGCTCATCTGCTATTGGCCAGTCAGACAGGGGATACTGGGATAGATGGTCCTGACATAGCCCTTCCAACTTCCTTGGTTTATGTTCTAATGTCTAGCAGCACTATATAATTTACTGCTAGAAAGATTTTCCTTGTGATTAACAGGTTATTCCCTACATGTGTACAATGGCTTTATACTGAGTATTGTTATATCATTGCTCAGTGTTCCCGTCTCCTCGACAACCTTAGCTTTTTCAGAGTTTTGGAACAGGGTCACATTTCCCGGGCTATGACCCTTGTTATTCTCCTCAGGATTCTCTCCAACTAACCCATGTAGCAAAAATTGAGCATCGTTCTCCTATTGAGACCTTACTAGTGCCGAGCACAGTGAAAGTTTGTCAGGTGTCTCTGAGGTTCTGCTCGTCTGTATAGAACCCAGAACAATACCAGCTTTTTTTGCTGATTGATGCCCAGAGGATGATTCACACAACTCCAGATCCTTCCCTGAAAAATTACTATCTAGCCAGTTATTTCTCAACCAGTTGGAGAAGTTAACCATACCTGCCTAAGTGTGGTATCTACTTAATGAAGATTTTGTTCTCACTAATTCGTATTCTTTTTTTTTTTTCTGTAATTTGCCCAAGTATTTTTTAGCTCTAAGCCTGCTACTTCACTTGCTTGTATCTCTTGTAATCTAGGTTTCAGCTACAAGTTTAGTAACAATATTCCTAACTCCAGTAGGGTTACCAGTGAAAATCTGAATAGTCGTGTACCTATGACAGCTCTTGAGTTTGACTTTGTACCCTAAGAAAATACTCTCCAGGTATGACTGTTCAAGGTATTTTTTCACCTACATAATAGTTTCATGTTATCTATTACTTCATCACAGGCTGGTCCACAGCTCGTTCCTTCAATCATCACAAGGCAAACATCTTTCCTGCATGACTTTTGATTAAATTTTTTGCAAGTGTATTCTGATTTAGAAAGTCTACAGAAAGAATTGTTTGCATGTGATTATTTATACCATCAAGGCAGTTCATTTTTTTTAACAACTGAAAACATGGATCTCAACTGGACTTTAGATTTCCATTTTTCAGCAGTAAAAAGCTACTGTTTGTTTATAGATTTGAAGAGAAAAAGGGAGTGCCATACACTTGTTATTGGTCCATTTGTTTACAATTGTAGATCTAAGTATTCTGAATGTAACAAATTGAATCTATTTCTGATGAGAGAATTATTTAAATTTTAAAAGATCATCTCCTCTGATGGAGTTGATGTGCGTCACAGGTTTCAGAGCTTCATGTTGAGAGAATAGTTACTGGCAAGTATAATGAATATACTCTCTTTTCATCATGATTTCATCTTGTTAGAGGCTAAGTGCCTGCTAATTAAAATACAGAGAGCAAAATAGGTAAAAGAGCAAAAGAGATTTTTAGTACATTTTCAATTTCCTATCCTGAATCATAATTTATTAAGATTCCAGACTGTGTTTCATAGGTAGCTATAGTAACTTATTTTGGTTACCTTTTATGTTTCTTTAATAGAGTTCAACACTGTAAGAACAACCATTTTATTTCTGTTTGTTGTTTTCCAGTTATATGTAAGCTAATGAGAACTTTTCAGTTGATCCTGAACTTAGTAGGTTTTTTCTTTGACAAAAATGAATTAAAGTACATTTCTGTTGATTTTTTTTCTAATTATACCTATCTTGCTGTGGATAATAAATTATCAAGATTATTTTAAGGGACCTTCACATCTGTGACTTGCCTTCTACTTTGCTGACTCTAAGGAAAGCTCTCTGTTTTTGAGAGGATCAGTCCAAAAGTGTTTCCGTTTATGCTGTATCATTTATAAATTACTTAGATTGCCTGAATACTCTAACTCTAAAACAATGACATGAATTTGTTTGGCAAGGATGGGCTGCTCTATTTTGACATTTAAAGAGAAGGAAAGAAAATTTTATTATTTCTTTTAAATATATAAGAACAGTGATTTCCCTATATTTTATCAAGCAATAACTCTAACCATTCAAGAGACTTAAAAAAGAGATGCCTAGCTGTAATCTTCTCATGCAGGTAGCATATAATTTTGAGAGCTGGATTTTGACATGACCATATGCCTAGAATGGAAGGTGGAATGTACCCGCATTGCAACTGACAAGGAAATCTGTAGTGTAGGAAATCTGTAGGAAATACTGTAGGAAATCTGTAGTGTTCTCTTTGTTTTCCTCTCTGTTTCAGCTTTCTGTGCCATCACTTCATCAGGTACTGGAGAAACCTAACTTTCTCCTTATACATGTGGAGGAGTGGGTCTTCCCTTCCACCTTCTCCTTCCCCACAGCCCTCTTATTCTCCTGTGGAAGTCATTAAGGCAGAAGTTTTCAGCTTCAAAATGCTGAGGTGTTTGGAGTACCTTTGAATGGACACATTTCAAAATGCTTTTATTGCAGCTGGCCCTAGAATCATTCATATTTGGACTTACGGAGCTCAATAGAAATGTTTTCTGGGGGTTACCCTAATATATATATATTTTTCTTTTTTTCTAATTGCTTTATGTGGCCCTGCTTGTTCAACACATACACTATAGGTATTTTTCATGGCCTCACCTTAGTTTCCAGGTTTGCAGTCTCTACCTACATCTCACCATCTGCTGTTATTTATTCTTGTTCTCAATTGTCCAGAATTACTGTGAACAAGTAGCTGGATCACACTTCTGTAAATCAGATTCTTAGACACGTCACACTTTTTGGTAAGATTTCTGTCAGTATTTGGAAAATTACTTTTATTAGCTCACTAAGGAATGCTAAGTGCCACATACTGCCAGCTGTATGTTCACAGTTTGTTCTGGACTTAGCATTTCTAATGGTGAACTCTATGGAGTGGAAACACAAGGCAGAGACCTGCAACTTTCCCTGTTATTATTTCTTCTCATGAATAGTTCTCTTGTATGACAGTGGCATTATCATAGCAGAAGTTGTAGTCCTGCAGACTTGAAAATGTGTAGCTTTTCGACTGCAAAGGACTGCCTTATGCTTTTCATGCTTCCTCTTTAATTTTAGATTTTTAGGCATGAAAAAATAGCAATTCCAAATAACAAACGTCTTTTCTGTCTTTTTTAAAAAAAATTAAATAGCGTGACATAGAAAGTATCTTGGTTCTCTGCAATCTAACCAATACAGTCAAAGATTTATGTCCTTCAACAGAATAATACACACAGTGTCTTTTAAAAATGTACACTTTTAAATCTTCCGATTTTCCATAGACAAAAGAGAAAATAGGGACATGTAGTCTTGAGCTAGCTATTAGCAACTCATATGTAGCCAGAGCCAAATATTACCCCTGCTGCTTCCTTTGGCAGCCAATCAAAACACCTTTTCCTGATTTTGTCAGCTGAGTGAGACTCATGGATTTGAAAAATGTAACATATAGCTGTTCTTACTGATCTGAAAACCACATTTTCTTCAGCAAATGCTGCTGCTGTCAGTGAGCATCTTTCGCAAATAATTTAATCACAAGAATATTTACATCAGAGTCCACCCAATTAATAGTCAGATTCTGTCAACTGAAAGAATTAAAGTGAATGTAGCAATCAGAATTGATTTTATTTTCTCAGTTTTCACTAATTACAATTTTATATTTGTATTTTCTATAGAATTCTTTACTTTATTGCTCTCCAATCCCATTTTTATTGAAAAATAGACAAGTTTTCTTTTAAATGTGTTACTAACTGACATGTTGTCTTTTGCTAAACTTATTTCTTGAGTTGCAATAAGTGAACAAAACTGAGTACCTATACATAATTATGTATTTGAAAATGAGCACTAATTATAAAAATCTTAATTGAAAACAAGCTCTTACAGCTTACTGCATGATGCATAGTCTTTGTATAAGAATACAGTATGTATTCCTGATAAAATAGCGATTAAAGTTACACCACCACCACCCCGCTTACAAATGAGAATGGTAACCATACTCCAAGCTGCAAGTTACACCTAAGACAGATTGGCAAATTCCTCATTTCCAGTTATGTTTGCTATGTTCTTAGATGCTGTGTTTTGAATTACAATAATTGCTCATATTTTTTAATTATTGTATAAAACCAAAATCTTCTTCAGAAAACAAAATTATGTTACAGTTCTATTTCCGTCTTTATTTAAATATCAAATGTAATTTTAAATTTACCAAATACAGCTGGTCCATTTTGTGTTTGATTAGTTTGAAATAAAATCTAAAAGAATGTGCCTCTTTATATTAATTAGTTTTGATCTGTATTTTTTTTCTTTATTATTTTATAATTTTTTTTTTCTTGCTGCTTAAGGTGTCTGGACAGACATGTGACCCTCCTGAAGTCGTGGCAATATTCCTGATGGACCTGCAAATCAACTTGCTTTTATTAATATATAGACTGGGGCAATGTCAATTACTGAACACATACAATTTCCATGGAGCACGTGTTAGAAACACTTACCACTGTTTGCCATTAGGAAACAGGAACTGTAAAGAAAGAGGGACTTCCTTTCCTTTCTCCTAGCCATTGAAATATTTATATACTTTTAGATCACTTTCCAGAAATGTGTCACTTGACAATTCTCCTTCAGAATTAATTGGCACCCTAGTGTCCTGTGAGAAAAGCAGCAGCTCTTGCATCTGAACTAGTAAATTAATGAGTGTACCTGAGAGTATTCCTGTGTACTGAAATCCATGCACGTGGCATGGCATGTGTCTGTGAGTCTGACTGCATGCATGCTCCATTTTGAGAGGAGTTTCTGAACCATTCTAGCTGCCTGGGAATTGTTCAGAGAGTGCAAGTTAGAATGGGCCAAATTTGTGCCAAGAAGCAATTTAATAACTTACTAGTAGAGATAGCTGAATTACAGATTCTAGGAAGCAGCAGTGACACGCTGAATAAAAGGAAAACTAGCTATTTAAGTTAGACATGTGAACAAAGGGCCTTTTCCTAACCTTGAAAGTTATACATTAAAATTCAACTTTAGTTAAAAATGTTTAGAAATCCTGCTTTTATTTCCAGACATTTTTCCTTTCCTAGCTTATACATGATTTCCTTTTCTTTCCTTCAATTTTTCTAGAGTATGGAAAATGAAATTCAAACTTCATCAACGTTACTAGTATTTGGTATTTACTACTTATTTCTAGTTTTCCAAAAGTAAAGCTGACCTAGCCTTTACAATGATGTGATGTAGGTATTTGTGCCTGTAGAACCTATGAAGGTATTTTTAAAGATATTTGGAATAATTTAGGGTTATCTTATATTTTGTTTGTAGGTCACAGGTGTGCCCATTGACCATTTTTTGCTAAGTCAGTCCAGAACGTGTGAAGGTCAGTTTCTGGCAGTCACTTTGGATGCAATTGGGCTCTGTGGTAACTGTAAAAGGTAAGTGTCTGGCTTTCCAGAAAAAATATCCTGTAGTTCTTGGCTACAGCTGCTGCATTTCATGTCAGATACTGATAAGTGATTGCAAATATGAAAGCATTATTATTCTCCTCATTAAGTGCAAAATATATTTTTAAAGCTTTTCACAGATAACTTTGAAATGCAAGCAGTTCCTGTTATTCTTACAGGAATTTGTCTTCACTACAGTGTCTTATAATCAAATTGTTAATTAAGAGGAAAACTTTTTTGTTTTTTTTTTCCCCTCAAACCCATTTATACAAAATCATCCATGGGATCATCCTTAGTTTTAGCTTGAAAGTTATCAGTTCACGATGACTATTTGAAACTACAGCTGCCCTCATTTCTGCTGAAGACGAAGTCAAATGACATGCTTTCCCTCCCTGATCAGGTGGGTGAATGTGATGGCCCATTTGTGCTAAAAAAACCCCAACAGTCAGTAGAGCACGTTATGTTAACTAGCACATAGTTATAAATTGGTATGAAATACAATATGAATATATCCAACAGCTCTTAGCCCTGTAGTGTAGTCAACTAAAGCACTTAGACTTCTTCACAGCTATATCCTTACTTAATTCTGCCAAGTGAGTGGCAGTTGTTATCTTTCGGTTTCAGAAGTCCGGTGCTTTAGGAGGAGGATCAGTCTGCCACCAAAAGCACATACTTTGCATACAAAGAATGAAGTCTCCATGTATGTTCCTGACTATTTATTTGAAGTTTACTTATACATGAACATCAGTATACTCAGTTGGTAAAAGATTTGTGAGCAAAGACTGATACAGT
The DNA here is from genome assembly GCF_036013445.1 of Caloenas nicobarica. Classification (NCBI taxonomy): domain Eukaryota; kingdom Metazoa; phylum Chordata; class Aves; order Columbiformes; family Columbidae; genus Caloenas; species Caloenas nicobarica. The sequence goes on from NC_088284.1 coordinate 54,955,009, forward strand.
AGAATTTGTGGAAGAAGTTTCACCTGTAGAAAAATAACTCTTTGGAAATAGTTATTTTTGTAGTCTTCTCCAGTTGTGTAAATCTTGAAGATCTGCAAGATAATACACATATCTAAAGGGTATGTTAAGTCTGTTAATGGATTTGGGCTTGTAAGAACGTCATATTTTTCTTTATGCCTTGGAGGCAGATGAAAAGGAACCTAGTTTTAATTACTTTTTAGAGGAGGAAACAGCCAATAGAACTTTCTTTTTCCTTTCTGATTTTATACTATGTTGCTGAGATGCATTGTCTTTTCTGTAATTCGTACAACGAGAAAAGAGGATCTCTTATATTGGTAGAAACTCTGGCAGATTTTTTTTCAAGTCTTTTTTCTAAGGTTATGTCAAAATCTCACTCCAAGATGAACTAGCACAGTATTTTATCTTACATGCCAAAAGAATTAGTGTGTCTTTATAACTCTCTGATTCTTTTATTGTTTGTTTTATTTTCAGCTCTGAGTCATGTAACCTTTAATCTCATTTGGTTTAAAAACCCCATGAATTTCCTTTAACACTTTCCTATTTAGAAGATCCTTGAGAGATGCTTTACTACACCTTCATATTCAGCTCTCCAGTTTTTTACTGCAATATTTTTGGTCATACATTGTAATAAATAACTATTTAGTGTTTTCAAATGCACTTGCTCTATGCCTCACATGATACAGATTTCTCGCATTTATTCAGCATTTAAATTTTAACTATTTTCAAAGTACTATGTATTCAGGAAGTAAATTCTAATAAGACTATAACCTCAAATGTTACTCTGACCTTTTACAAATATAAAGACCTACATTAGCTATTGTTCTACCACAGTAAATAAAAACCACCAGAACTGTTCTCTGGCACTGAGGCCAATGGGCATGGCATTGTCCACTTCGTTGTTATTAAACTGGACTTACCTTCCAAAACAGGGTGGCCACATTAAAACTGGTTCATCCTGTCTACCGAACAGTATTCATTAGGACAGAGAAATAATTTAGGAGATGCTAATTGTCCTGTATCCAATGCCAGGTGATTGTTCTAAACAAATCAACAGTGTAGGTGGTTGAGTTTCCCTGCCTTTGCCTGAGATTTGGTACTTTCGAAATTATTAGTTGCAGTCAAGGGAGCTGACAGACTCCATCCAAAACTGCTTTCAAAGAGGCATTGGGTGGTTTTGTTTTCTTGAGGAAAATTGCCCAGAAGCCTGAAGTTGTGGACATGTCCCATAGTCCTGTGGGCACTGAGCAGCTCAACAGCCAAGATTCTCTCGGGATCCAGAAATGGGACACTCTTACCTCACTCTTTAAGGCCTGCTATGATGACAACACACAGAGTTTGCCTAATAAGAACAGGAGGAGGTTTCACAGAAGGAAAGAGTGGCAGCCACTTTAGCCCAAGATAAAGTAAAAAGAACTGTTTGTGTTTGTCTTCTTTATAGAGCAACATGAAGGTAAGAGCTTGGGAGATGGATTCAGTCTTCCTCTCTGTCTGAAAAGATTCATATATTTCTTGCTGCATGTAAGAAACCTTGTCCTTCAGGCTGTCTTATAGTTGCTCAAGTAATTGAATAGATACCATTTATCCAGAATCTGTGAAAATAATGAAATATTTTTGGGGACAGATAGAGAGGAATGAAGGATGGATTGATGATCCACTGACACAGGGAAAACTGGCATCCACCATCTGCTCCAAACATTTTTAGATCTAGTTACAATGCACTGTAAATCCAAGAAATTATTCCTGGAGCAGTAGCTTTGAGCAGCTGGCTGCTCCTCAACTCCATCACCGTCCCCAATAGTTTTGTATTTAGGACACTTCACTGAGGAAAAAGGAAGGTTAATTTAATTTGCTTCAGGCAGTGCAGTGAATTAAACTTAGTCATTTTGCTTCGGGGGAAATGTTCCAACACATTGAGCAAGAAAGGAAGGGAGGAAGAGGATGAAACAGTGATCTTTCCGTTTGCAAGGAAAACCTGGACCTTGCTGTGTTTTTGAAAGAGCCTTGGCATCATTTTGCAGAAAAAAGTCAAAGCTAATCCTAACTGGAAGGAGATAGTCTATTTGACCTAACATTGTCCATCTCTGTCCTGAAATGACACATCTATTCTCTGTCTTCAGCACTGGTCATCATCAACTAGATTTGCACGTGAGGAATTGCCTCTTGAGATGTCCATTTCTTCAAGAAAGGTGCATGAGTAGATGTAATTTGTTTTTGACTATTAGAATTGGAAAGTGTGTGTAGACTTCCAAACACAAGGAAGGCTTTCGTATCTGATAGCTTGTATATATTTCGGTTAAAAAAACCCCAAACAACAACAACTAAAAACTATCTTAACCTAGAAAGCTTATTTTGCTTATCTCTGTCCATTACAGCACAACCAATGACTCTCTTCATGGCTTCTGTAGGAAACTTAGGAGACAAATCATCATGAATTTCACCATCTGTGACCATGCATGAAGGAATATTTAATCCATAATGAAATTCAAAGTCTTAATAATTAGTAGCATGTAATAATCTAATATAATAAATGACTTTTCCATTTACATGTTATGCCTCAGTGCAGAGAATAACTTTTTCTTTCCAGTTATTTTCAAGGATGGACTCAGAGAGTTTTGCTTTGGATTGGTTTCATTTAAAGCTACAGACAAAGAAATAGTAAGAAATTAAGCGGTCAGCTTTTCTCTCCACAGAGCAATGTAATTACTGCCTGTTGTAGCAGCCCAGCCTTATCAAAAGAAAATGAGAGAAAGGACCTAGCACCTTTGATTTCTTTGAGCCTAGTGGGGCTGAAAAGACAAGGGAGGAAAAGCCTTTATTTTCTGAGGATGACTGTGGATCTTTCCATGTTAAACAGTCTCATTTGCCCCTTTGTTTCTGAGGAAGTGCTACTTCCATACCTGAAGGTGGAATTTAGGATTCAGAGACTTCTTTTGCATGTCACTCAGCCAATTCTGCATTTCTATTCTCATTCGTCAAAAAGTAAGGTATTTGTCAAGATTCTTAACACCTTAAAAATAGAACAGAATAAAAAAGATAACCAAGATTATAATGAAAATCATAATTAAAGCCTTCCTGTAAAATACAAAATTCATAAGCATTTATTGTTAGCTTCTTATGTTATTCAAAACCATTACAGATTTTGAGAACTGGCAACATGACAGAGTGCCTTTAGAACAGGATCTTTTGCTGTTATTTCTGGGTTTGGAGTACTCCTGTTAGAACACCATGAGGATGACTGCTCGCACTTCCAAACTAGGCCCAGCAGTGATTATTGGTCATTTCAGCATCTCCCTGGCTATTCAGTTGATCATACAGACAAGCTTTTAAAAAGCCTGTCAGATGTTCACACCTCCTTTGCTGCTAATACTTAATATTTGTGTAAATGCACTTTAGGTACTTCACTATTGGTTTACAAAATGGTCAGTTTTCCCTCTTGCAGGATGAAGATGCTTCATCTGTATGGCTTCCACTTCAGTCATGGTCTGGAGTACATTAAAGAAATCAACAAAACTGTGGAAGTCTTTTGTAAGCTCACTGTCCCAACGGCTAACATTTCCATTGAATGAAAAATTCTGTGTACCCTGGGAGATATTTTTGTCTTTAAAATGTACCTCTGCTTTGATAAAGAGCTTTCATGTCACTTGTGTCTCATTTTTTGAGAACACCAAAACATAAAATTGCATGATTTTTAAATATATTGCAAGTTTCTTGATTTCTTTGTCTTGGACTAATTTTTTAAAAATATAGATTATGCTTTTCCCCTTCAGAGGTTATAATGATGCAATATATCTGAGAAGTACAGTCTACCTGATGCTTGTTACTAAGTTCATTACCTGTAGTTTTTAATTTACGAGAATAAGAGTGAGTGACATTCAGTAGCACTAAAAATTTTACCACAGGGAAAAAGAGTGTGTAACAATGGTCTATAATCTGTTGGCACTTGAGTATGTGCACCTGTGGCAGGTGCACCTCCCTCTCCCTTCACCCTTTCTCTCCCTCCAGAAGCACCAGAAACTTCTAGACTGATGGACTGGACCACTGTGATCATGTACACACCCCTTGGTTGTGTGACCTTATATGCTCCTTGGAGACCTTATATGACCACAGCTCAGATTCAGCTAGGGTATCAGTGGAGCCCACTAGAGACACCATTTTGAATTGGTCTCCTTGGAGCTACAGTTCTGCGGTTGGAGAATCTCACCTTAGATCGGCGATGCCACCTAAGGCAACTTCTTGAGGTTGAGAGCCTCATTTTATATAGGTGAGTGATTGCACATTTTGAATCACCATTCTAAAGTTTTGGAGATCCCTTGAGTCTGAGTTGGCTGTGTAGCAATTGGATTCCCCTTGGTATCTTGAACCTGATGCTTACTGAATGCTTGTTGGAGTGTAAAGTAATTTTGATTAAGAACACATTTTATTCTCAATTTATCACCAGTTAAACAATTTTGGTTGGAAGAAGAAAAATAAATTCCCCTTTGAGTTTGCCATCTGCCTGGGTTGATTTTTTGTGTGCCTCTGCGACATCAGCTATCCTATATGCTTCACATGAAGTGTATGCCTGCTTATATAACTGGGTAAACAGCTGAAAATACCATCAAAATCATAAAAAGTGCAAATGAAGACACAGTAGAGAAAGGCAGAGAGGGAAAAGAGCTGTGAGAGGAAGAATCACTACCACAGTCCATCTGCTGGAGGCTTCCCAGAGCCACTCCACTCTGCATGCCACCTCGCATCACATCCTTTACCTGCCTGCACACTCTATGCTTCCCTTCCTGATGGCAGGGAGATGGCGAGGTTCATGAACAGGTACAGGTACAAAAGGAAGACATGGAGTGCCAAACTGGGATTGTGATTCTTTGAGCTATATGGTGGCTTGCAGAGGTGGTAAAGTTTGTTGTCAGTGAGTGGAGAAATTTGCGTAGGTTTAATTAACTGGCTTTCATGGTGGTGTGTTCAGTATGATACCTGTGTGTAACACTGTTTTCAATGAGATGCTTCTATATTACTTGTTGATTCTATTTTACTTGAGGTCTACTTTCCAATTAAACTGCGCGGTTTGTGCTAAGTTGCTTAAACTGTCCAAATGTAAAATAAAGGCGAATAAGACTGTTAATGCAGCCATAGAGGATGTCACTCGCTCCCTTAACCAGCCATAATATTGGGAAGATTTGTTAATATATGGAAGAACTACAGAAAATAAATACTCTATCTTCAGAGTAAGGTCTGAATAGTGTGCATTGAATTGTAAATAATACCTGAGGCCACATACAATAATGAGGATTAGCAAATTATTGAATAATTGTTCCAGTTTATGTTCTATTTCCTAACTTTTAAATGCTTGATATTCCAAGAAAAATTCTTTCTTTAATAGGCATGTAAGATTCCTAAAACAATAGAAAGGGATGGGAAAAGTGTTGCAATTTCAGGTATGGGATCTGCCTGGAGAACAGCATTCCAGGTTTTCTGGGCTTCTGGACAGTTCTCCAAAGTTGCTTTCAGAGGCCATATGTGTTCAAATAGCATTTAAGAGCTCTCTAGCTTATCCCACTGCCCAGTTCAGGTTCTCTGCTCTTTTGCTTCCCGGGGAAACACTACGTCTTGATGTCGTGTGGCACCACACTTCCTGTTTCTGATTTCCCTGTCTCTTCTAATCTGCTCCATTTAACCTCTGCATCTAGGAGACTGAAGGGTGACCTCATTAATGTTTATAAATATGTAAAGGGTGGGTGTCATGAGGATGCAGCCAGGCTCTTCTCGGTGACAACCAATGATAGGACAAGGGGCAATGGGTACAAACTGGAACACAGGAGGTTCCACTTAAATATGAGAAGAAACTTCTTCACGGTGAGGGTGACAGAACACTGGAACAGTTTCCCCAGGGAGGTTGTGGAGTTTCTTTCTCTGGAGACATTCAAAACCCGCCTGGACACCTTCCTGTGTAACCTCATCTGGGTGTTCCTGCTCCTCTGCAGGGGGATTGGACTAGATGATCTTTCGAGGTCCCTTTCAATCCCTAACATTCTGTGAATCTGTGATCTTTTATTTGTTATCTTTGTGCTGTTGTGTTAGGAGTATTTGACTGAACCATGACCTATTTGTGTGGCATTGTCTAACGCTGCAGACATCATCTGTTTTGCAGGCTATACCTGTGCCATGGCAGTGCTACATGACACACTGTACTTCATGCCAGTGCCTGAGATTTGTGCGACAGAACTTTTTTAACAGCGGAAATGAGGTAGAAGCCAAAGATAATGACATTCACTGAATACACAAGGGATTACCTGCACACGAAGGCAGAAATATGGCCTGTGTAGGCATCACATTGGCAAATACTGCAAGACTTTTAGATGGCTTGATTCAAAACTGCATGTTAATGTGAAGATTTCAATTTATTTTCAGTGTTACTTATTACCTACTTGTATCCTGTCACTAGAAACATAAAGATTTCAAAGAAAACAAAGATGCAAACCTTTGCAGCAGACTGGTCAAATCCCAAGTCATGTAAAAAAAGAAAAAAAAAAGGGAGCCATATGTCCAAAGTATATGCCATACTTAGCAGTCCAAGGTAGTCACTACCACAAGAGATATGCGCAACAGAGTCAATAAGAGAGTGGGCAGGATAAGGATTACTGACAAACGTCAGTGCATAAACCTGCAGCCACAAAAGCAAATAAGAAGGTGAGCACACTGATTTGAGTGGGAACTCCCTGTCTGTCTAGTGAGACACACTCAGCCCTGGATGAGGCTGTTCCAGTTCAGCTCAGGAGCCTGTCAATGCTGAAAGCCAAATATCCTGACTCCTATGAACAGGGAGGTGTTGTGTGTGAGCAAGATAAGTTTGTCTCTTTTGATGGTTGAACAACATTTCATCAGACCCATAAGGGCTTCATGATACTCTGGGTACAAATATTTGATGGGCAGATGACAAACCATGGAAAAGAAAGAATATTTTTGTTAAATTAATTCTGCTTTACTAAAACACTAGATTTTGTTAGACTCAGAATACGAAGATGATACCACTTTGCTACTCTAAGTAGTTTTACAATTGCATAATGGAAATGTAGTGACAAAAATGTATAAAACCATAAATTGAAGACTTTCAGTTATCTGACTTTTTGAGCTAAAATTTTTATTCCAAATTACTTAACAACTACATTTCTCTGGAGTGCAGGTAACACTTTACAAAACGTTTTATTGACTAGAGATAGACTGTTTGCAGGGTTTTAGGCTGAGTCTGTCTAAGCCTGAAAAATAGTAATAAAAACCTGTAAAATAACAATAATTTCTTTTGAGGGCATTCCACAACTCTTAGATGTGATTTATTCTAATGAGAGGTCAGCTGGACTATTTGCTCATTGCTGGATCACGTACTTAGCCTTGGGCTACGTTTTGGTCAATAAGGAAACAGTGTTTCAATACTTGAATTTGTATTCTCTTTAACTCTATCACAACTTTGGTATACACAATTTACATTCCCAGATAGGCATAAGCAAGAATAAGTGTAGGGAAATTAAAAACAAACAAAACCATCTCAGTTAAAATTTAACTGCTTCCAATTAAATTGGAGTTTTGAGTCTGACTTCGGGAAAGTGAGAAGCCTTGACTTCTGTCAAGAAAGACAGAAACTAGTTCTACACAGAGTACTAAAAATCGGGCTCCTTTGGTTTATTGATTTGAATTTAGCTTTTGCCTTTTCAGTTTATGCTGATATTTTAACAATTGCTTAAATTACTGTTGATAGGATAGCAGTGAGCATGTACTTGACAACGTGTAACTCCAAGATTACTCGTGGTCAGCAAGAATTTACCTAGTGAAACTTTGGGTCACCCTGCATTCCTTGTCTTCCATGAACATAAGGAGTATTTTTATTCTGCTGGAAAACAGAAGTGAGATTTAATACCTTACGGTGACCGCATGGTATTGGGACTCACATGTGATTGCTACAGGGTGTTGGGACCTGTTCGTAAGGTGTGGTGCTCGTATACAGCTACCTGTGCTGCTAGCAACATGCGGTGCTGAGAGGTGGGGGACAGGAACACCTTGTCCTTGCCCCTCCGGCTGTGGGCAGGAGCCCAGGGGTGGCGGGGGCTGGCACCTGCCGGCCGCCGGCTGGGGACCAGCCCGCTTTCTCCCGGGGCGGCCGGCAGCCCCGCCTGGGTTCCGCGGGCCGCCCCGCCACTGCCGGGCTTCGGCCACAGACGAAAGCCGCTACCTGCGGCCCGCCCCCGCCTGCCGGCCGCGCCCGGCCCCGCGGGGCGCCGGGGCGGAGCGGGGCCCGGCCCGCCCCGCCGAGCCGACGGCAAAGTTGTGCCGCCAGCTCGGGCCGCTGCTGCTCGCCCCGTCCCGTCGCGTCCCGGCCGCGGGCAGAGGCTCCGCGCCCCCGGCCCATGGATCCCGAGGCGGCGGAGGACGAGCTGTCCCGCCTGCGCGCCCTCTTCCTGGCCTGCGACGCCAGCGGCTCGGGCCGCATCGAGCGGGAGGACTTCGCGGCGCTCTGCGCCGAGCTGCGGGTGCAGCCGGCCGAGGCCGAGGCCATCTTCCAGCGCCTCGACAGCGACCGCGACGGGGCCATCACCTTCCCGGAGTTCGCCCGCGGCTTCCGCGGCGCCACCCGGCGGCGGCCCGGCGGCGGCCAGCCGGAGGGAGAGGAGGAGGCGGCGGCAGCCTGGGCCGCCGCGGGGCTGGAACAGCCCTGGAGGGACTTCGAGGTGCGGCTCGGGGACGAGGCGAGGTACATCCCCAGGTAAGGCCCGCGCCCGCCGTCGCTCGGCCCCGCGGTCCCGGGGCGGCGGGAGGGGCGGCCGCCCCGGTGGGAGCGGAGCTGTGGCCAGCGGGGTGCCGGGGCTGAGCCCGCCCGCGGGGAGCCCCGCGGCGGCAAACGGCCCCTGCCGCCCTGCGGAGAGGGAACGGCCCCCCCGGAGCAGCGTGTGCCGGTGCTGACGCAATACCCTGCCGGGGGACGGCCGTACCGGAGTTTAGCCTGACTCCTCGTCCGCCGGACTTGCAGGTGTGTAGAGCCCTCCCCACATCTGCTTCCCGGTTTGGAGGGTTTCCAGCTCTGTTATCCAGCGTGCAGCCGCTTGCTCGCTTCCTCTTCGCTGCTCTGCCAGGGACCCACGTGTGAAAATCAGGCCGGTGAAAAGGAATGCAAAGTGCTGCCAGCTCCGCAACTGAAATTTGGGCCCCCGCCCCCCTCCCCCGAACAGCCCCCAGCATCTTTCTTGCACCCCCTTTTTCCTGGTAATTGCAGACCAACACTGCTTTCGCCTCCAGGTTAACGGTGTTCATAAAGGCGGCGCTTGGGCTGAGAAGCTCACTGAGGTCCGTGAGAGCCTTTGCCGTCGATGTCAGTGAAATGACGACAATTTATAGTAGTTTGGTTTGGGATTAAACCCGATTACCAGGGGTCTGTCAGTACCGAGCTGGTTCCAGCTTACAGAGACACATTTTGGTGATTCGCAGTGATCTGCCGGAAACCAGAGGTGCTCAAAATTAATTGAAGTTGTCGGCCATAAACAGTACAGAGCGATTCTGCTTCATTTAAAAATTGTAATTTAAGCCAGAAAACAAGCAATCGGAGTTTAAGGGTTTAGCAGTTAGTTAAAAGGCAGTTAAAAATAATACCTACATGAATAAATACAGACTGTGTCAAGTTTCAGTGGATCCTGGCTGTGAGGTGCACAGGAGCTAATAAAAAGCACATTAGTTTCTGTGTAACTTTTGTAACAATCGAATGTGCAGTTTGTTGTTTTATAGGAGCATGTATCAAATCATTGGCAATTTTTTACCATACCAGTCTCTATATAGTGCACCCTTAATTCTTATCTACCCCAATTATTTCGTTCTAGACAGTATTAAAAATGCGTTTGCGAGATGAAAAGTTTCTTTAGATAAATTTTCAGTTACTTAACCTGCAACTCATGTGCATGACTGGAGTTGATTTTTCTTTTCTTTTTGGACTGGAAGGGTAAATAATATCAGTTAATCATCTTAGACTGCTCTATTCCAGACAGATCAGTGATTTCATACACGTCTTTCTTAGTTCATGATGCCTTCCTTGATACATACTTGCTTTCTACAGAGAGAGAACAACAACAACAAAGTTTCTGAGAATTTGCAGGAGCAGGTAATATCTTAACCTAAAACCAGACAGAAACTCAATAGGAGATGGCAAAAATCTGATTCATGAACAGTGGTGGCTTGTGGAAGCATCTGTCTCCTCTTGGTAACAAGCTTATCTCAGTATCTTGGTTACTATGTTTGCAACATCAGTTTGAATATAGTCCAGTTGTTTGTCTAAGAGGATAGTAGGAGGGAAGGGGAATAGCATTTGTTGGCTTGAGTGTGCAGACATGTCCTTTAGTTTTGTTAAATTTATCATGAGACAATTAATGTAATTTGTGTTATGATTCTTATCCATCAAAATAGCAAACAGAACTAAATTTTAATAGTTAAATACATATGTATCAAGTGGGCAGTAATTTTATTGAAATGCTTCCTATTCACGTTCAGCTTTATAAATAGCTTTGAACATCCTTCATAGTTGGCTGTATTTATTAGGTGTGTGCCAATGTCAGCTGAAGAACAGTGTACCCTTTGTTTTCTTGTTCTTTCTCTTTATTGTCCTGAAGTTCTAGAAGCAGATCTGTGCTCAAGGGTTTTTTTTTTCCCATTTGTGGCCCACTTTTTTTTTTGCTGAAACATATGTGTAAGTTGTTTTTTGTTTTTTGTTTTTTTTTTGGTGTGTGTGTGTGTGTGAGTAGTCCCACTAAAATCATTAGGACCACTCATGTAAGTAATGAATATATTGAAATTGTTTGATGAGTCTGGGCGTAGGAGAGATTTTAAGCAACAGAATATAACAAAAATGTGTAAAGTGCAAGCCGGTACTTTACAAAAGTTATTTATCTTTTAATTTTTTAAAAATTGTTTTATGAGTTCAGTCTTTATTAGGGAAAGGCAATACTTTGAAAAACAGGCCTAACTTGGAGCACACTTGCATCTTCGATGCTATAAAACAGTTAGTGCCCTCCCATGGTGGTTTATTGCTCTTCATATGTTTGCTGTAACATTGGTGTTGAAAAATGCGCGTAAAGTAATTACAAAGAAGAAACTTCTCAAACCCAGATGAATGGAGTTTGTTGTCCATATTTTTTATCTCAATCATGTGTTTTTTCTCCTGATCATTTTCAGGTTCAGCCCGTCAAAATGCTGTGCATTCTGGCCCTAGTCTAGCAAAACACTGGCACACATGCTTTGATACTGTTGTGGTTTATAGAGTGAGAAACAGGGCATAGCAGATGGACGTTGTGAGAAAAAAACAGGGCTGCAGTCGGGAGAAACCTGCGCAGTAAACACCTGTGGTCTCTGTCATTCCTCAGCTTGATTGAGTGTTCATGGAAATAAAGGGGAAATTTTTCACTGATATCAATACACGTGGCTCAGCCTCTTTTTCTGTGACTGAGCTTTTTAAAGCCGTAAATAAGCCTCCATAATGAGGTGGGAAACTCAGTAACAGATCAATATCATGACCCAGTCCTCAGTGTAGTAGCAGACATTAAATGCAGCATTGTTCACTGTCAGGTACTGACTCATTCCACATACTAAAATAAGCAAACTTTGAATTTAGTCAATTTCTAAAAAGATAGTTTTGTTATGGGATTAATCCTACCTCTATGTAGTTTGGTGTATTGGTTGTACAGTTCTGTTAGCTTATACTTTGAATCATCCAAGTCTGTTCTGGAGATGTGGTTGTATCAGTTGCAGTTAAACAGAAGTAGTAACATGAAAGAGTTTCTTTTCAGCCTTGCTCTCTCTCTCTCTCCCCATCTGAACAGATCTTTGGGAATGAATTCAGCTGAATTTCTTGGTAAGGTGGTCACTGTGAGTCAAAGCATTGTTTGCTGTAGTATTTACATGTACTCCGTGGGCAATTGTGCCTCTAGCACAAAAAAAAAGTGGAAAGTCTTTCCAGGCTGATGACCTAATATAATGTGTGTAGTCAGATTTTAGTAGAATTGTGTAGAGGGTATTTTTGGGGCATTAATTTCATTTAAAGTGCATTTCATTTACCTTTCTGTGTTTTTATATTCAATTGGGTATAATGAGTAATTAAACACAAAAGATTGCAATGCCTTTGGTTTACATGTAGTGAATTGTCAACTGGAATGTACCTGTGTGAGCCGTAGGAGATCTGTTTTATTGAGAACTCAGGCATGTTTGTTAGTTTGTGCCTCTAAGAAGAATTTGCAATGATACAGGAGTAGACAAAAAGGGAATTTACCTATCTGGTGCTCCAGGCAGTGGGTGCTCCATTGTACTGTTTGCATTGGGAGGTTTTAGCCCTTCACCATGTTACTAGGTGTTGCATTCTTTTTTAATATGCGACCAACCTCAAATCTGTTTGCATTTCAGTGTTAAGATTGAAGGTTTCCTCCACACTCCTAATAGGCATGTGCTTCTTTAAGCATGTGGGAAAGCCTCCTAATGGCAATGCTTTTCCATTCCTCAGCTTGAGCAAAGAATGATCCAACATCCCCTGACACTTAAAGAGACAACCTGTGTTTATGTATGTTATGATAGTTATTAGTATCTGTAAATTACAGGCAAAAAACTCTCCAGAAAACACATTTTGAAGTTTTTATGTCAAAGACTTTCAATCAGAAAGAAAAGACTTGGGACTTTGTGTGCTGTGTGCATTCTTGTGTATTGGGGGATTGTTCTGGGATAAACTGAAACTCTTTAAGCCCTACCAGGAAATTTTTGTGTGATATTTGGCACGTTGGATAATCCGATTGGAAAATGAACTAAATTAATTTGAGCATGAATGGGTGGATGAATCTCGAGAAGACAGCTTGTATCCCTATTTCAAGTTAAATTCTGCTTCCCAGGATACTCATACTTCATTGCTTTGCTTTTTACTCTTGGGGTCTGTTTTTCTTGTGTACCTTGGGCCAAGCTGACTGTTCATCAGACTCTGATTTAACTGCTGACAGACTGTGAGATTTTATGCATCATACAATTCCAGAGTCCTAAAGTGATTATTATAACAGTTCACCCCCAATCACGGCATCTGGAGCTGTGTAGGAAATGTGAATTTATGGGAGGTGACAAAATGAGGAAAGACTGCTGTTTTTAACATGAGCTACTTAAACTATGAAGACAGTTGATGCTCACGGGAGATACTGCTGTATTACAGCAAAGGAAAGGGGCTCTGCTACATAAAAAAAAAATGTCCAAAACCTGCCATGGTCTTGCCATCATGAGCCAGGATGGATTTTTGCCAAAGCCAATACAGAACACAGCATCAACTCTCATCAGTGGTTAGTGTTTTGTTCCAAGAGATGATGAACCATGATATCAGAACTGGAAAGATTTTTTTGGAAGTTGAAGTGTGGTCCCTAGAGAGGAGTTGAAGGCAAATCCCAAGAAAAACTTAATGCTTGGTCCCCAATGCTTGGAGAGAGGACCTCTGCTGTAAGAATGATGTCTTATCTTTTAATACATCTCAGGATACGGGTTTGACAAATGTGCTCTGCACATTGCATCTGTGCATCTGTGTATGATGGATGTCTTTCTGTGAGCTAGAAACCTGGTTGAGCCACCTTAGGTTTTACTGCTCTTCTGTTTTTTGCTTTAATCAGAACAGGATCTGTGCCAAATGACTTAAGCACTGTAGCATTAGTTTTCCTGGTATTTTCATCTCACAAAATCATTTGTTATAACCATGTCCTTTGGAGCATTCTCCTTTCCACAGACTTCATCTTCCCTTCCCTGTCCCGCAGTCTTTTCCACTCATGCCCCACTGGCTCCAAATCACACTGCTGTCTTTAGGCAGGGAACAGTATTTCTTGGAAACATCAAAAATCCCTTCCCTGGGAATCAGCCCTTGTCTGGGCTTTCTCATCTGCAGTTGCAGATTTGTTCATCTTCTTTAAATGCAGCCTGTTTCTGAAGGGGCAGACACAGGAAAAGAAAACATTGTATTAAAAAAACCCATAGTGATTCAGGTTGAGAAATACCTTGAATTTTACACTGTGTTAACATCTCATGTAATCTGCTTTTCCTTGAGGCACTTCATCTAGGAGAAATATTAGGCACTCAGCTGTGACAAAGTAGATCCTTTCCAATTTGAAATGGATTTGGTTGATCTTTTCTGGTGGCTGATGTGATGACATATACAATGTGTCTGGTTTTCAGAAAAAGGTATTTCTCTATTTCTTGCTTGCACACATAGGCTACTGGTCTCCAGTGTAAAGACGAGATTAGATATGTAATGCTTGATCTTTATCTTGCTACACAGTTCAAACCACCTTATGCTGCATCCCTTTGTGCCCATTCCAGAACACAGCTGCTACAAGTGATGAGATTAATTTTACAAGCTCACCTACACTGGGAAGAGGCCACTTAAATAGTTTTATAAAGCTTAGGAATGGGAACATATTATCAGCACGAAAACAAGTTTTCGGTGTATGCTGATTATCTTTGCTTTCACCCGCACCTACAAAAATAGAAACTATATTTTTCTAGTGCATGAAAGATGTCATGGTCAAGAAAACAAAGAGAAAGTGTTTGGAGACCTTAAGTCTACAGGTGAGAACATGGATAAGAAAGAAGATAGAAGTGAAGACAGAGGTCTACTAATTGGCAAGGGATGGTGTTGAGAAAGATATGGATGTACACAGAGGGACCTACAAAATAAGTCCTGCTGGGGAACGCTTTGGTCTAGTTTTCTTGCCTCAGTACAACCCTTGCCCAGCTAAGCCTGACAGCACATGCACAGCTCCTGCCTACCTGAGCTTTTACCTTATTTTGCTGCTTTGGACTCCCTAGAGTGCTCTGCACAGAAGGGGGCTGAAATTCTGCTGGTCACCTTGTTAGTCTCCAGCTTTCTAGAGCAGACCCAGGTAAACATGCAAAATAGCGATGGAAGGAACACGGAATCTCTACCATGTGAATGAGGGAAGGTGGTGTTATAACATCACTGGCACTTCTTTGATTTTCTACTAGCTTATTGCACTTTGTACATCTTTGGTGGAAAACTATACTGAAAATACCACCCTTGTAGTCAGACTAAGGGGCCTGTGTAACATAGCATCCCCTCTCTGACAACTACATAGGGAACACATGTAAGATACTGAGCAACTGTGGAATTATTGTTCTTTGATAAATTCTATAAAGTCCTTCTGAGCTGCATTCAGAGTGTGGATCGTTAGGCAAGCAGTCACTGTATGTTCAGCAAACCAAAATAATACCACGAATTGATAGAAATTAGCATATCTCTGTGGGTTATATGAAATTATGCCACTTAATATAACCTTAGTATCTGATATCTCTCATCCCAGTGTGGTGTGTGGTGGTTTTTTTTGTTAGTTTTGCTTTTTTTTTTCCTCTCCCTCTTCTGCTCCTGCGTTATTCTACCATGGTATTTTAAATCCGTCATATTACAAATTGCGTTATCATCAGGACAGTTTTATTTTCTTTCTGTAATTCAGTAACTCCTTGAAACCATGTGATTACATAACTTTGCTTAAATTAACTTGTGAAGTTGTGAAAATATTGACTAATTATACTTGCTGATTACTAATTTTAAAGACAGCTTATTATTATATTAGTTTATAAAAGCTTTTAGATGAGATAGTGTCAAGCCAGAACAGTACTTGGCCAAAATACTACACTTTTTTGGATACTAGTGTTCCGTGTCTATATTTTGTAGAAGCAGCAGAAAGACATGCATAGTTGGTAGCATAACCACAGTGTCAGATGGTCCAAAGGGACAGTTTCTTTCATGTCATGTATAAAAAAAATGCTCCTTTTATGCATTAGTATTTGTGAATATCTACAGTTCTGTTAGTGTGGAGCTTAAAAGGGTGGAGCTAAATGCATATAAAAGCGATTTCAGGATTTCAAGGAAGACCAGTTTTAAAGGGCAAAGCTGAGTGTTTCTGATGAAACTGAAGAGCATTCTACTTGCCTTTTTGTCCTGCAAAATGGTAGACTATTCAGAGTTCAGGAATCAGCTTGGCAAAACCTTTTCATGAAACCTTCCTTGATAAAAAATTTTGAATAACTAATGAATTTGCAGAAAGAAATAGCATGTATTCAAAGGGAACCGGAGACAAATAAACAAATGGGGCAATATTCATTGCAACTAATCTGTCCTACTGCAGTGGTGTCACTGATCTTTACGAAAGCATGTGAAAACAGGGGAGTGATTGAAAATACAGAATGAGACAATTCCTCTCATAATCATCAAATAGTTACTGCATGTTGATATACAATGTATATAGCTTCATCCTTCTAAAATTCCGTAAATCTAAAATATATTGCAGTGCACTTGCTGCTAATTCATCGTGGATACTTTGAGTGATTAAATCAGTAGCAGTCTTCCCAAACCATGGAAGTGTATTACTTCTTGCTGAAGGCATAAATGATTAAGCAGAGTCCTATTAGTTTTGTTGCATGACTTTCATTTCTTCTTTTTCTTTTTTTTTGTTGCTGCAGTAGTTGTTGAGTCTTATTTTTAATTAGATTTCCCATAAAGTTGCCGTAGAAGCACTCAGGTAAGCCTTCCAGACCCTTCTGATATCCTGCATAATTGTGGTTATGTGGGTGTTGTTTTGCTTCTTAAACCTAAGTACCACTTCATAAAACTGCGTCACTGAGATCCTTTGAATTCGTCTGGATATTAGCTAGTCACTGGGCTAAGGAGGAAGAGTAAATATACAGAGGGTTTTGTATCACAGAGGGAGAATAAACTCTCACAATGACTACCTCGTGCTTCTGACTAGTGTCTTAAAGCAGACTTGCCTGTATGGCAGAGGCTCAGCAGTATGGAGATACTGATTTCTGTCTTCAGTTCTCGTATGTGTATTTGCATACACTTCAGAAAGAAGCTGCAAGAGAAAGTGGCTGTGGCATTATTGTGAAGGGAATGTAAGTTGCAGAAATACATTGCAATTTTCCACTACAAATGTCGTCTGGCACAAAATACAATAAGCAAAGGCCAGATTGATTGTTTGATTCTCTACACCTTCAGCATAAGACACTGTACCTTCAATTTTGCTACTCCATTAATAACCTGTATGGTAGGAGGCCTCCGATATTAACATCATGCATATGGTATTTTCGAACACAGGATTTGTAGTACAGTTTGAGGTAGACAGTAGTTTTAGGGATGTAGTTTAATTTGATTTAAAGGCAGCAGCTGGTTAATCCTGCAAAAGATGGGATGAGAAAGATAGACTAACAACATGACCCTACAATCTTGTGGAAGAAGTTATGTAAGTCCTTAAAGATCCAGTCCTAATTCACTGACCTGTGATTTAGGAGGGAATCAGGAAAACCTTTGCTCAAGTCGTGAATATTCTATGTTAGCATCAAGTAACAAGTAATTGTCCCACTGTTTGTTTACTTTCTAGGAAACAATGGTACTAGTAGGCATCTTGTTGGTGAAATTCAAAGGAAGTTTAAAGGAATATATATTGACTCTCCTGGTTTAGCCCAAGCTGACAACTAAGTATCATGTGGCTGCTGACTCATTCTTCCCTCATCCCGGGTGGGATAGATAGGAGAATTGTGGGGAAAAAAAAAAAAAAAAAGGTAAAATTTGTGGGTTAGGATAAAAACACTTTAACAGGACAGCAAAGGAAGATATAAAGAACAACAATAATAACAATAAAAGGATATACAAAGTGAGGGTTACACAACACAATTGCTCACCACCCAGAAAACTGATGCCCAAGCCCACTCATCAACAATTCCCTCCCCCTGTCAGCTCCCCTAGTTTATATGCTGAGCGTGTCCTGGCTGTGTCCTCTCCCAGCTTCCTGTGAAAATTAACTCTGTGCAAGCCAAATGCAGGCCACTGACCTAGATTGTGCTGAGTTTATGTGCCTGGGAAGACCGATAAAGTCGATCCATCTTGCTGTGGCTAGTGTCATTTCTGTTTTACATGTGATTTGTTTAAAGGGCTATATATATTCACACTGTTTGAAGAAGTGACATTCTTCAGCAGCTAATTCTGAATATGCACAATGTCTGCTTCTATCTAAAATTCAGAACTATTCTGGAATATTTTCTTGTCTGCTTTGGTTAGCAATTTACAGCTCTGAAGGACAAATGCTGAAGTGCTAGGAATTTATGAAATGCAGCGTATGTTACCAGGTCTCAGTCCAAGTGTCAAAAATAAATGGGATTTCAAGCAAAAAGACACTGGAGATAATACGTTTTGTAATGTTTGAAGTACAGCCAGGCTCCAGCTTCAAGCCTACCCAGCATTAAAGGAGGTATGGTAGGAATTCTGTAAATGGCAGTACTTGGAGACACTGCACTAATTATTTGTCCAGCTGTGTGAACTTGGAAATCAGTGTCTTAATGCTACAAACCTGCTGTACACTTGAAATTTAGTTGAAATCTCATGAACTCAAAACTCAGACTTATTTTGTGATACACTCTTATCATCAGAACAAAACTCTGTTGTATAGTAAACTGTTTAGTTCAGAAATCTTACTTTTGTCTGTATGTTGTAATAATACAGAGGGAAAAGAGGACAGATTTTAAGTCTACAATTTTATTTTTATTTTTTGGCTTTTCCTAGTTTTAATATTTCTCACGGTTCTGATAATGTCAGTGTTGTTCTAACGCAATGTTGTTGCCAAGGAAAATGTCCTTAACATTTTTTTTTTTTTTTAAATACAAATTATTGAATGAATAAAGATACATTTGGGGTTTTATTTAATGATATGTTATTTATACATAGTTTGTAGCATAATAGGACAAGGAGCAATGGGTACAAACTGGAACACAGGAGGTTCCACTTAAATATGAGAAGAAACTTCTCAGTGAGGGTGACAGAACACTGGAACAGGCTGCCCAGGGAGGCTGTGGAGTCTCCTTCTCTGGAGACATTCAAAACCTGCCTGGACACGTTGCTGTGTAGCCTCATCTAGGTGTTCCTGCTCCAGCAGGGGGATTGGACTAGATGATCCTTCAATGTCCCTTCCAATCCCTAACATTCTGTGATTCTGTGATCTGATGATCAGATAAATCTGCATATTACTGTGACTACTTGTGAACCTTGACATTACTCTGTTTAAAATATATTTTGAAAAAGAAATCTTTTACATACATTCGAAGATATTCAGAGCACTACATTATGTTTAACGTGACTTCTGGAAATACTGAATACAGCTAAAGCTTTAGCCTTAAAGGAAACCCTCTGCAAGACAGAAACATGTATGAATATAGAAATGCCTCTGGCATCAGTAAATCTATATTTCTTTGTGTTACTGTTATGTTTCTGTGTATTGAAATGAACATTAGCATTTTATTAGATTTTATGGTGTCCTGGAATACTTCAGTTGTTTAAATGGGAATCTGAGCTACAGTAACAATTATGGTACTGTTGTAATAAAATAAGTTATACCTTCAGTGGGGAAATCACATAGAAGAAGCAGAATGCTGCAATGTTGATGACCTAAGCTGTGGAATTACTTCAAATGGGGAAAAAATGCAGAGAATTTACACTGATTGTTGATATGCATATGGTGAAGGTATTAAATAGCACTACCTTCACAGAAGAAAGGAAAATATCATCTGTCTAATGAGGCGGATTATTGATTCAGAGTTTAAGCTTTTCTCTAACAACAAAAATAGCTCATGTATTTGTTATATGTTAGGTATGGTGTTAGACTAGAACTTGCAAAACATTATTCTTGTTTGCATTTCCACCACTGATACGCTGTATTTCTGCATTACTGGCCTGCTTCCTCCACCTTTCTAGACCTGATCTTCCCTTTTCCTTTTTTTTTTTTTCTGTTTAATTTTTAAGTTCTTGCATACCTTTCATGTCCTGGCATATAGTCTGTGTTGCAATCAGCTTAATTTTTCTTGGGACTGCTAAATTCTGTTACAGAATCTTTTCTGGTATTTTGCTTTATGGTAATTCAGATATTGGAACCTAGCTGGCATGTAATGCAAGGGGTTATGTGGCGTCACTCAAAGTATGACCAGAAATCAGTGCTTTTTATGTAGTAACCTGGCTAATAATGTTCTGGTGGTCATGCTGTTCATTGTTTTTGTATATTGTCAAGATTCTTTGCTTTGACAATTCAAACTGTATACAAGCTACGTAAATGAGTCTAGATCAAATGGGAATCAGAATATCCTATTTCTGCATTAGGGCAGATTTTAAGAAGCAGTATAAACTTTAGGAGGGCTTTTAATAACTAAAAGATCTACAGAAACTATATTCTTTCTTCTGTGTGAGATATATCTGTTGTGTTTCACATGAGAATCATATACAGAATTAACTTCTTATAAAAACGATTTTTTTTTCAGGTTATAAAAAAGAGCTGGCATTATGAGGAGCATGGTCATCTGGACTAGAATAATTTGTTTTAAACCAGAACCCTGGATTTTCATTTCTACTACAGCTCCCTTCTGTACTCTGGCCCCCTGCCCTGATACAAGGGGTGTAAATACTAGAAGTCCAACAGCTGAGGGAACATCAAACTTTTTTTTTCTTGAACAAGATATGATCACCTCCCTCTCCCCCCTTTAAACACCTATTTTAACTTAGGTAGTTGGCATTCGTACACATTTTCATTTCTTATGCAGTCGTAAATTTCTTCATGGATTATGATTAACATTAGAGCCACCAACAAACTTGATATACATTATGGACTGATCCAGTGGCATGCTCTTCAATACACCATGAACAGAAGTACAGAAAATTTACTTGAGCTGAAAAATTTTTTCTACAGTAGCTATATAAAGAAGCAGGAAGAGTATACATCATATAGAATAATTCAGACATGCTATGCTGAATGTTCAAAGTCTGTATCTGACTTGCTAAATTTTAAAAATATGCAAAAAGGGAAATATCTTCATTTATAATACATTTAACAAGCATTTTTCCACGTAAGTGTGTTAAAATGGTGTCTCTCTTTTTCAGACAAGAGCAGGTCAGTGTTCTGTATCAGAACATACACATAGCAGAACCCAGATTAATCCAGCCGTACGAACATGTCATTAAGAACTTCATCCGAGAGATCAAACTTCAAAGCACAGAGATGGAAACTTTGGCCATCGCAGTAAAAAGGTACAGTGAGTTGTATTTCTACTTTGGTTTTGCAGTTACTTTTATCTCTATCATACTTTGTTGGATTAAACTACTGGGAGTTAATGACAAAATATGTCATGCAAAGTATTTCCATAAACTGAGTTCAAAGGTTAGTTTGTATGCCCACATGTGTGTAAGCACATGTAGCAGCTTGCAGACGATTCCCTGTTCATATTTGGGATGAGTCCTGGACCAAATTTTTACAGGCTCTATTCTCATTTTTAATGTCTTAAAACATTTTGACTCCTCTTCATTTGCTATAACTTTGAGTTTTAGCATACAAGCTCATTATACTTTCAATTTAGAAACCATATTTTTGCTTCTTCAACTTCAAGAGGTGGGTTTACCTATTGTAACTACTCAGCATTTGCAATCTCACATCATTACTGCCAAAACCAAACAGATTAGCTCAGGACAGAAATCTTGTATGCGTGGATGATGCAAGTTGCTGTTGTTGTTTTGAAGTCTCTTCGTAGGATAACCAGAGGGGCCTTTTATCTCTGTAACTTAAGTTTTCAATATGTATGTATTTCATACTAATAATCAGCTGTCAGCTATTATTCAGAATCTAATTTGCCTTCAAATAAATTTCTGATTTTGGTTCCAAACCATACCAGTTTCAAGGTCTGTGCAATGTTAGACTGTTTCCATGTCTGTCTGCCTAATTTTTTTCATCTGAGGTACGCAGATGTTTTTCACACAACTTTTCTGTCAAGCCGGAGGGCAATTCCTAAGAGAGTATTTATTTTTAAATTTTAGAGCTCAGGATAAAGCGGCAGTTCAGCTCAGTGAGCTGGAGGAAGAAATGGAACAACGAATACAGGCTGCAGAGCATAAAGTTAAAAAGGAAGTGAGTATTTTATATTTACAGAATTTCACAACTACCAAACTCTCAGTGTTCTTAAGCAGGATTGATGGTCAGCTGTGTTTTTGATCCTGATGGGCAGGATCCTCAAAGGCACCGAAGGCAGGGCGTGGATGAAAAGAAGCTATCCATGAGATTGAAGATGTATTCTCTTAATGCTTTCCCAAAGAGAAGTGGCTGCTCAGATGTAACAAGCCAATAAAAAAAAAGTCTTTCACTTTTATGAGAATATGCTGGTCTATAGGAATCTATTTCCAAGACCGGTATTGGAAACAGATTGGAGAAAATGACCTTTCACCATAAAATAGGGGTTTCTAGTTCTCCTAGTAGATGAATTTATATAGAAATTAATACTTAGATCATTTGTTCCTAATTTGTGTATCTGCCTGGAGCGGTGATCTTTCTTTTTCCCCATGCTCATCCTGCAACTATATTTTAGAGAGCTGGAGACATAAGAGAGGGTAATTATGATGACAATGTGTGAGGGTCTGGAACTCCCAAAGTTGATGGGAAATTCTGTTTGAATGTGCTCAATTTTTAGCCATTGTTTTGATCAGCTTGCAGTCTTGCTGGAAACGTACAAGAATCCTTCTTACCCACTGAAAGATATATTAGAGCCACATGTGGCTGTGTAATTCTGAGCAGAAAGCAGTACAGTAAAACCACCCTACCTGTGTTGTCTGCTTCATGTTGAACCATTATTAAATTCAGGAAAGATAAACCTAACTTTATAACGTACTTAACAGTTTATGAAAGTAGTCTGATATGGACGTAGGAGATTCGTTAATTAAATAATGTACCATAGGCACAGTTATTGCTTTGTGGGACATATAATATACTAAATGTCTATATATTTTGTATGGGTTCTTTCACCAAAGCATTTGCAGAATCTGAAGCAACAAAGTGCAGTCTGCTGACTTGCTGATATTAAAATAGTTCACGGTCCAACTCGGTGATGGACTGGACTCAATGATTGGACTCAATGATCCCTGTGGGTCTTTTCCAACCAGGGACATTCTATGATTCTATTATTCTAATTGATCTGTGAAGGTAAATGGTATTCTGACAGATTTGCTTCAAACAGTATCTTCTTCTATACAAGAGGAAACACTCCAACCAAACCATAAAAGTTGGTTGTTTTCCTATAAACAAAAAATATAATGATGTAAAAATGTTGAAGATATCAGCCCAGAAAAACAAGTGTCATAATGTGTTTAACTAATGATAATGCAACCCTCAGTACAGATAAACTTTCCAGAGAGACTAAGCATTTATGATTAGGAAATGGATACATTTGCTTTAGAAAATTTCTGTTCCATAAAAAGTGATAAATCACTGAAAAAAGCTGTAAAAAGATGACTGGGATGCATGTATTCAGTCATTCTGAGAACATCCACAGTAATGTACTAGCATTATGTAAAAACACACCTGCTATGTATTATCCACCTCTAGTCTTCTGTGTTTCTTGTTCTAAAAAGTCCCGAAATTGTCACCGAGTTGCATGGATTGTGATTTCACTGTTCACACCTAGCTGTAGATATGGGCTGTAACTTGTTCCTCGCAGCGCGCTTTCCATTTTCACTTCTAAATTGTTCCCTTTAGCTCATAGCTCCACATACTCCACCTACTAAAACGCCCTGAGAGTAAATGTAAGATATTTACTTTGTGGGATTGTACTAAGCCACTAATCTTAATGCCTTTACGCAAAGCTTTTGTTTGTCAGATGATGTCACTCATGCCACTGGGACACCTGCCTCTGCGTGATAGTATCTGTGGGTTCAGCCTATCCTATATTTTGTTTCTTTGAGGGAAGCAAATAGTTACCAAACAATATTTAGGAGTATATAGGTGCCAACAGTAAGAGAATCCAGCTTAAGCTGATTACTTTGATTATCATTATCACGCACGGATTATAATTTTAAGACACGGATGTCAGCATCACCTACAGGAAAGCACTGAATTCTGAGCAAAGTCCATGTCTGTCTTCTCTGTGTGAAAACTCAGCCTGTCTCATTGGTACCGTGTTTCACTGCTGCATTCTGGTTTCTCTTGTTGTGAAACTGTGCACTGAAGTCCCTGGCAGTGACTGGAGTGAGTTAAACACAAGTGCTCATCTGTGGCACGCGGAACATACTATTCTTCTCATTGCGCTCAGTGTAACTTCCTTTCAAAATCTCTTTGTTTTCATTGAAATAAAACTCAGAATAGTGTACTTGGTTTGATATTGAAACTAAAGATGCTGTCATCAGCCTGCCTTTTACAGAACATGACCCTGTAATATTCCAACACTTGCAAGCAAAAAAATTGAAAAGAAAAACAGAAATAAATAAGTAGTTGATGGTGGCACAGTAATGCTGTTACTAGCACATTGTATGCCAAGCCATAGAAGCCTCATTTGAATAAAAGGAAGTAATGGCCTGATATGTGGGTGTGTATGTATACATCTATATACGCAGTACACACGTAAATTTATATACAAATAAAATTTGAACAATGCTCTCTTTTTCTTTTTTTGGTAAGACATTGAGAGTGTTAAGCAGAGGAGGCTATGACATGAATAGCAAATGCTGAATTGACTCGTATCTTTACTTCCACTTTACTGTTTTATTTCTATAAATATTTTATAAGTGGACCACAGTTATAGAATCAGTATCTGTTGATCTAAAGGAAAGGGCAGGTTGGCATAATGGAAAGACAAAATCACACACATTAGCCTAAGGGGAAAGTGTGCAGTTTCCAAAATGATAAATGCATTTTCTAAGAAACATTTGAAACCTGTCTCAGATTTTAATGAGATAAAAAATATTGCAGGAGAAGCAAAAAGCTGAAGAAGCTCTAAATGAGCTGAAGCGCCAGTATGATACTGAAGTTGGGGATCTTCAGGTGACAATAAAAAAACTTAAAAAGGTGAGTTGAAATCATGACAAGAGTTTTTAAAGTGCTTTAAAAGATGCTGACCTTATAAAGGGCCTTCCCCAAGATGGATAATCATAATTATAGATTTTTAATTTAATTTTATTAGTAAAGGGCAACTGCAAATAGTTTTTTAGTTTATGTTGTCATTCTGTGCTATTGTACTCATTCTGTGTAATTTACTGAAGTACTTATGAAAGGGACCAACTGCTAACCATGTTCTGTTGCTGCGTAATTTTCTAGGTCCATCAAGTTGTTAACACTGCAGTTACCTAGTCTTGTATTTGATACATTAGAAATAGTCTAATACATTGCCTCAAAGTATTTGTAATTCTTAGAATTAGATGAAATTAGCAACCCAAATATAGTAATTTACTATAGTAGAGTAATGTAGTGCCTTTTAGCAGCTAGGGTATTTCTCTCAGATGTTAATGTTAGAAGTGGGTTTATGCTGTAATTTTAGACTGAAATTACTGGTGGAACTAGTTATTAGTAGTCTGGACCTACCTCCAACCTGATCTTTTCGTTTGATACCTAAGCGTAAGATAAACTGAAATCTCAGATATGCATATTGTTTTGCGTTATTTTGTAATTTGTGTTAATTTTGTCATTAGTTTTTGGGCAGAGTTTTACCAGAATTATACTGGCCAATGAGAATATATTTGTTGTTTATTCATACTGAATTGCACTTAAAAGAGGATTGATAGGAATGGAAATTCCTCACAAAGAACATGAGATCTTGTAGTACAAATACTACACAGATGAGGTAATATGTATTTTTTTAATGTTTGTGGGGATACACCTGTTTATATCTTCTCAGTGGCTGGCTTCTGTGTCACTATTTATGCATATTCAACACCCACAGAATGCAAAATGCTTATTAAACACTTCTAAAGTAGTGATTTGTGCATTGTATAGAAAATCAGAAAATTTTGGAGTAATGCTGCCTACTCACACAGTTGGGAAAACCATGGGCTTTTAAAACTTTAATATCTGTGACATGTTTTAGGGGCTATTTAATATAATTTCCATTACCTTTTATGTACTTTGATTCATAAAAAACAATAACATAGATTAATGGTGGGCTTTTTTATCCTTCTAGCTGGAGGAACAATCCAAAAGTGTAAATCACAGGGAAGATGTGGTTGAATTGAAAAAAAGAATACATGATATGTTGCTGGTAAGAGATTATTATCATTAATATATTAATTTAGCCTCAGTTTTATACTTATTACAATACAGATACAGATATATATTTTTTTTTACATATAATACTGGTAAGCTAAGAAATAAACTTTTAGAGTTCTTAATAAGTGCATGAAGACCTTTAACTTGGAAAACACTTGTTCTGTATAAATACATACACATTCTAGGTATAGCATTTAGAAATGGCTTGAGATGATATAGTCCTCTTTTTGTGTAACTGGAATGGAAGAATAAAATTCAGCGGTTCATGCATGCTAATTTACTGACTTCTCTGTTGATTTAGAGTTCTTTTCTTTGCCCCTCTATGCTCAGATTTTCTAGTGTTTAATTTTTTATTTAATTTTGATGATTTTTGTTTTGCTGTTGCAATATATCAATGTTTTATGCAGGTGGCTATGACAGCTAACATCTAATGTCTTCCTTTTTTTAAGGAAAATCAGAAACTTAAGAAAGATCTTTTAGAAGCACAGACAAATATAGCTTTTCTTCAGAGTGAATTAGATAGCTTGAAAAGCGAGTATGCAGATCAAACTTTGAACACTGAGAGGTAAGGTCCTTCTACATTATAATATTTTCATGAGGGGAAAAAATCTGTTTTCTGATGTAGTTATTATGTATGCAGTTGGTAAGTGTTATTTTCTAAATTTGCTGTAAATGACAAGCACAGATTTGACACCATGTGAAGTATGCCATGACTACTGTTCACTTATTTTGTCACATTTCTGGAAGAGCAAGTTCTGGATATGATGTGAACTCTCATAATTTTGCAAGGAAGCCCATTGATTTTCCTGTGACTTCAGTTAGGAGTAAAAGTTATAGCATCAGGCAATTTTTTCCTCCATGACTTTCACTCAGATGAATATCTGGATGAATATCAGGGAGAATTGTTTTGGAAGCCTCCCACATTAGTCTCAATCGGATTTTTCTAAAGTGAATGAAAGCTGGTTCTAGGTATTAATTTAAAGGAGAATAAATGACAGTTTTGTTATGTGATTATCTTCAGATAACACAAATGATATTTCAAGGAGAAAGAAGACAGTCCATATGGTTATTTTGTTGATCTATTCATAGTTTTTGTTGAGATATAATGGCAGAGATCACTGAAGTCACTAAGTGTTTTTACTTTGCATGAACTGGCTTTTGACATATTTCAGCAGAAATGTAAACATATTTTTAAATATCTTTTTCTCACTGTATACTTATCACATTTATAAATTATTTTTGCAGAGACCTAGAAATGATCCGAGAGTATACTGAAGACAGGGATAATCTGGAAAGACAAATTGAAATACTTCAGTAAGTTCTTAGTGATTCAAATTTTTATTAACAAATTAGCCCCAAGATACTTGGGGGGCGATGTTTTTGTATGCAAAAGACTGGGATGGGATTTGGGAAAAAATATGTAGTAAAAATACTGAAATGGCCTCAGTTCTCATAGAAGGTATTATGCTAATCTTTATAATTTCATCGTTTGTCTTCCTGTGTACTCCAGTCAAATACTCAAGTGACGGCAGCTATTGCTGTGGCTTCTAAGTTTTGTGTTTTTCACTGATGATTTTGTTTGACCTCCACCTTTTCCCAAAGAAAAATTGTCATGTCAGATTGTGTTTCATCAAATTTTCAATTTCAGAAGGCTGTATCTATTTGGAATGGCATTAGTTACCTTCCTGATTCTTATCTTTAGCTCCATGTAATTGTGCACCAGGTGATTTCTATACACATAAGTTTTTGGCAGCCTATTCATGCTCTGTTTATACCTTCTAAACTATTTTTACCTCAATGCTTGTTATACAGAGACTTGGGGAGTCAACCTGCACCATTTATTGTTAGGCAGAGCTCTCCACTGACTTAGACAGCCTGAAGGTATTAAATATTTATCCAGCAGACATGGCAACTTCTTGAATTTGGTAATGTGTGACTACTGAGCCACTAACTCTTCATGTTTTTTTTCTCTTCTTTTTTTTCTTAGCCTCACTGACTTTCATTTGTTCTATGATAAGGTGAATAAGATTTGAGTCTGTCCATGCCATTATAAAAATTATTAATTGGCTCCTTTTTTAATTCACTTTGCTTCTCCCTGTCTTATCGTTATCTTGAAAGTACTACGTGTATGCAGCATTATACAAGGGGTGCACAAATTTTTGCTTGCAAGAAGTATCATAATAAACAGAGTTTTTATATCCCTAGTTGATTTCTTTATCCTAAATATGTTATTTCTTTCAAGCAGCTCAATCACATCTGTTCTTAGAGTCATCTCAGCAATACGTATAGGGTAGTCACTTTGTATTTTGGAAATGGTTGTACCAGTTTACTGCTCTGTACCTGTTTATTTGTTATTGTTCCTACAGCGTCTTTTTTCCCCTCAGCTGACCACAGACCATGCCACAGGAGTGAAACCAGTTTTCCTAGGGTGCTAATGGAGGCTAGACTTCACCGTGCTAGATTCACATACAATCATTTGTTTGAGTATACGACAACACAGTTTTAGTCCCACATCACTGTTTCGTGTTCATCTAAAGAAAAAGAAAATGGGTTTTGGATATGTATTTTTTCAATTTTTCTTTGTGATAAGTTACATAATTTTTAATGTTTTCTTTACTCCTACAAGTTAAACTATGTTTCCTTGTTAGATCAGCTAATAGAAAGCTACATGACAGCAATGATGGTTTAAGGAGTGCACTTGAAAACAGTTTCAGCAAGTACAACAGATCATTGGTATGTATGTATTTATGATTCTGTTATGTTGTACTAAAAGGCTTAAGAATTAACACACCACATGCATATTTGTTTGTACTTCAGTGAGTACTCATAAAATTGAGTTTTATTCAGTGGACTCACTCTGGGAATACACTTGTGTAGTTGAATTTTGTTACATTTTACTTGTGTTTTGTGAAATAATGGAGTTTTGTTAGAGCACAACTACTTTCTGAGGTGCTTTGGGAAACAGAGATTTTTTTAATATGCTATGGCCAAATGTATCTCATGGGGTGAATAAATCAGCAGTTTATCTTGCACTGAAGGGAAAATGTTTGTATTGTCTATATGGTAGTGCCCTACTACTGAAAACACATCTTTTCAGAGAACTGCTTTCTTTTAGCAGCAAGGTCTTAACCTAATTTGAACTTTCGTCCACGCAAGTCCCTGGGAGAATGAATAGCAGGGACTGCTGATAATAGGGACCTCAGTCAGACCTGTTTAGGCTATCACAACTGTACCTGGATCTGTTGTAACAGATGTAACCTGGTATCCTCTGAACCAGAGAAAAGAAGGCTTGAAAGTTAAAAAAAATCTGCTCTACACTACCATTTTGCAATATTGAGAAACCTGTTAAAACTCCAAAACTAATGATTGGGCATCATCAGGAAAGCAACTAACTGTTTTAGAAGAACACGGCCAGAGTAAAGGGCCCATAGAGAGAACTGGCCAGGAAGGAGGAAAATATGCCTGTTTCCAGCATGCCATACCAATGAACATGAGTGCCTTTTGCTGATGTTGGATATCAGAGTTTCACTGCAGATGCAACAGAGATACCGTTTCCTTCTCCCATGCCCTGAAACATAAGCAAGGGAAGCAGATTACAGAGAAGACCGAGGAAGCTGTTCTCAGTGAATACATGTGTTGGGGGACAGCAGAACATACCAAATCCTCTGTTACATGCTATCAGCTGAAATCTCTTCTCTCCATTATCTCACTTCAAGAACCAGGATGTATCTCTACGGAAACTAGCTCAGCTACTGACATTTCCCTTTCCACTCTAGTAGTCGACATGCCATTTTTGTAAATATTACTTTAAAAGTTTAACATTACAAAGTCTTCAGGTGTAGTCAATGAAATAATTCTCTTGGTATTTCTGTTGTCTATTGAGGTTGAGTGTGGCTAGAAAGTTCAGTATTAAAGCAACAGTGGAGCCTAAATGCTGAATGTAATGGGCCTTTTGACATCCAGTCCTATATAAAGCATGAGATTTAATTAAAAATAAGTAGTTGAATATATATGAAAATACACAGTAGTAATTTTGATGATTCACACTTTTTTCATGACAAATATAGATGGTTAAACTGTGTTCAACAAACCTATACATTTGTTATGTATCTGTCGCAGCGGTTAGCAAACACCTCACCAGGAAGTACCATTTCTAGAAGTAGTCCTAAATTTAATGGTGGACAGTCTCCTCTAAACCCACGGTATGACAGGTAAGCCAGGTTTGGTTTTGTTAAGTTTAAAAACACTAGGGCATCGTACTTGTCTTAGAAGAGCAAATGTTTTCAAATAGCAGAGAAAGTAGTTCTACCTGATTCAGAAGGAATGTGTGACCATAGCGTATGAACTGAAGTATGCTGAAGTCAATAGGAACTTCTTCAATGACTTCAGGAAGCTCAGAAAAACTCTTCTCAGTGCAAATCGTGAACTTACAGGGAGTTCAGAGAGCCTCTTGTTTGGTCTTGGACTGTTTTGATTCTAGTTTGACTCTCAGTCTCTCGTCCTTGTCTCTAAGAAACTGAAAAAATGTACTGAGGACCTCTGTTAGCTGGCTTACTCAGTGCTTAGGACAGAAAACATTTTTGGTCGTATCTTTGACCAGTATGTCTGGTTTTCTGATGTAATAATTATTACAAAGGTATGTGGGCCTAATTCTTCAGAAGAATAAACATCCTCATCTCATGCTGACATGCAAGAGTAGTGAATACACTTCAATGTTAACAGGGTAAGAGCCATAGAGATCATTAAGTTACCTAAATGCAA
This sequence comes from Caloenas nicobarica, assembly GCF_036013445.1. Lineage (NCBI taxonomy): Eukaryota > Metazoa > Chordata > Aves > Columbiformes > Columbidae > Caloenas > Caloenas nicobarica. The sequence continues at coordinate 54,985,884 of NC_088284.1, forward strand.
ACATCAGATTGTCAGAGCTACTTCGGTTTTGCACTTACTAAATGCAGGTCATTGATCAGAGCTCCCTCAGATGATTGCAGAGACTCTCAGTGAAGTCACTGGCCATTGGATCCAACCTCAAGTGCTATAGATCATGCTATGTTTTCACACTTTTTAAAAAATAGCTGGAACTAACAGCAAAAATATTGTGTCCTTATCAAATTGATTGATTGTTTTGTCTTATTTTTCTCGCAATGATACTTCAAACTCTAGAGAGATCTCTGTTACAAGTTCTTAGTAGTCTGTGTTTTGCATTTTGCCAGAGAGGTGAATATCTTTGGTAGGGATCAAGTTGGATTCTGCTTCACACCAGTAATATCCGTATTCATTCAACAGTGTACCTTTATTCTTTTGTCTCCATGTGAGATGTGTTTGCTGGCTGTAAAGTTTTGCTTGTCACAAACTTATTTTTATATTGAATGTAGGTAAAACCAGTTCCCTTCTGTTGGACACTGCAGATTTTGAGAGGCATCCATTACTAAGTTGCATATTACATTGAGTAATTTTCGGAAGAGACAACTAAAACCTCTCTGGAGGCTTAGTGATCCTTCTCTGTGAATATTTATTAGTATGTGGCACATGGTGCAAACCTTGCATTCCCGCAAAAGCAGAAATGCAAACTAGTTTAAAAGAAAGTTTATGTGGCAGGAATAAAACTTAACAGGCATGATTTAGTGTTGAAAGACAGAGATATGAATATCACAAAAGCTGTTCATTTTCATTACTTTGTCAGTCTCCTGACATCAGATCAGTGTTAAGAGATACTGATTTGCATTCAAACATGTTTTAAGCTATTTACATTAGTAGGTATACTTTTTCTGTTTTTAGCTGTATCATACATCCTGGTCTGATTTGCTTTAAGCACATATGAAATTCCCAGCACTGAATTCATGCTTCAGTGAGGCTGAGAATTGACTAATGAAGACCTTTATTTCAGCGGATGCCTGACAAGCCTAACTTTGTTATAACATGCACCCTTCCTCTGTTTTTTAGTGATTTGGTATAGGCTAGTAGTTGCATGAATAGAAATAGCATGAATGCTGTGATATTCCACAGCGAAGATCACACTTATGAGTGTACTTGTTCATAGCCTGAAATGATGTAAATTGGTGATTCTCCCCAGTGGCGTGGTGTGCCATTGTTTTGGGAACTCACAGCCCCAGCAAGCTGTCTTTACAAGGACTGGTGCTGACCCTGTCTGTTCCAGCAGTTTAGTGCTTCACATCCATTCCCAACAGAACTGAGCCAAACCAGTACTCTCTTCCTCGCTCTGCCTTGGAGACTTTTTCTACCTTGCTATAATTTGTGCCTGTCCCTGTTTTGCTGCAAGAGTGGGATAATGATTATAGCCATTGTAAACTTTTTAAAAAGATTGATTCTTCTAAGATTCACTCTATTATCTTTTTTCTTCGTTTACATAAATAAAAACGAAATTGTTTTTTCGGTAAACCATACTGTCATTGCTGCATCCATTTAAGTATTTTTACATATTACAGCATCCAGAATGACCTTCCTTTTGAAGGAAGGGTTAGGGGAAAGAAAGGACTTTTGTGTAAAACCTTAGGTTTTGTGTAGCATACCAAACTGAAAGCAAACATTTTTCAGTGACTTCTTCCACCATTACTGATCTCCTAAACTCCCTTTCTCCCTTTTCTATATTTATAGCTGTTACTTATTGAACTCTGTGCCTCTGTGAGCAAATGTATCACTTAAATTAAATTAAATTCATGGTAATTTTATTCATCTTTGAATAGGCCTAAATTAGCTAAACCATCAGCTATCCTTTTCTGCCATTGATATCTTCATAGTACGTAATTTTCTGAATCTTTTTTAAACAATTATTTTTTCTGTGTGTGAATAAACAGGCATTCTTACTGAGACTTGGGAAGTCATCATGAATAACATATCTTATAATTTAATCTGAGCATACTGAAAGATATGGTTGAAAACCAAATTGTTTAGAAATGCAAAATAGGCATCAACCTATCTCTTAAACTGTACAGTTAGCATTTTTAAGTATTGACTATTCCAGAATGTCTCAGATTTTGTCGGGAAAAACAATCGTGGAATAATTTTATTTCCCCCCCTCCCCAAATTTTCTTATTAGATCATCTCATTCTTCTTGTGTGGATGAAGATTATGATTCTTTAGCCCTTTGTGATCCTATGCAAAGGATAAACTGTGAAGTTGACAGCTTACCTGAGAGCTGTTTTGACAGTGGTTTGTCTACCCTGAGAGATTCAAATGAGTATGATTCAGAAGTGGAATACAGGCATCAAAGGATCTTTCAAAGGTCACAGTGTATGCAAGAAAGCTTTGGTGGTGATGCTTCTGATACAGATGTAAGTGCCAGACTTACTCCTTCCATGAGAAAGAACAATTTCCTGTTTTTAAAATTAAATGAATCTTTGCCCATAGGCCAGTTAAAACTAAGTATTTGGGTTGTATGCATTTAAATGAGATTAGTGACTTTTTTTTGAGAATGCATAAATAATTATTCCTTTTTAAAATAAAATGTTTATTTTGACATTTTTGATAGATTTTTGAGGTAATAATTTAAGTACATGGGAGTTTTAAGCATTGTTAAACAGCATGCAGACAGGAGCCTGTTTTCTAGTGATTAAAAAGAAGATACTATAGAAGTAAAATATATTTCCATTCACTTCCTCTTACTGTGAAAAAGTGACATATATAAGAAAAAGAATACTGTTAGTGCATACATTGACTTACACAGTAAGTCTCAGAAAACTTAGAAAGATACGAATGTGTTATTGTGTCTGTTTTATTGTTCGTAAAAGGGAGAGCTTTAGTGATGACTACATAGGAAGACTAGTATCAAGCACAATAGAACACAGGGTTTTTCTTTAGAGCAGACCCTTTACTGTGCATTTAATAGAGACATTTAGTCTCTCTTTGCAGTTGAAAATGCAATGAATAGTGCTCATTACAGCTGTGCTGTATTTAATTTAGCTTGAGTAGTAATAGCATAGCAAGTGATGTCTTGTAGGGAAATTCTTGATCTTCGTAAAATAAGCTTCGAAATAAAGGATTTGCTTATTGTAATTATTTTTTAATCTGAAATTTTCCATATGGAAATTAATTTGCTCTAAATGGAAAGTGTACTGAAAGTACATGTGCCAAATAGGAAATGTGTTTAAGGACCAAATGTAGGCATTGTGGTTTAAGCCCAGCTGGCAAATGAGCCCCATGCAGCCTCTCTCTCACCCTCCCCCGCAGTGGGATGGGAGAGAGAATCAGAAAAGTAAAAATGAGAAAACCCATAGATTGAGATAAAGACAGTTTAGTAAGTAAAGCAAAAGCCACGCACACAAGCAAAGCAAAACAAGGAATTCATTCAATACTTCGCACCAGCAGACAGGTGTTAAGCCATGTTCAGGACAGCAGGGCTGTAGCGGTTACTTGGGAAGACAAACGCCATCATTCTAAACGTCCCCCCTTCCTTCTTCTACCCCAGCTTTATATGTTGAGAATGACATCACAGGGTATGGAATATCACTTTGGACAGTTGGGGTCAGCTGTCCCAGCTGTTTCTCCTACCAGCTTTTTGTTCAATCCCCACCTTTTTGTTGGCAGACCAATATGAGATGCTGAAAAATCCTTGACTACTACTTAGCAACAATGGAAATATCAGTGTGTTATCAACATTTTTGTAATTTTAAATCCAAAACACAGCACTATACCAGCTACTAGGAAGAAAATGAACTCTGGCCCAGATGAAACCAGGGCAATAGGCTATAGTGAGCAGTAAATGTGAATAAGAACAGAATAGTCACAGTATTTCTACAAGAATTGCACAATTCTGTTTGGTCCTTTAACTCTTTAATCCAAACTGATAAAATTAATATTTTAATCAGTTTTAGCTATGCCTTTTCAAAAAAACCCATACTTTTCTTGACGGAGCTAACATACTACCTTGTACTTCAGGTTCCAGAGATCAGGGATGAAGAAGCATACAGTCCTGATAGCAGCAGTACGATATTAGACTGGAAGCCCTCACAACCAGCAAGTCAAAGCAGCTCAATTGCTTCAACAAGGAAATACATATCTGCTCTCGTGCCTCAGGTAACCAGTTTTTAGAAAAAAAAAAAAAGTGTTTGATAGAGAGAGTATTTTTATATGAGTTGAAATAGATGGCTTCTTTTTATTTTCAGTCAGATTCAACTGAATTTACTCCGAAATACCCCAGTTCAGAGAAAGCTTACAAAATTGTTCTTGCCGGAGATGCAGCAGTGGGAAAATCCAGTTTCCTTACCAGACTTTGCAAGAACGAATTTCGAGGCAATACCAGTGCAACCCTGGGTACAGTTATTTTTCTTGTTAAAATACTAAAGTGAATTTCATTGCCATTCTGCAGAAGTGGGTGAAAAGAGTACCCTCTGGTTTTGCTTGCTAGGGTTTTCTGCATATACATATGCAGTTTCTTAGGCCGTGAGATCTAATTGAGTACTAAAGCATAGAAGTGCCTAACTGCTGTTTGGAGTGGATAATGGAGTGCTGCTCTAATCTAGTTTCTCTTCGCAAAGCACAAAACCTGTTCCAGAACAACACAAAGCACTAGAAAAGGGGGTTTCAGTATAATGCACTTAGAATGTGTGTATGATCCTTTTTGCATTTTTCATTGCTTTCTTGTCTTTTCAGCTCTTTTGTCCTTCTTCGGTATTTCATACTATCCTTTGATGTCTTTCATACTATTTTTTGTCTCCATTTCTTCAAAGTGTTATTGAAGCTCTGGTTTAAATGCAGCTGGAAGGATTTCTGGCTGGCTTGTGTCTATTATTATAACTGTCAGCTAATAAACTTTTCTTACTGATTCCAAAGACTGAATTTTTGTCTTCCAATCAAATCATAGTAATATATCTGTTTTATTTGGTCTAAGTCAGGAGTTTTGTTCTAATTTATCTTTTTCCTCCTTGACATTTGAAATAATGTCTGTTTTATAAAACATATTCCCTTCTTCCGTAAAACTGTTCAGCAAAATAAAGCAGAAAGGGATCTTCTTGTTTGCTGGTCATAATGTCAAAGTTGTATCAACGCTTCTGGGAAAATATGATGGTAAAATATTTCTTTAAATGTTTCTCTAAAGCCAAATTAAATACATTCAGGGGATTATTGCAGTTCAAGGCTATATGACTGACTGAATGATATATATGACTCAATCTATTAAAAGAGATGAATTTTGAATTAACTTATATGTGGCACAGAAGTTGATTTTCTGTGGGGTTTTTTTTGTTTGTTTGTGTTTTTTTTAAGGTGATTGATGTTTTTGATTAGACTATACACATTATTCTTTTCAGGCGTGGATTTTCAAATGAAACGTCTGATTGTTGATGGAGAACCTACAGTACTACAGCTGTGGGACACAGCTGGGCAGGAGAGGTTAGTGTTTCTCTGCATTTATGTAATTTCAATTGCTTTATTTCTAAAAGATGTTTGCCTTTTTTCATATAGGTGAAAAAAATTTCACTAAATATTATATGGCCCTACAGTAGGTAAGTCAGTATGGCCATATATAAATGTCTATAGACAGATGTGATTTTACTCTGCTGAGACCTCAGGACAGGTGGATGTTTATTTGTTAGCTTTGGTGATACCTGAGGTAATCTTTTCTCTCTGTAGAGAGAAATAGTTGAGGTTCACCACAGCATTAATTAATAAAATCCGTATGTTGCTCTTGTCATACAAAAAGATGCAGCAGATGTACCTTCTTTCTTCCATTTTCAGTCCTATGCTTTCTTTGTGCTTACAGACCTGTATTTCAGAGCAGGCTTTATCTAAGATATTCCCCTCCCTTCACTCTCCTTTCCTCTTCTTTCCTTGAAAGTCCTGATCCTGATTTGCATTTTGCTTAGTGTATGAAAATTTCTTCCCAAAGGCTTTAAAAAGACTGATGGTAAGCTTGTACAGATTGCTGAATGTATATCCAAGGTTCTTCAAATTATTGTGTAGAGTTTCCTGAAAATCTTACGCTGTCCTTAATTGAGAGCCTTTACTTATTTACTGACAGCTTTTGAGGCTTATTAAGAGGTTAATCTAACACTGTGAAAGTCAGTTTAATCTGTTAGTTGACCAAGATTTGTGTTGGCTGTATGTGTTTACTGTTGCCTGAATGAGTGATTAAGTAGGTAATCAGAGGCCAAATCATTCTCCTCCCCCATAATAAATTTATGAAGAATATTTTAATATATGATATAAAAACCTAGTTACTGTACTTGGTTGTTTTATGTTAATGGAAAAGAAGACTGCAACTGATGAATTAATTGCTAGGATGCTTATTTGTTTCATATTTTTTTCAAATGAAGCAGAGTAACCCACTTAATTTATGAAGTTATATGTAAGTGAAAAAGCTTTGCCACCTAATGTGGCATTAGTGGTAGACTTGGCAGTGTTAGGTTTACAGCTGAACTTGGTGATCTTTAACATCTTTTCCAACCTAAACAATTCTGTGATTCTGTGATTCTATGATTCTAATCAAAAGTCCAGTGCACAGCAGATTATTTTTAATAGATAGACTGTAGATTGTTTTGATGCAAAAAATATTGATTGCTGCTTGGGACAGAACCCTGTGGATCCTTATGCAACATTTATAAACCTACATCAGCAATTTTCAATAGCTACTTATCAAAAAAGCTATAAGAAAAAACTCATCTTGTAATGTGGAGAGAATCTTGCTCTAAATAAATTAAGTGCAATAAAGTAATGGTGAGTTATTAATGATGTTATATTGGATTATTTTTTGACAATGTGGCCTTATGCAAATTATTTCTTTCTGGAAGATTCCGCAGTATTGCTAAATCGTACTTCAGAAGAGCAGATGGTGTCTTACTGCTGTATGATGTAACGTGTGAAAAAAGCTTTCTTAATGTGCGAGAATGGGTGGATATGATCGAGGTAAGAACCTTAAGTATATAGAACTTACAAACTATGTTTCACCACATTGTTAACCTTATTATTTATGAAATTTGCATATTTTCTGTATTGGAATTAGCCAGACTGCAGTGTCTCGTAGAAGTAAATGCTACATGGAAGTCAGAAATGTATCCTGATGTATTCAGTTAGTGTTAAAACGGATAGATCTTTTTGTGTAAAAGGGTATCATGTAATCACACTCTTCCTGTTTGCTTTCTTTTGAAATGAACATGACAGCCCATTTCAGATACTGTCTTGTGGATGGCTTCAGTATTCTGTGGAGTCTCTTCATTTTAAAACAATATGTGTGATTCTGTAAATGACCTATAGTTCAAGTGAAATTTTAAGTATTTCTTTCTACTATTACATCTTATTTGTTTATTTGAATATAAATTTTCATTTACAGGAAAGGGTTTCTCCCTTATACCAGAGATGTTTAATAGAAGGGAAAAAGATAAACAAAATCTTTAGTTCATCTTCTGAAATCCATTTATTCTAGTCATGGTAAAGGAGTTGGTCACTTTTCCCATGGTAATTTTGTCATATAGCATTTAAATATAGTTACCATTTTCATTAGATTAATTTAGTACATGAAATTCTTTGTTGGGAAATAGGGCTTATGGGAGTGGAAGCACATCTTTGCAGGCTGTTTAACTGTCTACTTGAAGGTTGACTAGCTCATAAAAAGTTATCAACGTGACTTTCATAATTTGTTGGTTTTTGTGATAGTCTGCAAGACTTCGTTTTTGTGGGAAGAAAATCAGTGTGATATGATGATGCTAGTTACTTTCTTGTATTCTGAGTAGAATAAAATCCTCTTTGCAGGATGCAACTCATGAGAATATTCCAATTATGATGGTGGGAAACAAAGCAGATCTCCGCCAAGCTGTTACAGAACAAGGACAAAAATGTGTGTCTGTAAACTATGGAGAAAAGCTGGCTATGGTAAGCTCGTAAGTCTACCTCTTTAGTATAAAATGGTCTTAAGAAATTTAATCTGAAAACCGTGTGACAAGCTAGTAAACAAAAGTAATTTTCTAGTGAGTTTTTCAAATCTAGTAATTAGGATTCATAGATACTTTTCATGAAAACTTATTTTGATGGTGTTTGCTGGGCTAAATGACATTTCAGTTGTCCATTGAGCTGAATTTCATTATTGGCTGAGACAGTCTTCTCAGTCTCTACGGTGAAAAAGTGGGTGGATCAGGAGACTGAGTTTTTCTGCCGCCAAAGAGAAGTTGCCGGTCCAAATATGAAGCATACTAGCGAGTGTATGAGGTGCTTTGCCTGGCTTGTGTCTGTCCAGCTTTTGCGTGGAATATTTTCATCTTCAAGATTCTATCTGGCATTCTTGCCATGTCTGCAGAAAGAAAAAAGGAACTTTCTGCTGTAAATAGAAGTGTGGACAAGTTTATTTCATGTGTTTATATCAGGGATAAGGGATGCACATATTCCATATTTTGCAGAAAAAAATGTAAAATCTTTCGAGTCTTGAGTTGCTGACTACTTGTGCAATTGGTTTATTTTACTAGGGCAGATATAATGTCTGTTACTTATGGAATGATATTTCTGGTTAAGCTACAATACCAGATGCTGTAGTTTATAAGCAGGTAACAAGCTGGATTCAATAACCTTCCTAGCAACTTTCTTCTTATTTTGCAATCTCGTGGACAACAAGATTGACATTAGCATATCATGTGGTTTTTGTTCAGTTTGTTAATTCAGAATATACTGGATATAAAAAAGATACAATTAAGAAGCAATTACTGGGTTTTTTTCACCATGCTAAAGAGAATATATTGGAGAATGAAGAGTACCAGAAAAAAATCCTGGTAATTTGAATGTGTGTTGTCTTTCTTAGTATTATTGAGGAAACCATTTGTAATTTAATATACGTAGTCAGATGCGAAACATTTCAGATTAGTTGGCTTAACATTTTATTTTTACTCACAGACTTACAATGCACTATTCTGTGAAACAAGTGCTAAAGACGGATCTAATATTGTAGAAGCAGTTCTTCATCTTGCGCGGTAAGAAGTCACGTTTCTATTTTCAAATAAACACATCTGAGTATATTTTGTAAAAAGGACATTATGTGTGAATATACCTACAAAGACACACATGTACATTTAAAATTGTACCAACATCAAATTCAAGAGACAAAATTTAGAAAAGAACGCCCTCTTATATCTTTATAGATAAATGCAAGATGGGATTTATTCTCAATATAATCAAGTAAGATTTTTGCTTGCAAGTGTTGCAAAGCTGTCTCAATAATTAATATTTAAATTAGAGCTCAGTTATGGAGCTTAGAATTATAAAACCTGTTTAGTGACTGAATTACATTTTTTAATGGTGCATGGATTTACTTTCTTAATTCTTCCTTAAAATAATTTCAAATGCTTATAATTATATGTATAATTGATTCTTAATTCTTTCATATATATTTATATATAGTTAGTTTTATTGCTGACCATTCTAATCTCACATATTTTCTTTGAAGTCCCTTTCTCTAAAGTATTTAAAAGACAGAAATTCTCATTATATCCATTTAGCAACTTGGTATTTCTGTGATAATGTGTGAGCCAAACATGAGACTTCTACTACCTTTCCAAACCATTCTTGATTACAATATAATTTCGCAGGGCTGATGGCATGTAATGAGACCTCAGCCTCTGATTTTTCAGTTTAATACATGGAACTTAAGGCCAGAATTACAAACCATATTCCTATGAAGTTTGCAGCAGCCTAGTGCAATAATCAAACTTTTTGACATTTGGTCAGTATTTTATTATTCATTGTTAAAATATTACTGGTTGCATGGCTTGCATACAAAATACTGGCTTTCTGGAGAGGATCATTGCTTCTTCACACAGGACTTTCAAGAGCACCTGTATTTCCAGGAAAATGCATCTGTCAGAGAGCAAGAATACTGAATGTCAATGTGAAGTTAGTTGCTTATTTGTTAAATGACTAATTTGCAAGAACCTGGCAGTGAATACAGTGGTGGATTATAAAATTAGAGAGCATACATAGCACAGTTATATATAATATTAATCACAGTTGCAAAATCATCTCTAATGTTTAAACACGATAACTTTGTTTCACGGTTTCAAGGATAAAAAAATGTTTTGGCAGTCTGAGTCTCTCTTTTCAGAACCTTAAAAAAAAAAAAGGTATTTTTCTTCACAAGGTTCATTGATCCTTAAATAGTCTAGACATTACCCAGAACCTTGGTCTGGAACAGTTGGCTGCAATTTCTTTACTCAAGTCTTAGTAATTTGTATTCTTTGAAAGAAGGATTTCATTTTGAAATAAAAATTTCTAAAGGAACATTTCATTAGAGCAGATAGTCTTACAGACTTATCTGTTACCTCGTTGCAATGTTCCTTTCTGCCACTGTTACGTTGAATAACACAGTGTTCTGTGAGGAACTTCATGAATTTATTCTACTAATATGAGGAGGACTTAAATTATATAGACATATATATCTATATAAAAGCAAAAAATTTTAGAGCTGGCTTTCAACATTCTAGGGGGCCCATAGTAAGAATCCAGATCAATAATCATATATACACAGCTTTTAAGTCTGCATTTATAGTTAAAAAATCCAACAATATGCTTTTTTCATTTAAGAGTAAATTGTAGTTGAGATTGCAGTTACTTAGTTTCGTACTTTCAGTTATGAACATAGTCGGTATTTAGTTTAACCACACAATAGATGATGGTGGACTCTCTAAGATATACTGAGAGAGACGGAACAGTGAACATGCATAGAAATATATTAATTGAGTGGATTTTTTTGTTTGTTTCATTGTTTTTTTAACAGTGAAGTGCGAAAACGAAGTGATAATCAAGATGATACAAGGTCGGTAGCCAGCCTGGCTGGGACACCTGTCAAAAAATCGGCACTCATGAAAAACTGTTGCAATGTTTAAGTGACAAATGCTTTTCCTGACCTAAATAACCTGTATATTTAAAGAGAAAAATGAAGGATTTCAAGAATGTATTCTTTATATTATGGGATTATACATTTGTGTATTTAAAAGTTGCATATCGTGTTAAAAATCCAGACTCTACTTTCTACTCGTTCATATTTATGCACTTGCTTTGCCCTATAGGCTCTGTTTTCACTTTTCATAAGTAAGAGAAGTCAACGGAGTGAGCTCAGAATCAACGTTACTGTAGTCACTGCATACAATATTGTAATATATTTGATCTACTTTACCTGCTTGATTAGGGGCTCAATATTTCTTGCATACAGAACATGATACTATCGTTATCACTCATAAGAAAAGACAAAATTACAGCTTCAATTAATTTAATCTCTTTTTGCTCATGTCTACTTATCTAGTTTTTTGAAGGCCTTAAGTTATATGTTGGTGAAACATTTATCAAGAAACCCTCAAACCATTAAAAGGTTGCCTAAAATGGTCTCTGTGGGGAGAAGCCAGTGGTAGGTGCATGGGATTCTGGTGTAATTTTGCAGAAGTTTGAGAGTTAGAATTTAGTTAATTCTGGGGGCTGGGGTCTGATTCAAAACTGACAAGTAGACTTTACATCTGATCCTACACAGCTCAGAAGTGAAAGGAACATTTGCATGGACCATTTCCGTTCAAAATTCCAGAGAGACTATAATACCTGTGATATGTAGGATTACTGAGATGAATTAATGATGCGATACCTGCCTGTTCATTTATACTAGAGCATTATTAGTATCACAGAGAGATATTGTTTGCAATTTTTCCCTTGTTTTTTTAAATGTCTTCCATTCAGAAACTAATTGAGGGATTGTAATAGTACAGAGGAGTCCATTTTAATGGAAGTTCTTTATGCATTTTTGAAGTTTTAAACTTGCAGGTGTACCAATTACTGCACATGCACAAGCATCTGTATAAACTGTTCATTAAAACAAGTCCCTGAAATGAACAGCAACCACTTACCTTAATGAGGATTCCTTTGCCTGATTTTTGGGAAATTCTGAGAAGCTCAACAATGGGTAGTAGTTTCAGGTGTCAGCATCTCTAAAATCTGAGTATTGCTTGTAATGGTTCCCAACTATAGTGTAGTAAAAATTGTAGGTATTTCTACCGTTAACAATCATGATCCAATTCCTCCCAGCTTTCACTAATTTTGATGGGAATGGGATAGGACCTCTTCAGAGCCAGCAAACCCTTTCAGTCTTTTCTGTGTATATTAATAAAATATCTCCAGGCTGAAACCTAGCTCAGTAAATCAACCTTGGATAAAGTTTTATGGATGGATATGTATACCCATATGCCTAGCAGCTGTTACTGCATTTTATCAGCACTATGTTTGAACACTGTGTAGCCTGTGCTGTGTTATCAATTTTATAAAACATGGAGTTCTCAGAAACAGGGTGGTTCATAATTTAAAAAAATACAGTTTTGGAGTGAGAAGAGCAGTGTTTTCAGGCATCCTTTCAAACCTCTAGATCAGAGCTGCCAATCTTCAGGTAACCATCTGAAAGCTTGTTCTTAACAAGGCAGAGAAATCTAATGCCAGAAGGAATAAGACATTTTATTTCACTTTATTGTACTTCAGCCTTAGAAGAGAAAACATGTTTGGTGACCTTTTTGAAGTACTAAGGGTGTCTTCACACACTATTCCACAAAAGAGCCTTTGGAGTTGTAGCATCTTCCCATCCAACAGAATAAGAGGCCTCATTGTGGTCCCAAGACTTATCCGGAGCAGGTGGCAAAGAATGAAGGAGATGTAGGTGTACGAGGAATATGCCTGGTCACATATGTATTGTTTCCTATTAATCCTCTATTACTTAAAAATGAAAATTACAGCTGTAATTAGCTTCTATGAGGAGAAAATGATGCTAACTAAGCATATTGGTTCTATGTTCTCTGTGTATAAAAGCTTCTCTCTCTCTAAAGGAGTGAAATGGAAATAGAATTAATGTGGGTTGTACTTGCAGATAATTCTTCCTGCAACAGTAAGGAGGAGAGAAGGAAAGATGACCCAGCACTTAGTTTCTGAAGTGTAAGCTTACGACATGCAGGCATTTGCATTTGCTCAGGATAAGAAGGTCGTGATTATCAGCTGTTACTTACATTCCAAAATATTGCTCCTTCAGTGTTATTAACTTCTGTTAACTTGTAGGGCTTAGACTGAGGCTCAGTGTTCTGTGTGTGAACCAAAGTGTTGAGGTGAAATATATTTGCCTAAAACTTGTTGACACACTTGCATGAGCAAAACATTTTGGCTGGATACAGAGAATTGCATAAAGTTGTTTGCAAGAAGGATTTCTTGAATTGGTTTTGTCCAGCCTCCCAAGCACCCAAGCAGATATGGACTGTTGCCAGCCCTAGATCAGGTTAGCTGTGGGTTTGGCTAGCCAGGCTGTAAAAATCCCCAAAGACAGAGATACCACCACTAGTCCAGGCAACCTGTTCCTGTGCTTGCACTCCCCTTCTGGATAAAAATTTCTCTCTGTGTCCAACCTCCTTTTCCCAAGCGGCTACAAATTTGTAGGCCTTTCCTGTCATTATATCATCTCCTGCTATGAAGGAGAGTTTGGCTACAATCTTGGTAACACTCCTTTCAGTGTCTGTACGCTATTAGATCCCCTTGGCCTTCTCCTCGACAGTATAATAACATCATGAGGTATCTCTTGCAAATCCGGGTTCCATATTGCAGTTAGCAGAGTGCATGCATGCGCAGTAATTGCTTTCATATCTAAAATTCTACCATATGTAGAGTGTCATGTGAATGTCCATGCCTGTAGAGAGCTTGGTTGAAGGACATGAGTCCAGGGACCTGCCTTCAGACTTATTTTTTTTCTCTCTGCAGATTTGGGCCGTTGATATTTTGGGTTGTGTTTTTTTTTTTTTTCCATTTATTTTAATGACCAAAATATCTCTTATGTTGTTTGGCCAAATTATACAGGGTGTTTCAAAAAGGTGGACCCAATTTAAAATCGAAGACTGAATCCGACTGGGTCTATCTTTTTGAAACACCCTGTATAAACCGAACCACTTTTTTTAAGCTCTGTAATTTTTATGTGACTTGTAAAGCAACTTTAATTTGAAACAGTGTTGGTTTTTTTAAATAAGATTCAGGGTTGGAAACTGTTAACAAAGTTTTACCTTGAAGTAGTTTTATGGTTAGTGTATAAGTTACTAAAAAAGCACTACCAAATGGGGATATAGCTATAGCTCAGGTGCAACTAGTTTTAGGAGTCCTATGATGGTCAGCTCCATCAAGTCTGAATATTCATATAATACCATGTAGAATTCATGTTAAAGCAAAAGAACTTGGAAAAAAAATAAAGTTAGAAATTAAAGCATGTATTTATACATGGAAGTAATGACTATATAAAGTTTTCTGTTGTTTTGGCAAACAAACATGAGCTTTATGCTCGGGCATGGTTGCACTACTGTACTTTGAATGTTTTTATGGTTTTGTTTAGTACATAAGAACTATTCATTTAATCGCACAAAGTTATTTTTTTAGTTAGTGGATGTGTTCCCTTAATACATGTATTTATTTGAAAAGGAAAGGCCCTTCGTGTTTTTCCTCATAATCTGTAAATAAATTCTTTTTGTTCAGTTGACATGGAAGTATTATTTTATCTGGTATTGGTTTTGACCCATTTTAATTGTGGTGTAGTCCACGTTTCTGAGGCAATAATTTCTGTGGACACTCTGAAAAAGTTTTGATCACATAAATTCTTGTAACCACTTTGTGTTGCCTTAGCATGCATTTGTAGCTTAATAAGACAAGCTGCAGCTACTTTTAATTGTTCTTAGAAGTACAGTTATGGCCCTATATCGTTTAAGTGTTTTTCTTTGTAACTATTTTTGTATTGACTACAAAATCCTCCATTGTTTTAGGAGAAACAAATTGCAGTTTTACAGTTGTATAGCCTGTTTTCCAAGGAAAATACCTGAAGGCCACTCCTGCAAGGAGCACTATGTAGATGTGCACCCATGCAGATCCCCAATTAGGTTAACAGGTTCTGCGCCAGTGCAGGCGATCTGTTCATATAGAGATCCTTTGTTCCCCAATCCGCTGCTGCACAACAATGCTACGTAACTTTTTAGCGGAAGATTTCAGTGGAAGATCCCTAATTCATAAAGCAAAGGGAGATATTTATTCATGTAGTCAAGGCATTTTACTCTATAACAAAGAAACCTAGATGTTTCTGACTGTATTAGGTAATTTAAAAAACAGGCCAATATCTCATGTGCAGCTCAAATACCCTTTACTGTTACCCCTGTCAGATTTGCTATAGCACATAATGTTATCCCTCTGACCCGGTTCAGGCTACTTATGGACTGGAGAAGCTTTTTACAGTTATTTTAGTATTTGTCTCCCACTGTATTACTATCAGGCCTAATTATTTCTTATTGGTATCCTTAGGACCAGTTAATATATATTAATTATTTTTTTCCACATATCTTGTTTTGTAACAAAACACTTCTTATGGTAAAAGAAAATTTGACTCAGCTATGTGGAATGTAGGTTCAAATGTGTTACTCAGTTTGTAAAAAGAAGTCATTTTTCTACAATTTCTGATGTTCAAGTTATGGCTATAGATAGCTGGGTTTATAGGAAATTAGTCCCTAGGTGGATGAGTAACAGATAAACCCAAGCTGTGAAGGTTTCCCACTGGATATAAAGTGAAGTATGCTAAATAGAGGGCTATTTTTATCTAGTAGGAGGAAGAAATTCAGTGCCAATTGCATGTACTGACTTGTAATAAAAGTCTGTATATTTTATAAATAAGGCTCTAAATTGTGAAAACTTTTGAAACTTTAATTTATACTGTTTACAAGTAAAACTGTGGTGTTCGTGCAGTTTTTTCCTCCTCAAAACTACAGATCACTGCATTCACTGTGATTTTGTATATATATGTGTTTAAAAAGAACTACACATTCTCTGTATTACAAATTGCTGTATAATAAAGTATGCTTCAATAGCTATTTTTTGTCAGTGTATTTGCTTTTTGTCAGTGATCATGAGCAGCCAGTCTGGCATAGCATCTGTGTCTTGTCAGCTTAATGTCATTAGAGTTCCCCAATTTCTGTGGCCAAGTGCATACAAGAATGATGGAACTACTGGTATCTGGCTGCCTCCAACTTCTTAGCCTTAATGAAGCCATCAATTTACATCTGAGCTGAGAGATGTCCCTCACTGTGAGTCCTGAATAAGCCTTGAAGTTATGCTACTGAGTCTGTTCACAGAGGCGCTTTAGCCACTCTGTCTCTAACTGCTAATATGTGATATTGTTAAAGTAAGAAAGAAAATTTAAAAAATAACCCAAAGTATTCAGCCTATTGCAATTATGCTCTATATAGGGCTCTAGACCTCAAATATGAGTCCATGTGCCAAAGAAAAAACTGCCCCAAGACCCAGATTATAACCTGTCTCAGGTAAAACTGACAACTTAAAATGCTATCATAGAATCACTGAATCATTTAGGTTGGAAAAGACCTTTAAGATTGAGTCCCAGGTCCACCACTAAACCATGCCTCTAAGTGCCACATCTACACATCTTTTAAATACCTCTAAGGATGATGGTTTAACCACTTCCCTGGGCAGCCTGTTCCAGTGCCTGACAACCCTTTTGCTGAAGAAATTTTTCATAATATCCAACCTAAATCTTCCTTGGTGCAACCTGAGGCTGTTTCTTCCTATCACATCACTTGTTACTTGAGAGAAGAGACGCACCTCACTATAACCTCTTTTTAGGTAGCTGTAGAGAGTGATAAGGTCTCCCCCAGCTTCCTTTTCTCCAGATCAAACAAACCCAGGTCCCTCAACTGCTCCTCATAAGACATGTGCTCCAAACCCTTCACCAGCTTTGTTGCCCTTCTCTGAACTCTCTCTACCACCTCAATGACTTTCTTGTAGTGAGGCACCCAAAACTGAATGCAGGATTTGAGATGGGGCCTCACCAGTGCCAAATACAGGGAGGATCACTTCCCCAGTCCTGCTGGCAACACTAATTCTAGTACAAGCCAGGATGTTGTTGGCCTTTTTGGCCACCTGCGCACACTGCTGGCTCATGTTCAGCCAGCTGTCAATCAACACCCCCAGGTCCTTTTCTGCCAGGCAGCTTTCCAGCCACTCTTCCCTGAGCCTGTAGTGCTGCCTGGGGTTGTTGTGACACAAGTGCAGGACCCAACACTTGGCCTTGTTAAACCTCATACGATTTGCCTCAGCCCATTGATCTGGTCTCTCCAGATCTTCCTGGCCTTGAGCAGATCAATGCTCCCACCCAACTTGGTGTCATATGCAAACTTAATGAGGGTGTGACAGGACACAATACCCTTATCCAGATCATTGATAAAGAGATTAAACAGAACTGACCCCAACACTGAGCCCTGTGGAACACCACTTGTGACTGGCTGCCAACTGGATTTAACTCCATTCGCAACAACTCTTTGAGCTGGTCCATCCACATTGATCCAATAAGAACTTAAAAACACTTTGTTGTCTGATATCCTCTTGCAAATATAATCTTAATAAGAACAATACTCAAAATACTAAATATACTCAATTTTAATAAAAAGTAGTTGAGAAGAACCTAAAAGAGATATAATAGATATCTAAGTTAGTCCTAAGATTTACTGGCAGAACTGCTGTGGTGTATGTTCCTAGGCTTCAGAACAGCCGCTGCATTCCTGAGTACTACTGACATCTGCCCTTGCAAAGTTTTGACTCCTTGAGCTCCTTGATGAGTTTACAGTGACACTGGCTAGCAGTACACTGTGTATCTTTTTTGGTTTCTAGGCTTGGAGCAAAACTTTCACCTTCTCCTTGGCAGTTCTCAAGGAATATTAGATTTGCTTGAGTTGGTTATTGTGGCTACTCTGAAATCCATCCCTGGAAACATTCAAGGCCAGGCTGGACGGGGCTCTGAGCAACTTGATTTAGTTGAAGATGTCCCTGCTCATTGCAGGGGGGTTGGACTAGATGACCTTTGAAGGTCCCTTACAGCCCAAAGTGTTCTATGGTTCTGTGGCTAGGTTCTTGTGCATATCAGCCTCCCATTTAATTGGAATTAGAGCAATAGAAAAAGTGTGGCTTGAGACAGAGGACATTCAAAGAATCATAGAATCTCCTGAGTTGGAAGTGACCCACAAGGATCATCGAGTCCAAGTCCTGTCCCTGCATGTGACAACCCCACGGTTCACACCATGTGTCTGAGGGCGTTGTTCAGTCTCTTCTTGAACACTGTCAGGTTAGGACTGTGACAAGTCCCTGAGGAGCCTGTTCCAGTGCTCCACCACCCTCTGGCTGACGAACTTCTTCCTAATGTCCAACATAGACCTGCCCTGGCACATCTTCCTGCCATTCCCTCTGGTTCTGTCACTGGTCACTAAAGAGAAGAGTTCGGTGCCAACGCTTCCTCCTCTGCTTGTGAGGAAGCTGTAGCCACCATGAGGTCTCCCCTCAGTCTCCTCTTTTCCAGACTGAACAAACCAAGTGACTTCAGCCGCTCCTCATACAGCTTCCCCTCCAAACCCTTCACCAACTCCATATCCCTCTTCTGGACACTCTCCAGTAGTTTAATATCTTTTTTATACTGTGACGCCCAGAACTGCACACAGTGCTCCAGGCGAGGCCGCACCAGTGCAGAGCAGGGCGAGACAATCACCTCCCTCACCCGCCTGGCAATTCTGTGCTTGATGCACCCAGGACATGGTTGGCCCTCTTGGCTGCGAGGACACACTGTTGGTTCATGTTCAACTTGCTCTTGACCAGAACCCCCAGATCCCTCTCTGCAGAGCTGCTCTCCAGCATCTCATCCCCCAGTCTGTACGTACAGCCAGGGTTGCTGTGTCCCAGGTGCAAAATCCAGCACTTGCTCTTGTTGAACATCATGCGGTTGGTGGTTGCCCAGTACTCCAATTTGTCCAGATCCCTCTGCAGGGCCTCTCTGCCCTTGAGAGTGTTGACAGTTCCCCCAGTTTTGTGTCATCAGCAAACTTATTAAGCAATCCCTCAAGTCCCGAGTCTAAGTAATTTATGAAGACATTGAAGAGCACTGGACCTAAGATGGATCCCTGCAGAACCTCGCTAGTGACTGGTCACCAGCCCAACATAACCCCATTTACTAGAACCCTTTGAACCCAGCCCATCAGCCAATTACTCACCCACAGCATTGTGTGTTTATCCAGCTGTGTGCTGGACATCTTGTCCAGGAGAATACTGTGAGAGACAGTATCGAAGGCTTTACTGAAATCCAAAAAGATTACATCAACAGGCTTCCCTTGGTCAACTGGGTGGGTAACCTTGTTGTAGAGCAAAATTAAGTTTGACAAGAAAGACTTTCCCCTTATGAACCAGTGCTGGCTGGGAACAATGACTGTGTTGTTGTTCAGATGTTTTTCAATAAATCCCAGAACAATCTTGTCCATGATTTTGCCAGGAACAGAAGTGAGGCTGACTGGCCTGTAGTTGCTGAGGTCATCCCTGTTGCCCTTCTTGTAGATTGGGACAACATTTGCCAGCTTCCAGTCAATTGGGACCTCTCCAGATTCTCAAGAGTGTTGAAAAATCATGGAGAGATGTCTCGCTATGACATCTGCCAGCTCTTCAAGCACCCTTGGGTGAATTCCATCAGGTCCCATCGACTTGTAGGGATTTAGCTGGAGTAGCAAATCCTGTACAAGTTCCAGATTGATTGGGAGTTTATCATTCTCACGGCCATGGTTTTCTAGCTCAGGGTTGTGGGGGCCCCCAAGTCCATCGTTGGTGTTGAAGACTGAGTCAAAGAAAGCATTAAACATCTCGGCTTTGTCTATGTCCCTGTTAATAAGGTGACCATGCTCAACAAGTGATATAATTTGCATGATTTAAAAATTATCATTGAAACTGAAACATTTAGCCATATCAAATACTGATACTATCAGCATATAATCAGAAACAATTTTATAGTCTGAACTTCTCACTGGTACTATTGTCTGTGGTAAATTCTAGTTCATAAGCTAGTCTCGTAATCTAAGGAAATGAGATGTGCAACAACAGAAGTTGTTCTTACTGCAACTAAAAATACTCGCCTGGTAGCTATCTATTTACACTTTTCTGTTACCATGTGCAAATAATTACTGACTTTGCTAAGAACTTGCTATTGTTTTGTTTTTGCAAACTTTTTTTAAAAAAATCTTATTTAAAAATAGAAAAAAAATCAAAGATAAAATCAAAGATAGAATCCTTAAAAGAATGGAGAAAATTCTTCTATGACTTGCTTATTTTTTCTGCTCCTCAGCTCCAGCTGTTAATTTCCATGAGGAAAACTGTTAAAGTGTTTGCGCCAGAATAAAAGAGTGATGGAAACACTTACGATATAGGAAAACAGAAAAAAGCACCAAAGCTGCTATATTTAGAGCAGAATACTGACTGCCTCATGGCGCTTTTAAAATTTTTTTAAAATTTTTTATTTCCCCTGAAAGTAGCTTTCAGCTTTAGTCTTCATAATTTCCCGTAGAGCGTTTCCTTTTGTAGTTCTTAGGGAATTGTTCTGTTTGTGTCACAAACATATATTTACAGAGGTAACTGTTACTGGAGTTGTCAGAGAAAATCTAGGCCTTTTGCAATAAATTTATGAGAAAAATTCCCTCTATCAATTGAGTAAGTCAAAGTGCCTGAGATTTTGATTGATTCCACTGAACAAACTCACTTAACCTGTATATACGAAATAGATGCACATTCCAAGATAAAATAATGGAGCAAATTAACTGTGTGAAAGATGTCAAACTAAAACCAGGCCTGTAAGAGCAGATGATGCTATATTTAAAAACGTGTGTAAGTGATGCAAATGAAAGTAGAAGTATCTGTTCACTGAAATGTTTTAGCTAAATATAATCTAAACCCCAAACTGTGAATTATAGTAACAGTTTGTGAAGTAGTTGGTGCTTTCTAAAATATTTCTGCTACTCTTTATTTTACCCAAAATAGAAGACATTGTTGTGGCACTATCAGATCTGTAACATTATACTCGCCTGTAACCAGAGTTGTGGGCCACAAGCATCTTAACTGAACCATACACAATCCTTGCCAGTTCTGTAACTTCCCATTCTTAACCATTATTCTTGATCAAACTGGTGGAAAAAAAATAAAGCTGTATAGGTGAAATCAATTCTACTCCAAGAGATTTCAGCAAATACATGAAAATAGATGCACTTTTCCCATATTTATTTGCAAGTTATCTGAAATAACCAAAAGTGTAGACATCTGTTTAGTATTTAGCACCCTTGATTCTGCTAAGTTCATAACAGAGAAAAGAGGTTGCTAATGACAGGAGAAAGAGTTTTGCTGCATTCATCTGGAGCATTGTAGTCCTGAGTTAAACAAATACTGAAACATGTTCTTCTGTTCAGAACACAATTGCATGAGAAACCAAAAGGCACTGGCAAACTGAAAGGTTGTAAAGGTGACATGAACAAGCTGGGCTTTATTTTTCAGTATTAATCTGATTCAAAAGAAAATGTTACTGAAGCTAGCTGCAGAAGACAAGTTTGCACTATGAAAAAAACGTTATGGACTCAGGACTGACTCAGATCTGTTAGGCCCAGGCATGTGCTCTGATCGCATTCCCCATTCACGTCATGTTTGTTTCCTTTCCTCCTTGCTTTGCACATTCATCTTGTTTTTCAACAGAAAGGAAATGGGAGGGAGGTCCAGAAGAAGCTTCCATGGAGTATCCAAAGAGCATCTGAGGTGCATGCTGTTTAGATACAGCCTGAGAACTTGGGAAAGGAAATGGTCTGGTTTACCTAAACGCACCATCTACTTAGTTAATAATCTCCTTGGGTCAGAGACCGACTTTTAGTGTCCTGATAGTGCCAAACATTGGCCTAGGTAAGGCTTTAAGTATTAATTTTTGAACAGACTATTCCTTGTCCTGATTTGTAGCTGTCCTTGAGCGGCAATAGCTTGCTTTATTGAGAGGAAATGCCAGTTTAAGGAAGTTAAATCTGAGAAATCACCAGTAATTTCATAAAGCAACCATCTCATACTCCAGAACTTACATTTGAAAAACAATGGTTAAGTTCCTCAAGAATGATTACACTACGGAACATTAAGGTTACATTAAGCCTTTCCAAACCCTTGTACCACAGATAAACCTGCACTAGTTAGGTGCTTATATTGTTAGCCTCAGTACTTTGATTACATTGTTACAACTGAAGGTGAAGTCTTACTGGACATTTATGTCTGTAGGATTCAGATGTTCTCCACCAGCTTGCTTCACATAGAGATGAAAACCAGGGTTTTCACTGGAGTGATTTACTATGATGTTTCAGTTTGTTATAACTTAGTCCAGTTAACTGGTATTTATGCTGCTGAAAAAAAGAGGTTTAAAGTTTTGCATCAAGAAACTGCATGAAAGGGTATAATTTTCAGCATTTTTTGTAATATGGGCAAGGTCCCATTAGAGTTAACGACTATAGGTTAAACAAAAAAACATGGTCACAAAATACTGGAAATTTGAAACTATAGTATTAAAGTCTATCAAACAACTTGTCTACCACAAAATACAGATTTTGTAAAAAAAGAACTTTGAATTTTTAACAAACCTAATAGTACTCATTTGTTCCTACTGGAATAACAGGCAATTCTGCATATGTGCAATTTATGGAATGATGGCAATGATGTGCGTTTATGATTTATGCTGTTTTTTTTTAATTGAAATGTCTGACACTGTTTATTGTGAAAAATCCCCAGTAGTATAAACACTGTCACATACATAAAACATTTCCTAGATAAATTAGACCAATTTGTTCATTGAACTGCTTGTCATGTAATATAGATTTCTTGTTTGCAGTTGTAACTTTTCTGAGTTACTTGTCATGCAGTATTTGAATGCAACACAGAAGTATTGCTGATGTTTGTTTATTTATTTTCTTTATATTTATCACATTTATTATTTATTTATTATATGTTTACATTCAAGTACTTTGTTTATTCATATGATATTTTAAGACTAAGATCAACTAAGATATCACTCTCATGAAATTCTATCGTAGTTCAATGATACCCAGCTCTTCACTGTGTACCTTGAAAGCAAAGAAATCTTTCGCAGAATATACCCTCTTCCAATTGCTTGTTCTCTGTAGTCACTAGAGGGCAGCAATGTCCAACGTAAAACTCATTATTCTAACTACTAATCACTCAGGTTAGGCTCCTGTTGCAAAAATAAAACCCCCACATTAGAAATACTTACTGTCAAAAAGTAGGTTAGTATAGCAGAACATTCGTGGTATATTAATTAAATTCAGTACTGTACTCAGTAAAACAGCCTCTTTGAGTGGTTTGTTACTTGCTTGTGAACATTTCCCCAAGGCAAATCTCGGCATTCAAAAAACTTACCTCCCCACCCTACTGCTGTAGCACATTTCTTTTGCCATACATTGATTTGGCTGCTCTCATGCTGCAGTTAGTGGTGCAGCAGAAATGTCTGTGGCTATGGGTGCCAGCTGCTGTCTTGCAAAAATGCTTGGATGGTTTTCATTCTTTGATTGCTTTCATTTGTCTTTTAGGTTATTATTATTATGAAAACAAATTGCTGTAGGATAGTTTTCTGTAATGAAATGTAATGTATGGTCTTTGAATGGCAGAAAAAACAAAACAAAATGACACCTAAAACATTCCAGCTTCCTCGACTGACAACGTCGCATAGAATGAGGAATGTGCGCCATGTCTTGTGCCCTGGACTATCTTGTGGGCTGAAGAGCTTACTTCTTTTAAGAGTCCCTTTAGACAGGTTTCTTGATAGAAATTTGTTAATTTTGAGTGAGTAAATAATTAAAATACAAGAAATAGAAGGCCTTCACTTTGGGAGTATCCTGATTAGAATTTTTGGTTGTAGAGTGGCATGCATTAATTGGTAATTAACTCAAGTTAACTAAAACAATTGCAAATGTTAGGACTGGCTAGTCCTGAGGTATTTATTCATTGCCCCATTTGATCAACGCAGCAAATGTTTGTTCCTTACCCTGCTGATCAGTCTAGGGTAATGAACAAATGTTTGCAGTTGGAAACAAATCATCTCCATGCTAATGTTACCGTGTGCCACAGAAAACCCTTGCAAACATGGAAAAAACTACTCATTAAGTGGTGTGCCTCTGACTCTTGACCAAAGGCGCTGGCCTGGTGGTAGGGCGACCTTTGCTGTCACTGTGGAGGCTGTGGGCTGGGGTGAGAGCTGGCCTGCCATTGCCCCCACAGCCCAGTGCCCCTCTTGCTGAGGTCTGGGCCAGCTGCCCGTGGGTGTAGAGAGTTTGCTGTCCCCCAGGATCACAGGAGGTGTGTATTAAAAATTTCCAGATGCTGTGCAAACACAGGAGAAAAGGGATCTGCCCTAACCAGCTGCTGCTGGCCTTCTGTGAGGTCCCAGCCCTTCACGGTGCCTGCTGGTGCTGGTGGGGGAATGCTGGGGTGCCCTGGGAGCTGGTAGGCAAGGGTTAAAGTGGGACCCTGGCACTGGGGGTTGACCTGAAGGTTTCCCCCATAGTAGTGGGGCTGCTGAGTTGTGTGGGGTCAAGAGGGTGTGAGGTTGGAGCTGCAGGGCCACCCACTCCATTAGACGTGGTGGTGTAAAGTAGCCTCCTCTAGGGTGTGCAGTGTGGTGGGTGCTGATGTCTGCCATTGAGGGTATAGCCCAGAGTGGATTTTCTCAGCCAAACCCCTCCCACATTGTGTGGATCCCCTGTGCGTGGGAGGAGAGAGAGCAAACATTGCTCTGCTGCAGGTTAGCAAGGCTGTGGTGAGGAAATTAATGTTCACGAAAGGGAATTGGCTCAGGTGGCTGGGGAGAGATAGGGAGAGAAAGCATGAAGTGGGTAAATGGAGGCCTTGAGAGAGTGCTTTATGTGGGCAGCCTGCAACAGCACCTATTTTTGAGAGGATGTCAGGGCAGGCTGCTAAGTGTGCTTTTCTGCATCGCTGGGTGAATTGCATAAAGAAGAGTAAAATTTCGTGCTTAGCCAGCCTCTCTGCAGTGTTAAGCCTTGCCCTGCTCTTGGTTTTGGTGCTGCCTTGCACTCTGACATGCTGTGCAGGGAGCAGGGCACAGTCCATGAAACTTGTCTGTACTGCTTTATATAAACTCACATGGTTTTACATAAGCTTTTTTTTTTTTTTTTTTTTAGCAGAAGATTTCAGGATCAGTTGGTCACATCTGCTGTCTGGAAGAGCCCCAGCCCTGGCATCATCCATCTCCTTGATGGACTGTTGGTGGCTGTGGCTGCTGAGGGGTTAGTACACAGTAATCCTCTCCAGTTGCCCCGGGGAGCAAACGCCCCAATGCCCTACATACACGGGCTTAAGCTTCACTGCCTAAAAGGTAATCCAGGAAGCAGGGTCTAATCCCAAATGGTAGCTGAGTATGAGTTGTGTTAAAGCCTGAGTGGAGCCCCCTTGGAGACCCAGATGAGTCTGTAAGATGGTAGGTGCTGAAGCTACTGTGAGTGATGGTGTTTCCAGAGACAAAATGGGCTGAGAACTGTTATTTCTCCTTTGTCTGAATGTGTGAAAAAGAACAATAAACTGTAAGCAACTAAGGGCTTTTTAAAAGTCTCATACATAGATAGTTTTGTTTTCTGGCTTGTTTTCTGGGTTTTTTTGGAGGAGGCTGTAGAAAATAATGAATTCTTTTTAGTCAAAACCATATTTATCTGTTCTGGAGTTTTGACATTGAATGGCTTATTTTTTTTGTGTATATATTTATATATATGTGTATATATATATACACACACACAAACTTTTTTCCAAAATGAGTTGCTTAGGAGGTTTCAAAAGCCATGTTTCTATGATTGTTTTTGTGTTGCTTCAGTAACTCTGGAGCATTTATCCATGTAATAGCATGGTATTCTGCTTCACTGGTTATATAGACCTCATGCTTCAATAACTTCATTTGATAGGATTCAGATGAAATGCTGCTTAGTATATCTTGTGTTTAAAAGCTTACTTATAGCAAATAAGAAAAGCAAACATTTAAAAAAACATAATCAGTTTGACTTCAGAGGCTAATTAGGTTTCAACATATACGTTAAAATATATGACTGAACAACTTGTTTGTAATTGATGTAAATGTTGCTGTGTGTTGCAGAAGAACTGAAATATGAATTATTGGCAAATACAGTTTTTAAATGAAGACATCTTAATTGCTTGTGTAAATTAAAAATCCTAATTGGCAGTGTATTTTAGAGATTGATTATGAAAGTTGTTTCAGGTAGGCAATTATCTACATGACCTTAACAGAGTCTTCACAAGACGATAGTGGAACAAGCATTACAGGGCATGCACAATGCTGATCAAGATTAACGTACAAGAGCAGGCTTAATCATTATATTACCAGTTCTGCAAAATCATTAATCTCACTGAGTTGAATTGGCTATCCTAGCAGATGAGTGAAACTCCATCAGATAAAAGTTAATCCAGGAGTGGTAGATATAGAACATTAGTCTTCACATCTCAGCAAACTCAGTAGTCATATGGATCTCCAGTCACTTCCTTGCAGCTGCAGTTCAACAGTTACCTTTAGTGTGCCCCAGAGACAGACAAAGGTTGTTCTGGAACAGGTAAGAAAAAATATTTTTGAAACTGACATTCTTATCAGCTGTGCCTTCTCATATGTTGCTGACATTCCAGCTCAAGATGCTGGTATTAGTAATTCAATGAGTATGAAAAAGGAGAGAAGGGTTGCCTTTCAAATGAGTTCCATACATATGAAGCCTAACAGCTTAAACTTCAGTCCTGGAGTTCAATCCAAGCTTGAAAGCAACTGATTGCACCTGAGGAAGGCATTTGGGCCATTCACTCCTCATGGACTATTTGTGACTGCTGGAGTCAGTAAGATCTATTAGAAAACGTCTACAGGCTTGTTACAATCACTTATCTTACCCCTTCAAAATTTAACAAATAAGAGACTAGTACTATCTAGGAGGGTCTATTCCTCGCAAGAAAGTGACTGTCAGTTAGAGAGGCTACCGGGAGAAACATGACAAAACAAGGTTATTATAGTGTCTTCAGAATACTCTCCAGAGTCCAGCCTGTAAGATGTAGGTGTCTATCAAAGATGGCTCTAAATCTAGATTGAAGATTTGCTTCATCCTTTTTTAAGTAGCAGGAAATGTTGACATCAGATGCCTGCTATTGCATTTTTACTGGTTATCTTTGGACCACAGTTTCAAGGATATGTCTTTTTGTGGCTCAGGAACTTCTCCATAAGACGTGCATGTGGAATCCACTTAAGCTATGGATATAAATCTGCTGCCTATTTAGCATGACAAGTAAACCACCTCTGACCTCAGAGGAAGAACTTTAAACACTTGGAACAGAGAACTTCCTGTTCTGTCATGTAACTCCAGAGACAGATGGTTTTTCCTCATTTGGTCTTGCAGATTTTATTTTCAAGTGTGTGCAACAAGGTAAAGCTACTTCAAAAGCTGATGCAAGACAGCTTTAAGTGGAATGCTGACAGTCTAGACTCCATGTATAGTTTACTTTTATCTGACCATTTTTTTGGTTCCCCCCTCCTTCCTTGTCCTTTACAGGTTCAGTATAGAACTACACTGCTGAGTGCAGAATGGAGTGTGACCACTTTCTGTATTGTAAAATTCAAGTTTATTCTGAGAAATCCTTAGGCTGTGCACTTGAGATAATCTTTGTCCAAGCTGTTTTCCCTGTTGTCTGTGTAAATCAGGTGTTGGTGAGGCCAAGTTCACAACAATCAAACTCATCAAACAGTTTTTCAAGCTAAGGCTTTCTTAATTACAGCATGATCACCTTCACTGAGAGACAGCTGAATCCCCAGCAGTGAGAAGAAAGAAGCATGTGGGTTCTGGAGCTGGTCTCTACTATCTATTAGTGTGGCAGATGAGTGATTTAGGGTCCTGCTTGCTGCAGAGCAGTGTTTAGATCACTTAAAGGCATGTGCAACTTAACAGAGTTTGATGGCAAAGTTCACTCTATTACTTACTGCATTGAGGAAATATGCCAGGCAGAATAGGGTGAAAGGACAACAGAAAGAGCTTCTAAGGACAACAGAAAAAGCTTCTTCAAATACATGGCAGATAAAACTAACACCAGAGGCAATGTAGGCCCACTGATGAATGGGGTAGGTGCCCTGGTGACAGAAGATACAGAGAAGGCAGAATTACTGAATGCCTTCTTTGTCTCTGTCTACTCTGCCGGAGGCTGTCCTGAGGAGCCCCGTACCCCTGAGGCCCCAGAGGAAGGCAGGGCAATAGAGGAGTTTGCCTCAGTTGATGAGGACGGGGTTAGGGACCAGTTAAGCAATCTGGACATCCGTAAATCCATGGGTCCAGATGGGATGCACCCGCGGGTGCTGAGGGAACTGGCTGAAGTCATTGCTGGACCGCTCTCCATCATCTTTGCCAAGTCTTGGGAAACAGGAGAGGTGCCTGAGGACTGGAGGAAAGCAAATGTCACTCCGGTCTTCAAAAGGGGCAAGAAGGAGGACCCGGGCAACTATAGACCGGTCAGCCTCACCTCCATCCCTGGGAAAGTGATGGAACACCTTATTCTTGGCGCCATCTTAAGACATATCAAGGATAAGAGGGTCATCAGGGGCAGTCAGCATGGCTTCACTAAGGGGAAGTCGTGTTTGACCAACCTCATAGCCTTTTATGAAGACGTAACAAGGTGGATTGATGATGGCAGAGTGGTGGATGTGGTCTACCTTGACTTCAGCAAAGCATTTGACACGGTCTCCCACGGCATCCTCACGGCAAAACTGAGGAAGTGTGGACTGGATGATCAGGTAGTGAGGTGGACTGCAAACTGGCTGAAGGAGAGAAGCCATAGAGTCGTGGTCAATGGGGTGGAGTCTGGTTGGAGGCCTGTATCTAGTGGAGTGCCTCAAGGGTCAGTTCTGGGACCAATACTGTTCAATATATTCATCAATGACTTGGATGAGGGAATTGAGTGTACTATCAGCAAGTTTGCTGATGACACCAAGCTGGGAGGAGTGGCTGACACACCAGAGGGCTGTGCTGCCATCCAGCGAAATCTGGACAGGCTAGAGAGTTGGGCGGGGAAAAATTTAATGAAATATAACAAGGGAAAATGTAGAGTCTTACATCTGGGCAGGAACAACCCCAGGTTCCAGTATAGGTTGGGGAATGACCTATTAGAGAGCAGTGTAGGGGAAAGGGACCTGGGGGTCCTGGTGGACAGCAGGATGACCATGAGCCAGCACTGTGCCCTTGTGGCCAAGAAGGCCAATGGCATCCTGGGGTCTATTAGAAGGGGGGTGGTTAGTAGGTCAAGAGAGATTCTCCTTCCCCTCTACTCTGCCCTGGTGAGACCTCATCTGGAATATTGTGTCCAGTTCTGGGCCCCTCCGTTCAAGAAGGACGGGGAACTGCTGGAGAGAGTCCAGCGCAGGGCCACAAAGATGATTAAGGAAGCGGAGCATCTCCCTTACGAGGAAAGGCTGAGGGAGCTGGGTCTCTTTAGCTTGGAGAAGAGGAGACTGAGGGGTGACCTCATCAATGTTTATAAATATATAAAGGGTGGGTGTCACGAGGATGGAGCTAGGCTCTTCTCGGTGACAACCAACAGTAAGACAAGGGGTAATGGGTTCAAGCTGGAACACAAGAGGTTCCACTTAAATTTGAGAAGAAACTTCTTCTCAGTGAGGGTGACAGAACACTGGAACAGGCTGCCCAGGGAGGTTGTGGATTCTCCTTCTCTGGAGACATTCAAAACCCGCCTGGACGCCTTCCTGTGTAACCTCACCTAGGTGTTCCTGCCCTGGCAGGGGGATTGGACTAGATGATCTTTCGAGGCCCCTTCCAATCCCTAACATTCTGTGATTCTGTGATTCTGTGAAAGTTGTTTTAGAGTGATTTCTATGGGAACAGGAGATGCGAAAGGGTAAAGGGAAGCCCTGCCGTTGAGTCACAAGGTTCAGAATGGATGCCATTGCTTTCTAGACTCCTCAGAGAGAAGCCTAGGTGCGGCTGGATCCAAAGTTTCCCCAGACTTGATCAATGGTTTAAGTCTAAAGAGACACAGAAGGGAAAACAGTTAAGTGATTATGTGCATTCATGGTCAAAGGGTTATATGTGCACACCCAGTTCTTCGTATTGCTTGGCTAGGTTTTCAAAGTTTCATTATTTTGTATCTCAACCTGCTTACCACCCCTCCAGGGGTGTGGTGTTAGATTGCTCTGAAATCTGGATCCTACATCTCTCAAAGCAAGCTCTCAGGCATCGAAATTCATGGGTGGCAAGTATGGATCCTAGGTCTCTCAAAGCAAACTCTCAGGCATCAGAGTTCATAGAAATAAATAATTTAATGGAGTAGTACAGCAGCAGGGTTGTCTTGAGCTGGGTGCCTTCGCAGAGGTCCCAGCCAAGTATAGAAATCCCTGGGTCTTTATACCCTTACAGACTATTTACCCACCCCTCACATCATGATTCAGTCTAGTAGTATTGTTTGAGTCTGGGGTCTTCTCACTTCTCATTGGAGCTTTTTCACTGATCTCAGATGGGCCTTTGTTTTGTTGAGCTATATATATGGTTTATAGTTCATAACCTTGAAGATGTTGTTTTGTCTGAATGAGTCCTATTTCTTCCCAGTGAAGTGCAGAACAGGCCTCATCTTGCACATGTCCAGAATCACTTCATGTTATCCTTGAAGACATAATTTTATCCCCAGTCAACTCCATTCTACCCAGAAAAGTGCAAGCCAGGCCTTATCTTGCAGATATTCACTGTAGCCACTTTTGCTTACATTAAGTAGATGCAAGTTTGGTAAATATGAGCAGAACTTTACAGCATACAGCTTACGATTTCAGGAAATTCAGTTTACTAAGTAACATGAAGCAGACAGTATATTAAAAATGACACAACATTATAATTCTAAATGATTCATCCTATTTAGTACACGTTTACTTAAGCTAAATGATTGATACGAAACTTAAATTGGGCTCATCAGTGATCTGTGAGTAGTAAGAATATCATTGTCATACAGCCAGCTTGTCTAGCAGAGAGAGCTCAAAGTAGGTTCACTCTGGCTGTCAAATTTATAGAATGAAGTGGCTGGCTCAAGTTGCATATAGTGGGAAAGGTCTGCATGAGACTCCTTGCACCCGTGATGTATTGGTGTTCGGTGTGCGGTTCTGCTTCCCTGTGGGTTTCCTAAAAGGAGCTCTTGACCTGGCTGCAGCTCAGGCCTTTACCTCCTTTGGAGCCTGGGCCAAACTGCTGCTGGTTTGACTGGCAGGGAGGGGTTGGGTGCATCCACCACGACTGAAGGTATGTAAAATGTAAAATGGAGGACCATGAGGTCTAAAAAAATTTCCCCCAAATAAATTCTTCTGAATAGTAACCCTTCCTCAGTGGTGAACATCATCTGTCTAGAAAAAGAAGTAATTGGTTAAGACTTGACAGAGTGCAAGTATATGTTGTGGTCCGTTTAGGCTAACCAGAGCAGTGGTTTGGGTTTTTGAGGTTAAATCACTTGGCTAACCATTTATCTTCTGTTGTTTCAGGGGATAAAGGGAACACAAAAGGGACAAAGCACATGCAACACTAATTTGTTCACTTTTCAGCCTTGGATTTATGTTATGCGAGAAGATATTCTTACATTCTATTGCTTGTGTTCTTAACATAAGTTACTAGAGCTATGATGTTACTTGAATCACTAGTATGTGTAAGCTGGAAACCAGGAGCATGCTGATATCTGAAGTTCCTGTGATTGACCCTTGACTCTTGCATTAGAGTATAACATTTCTGGGAAAACTCTCATAGAAGATAGAATAGTTGAGTGTAGACTTGGTCTGCTCATCCTAGATGGTATAGCTCAGTGTGTCAGAAAACTTAGTGCTGTTTTGGTTCTACCAAAAGATACTGCAAAATGGATGGTATTATCCCTGGTAAATAAAAGTGTATTTTTCATTAGACTCCCATGCCAATAAGTAACAGACTGCCAAGGTGCCTGTTTGAAATGATTTGGAAATGTCAAGGAAAGCTAGACATTTCAAAGAATTAAGATACAAATCTCACTTAAAGTTTGAACAAAATAAAATAAATTTCTCTGTTTTCCAAATGCTTTTATAGAAATCTATATTTGTTTATTGAGACAGCAAATGTAACTTTTTGTTTGTTCATCCTCTGCAAAATGCAAGTAATGAAGTGGCTAGTAGTGCTATACAAATCACCTGACTTAAACAGGTAGTTTCACAAAATTTTTTCTCCACTGACCTCTTTCTGGGAAATGGTTGATCTGTTTCTACTGGTACATTTAAATAGATTTAATATAGCCTTAAGCAGAGAGAAGCATGAAAATTTCACTCTTAACTAGCAAAATTTGCAGAAGTTATAAGCAATGGGTAGAATTATAACAAGCCTAATGCAACATTCATTTTTCTTGTAACACAAATGAAGGTAAATGTCAGTAGAACTGAAGTGCAATTTGTTGTAGAGGGAAAGAAGAACATATATCAAAATCATTGCTTCTATAAATGGTGAAAAATATGTAAAATCATAGTCGTGTGACCCGTTACTGCATTGATATCCAACATGCAGTACGCAAATGGCTTTTACAGAATTATTTGATAGTTTTCTGCAAACTTTTCCATTCAAATTGCTGTGGATACAGATCTTATAATTTGATGGGAAGGACTGTTCTGTGTGTTGATTTTTTGAGGAGTACCCAAAGTCATGTAGGCACTGATGATATGAGTGTGTGCTCTCATGCCGAGTGTGCAGGAGTCAGAGTACATAGACTTTGTTAAACTAGTAAGATGTGTGAGGACAGATGAAACAGTGAGAATTATGGTAGAACAAATCAAGGCAGAAAAGATTAACTTCCCAAAATATAGTAAAAGTTCAAAGGACAAAGAAATATCTGGTCATGCAAATATTTAATCAGGAGATGCAAGCATGTAGGCAGAAAAGACCTAAGAGTGGTGGTTCTGATTGCCACATATTTGGGAAAATCTGGATGCTTGGCCAGTTTTTTTGTTTTGTTTTGGTTTGTTTGTTTTTTTTTGTTTTTTTGAGTCTTCCTTGAACTCTTTTGTGCAGAATATGAGGACTCCAACCACTCCTCCATGTTTTCCAAAGGTCTGATAAGGTCTGATAACCTGGGGTGTGATAACCTGCTTCAATGACCTGACTTAGTGGCACACATGCAGGCTATTTGTACAGTGAATTTTTTTTTTTCCCCTTTTCCTGGGCATGCACTACGTGGCAAAAAATTTTATTTCCATGTGTAATTCCCTGGAAAGAACCATTCCACTAGAGAAGAAACATGTTTTTGTCTTGTGGATTGAAGATACATTAACACACACATTGTCATGTAGAATGTTTATGTCAGTACTCTACATACATTCATAAAAGATTATGTGGGGGACTACAGTGGGTCCATGGATTGCCTGACAGAGGGCATGGGAACAGAAATTAGCCTTGAAGATATTAAGGCTTTAAGATGGGAGTAAAGGAGCATCCGGAGATATTAAGGTGTACCTGTGAGAGAGAAGGGAGTAAAAGAGTAACTTATGATGACAAAATTAGACAATGAGATGTTACTACTGCAACTTGTAACCAGTAGCAAGAAGACACTTGAGCTGGTAAAGACTATATAAAAAGGCATTTGTGACAATAAATGGAGACTGCTGTGTGTACTTAAGAACTTGGTCTATGTTGTTTGTCCGTCTCAACTGTGACAAGATTAGAAGGTTTTTATTTGGTGAATTTTCTAAATTCTGGATAAAAATCTAGTAACAGCACAAGCTATCCAATCACATGCTTAGAGCCATCACCTCAGGAAGTCCCTAAGCTGCAGACTACTGAAAGTTAAGAAAGCTCACTGGAGAAGTATCATTATCCTTAATTCCCTAGTCTTTTCTTCTCCACTGTACTCTGTCTGTTTGAGGCGGGGGTAATTTTTTTTTTTTTTTTTTTTTTTTTAATAGCAGGCTATATGGTGCTGTCTTTTGAATTTGTAACTGAAAGAGTGTTTACAACACACCAATGTTTTTGCGGTTGCTGGGTGGTGCTTGCCCAGCATTAAGGCTTTCCCTTTTTCCCACCCTCTTCCCTTTCCTTTCCTTTCTCTCTCAGCACTAGGCTGTAGATGGGCAAGAAGCTCTGAGGGGACACAGCCAGGACAGCTGACACAAACTGACCAAAAGCATATTAAATGCCATATAACATCAGGGTCAGCAAGAAAAGCTGAAGGAAAAGAGGAGGGAGTAGGGACATCTGTGATTATGGTATGTGTCTTCCCAAGTAATCATTATGCATGTGAAGGCCCTGCTTTCGGCGAAGTGGCTAAATATATGCTGGCTCATGGGAAGTAGTGAATAAATTCCTCCTTTGTATTGCTGCCACATGCAGCTTTTGCTTCACCTGTTCTTCACCTATTCTCACCTGTTTCAACCCATGAGTCCTCCTGCCTCCCTTCTTTTTTCTCTCATTGCCAAGGGATATGGGAGTGACTGAGTGGCTGTGCAGGTATTTGACTATTGGCCTGGGTCAATCCAGCATAGGCCTTTTTGCACAACATGGGGCTTAAGGGGCTCAACATAACATCAGATTTAATTGTAGTGTGCTAGACTGAATTTATAGCTGTTATAACTGCTTAGCCACTAGTTGGCAGTCTCTTGTTCTTGCCTGTTTTACATGCTGCTTATCATCCTACTTTGCTGTGCCTGGTAACATCTTCACAACAGTATGTGCCCATGTGCCTGGGCTGGTGTATGTCCTTGGCATTGCTGCCATTCCTGTACTACTGTATCAGACATGAGGGAAGTCAAATATGAACTGGAGCAGGAACTTCCCTGAAGGACTGTGGCTTGTGAATAAGCCTGTACATGAGCAGGTACACCCTCAGAGAGACTGCAGCCCATGGAGGATCCATGCTGGTACAGGTGCAATGGGTAGATGTTGCTGCAGTCTCTCTATAGCCTGGCCCAAAAGGATGAGAGGTGGATACTGTAATAGATATACATTTAGCCTGTTGCAACCCATGGTTTGAAGTGCTATAGTAAGAACCACTCAAACTAATGGAGGAGGAACCTCACAAGGAACTGTGCAAGTGTAGTGGTGACAGACTGATCTGGCTTTGCTCCTCAGCAATGCAACAAACCATGTTTTCTGTTCTAAGCAACCACTGTAACAGATGGATCCCAAGTTATGGACTTAATAAAATCAATGGTCTTTTCACCTTTCTCCTATTTTTTCCGCTTTCTACGAGAGAGGTGACTAGCAAGCTGTTATCTGGGTGTCTGGCTAACGGCTAGGTTCAGTGCAAACACCTACTAATCTGTTACAAGATCCATTTAAAAAAATACTTCTCCCTGGATATGGGTGTCACCTCTCCTTTTCAAAACCTTAGAGTTCTCCCTGATCAGCAGGGAGTAAAGAAAAGGAAGCTGGGAAGATACTGACTACTAGATGCTGTTTGAGGCAGGAACTTAGCCTAGAGGGAATTTGCATGTGATTGAGTAGAGTTCTTTATGTTATTGATAGTGAAATGGTCTTTCTCAGCCTCCCTTATGTTTAAATTTAATTATATCACTCAGGTTTTGTATCTTAGCAGAAAGACAAATTGCATTAAAACCTAAATTAATGCTGAAGATTTATACTATGTGAGGAAACACTCAAACTTATAAATAGGTACTATATGCTTATGTGAAGACTGCAATTTTGGCTTGAGATGCATGAATTGGGTAAGATAAAAACACTGTCAAACAGAAATTATTTGTTTGCAAGTGGGCTTTATTACGAGCATGGAACGAGACTTTAAAATTAATTTTTGAGAACACTGCAAAATTGTAGCATTTTATGGAACACCTGATTAAAATTAGACTTCCTTTTCTACTTTATAAAGGAGAAAAACTGAACAGGATAACTATCATATTTAAAATTAAGCTAGGTATATTACTAAGGAATTTACAGAAATGGATGAGTAGTTAATGAATGTTAAATCAGCTTATCCTTTCCACTTATATTTACTCTGAGTAAATAATTCTTCAGTTTACTGTACATATGGTAAGAACCTTATCCATTCTTGAAGTATGCTTGTAACTGATGCATATAGAGTATCCTTCAGATGAGAGAAGGATATGATGCAAATGATGGCAATTTTTTTTTTCCCTTGGAAGACTATGGCAATGTCATTTAATCCCAGTGTCTGATTCTATTCACTAACCTTATCTTTTTTTTTTTTTTCCCCTCCAAAAAGGAATATACAAGTATCTAGCCAAAGAACTGTATAACTACTGAATTGCAATCAATTTTTTCTTCATTTTTCTGCCCTCGTTTTTTGTCAATTTTCATCAAAGGAAAGATTATTTTGTGGCATAGGTTGAGATGTCTCTGGCATTCAAGCATTTTGACAGAAAAAGGTCAGGCTGATGAGTGCAATTCTTTTCTGCTAAGGTATGGAAGTAGTGGGCCTGAGGGTCTGAGTTGATTTCTTTTTTTTTTTTTTTTGAAAACGAGGTAGCTAACTGGTAAGGCTTTTAAGTAGTTCTATTCTACTACAGAAATCAAAAGAGTAACCTTTACGTACTCTTGCCAAGATAATCCTTCTTTTTGCTTTTTTTCTCAGATCTGTTGGTTGAAAAGAGGGAATTTAGGCTTTTGGATCAAGTGTAAATATGTCTGCTGACCTGGATTTACAAATACCTGATAACTAAGGCCTAGAGTGTCATACCTTAAACTCATGCATAAAACCGTGTCAGTATTCAGCAGTTTGGATTTGTGTTAAAAGACAAAACCCAATAGATAAATGAATGAAAGAAAGAGGAAAGTTCCTGTAATAACTGCTGGGCATGATGTAAATCTTCTGATTCATGTTTTAGCCAATATGGCAGTGCTGCTATCAGTGGCAGCAGAACACATGCTGGGGCAGTTGCTGGAGCAGAAAGTCTATGTTGGTGGATTATCTCCCGCAAATATGTAAGAAGTATTTAAGTAGTGTTTGAAAATATTAAGGTTTACTTTTTGAAAAACTGATTGCGTGTCAAAGCATCAATTCAGTTACAACTATGAACTATGTCTCTGGTATGCTAAACAATGCTAGACCATAGCCTCCATTGCATAGATGTACATTTGAGACCAGCTCATTACTGTCTTTCTCATTACTCTCATTTCTTTCATTACAGAGAAGAATAATCTTTCAGAGAATGTGTAATGTGGTGATAGCTGATGACAGCTACAGAAAAATAACAGAATATGTAACCAGTCAGATCAGCAAATGATCTCTGATCATAATTTAGGAAACGTGGATTCTTTGCAACACCATCCTCCTTGTTAGATTGTAAACTGAATGTATAAATACTTGCTTGGTCAAAATTATGACTGCTGCCCCTCCATAGCTTCTGTGTCGTTTCATATTTAACACAGCAAGAGATCAGTAATTTGCTTCTATTTGACCCAGTTTTTAGACTTGTACTGGTACACTTGCAGACTGCTGTGTATAGGATTTTTGTGTGCATGTAAGCACAAGTGTGCCCAAGATCCATTCATCTCGCACTAGACTGCCATTTTTTTTATAATAGCTTTGCTATGGCCTTTTTATTTGAACATAAGAGCTATTACAGAGCTTCTGCATTTGAACTTCATGTTCCTAGTAGCCAATAAGTTTACAAGCCCTTCAGGTGAAAGACATGCCGAAGGTACTACATCCTTCCACCACATGTAGGGAAATCTTTCGGAGTAACAGTCTGTTTGAAGAAGGAAATCAATGTAAATTAATTAGTGATAGTACTTATCAATTATAAAGTACTTTTCCTCTTCAAGATCATTAATTAATTTTTCAACACCTTGCCTTCCTCCCCATCTGCTCCACCATTTGCTTCTCCATCCATTACTGTTATTTTCTACCATCCTCTAATTTTCAGCTTTAGGTAATACAGCCTCAATGTTTTTTTCATACTTTAATTTGCTGTTTAAGTATCATGTGATTCTTCAGTGCATGTTTTAATGCAGTCTCATCACTGAGCATGAACCATAAACCTATAGAACATTTAATTTACTGCATCTGACTGTGCATCAGATTGTAGCAAACTGACCATAAATTTCTATGAAACATTTTCAGTGAGTACTAGATTTAGCACTACTGATTCATTGAGAGGCTGCCATATATAAAAATTAGTACTAAATAAACAAATCTATGATGATAGCTTCAGCAGTGTAAATAAATACATTAAATAAATTCCTCCTTCAACTTTACAACTTTGGAGTGTGGAGATATTATTAAAATTATTATGAAGATTCCTGTTTGCGTTGTAAATCTGGCTTTCAATTACCTAGAATATTAGAGAGAAATAAAAGTAATTAGTTTTAAGATTCAGTAAGTCAAGTGCCATAGGTCTATTGCTGGCCTAAATGATGGGACATACAAAGATTATGTGTGGGGACCCACAAAATACAGCAAAGGGATTTTTCCCCTTTGAAGTAGGGACAGTTTGGTGCCCTTCAGGACAAGAAAGCCTTTCATATAACTGACAGCTGTCACAACTTGTAATCTTTTACTAATGTTTTAGATCTACATGAGAATCACTGTCCCTGGTCAGTTACAATATTATGAATACTGTTAAAAGTGAACAGGTGTTTTTCATTCTCCAATGACTTTACTTCTTATAGAAACTGTGTTATTTCCAAGACTAGAAGTAGTCTGCTGTTTGTCTTCACACCAATTAATTTATAGCAGAAAGATGGATCTGTGCTTGGCATGTGCTTGGTATTCTCCCGTTCCTGACATGTGCAGAATTGCAGCAGTACTGTCTAAAACAAGAGTTTGTACTTAAGTTAAGGTACAAGTAAAAGACACTTTACTAACTCAGTGCATTAATATGGAGAAAATGAATGATTGTACTGGATGTTTGTGTAAACATGTTTGACATTGTTTTGCAGGTACATTTGTTATACACTCCATGTAGAGAACTTGTGTTGCTTTAAGTTTTCTGAGGCTGTTCCACATGGGTATATTGGCACAGAATTCTTGATCACTAGACAAGTTGATTGCTTAACTTTGGTCTTGAGTTCAAAGAGTTTTGTATAATAATTCCGATCTAGCTGTATTTACCTAATCTAGATTAAGACAGATCTATTATCTCTCATCTGCTTTGCAAGATGTTGCTGTATAAAATATTGTTTACATTGATGATGAGAAATAATAATTGACTGGTCTTTTCATCTTTGGGGTTTTTCCCTTTTTTCCTCAGCAGCGTGGGAAGAGTTCATTTTCATTTTTTCTGTTTTATTTTCTTTCACATATTTCATTACTTTGTAGCAGCTAGTTTGCTTTAATGAGCCTGTAGACTTGAAGTGTGTGATGAGGCCAATCCTTTTGCATTTTTGAAAAACATAGGAATGTTTGTTTACTGGTCACATGTAACCGGGAGCTTTTTTGAAGTGAAAACCAGTGCTTTATATCTCTACACTTCATCAGAACTGAAACAGTTGTTAATCCTGGAGATTTCTATAACAGAAGCTGTTAATTAAGCTATCAAAGAACAAAACACCTGTGAGCTCTTTCCTTAGATTGCAACGGGAAGCTAACCCAAATCTTCTGAAGTAAAAGATTAGCTTGCTTTTATTTCAGCTATAAAACTCTCAGTTGCTGTAGTTCTTTTACAGTATCGATACTGATGATTCCCCTGAATGTTTTGGCTACTGAGCTGAATGAGAAACTTTCTTTTACCTGAGGCCTTTACATTAATGACCAATTGTTCTGCATCACGAACTAGATGTTATCTTAAATGCTTGCTACTAGCTTGTTTTGTGCTTCACGTTGTCTTTTCTATGAAATAAATACTCCTCTTCAAAATTCTGGTATTTCTCATCAACATATCCAGGCTTATGTTAATGGTAAAAACTTTGGCTGTTTGTGAATTTATGTACTCAGAAATTCTTAACCTATGAAAAAATCTTACTGTCAAGGCAGTAGGCATGTTGTTGGGGAATTCTTTGCATGGTCTAGATATGGCATTTTTTTAACAATGAAATATGAAGAATGGATATTTGTCACAGATTTCTAGTGTGATAATACTTTCTTTGTTGCTTTTTCAAAAAAAAAAAAAAAGAGAAAGATGGTGCTCTACCATTTTATTTCCTTGGCCCTGGAATGCTGTCCAATGTGCATAAAAATTGTTTTTTAATTGTTTTACCAGAAGAAAAATATGATGAAGCTATAATTAAGAGTATCTGAATTATAAAATTTTATGGGAAAATTATGTGAGCAGGTAGTAGGCTGAATAATGCTGATCTAAAGTTAGTTGATGAATGAGATGGGAAATGACATACATGGAAACCAGAAAAGATGATTATAGCAGAATCATTGTCCTGGAATTGATGGGGTAAGATACAGATAAGATTGTTTTCTGCCTGAACCCTTTTTAACTGAGAGAAAGAACTGAAAGGACCCGATGGATGCAATTTCAGTAAACAGATAAAGCAATCACCCACAGGGCTGTGCTGTTCTGAAAGACTTAGTGATAAGCAGTATTCTTATTAAATTAAATGTAAGGAAGGACTGTTTTGGGTTATATATTTATAAAGAAATTGCTAAATAACAGAAATCATTTTGCTCTAACTGTACAAGTTTGTACAACTTAGGGGCTAATTGGCCTATTTATATTCCGTGGTGATTTTAAGAAAAATGCACCGTGCCTGAATTCTGGCCTACGCTGCGTAATTAAGTGAAGTTGCTGTTTGAGACAGTGACTATAGACTCCTCAGTGTCATAATTACACTGGTTTTTAGCTCTGTCAAGTCCATGGGTAGTGTCTGAACGGGCAGGTTTCACTGAGCTTCTCTG
This sequence comes from Caloenas nicobarica, assembly GCF_036013445.1. Classification (NCBI taxonomy): domain Eukaryota; kingdom Metazoa; phylum Chordata; class Aves; order Columbiformes; family Columbidae; genus Caloenas; species Caloenas nicobarica. The sequence goes on from NC_088284.1 coordinate 55,026,642, forward strand.
TATAATTGGAAAGCAGCTTAAGTGGAAGGAGAAAATCGGATCCCAGCAAAACAACAATAGCTTGACTGTTTAGGTAGTGGGATAGAGCTCCTGAAAATCTTGATTTTTAGAACAGTTTGTGAAGGAAGGAGATATGAAACATGCTCTTTGGCAAGGGAGAAGCAGTTGTTTAGCTGTGTGACCGCTTCCACTGCAGTTAACTGGCCTATAACAGGAGTCGGAGAGAGAAACGTCCTCATTTTGAAAGGAATCCAGGAAGTTGTCTTTAACTTTCTGACCTTCCAGAACAGAACGGTTACAGGTGCTAGCTGAGGGCAATATAAGCTGTCATAGTTAGTATCACTGGGTAAAAAACTGCTCAACCCATGTTGTTTAAATCAGATGATAATTGTTTATTGACTTATTAACAACACGTAATTTTCTGGTAACTTGTGAATTGCGCGTTCAAGGTCAATATCAGCAATACAACAGAAACCACAACACTAGACACTTATAAAATGTCCATAAGCACCTACAAATTTCTAAACATGCTTCTTTAATCCTCAAAACCAGTAATTCTCCAGAGTCCTAATCCCATCGTCTCAAGCCAAGTGGATCACCAGCTCATCCCCACATGTTCTGGGAGAGGTGCGAGTGCTCCAGCTCTGTCTGCATCCATATAAACAACCATAACTTGCCAATGACATGCTGGTGAGACCTCCCTTCCACCCCCTGCCCTGTCCAAGGTCACAGAGGCCAATTTGAGGTCAGGGGGCTCTTCTTACTGCACCCTGCATGACCACCCCACTAAGTGGTGCGGGCTAAGTCTCTGACAGGTAGACTGCTTTGTCAGGTCTATGCAGAAGTCACAACACTGGTGGGGCAACTTCAGTTTGTGTCAAGCCCACTTTGGCTGCTGCTCTGCTACCAACATATTTACCCCCAATCACAATTAAAAAAAAAAAAAAAAAATCACTTCAAGTTGATTTCTCTTTCTTAAAAGTATTTTGGTAGTCTCTTGGCTAGTGTTTGGTCTGGCTGATGGTAGACTCACTCAAGCTTCGTCTTCATCAAATGCCTTATATTGTTATCAGGTTTTCAGTGAATGCTTTGTGACAGTTTTGACTGGCCATTTATATGCACTCTTCATACTCAAGTAAGCCTTTATTATCCAGATCATGTCACCAAGAGGGGGCTTGTGAATTCCCTACACTTAGTTTCCGAAGTCCTGCATGAAGTGAAAAGGTGACCTAATGTGTATAAGCTGTCCTATTTTTTGACAGGAGACTGTAGGTAGAAGTAATATGTCAGACCAAATGATACATCTGGAAAAATCAGGTATTGTTTTGAACAAATTATCCTTCCTGTTTTCTTTTTTTCTTTAACATGGTTCTGCATCCTTTAAAAACTTTTTTTGGTGGGTGTTTTATGCAAGTACACCAAACTCTAGTTTAAATCCAGGACACAGATAAATGGAATATTTAGGGAAGGGATTTTTTCAAGTTCAAGACAGGTGTGGGATTGTTCAGAATTGATGCATATTGTGTCTGGCTGAGTGGTTGCATCTTCACAAAGGTATAATGAACTGCCCGGTTTGCCTCAGAGACCAAAGAGCAATGCTGGAGCCTACTTAAACTGAAGTAGAGTTGGAAGTAGACAGGCTAACAAAATTAAGATTTTCTAGAAGCCTATGTAGCTTCATTGAGACTAAGACTTTTATTTTTATACATGTGAAGACAGTGGATGTTGAGAAATCTATTATAATTAAAGTATTTCCTTGCCCTACCGTATTCTTGCAATTTAATCTTCTGTTTACTAATGGATACATATTTTATAAAAAAAAGGACCTCTTACACCTTAAGTACATGTGAGGAACCAACGATTATAATCTTAAATATTTCCCTTGTGCTGTCTTTTTGTTTGTTGTTGGTTTGTTTTCTTTGAAAATCACTATGACTATTCAAACAAATTCACTTCCTGATAAGGATAGGCATGTGGATGTTAAAGATTTTCTTGTTTTTCATTGTCTTTGAATTCTAACTGAATTTTAGGTTTGGTGATATGATTGAATATTACTGTGATGGGGGCAATAATAATAAGGTCAGATGATCTCTGATTCAACATCCATTAATGATGCACAATCTGTAAAAGAGTAAAGACAGAGTGCATTTTGTTAAGATTCAGGTGCTATTTGTTTATTCTTTTCCACTACCACGAGCAAAGATGGTGATCTGTATTGACTCAGATTGCACCTATCTGAATAATGGTTGTGTTCTCATACCTCTGTGCAGCAGCATATTGTCATAGTCCAAAAAATGTGAATTACACCAGCTCCAGAATTTATGCAAAATCTGAATGCAAGAATTTCTCCTATCAAAAACCACTGGTCTTAACCAGAGAATGTTTTATTAATTGTGATGTTCAGTCATAACTTTTTAATAGTTCTTCTCAAAATCTGAAGTTATGCAGTTACAGTATTTAGAAATAGAGCATATGAAATTATTGGTTATTGCTTTCCCAGGTAGTGCAGTATGATTCCTGACTGTATGACTTTGGGGCTTCTGAGGCAGATGATTCCAATGAAATTATGAGCACTAGAAGGAGAGTTGTTTAATAAGCCCTAGTCTTAGGATCAGAATCTTATTCAATACAAATAATTGCAGAAAGGGAAAGATCAATACAACTGAATTACATTAATGATTTTATTCAGAAAAAGATTTAATTGATGTATTCCTGGACAGATTAAACCACTCTAGACTGTTACTCCTGCAGTTAGTTTCAGTAGTGCAAAGTACTTTAAATTTCTAGTTATATCAGAGAACCAATGTAGAATTTATGTATGATTCATCAGAGAGATGACATCTACGAAGGTTTTTAATGTATTTTGGCAAGTAAGTTATTAATTCTGTTTTCTTGCGTTAATGATATTAGATTGGATAGGGGACTTCCTGTGAAACATTTATCAACATTCAGAAAATATGAAGCTCTTCAGATAATGTCCTACAATTGATACTTATTCCTGAAAGTTTTCAAGCAACTTCTGTTGGTAGAAGTATTGTGTAAATCTGATTGTTGTCCTTGAAAATAGCAAGCTGTGCTTTCATGTGCATGAGCTGTATCACCCTTGCCTGTGCAGTATTTGATGTCACCCACAAATACTGCTTATAGAGACACTAGAGATTTAAACATTGTGTACTAACTTTGTAAAGGATAAACTTACCCTGTGTTCTTAGCAATACAATTCTTTAATATCCCTGTGTATTCTGGAGAGCTGAAATGGGAGAGGAAATGAAAATGCATTAAAAACTCTGAAATCATGTGCATAGTCCAATTTCAAAAGAAAAATCATCACCTTCCAGCAGTTAAAATGTTCAATGGCCTCACTTGTTGGGATGAAACCATAATCTAGATCACATCATCTGTGACTTGCTTCCTACTGGGCTTCTGTGTTACATCCCAGAAGTCTTGTCACCTTGGCACATTTTCAGCAATTTAACCTGGATTAGGGATGAGAGAGAAGCAGCAGAGTGAGGGATGCTATAACAGCGTGGGTCTTGCTTAGATGTTCATGAGAAGAGTAATCCTGTTTGCTGTCCATGGTTGCTCTGAGATCTCCGTCTGCTGTCCTCCCTTGCTGTCACCATTTGCTTACTGTGCTTCTTCCTGTTTCCATCCCTATCTTTCCAAGCAAAATTACTCAGTGAAAATAGAGTAATGCAACTCACTACGTCTTGTTATATCACATAAATAGAAGCCGAACTCTGAGGTACCTGCTCACCACTTGTTACACTTGTGTAGGTTTTCTCTCTGTTGCTGGTGACTGTTAACATTGTGACATTAAGACTGAACTTGCTGCTCATACAGAAAATAAGCCTGCAAACATGGCCTAGAGTATAGCCAGAGGGCATCCTATGAAGTGCATGGAGCTGTGTGTGCGTTTGGTGGTGTGCTGTTCAGGGAGACACTTGAGAGAAGGCTGCCATGTAGACAGGAGGCACGCTGTGATCACAGCCGCTCTGAGGATTGCTCCCTAGAAGAAATGCAGGCATGCCCAGGAAGAGCTGGCCTTGCTCTGCTCTGTAGCAAATGGTTTCCTCCCTCTATGGCCTAGGTTTCCCCCACCCTGTCTTCTCCCATTACCTATAGCTATGAAGAACTATAGGCATCTACAAACATTTAAATATTTGATCTTAAGATATCAAGGGTGAGGCTTTCAAAACAGCCTACAGGCCCAGCTGGCAGTCAATCTTTAGACATCTGAACACCTCTAAATTCTGGCCCCTGTGCACTTTTAGTAGAAAGTTAGCTACTTTTCTGCAGATATAAATACATATATATATATATATATATATAGTTATTGGATAATAATCCCTAATGCTTATTTACAAAAGGTAGTTTCTTGAATTAATGTAATGTATCTTGTTGTTGTTCCAGTGAAAATGTTGGCTAGATGCTACTCTGGCTAAATATTCAGAGAACAAATAGCTTCAGGCAGGCATTACCAACTGGGTAGAACTTCTCTTCAGGCTGAGGAGATGTTTTGTGCATGCCGTGGAGGGGAAGGAAGGCGTAAAAGCGGCAACTGATTCCCAGGTTGCGGAAAGAAAATACTAAACAAAGAGAAAAGATAGCTATTGATTAAATACATTTTAAGTTTACTTCCACATATGCATGATAGTGTTGTCCAAACTTTATACCTTGCACTAGATTTCGTTTTCATCAAAGTGGCACTAAGAAAATGTTCATAAAGGTGAACAAATGAATACAACAGCAACTGTGATAGAGTCACATTTTTACCAAAGCTGGAGTTAATTCGCAATTTTTTTCGGACACTTGAATACATGTTTTTTAAAAATTGCTTTCAAAATGCACCTCCATAAACTGAGGGGTCTACCTCTGCAAGACCTTTCTCATTATTTGTTGGGCAGGCTTAGCTGCTGCTCTTGGGACTCTTTCCCTGGGAAAAGCAGCTAGGAAGACTCGGTAGGAGTAAAACAGATAAAGAAAAATAACTTCTCAGTAATCAGCTTTTCAAGAACTTCATTTCCATATACCTTAGAGAATGGGATAGCTTTGAACTACACGTATGTTGGGAATGCTCAGGCCTGGATTGCGTACTAAGCTGAAGTAGCACCCTTTCCTACTGTATGCAATGGAGAAGTATCGATGAAGGGGCCTCAGCAGAGGTTCTTTAAATGTACAGATCCATTCTAAATGCATTGAATTACTTGTTAATCAAGACATAGGTAGGTACTTTCTCCTCCATTTGGTATGCCAAGTAGCACACTAGTATCTGAATATAACATAACATTTAATCTATTAATTCTCCTGTACAAAAATGTGCAGAGATTAAATACAAAACCTGTAACAACTTAATGTGGAAACGTGTGTGTATATATATCATTGCATATATATCCACACATATATATCTGCAGTGATACAAGGCTGTAATCTACCCTAGTAGGCTGAAAGAGATTAGGACCTTTCTGATACTGCAACTACGCATAGCCATGTGGGAGACATGTGACCATGTACTGAACGCTATGTCATATGGCATCTCCAAATAGCAGGCAATTCATCCCTTCCATTAGTTAATGACTGACATATCTAGTGCCAGAACACACCTCTGTTCTTTGTATATATGAATACATATCTTAAAAAGGAGGGAGAAGTCATTAAGAAATCTTTGCTGGCTGCGGTGCATGGCTTATTTTAGCTTGTTCAGCAGCAAATGGGATAAAAATTCTTCACTCCTGCATAAGCCTTCCCATCAGCAAATTAAGAGGAAGAAATGGTTAGGTAATGAAAGATGTTTGGTTGGAAATGTTCACAAATGAAGTTCAGTAACACATGTAATAGCATTAGGTGGTCATAGGTTTATGGAACATATTGATTAACTAATAGCAATAAAAAGAAAATATTAGAATGTTGCAGACAGTCTCTGATTTCTGAGCCAGAGACACTGTGATCCATCACTGATTTATGAGATCCTGAGAAGGAGGACATGGAACACTAATGAATCCACAGGGAGGAAAAAGCTTGCATGTGCTGATACTGATTTTACCACTCTCTCTTTATGGAAAATATATGCCAGAGAAAACAAAACATTTTGCACAAGAAGACCGGCTGTGTGAACAAGGGGATGAGTCTCAGAAATGGTTCTGCATTGTAAATATTAGAAATTCTGAAAGAGTGTTTCCACTTGACTAAATTTTAGAAACAAGATACAGCAACTATTCCTGGGTACCCCAGGCAGAGTGAAACATTTCATGGAAATCTACTTTATCCTATAGACAACAGCTGTGCATTCATGGCACTGGAAGTTTCTGATTTCCTGGGCTAGTTTGTTAATTTTGATTCCAAGACTCATTCTCCCTGTTTATGTTTTATTTCTGTGGTACTTATTTGGCACAATATGCAGCATGTGTATGGGACTTACACTATATCATCGTGAGGCCAGCCAGGGACTTATTTTCAGAGGTTAATAGGCAATAAACTGAAATAGGGGTGGCTGACCTTCCTGACCTTGCAGTCTGCTCATCAGAACCTTCCCATGCTTGAGAGCTCTGCGATTCATATCATGTCTTGGACTGATGAGGAAAAATGAGGCTTTCAGGGTAGTTCACAGGAGCGGGGTGTCACAGCTCCTAGAATAAGCCAGGAACGACCTTTGCAGGACTTGCTGACTTGTTTTCTCTACAGCTAGGGATCTCTATGGCCTTTTCCCACTACAGCCTCACTACTAGCCATGCCTGTAGCCATCATACAAGAGTGTCACTGTTTGAGAATAAAATGTGAGCCAAGGGATGACTGCAGTACAAGAGAATTTCCTTATTTCATACCTGAAACACTAGGTGAAATTCAATTATTTTGCTGTACTTTTCCTGTTCAGAATTTTACACAGTGATATATATCACACTCTGTAGAAAATTCAAGGTAACCAGGTACTCTGAATTCTGATTTTTAAGACTAACCATACATTTACTTTGTGAAATATAAATTTAAAATGCAGGCACAGCAGCTGATTTGTATAGTACATGTGAATGTAGGGAAAAGCTTGATTTGTATTCTATTTTGACCTATAGAAAAGGTAATGACATTATTTGTGGTGTAAAAAAGTTACTGCCCTATTTCTGCTGCCAAAATGTTCTTGCAATCACAACCTAACAGAAGACAAGCAGCCTTATTTAGCTAACCTGTATGCAAAAGCTGCATAACTTGCTGTGACCGTTTCACAAGTCCTCTGGAAATAATTCTTAAAGATACAGAAAGTGATTTTAAATATGGACTGCGTAAGGAATCTTTATTGCCTCTTATATTCAACATCTCTATCAGGAAACTAAACTATTTGTGTTTCTGTCTTCTAGAAAACCAGTCCTGTCTTCATTATGCAAGCTATCAGTCCATTGACAAAGGGGAGAAACAAGAAACAAATGACTACATCGACACCTAGATCTTTCCTATTTTATCTTGACAGGGTTTCATTTATTATGGTGGTGTATTTTCCCCTCACAGCTATTGCTTCCTGTTTCTCTTTATGGTAATTGAAGCTGGGCCCAAAAGACCTAGAGGCTTGTATCTTCTCCTCACATGAGTGACACTTCAGTGATAAACTTGAACTTAAAGTTACTGAGGCGTAACTGAGGGTTCATTTGATAGCTAGTGGTTTTCAGCAGCACTGCAGGGCTTCAGGGGCTCAGCATGAGTGAGATTGTTAATGTCCTGTGAGGGAAAACAATAACACATTTCATTAATGCGTTCATGTGTGAAGCATCCATTAGTTCACTGGAGGTATTAATGACGTTATACTTTAAACTGACATGTGGGGCATGACAGGAATTGCAAGGTCTGATGAGAACAGATGACAAGATAAGCAAATATTTGAATGGCTTCATTTGCCTGCAGGTCAAACCATGGTGCAGGGGAACTGAGAAACTAAAACCTGGGAGAGATTAGTGTTTTCCTAAAATAGGCTGAACCACAGGAAAGCTGAAGAAAGATGGTTTACTAAGTAAAGAGAGTGGTCAGTAAGGGCGATAAATATGTAAAAGGCAAAAGCTTAATTATTATTGAGCTTCAGTCAGTAATTCTAATTTTATTTAAGTTAAATTGTTAATTCCACAGCAGAATTCAAGGTATGCAAACATTTTGCTTGTATGAATATTCGTTTTTACTTTCAGTTGATTTCTCTCTTTCTGCCTACTGTGAGAGTTTAAAATATATAGTCAAATAAACTACTGACTAAATCAACACAATTATTGCACTTTGTGCCAGAATTGAATTTTGCTATGGGATTTTAATGAACTAGTATGTCCACAGGTCAGCAGAAGCTGTTAAAGTTGATTAGATTGTTTTTCTTCTCTGATTTTCAGACACATTGTTTATTTTGTAAGGTTTGAAATAGCTGTAAATTAGCAGATAAAGGCCTGTTCTCCTGTTTTGGACTACTGTTGGATTGCTGCAGGAGGCTCACAGTGCAAAGGATTTGACAGCTGCAACTCAGCCGTGAGACGACAGTAGTGCACATCTCAATGCCATCTGGCATAATTTAACATGAATGATCTGACATGCTTGACAGCTCCTTGAAGAAGGGGGAGGAAAAGGCCACTCTTTTGCTAGCTCTGATTCATAATGATTTCGTACAACCAGACTTTTCCTTTTCAGAAGCAGTGACACTCACTGTCTGGCTAATGCAATGAGATTGCACATTATGAATATTGTGTTAGTGCTGCTGTGCAAAACCAAAGCCAACAACTACTGCATTGTCAGTCCTTTAGAATTTATGAATAAAAATCTGCATGTTTCACTTAAATATCTTCAGCTCACCTTCATTAAATACATGAACACCTCTCCACATCTCACTATCCTCTGATTTTCATCTTTTAGTCACATGTGGTGATTTCCTGTCCAGGCCTTTGTCTGTGTACATTAATCAGTCTTGTAACAATTAATAAATAAAGCAAACATCTCTGATACATTTTCAGACTGAAATTCTGGGAAGGTTTCCATTACAACTGTTGTCACAATTATTCCTTATTTGAGCAAAATTTTTCTATCCATAGACTTTCCCTGAAGATATATTTTCAGGAGGTAAGTTGAAACCCAATCCCTTCAATCAATTGGAGCCATCAGAGGAAGGGAAAACATAGTTTTTGACTGTGTACTTGCCAAAGTATAAAGATATTATTAAGGACAGTGCGTGTTTTCCTTTTTAATAAGCTGCAGGTTCATGTGTACAGTTTGCTTGTTTTTATGTTTGTCTTCATGGCAGGCTGTCTGTGAGAGAGCATGCTGAAGGACTGCATGTTGACTCTCTCCAACTGGCTAGTCAAATTTGCACCCTTTTGTGCTTCTTGGACATCCATCTTTCAAATTAAATTAGGTTATGTCTTCTGCTCAAAATGCAGACTCCTTAGACTAGCAGGGATGTGAAATGGCTGACTGGTATAGTAGATTGGTAAGAGAGTCAAGGTTGAGCTGCAGGGAGCTGATATTAGTCTATTCTTACTTAGGTACTCCTGTAGCAGGACAGGTGATAGGAAGCTGTGTGAGAATGACCCTGCAGACTGATCCCTGCTAAACTAGTTGTCAGTGTTCTCCTAAGTGATCTATCAGTTTGCACTTTGAGTTCTGCCTGCCCTTATGTCTTCTGTTCCCAATTTCGCATCTAAACATCAACACACAGGCACTACTGATTGGAAATCGTCAACTAAAACAAACAAGCTGTTCTATATCTACTGAGAATATTTGCTTAATGTTAATGCTTAATATTTCTTTTCAGGGTCCTCTGCACATCATGACCTAAATTCACCACACAGTTTTTGTATATTATTTGTATATGATTTCCAGTCTGCTTTAGAAATGGAAATAATTTTGATAAACAGTTAAACCTTTTAATGCATATTCGAACTGCGCCTCCTAGCCTTTCATGACTTTCCAGTTGCCAGTGTTGAACCAGTGTCTCTGATGTTGATGATGTTGAGGGGTGGTGTGTGATGTTGATGCTGAACATTAAATAGTGAAGACAAGAGCCTAAGATAAAAGGAGGCCTTTGAGCATGAAGTATCCCATGGCAACAATGTGACACTATAGTATTTTTAATAGAAGATTAGACCTTTTTGATAAGGACATGTCTAGAGGTAAATGACTAAATGCCAGGTCTGCCCTTTGCCTTTCATGTCAAAAACGACTGACCAATATTTCTTCCCATAGCATGGCTTGTGTAACAGAAGATTAAGATGGGACAGCTGAAGATCTGAGGAGCTATAAGCCCATAAGGAATGTAAGTCTAACAAGTTGGAGTTATTACAGGCATGCAGATTGTACTCTACGATTTATATACAGAGGTATCTAACTTACAGAATACAAATCTGAGGTTTTTTTGCATAATTGTGGTAAGACAGATGCACAGAATTTTTTAAAGGGTGTCTAACGTCAGATCAATGAGTCTCGCCTCAGGCATATAAGCTTGTGATTCAAGACAATAACAATGTAAAACTTAGCCTTTTAGTGAGATAGTTTCTATAATGAATTCCATGGTTTCAATCTCTTGCTATGTTAGTATTCCTCTGATTAAAATACTCCTTCAGAGGTGAAATATGATTTGGGAGAAGGTTCTACAGGGGCAAAAGTAGTTATGGTATTGTAAGAAGTTTGAGTCTTGGCACTCTACTTGTGAAAAATGCATTAATAGGATGAGTTTCTTGCTTAGTAATTTTCAAAACTTTTTCCAGTAGTCATCATAAACACTCAGGAAAGGCCTTCTTTAAACTGTGAGAATATGTGACATATACTTGCTAGCCTTTGTTTTCACAACTTCTAGAATAAAACTTAAATCTTCCCAGAATGGATCCCAGCTTTTCTTTTATTGCAAAAAGCTGTGGTTTCTTGGAGTGGGAGACTCATGTCACACTGGATACTTAGAACTGGAGGTGCTAAACATGAGCAACCATTCAGCTGGGTCTCCAAGATCACTTGCTTTTCTTGGTCCTTTAAGCCAACTGCTAAGAAGCACAAGGACATATTTTTCCCTCCACCTTAGGTTTATTAATATTACAAGCTGAGAATTTCCAAGTTACACCAGAGGTCTGGCAAATACTTTATTTGGCCTTGCTATTTGTTTTAGAATAAAAGTTTTCACCTGAAAAGCAAACCAGATTGACAACTAAGTGTTGGTCTTTGCAAAGATAGCCCTCAAAACCTATGTCATTAAGCTTGTAGAGTAATTCTGTCATATTACTTCTATAACTCTCATATCTGGCTTGCTTCCAAGATTTCCTCACAGTCTTAGTGTTTCTATTCCATGGCAAGCAGCTTTCTGTCCCTCTGGTTCAGGGGCTGAGGTCCACAAAGGAATTCAGTACAGGAGAAGCTCTTCAAGGGATTGTATTCAGAAAAAGTAGATGCCAAACAACTGTGAATGCCCTGCCTGGCTGACAGATAGTGATGGCGAGAAAGTCCTTGTTCTTCCTACAGCGATTTTAATGTATGACAAGTTCATTCTCCCATCACATGATGGGATTTCTTGGTAAGGAAGTGTGAGATACTCTGCAAATCTAAGTGGGTTTTTTTGGTTTATTTGTTTGTTTGTTTTTAATTATTAATGGAAGGCAGGGTTTAGGAATTTCTTTTTCCTTCTTGGTGGACTACAGTGATTTTCAAACATCTTGAGACATTTTGACTTCATTTGGGAAACTGGTCACAGGGAGACTCTGCAAATAAACTGTAACTCCAAACATGTGGCTCTTTCACATAACAGTTTTTATGGCCTTTTTTTTCGTTGTTCATATTTTGAGTGTTGCTTTTATTGGAACAAGCAAGTTTGCGTTGTCTTCTGTGGCTGTTAGAGTTCACAAGCTGCTGTAGTCATCTTCACAGAGAACTTTTGGAAACTGCTAAAGCCATAGTGGAAGGAATCTGAGTAGTGAGCAATCTGCAGTGTAAGTTTCTTCCACATAACTGAGCACCAGGAATCACGCTGTTTTAATAACTGATAGAAACTTCTATATAAAGAACTGCTGTTTTGCAATTAGTGGCAGGAGAGTTTGTCACAATTCACTACTTTGTATTTCACTGATTATCATTCACAAATGATGGCCTTTCTTTGCCAACAAAAAGATTTAAGCAAAGTGATCTTTCCCGTTGCTATAACGTCACATTTTAATCAATGGGTGTACTTTGAAATTCTTATAAAAAATGAAAACTAAACTAACAATAAATGTTGGGATTTTTTTCCTATTGATAGTCCACATATAATACTAGGCCTCTAGGCTATTTTATACATATGTAAGTGCCTAAGAAAGTAATGAAATGCCTACACCTATATAAGACTGAAGTGATCTGTTTATATCCTAAACCAAGTAGGACCGGAGATGAATTCTGAGAAGAGAGGATTTGTTGAATCTCATACTGGAGTAACCAATGGCATGCTCTTTAAACAAAAAAGTAAGATCAGCTTGACTCTTCCTGGCACAGTGAAATGTTTGAGAAGTTTGAATGGTAACAGTGGCATTTTTATGAGTGGGAATTTCAAAGACTTTTTAGGCACTACCAGCAGCACATCTTTATGAGATCAGTATTTCAATAACTTCATTAGGAAATATATGAATGATGTTTTATGACCACACTCGGCTTTAGGACTGATACAGAGAACTAACTAATTAACAATTAATTAATACTTAGAGAACTAACACTTAAGGAGCTAACACTTAGAGAGCAAACCCTTAACCCACGACACTTAGAACCCTTAACCCACATTACAATTTCTTAGCTTTGCTTATCGTTGTGTAACTTCTTGTAAAAGAAACAAAAGTTCACTGATGACTTTACAGGCCTTGCAGAGAGACAAAATCTTGGGTGCATCCTTGGTGCATCCTTGGGTGAATTAGATAACCGAAACTTGGGCACAGGACAGGAGATACGCCAGTTCTAACCAATTCAGCAGTCTGAGTCCTAACCAACTCAGCACACCAGGCCAGAGGTGAATGTGTACAGAGAAGACGACTCCGGTTCATGATCACTGTGCAGGCGCAACCAGGAGGGGCCAAAGGTGGAGACTATGGAAATGATTTCCTGGAACTCATTGTCATAAGAACCGCCTTCTTGGGGACAGGTTATGAATATGTATAGGCGTTCCTAGAACTTTCAGGAATATGTAACACTCTACAGCATTTAACCAAGCTCACAGCTACTGGAAATTTGCACACGTCTTAGGTGGAAATTATTCCCCCATGTGTGCAGTGTTGTAAATACATACCTTCTTTACAATCTCAAGGTTCGGAAGGTCATTTCTGCGCCTCAGGACTTTGCCACAGATTTTGGAAAATAAGCACAAGACAAAGGAGAAGAATGGGGTGGTTAAGCACTGTGGATGTTTTCGTGTAGGACAGTTTAGTGTGACAAAGTGTCTGAAATTTAGTCCAAGAAGAGTATGATGATATGGAGTTTAAAGCTGCTGAAGGGAGAAACATCTGAGGAAGAAGGCAAAAGGGTCAGATGAGCAAGCAAGCAAATATTTGTTTAACAGACAGCATTTAAGAGTTTGCATTTTTAAAAAAATGGAGGATTTTCCTGTTGTATTATGTACTGTGTCTTTCACACAACTGTCGGGCAGTAAAATGTCAGTATTTCTGAATATTGTTCTCAGATACTTTCTAGGAAAAAACAGCAGTTTTGAAGTCTCTGGAATTATATAATTTCTGTGCTTACCCTGCTGTGCCATAGTATATTTTCACTGGCAAACATAATAATAAATCAGTAATTCGTGGCATATTTCATTTAGATGCTAATTGCAGTTCTGTCTCATTATTGATATTAATGATCCAGGAATTCTGACTGTTAAGGGATGAACAAAGCTGAAATCATGGTCCATAAGCTTGCTACTCTTTTAATAGATTTGAATGAGGATTAGAATATGTATGCAAATTGGGGGCTAAAAGGAGTGGGAGTCTTTCAGGCCTGTTGAATCAGTTCAGTTTATTGAAAATCAATGTAATCTTAATTTGGACATGTGTTTTGACCAGTAGCTGAGTAGTATTGTCAGCCTGGGCACTAGGTGTCAGTCTCGGAGCTGACAGAGAGGTGGTAGCTTTGAAAAGCTCCTGTGTGGTTGAACTTTGCAATATTCTATTTTTCTTGGGCATCTGCAAACTGCACTGATTCTTAATGCATGCACAAACATGAAATAAGAAATGAATAATGTGTCTAAAGAGGATCAGTACTTCTTTCCCAAAGAGTTCTTGTTCTGTTTGGTGCTAAATGGTGGGCGGGGGAGGGAGGGGAATGAAAAGGAAAAAAAAAAAAAAGAGAAGCAGTTCCTTACATATTAGTAACAATTTCATGAAGGAGAAGACAATAATTCAGGAGTGTTGCAGAATTACTCTGGTGTCCTTCTGCACTTTTGGTCCCCTGGATGGGGCTGTGGGGGAAGGGCAGAGCATGAATTTCTGGCCAGCTTGTATCTCTTTACAAGTAGTGTTGACATTTGAATTCACTTGATTTTTTTTCCTTGGAAAATTTTATGTACCTACATCTGTCAAATGCTTAAGAAAATACCATTTCTGACAATGCAAAAGAAATTTGAAGGGTATCATAAAAAAGGCAACATCTAGCACAACCCTTTGGAAAGAATGTGACTTTACCTTTAGTTGTGATGGCATCTGACATCCTTGGTCAAATGCAAGTATGTTGATGAGTAGCTAGGAAAAGTAACATTTTAGGAGATTACTGAACGATAATTGTTAATTGACCAAGCAAAATAATTTGTTTGCAGGTCAGCTTCTTATTGGTGAATGTGAACAGAACTGCCCTCATCAATCATGGAAATAATAGATTTATGTACTTTTAAAGTAAAAAAATTATTAGCTAAATGATATAATTCCATTATTCATGAAGTTTTCCAATAGATGTAAGTTTGTATTATAAAATATAGATCAGGATTCTGGTTTGAAATTGCTTGGTATTTCAAAGTGGTAGCTCAAAGAAACTCAGCTAAAGTAATCTCTTATTTTCAAAAAGGAAATGTCCTTTTTGCTGGGTCTGGCAATGATTATGCCTGACATCTGGCTGATGTGTGTTTATGAACATTCTTCACTTTGCTGTGATCCATAAATGTAGTTCAGACACACACTTAAGTTTGATTTATTCACTGACAAAATTCATACATGACTAAATTGTATATGATGGTTGAAAATCTGCAGAGAGGCTATTATTCTTACTAAATCTTGTAGGTTATTATAAATTTATAAAGAATTCCAGTACCTATCAATGAAGACTTTATTTTATCCTTGTTAAATCTGTATAGAATTTTTACTGCTCTTGAGTCAAATGCTAACCTATCTGTATGACAGAAAAGCATGTGAAAGTTTGAGTCCATGCTGATATCCACAATAAGCCTGAAGTACATTCATTGCAAACCCTAGCCTTTGAACTGTAAATGCTACGGATGTAGCTTGATACTTTATAGCTTATCAACCTGAAAGCTGTTATTAAATAAGAACTGTTTCTAGATAGTGTTGTAACAAATGCACATCCAAACAGTCAAGTTGACAAAGATACTTTTTACAGCATTTTAAAACCCAGTTGTGCAACTAACGTGTATTTTACATAGTGCTACTGATGTTCTAACCTGGTTCCAAACAGAGAGAGAGTTGGTTGGCCATCATGACTGATCCAAATTTCTTGGCTGAAAGTTTTTGGGGGTGGGGAAGGAGATGTACAATGAAGATTGTGAAAACTTTTACAAAAGTTTTAAAACATATGTCGCTAAAGGAAGGCTCTTTAACTACTGCTTAGGAACCCAGGGCAATTGTCTGCAAATTTCTTGGTAACCTGAAGGACACAATGTCCTCCATAAATTCTCTTAACTTTAAAGGGGACATACAGAGAATCATTACCAATTCTGGAACCCTTGCCTCTTAGAGAAAAACCTTGCTCTCTTCATGCAAGAGAGAGACTCTCTGTCAATGCTGTTTAAATAGACTTTTAAAAAGTTTTCCTGTCTTTATGTACTGTGTGTGCATACTGTTCTTAAAATTAACTTTTATATTTGCATAAGGAGAGCTTAACTTATGGACATAAATTCTTCTTCTTGTGAAGACCTGACTGACAGTTGTTATAGTGCTCCTGAAACAGTTGCAAATAAAAATATTGTACAGCTTTACACACGACTCAAATCTTATAGTCTAACAATACAGTTGGGGAAAAAATATGGAAGGTCAGTCTAATGTTTCCAAATCTCATACTTCCTCTGGATATCTCATATCTCAATGCTCAAATTTCATGTTACATAGACAGAATAACAACAATTTACTAAGTCAGTCATTTCTCAACCTGATAGCTTCCCTAAGACCTCTGCTTCTTTGTTCCAGCATTTGAGTTCTGTTAGATGAGTTCGTTTCTTCAAAATAGCAATAAAGTCAGCTGAGAAGACAGCAACTGTCTTAAAGACATTTTAAGGACACATTTTTTGAGAATGTGGGACACTGTTGCATGTATGATTTCTTGCTGAAGTTGCAGTGCCTTGGGAAGAAGGACTTTAAAACCAAATTTGATTTAAAAATAATTGAAATCTTAGCAAACTTTCTCCTATTAGTATATATGTCCTATTGTAAACCACAGTTATTTTTCTTGTTAGTGTGCATTGCATATTGTTTTCTCAACTTAAGCACTAACTGGAGGGGAAAAAGTGCAAAACCTTAGTATTGCATATTAAAATTTTACTTGTGAAACTTCAGACATGAATTCAGTTTTATGAATAAGATTTGGAAGGTTTAAATCAGCTTGAACTGATAACAGTGTGAATTTTTCTTACACGAGACTTTTTTTTTAAACCATCATTGTTGTAGTCTGGTAAACATGCTATGAAATTTGATAAGCATCTTGAATATCTCAAGTTTGGTGATGTCCTGGAAAGAAGCAGAATATGTGATTTCATTCATACAGTGACAGTGCACCTTCTTGAAACTGGCTGACACCAGAAACTCTTCAGAAGTCTTCTGAATGGAGTGAAAAAGGAGATCTTAGACTTATTTATTCATGTTATTTTCTTCATTCTGGTCAGTGTTTATGCTTAAGTACATGCGACACTAAACTTTGACTCTGGAAACCTGGGGATATTTACAATGTAAGGAAACACAACTCCTTTGACATGTCTAGTATTAAAGGTTGACTCACCTCTTTCCTGACGATCATGTACAGTGTCTCAGTGAAACCAAAAGTAAAAAACAACTTTGCATTGGAAAGGAGATTTAGAAGTAAGGGTATTTGTCTAATGTCATTAGTAAGCCTTGGATTCAGTTTTGTACTCTACCATTGACTTTCTGTCAAATTTATGTAAGCTTATTTTAACCAGTCTCTGGGTAATATTTATATATGTAATTCCTTTGAAAATACAGACCTTCTTCCTTTTTTCCCTTCACTACCCTGTTGAAAAGTGTATCTACGGCATAAACATACATGAGAAGGTCAATGTGAGTACAAAGACACAGAAGTCTTGAAGATCATTGGCTGCTTCTCTAATAGGTGTCACACAATTACTCCTCAAATGAGGAACAGGATGAACAGGAGCTAATGTGCTGCATTTCGAGAATTCAGTGAAATACTTCGGTTTTAGTACTGTTGGAATGCACTGTTTGTGAAAATTTTTTTTGCTTACCTCTAAAATGTGCATCTAAACATCAGGAAGATCACTGATGTTGGATCCGTGTTTGCATGGATCCAGCAAGTGAGGTTTACTGCTTGTACCTATCCCACTTTCCATATACCACCACAAAGGACTGTTCCTTCAGCACTTGCTTAGTCCAGTTCCCTTCCATTGCGGTCCACTTAATGCTTATTCCAAACCAAAAACTGTGAAAAAATTGTACCCATTAAGTTTGGAAATGTTTTGGCAATATCTGGGATGACTCATTGTTTATTAAGCACCTCACAAAAACATTCAGGGGATTATTGCCTTTCAGAGATTCCAGAAAGTACCAATCTGTAAATTTGTTGAACATATTAAGGTGTTTACATGAACCTGGAATGATTTAAACCAATTTTCTGAGAAACAGAAAGCTCTGCCCTAAAAAAACCCTAGACAAAACCAAACCAACCACAACAACAAACCAAACAAACACAAACCAAACAAACCTCCCCCGCCTCCACCAACAAACCAACCCCCAAACCAAACACCAAAATCCATTCAGGAAAAAAACAGTGTTGCTGTCAGTGAAACTGGTATTGTTCTTGGAGTGGGGCTCAGATTTCTGCCCAAAAGCTAGGGGGAGCCACAGAAATAATTGTTTTCCATAGTACGAAGAAAAATGTGTGACAACGCTCAATGGACTTTAAATAATAGAAGAAAATGGGCTTGTCTGATTTTCAAGACAAGTGAGCTGTGACTATGCACTGTCACCAAGGTGAAAATATTGCCCTAGGTGTAGGTTTTTGTCTTGCTGAAGCTCTCCTGCCCAATGTGCAACAACTCTAACTGTGCAAAAAGAATATACTCTGTATTTGAAGTGGTGGCTAAAAACATAGGTCCTTTGAGACTTACCTTTCCCATTTTAAAAAGGCAAAACTTACATTTTTTACAGGCACTGAGCCACCTATATTCATCAGCAAACAAGAAAGCTAAAAACATAGATGACAGTGACTAGGCAGTTGTTGATTTTTCTGTGTTCTTTTTCTCTCATTATGTGAGAAGTAGTTTTGTTGTTGTTGTTGTTGTTGGTTTTTTTTAATAGAATATTTAATATAGAATCTTACCTGAATTGAAATCTTAGGGACAGAGCTTTTATTCTGAGGAGAGACACAAGAGAGGAAAACTAGGCATATATGGGAGATGAAATTACTCCACTGGCATCAAGAGATGAACAACTGTATGAAAAGGGCAGGCAAATATGAGAAAGTTGAAATTATCTAACTGATATCGGCAGATGAGCAGACATCAAGACTGGGGGGTGGATGAAGGAAGTATAGAAGGACATAAATTGCATGAGGCAGAGCAAGGATTGTGCAATTTGCTATATGAATGATGATAGAAGAAACTGAGCTGAGGTACTTTTTTTTTTTTCCTTTGATTCCTCCACGATGAGAAGATGACTGGTGAAGATGATTTTTAAAACATCATAGCTGGGACATGGCAAGATTTGCCATTGTTACAGATGTACAGGAAAAAGGAAAAGTGAAGGAATCCATGATGACCACCATGTTTTCACCCCTATATAATGAGTGTGGGTGAAAATGTTGCCATCTGTTCTCATGTGTTTAAATGTGCATCACTCTCCACGGTGATGCTTGGCCTAATAATTGTGAGAAAATTTGTCATTTCTGTGTTTTAACAAAAATGCTGTGTTTGTTCAGTTCTCGTATTTGCCCATCATGCTTAGGTACGCATATAGCTAGGAAGGTCTACATAAACACTGCCACCTAAAAGAAGTTAATCTAGCTAACTTATACCAGACTTAGTATTGCTTTTAAAACAAAATGTTATTTGGACTGAGTTTTAATTATTCCACCACATCTTCTTTAGAGGCCTCTTTTTACATTGCCTGGTAGGCTCATGCTAAGTAATGACTGAGTACTATTCTAATTATTAAATGATCCATCAGTACGCATCAATTCTTTTTATTTGTGAACCATAAGAAGAGATGCACCAGCCAGATATGTGAGTTGATAAGAAATGTGACACTGAACAGAAGGGCCTGAGACCACCCTTCTCCCTCAGACTGAGCTGGACCCCATCGGAGCTTGGCAAGTGTGGGGAGAGGGCACCCACAGAGAGGAACAGGAGGGAAGATGGATTTAGAGACCAGGAGGCAGGCACAGTGTGGAAGCAGGAGAGCCAAGAGAGATCAAGTGTGTGTTAGTCTGGTTAGAGCTTAGTTCATTGGTGTGAACCAGTGCAGTAGCATTGGTAGTACTTGGCTACCTTCACGTGCCTGTTACACTGTACAGATGTATTCTGAGAATGCAAGAGAAGGTATGAAGACGATTTTTTCACTGACAAGATCCTGATGAGGTAAGATTTTTGCCCATTTCAAGAAAAGAACTTGATATTTGCTGCCTTCCATTCATATCTGTCACAACTTACATTTTGGGGAAAACATGCCTACGCAAAAAAGGTTGTAAACAATCAATAAGCTTTGAAACCTGTAAGATCCTGAAAAGATTTTTTTTAAATTAGTAGCTTTTATAAACGGTTTGGTATAGTGAGACATTTGAAATCTCACTAAAAAAAGCAATGACTTAATTCTGTCAAGGTTTGCAATGAAACTAAGGAAAGTTGCTGAACCTAGACACAAATTTAATTTACTATTTAATTTAATCTGGGAAGGTCTCATGTGGTGGGGAACCATTTATGGTGGAAATATTGTGATATGGCTAGAACTGGATGAAGGCAGCCTTTCCAGCTTCAATGACACTAAGATGCCGGCAGATCCATGTAGCATTAGCACTGTATACCCCTTGTGAAAAATGTGGCTATCTTGTTTTTGTAGCATGAGCTGTGGTAGAAATGAAATAATCACTTGGTCAGGGAAGACATCAAACTCCTTTAAAAGAAGGACGTGGACTTATTCTCATCTATCTCTGTTTCGCACGGTCCCAAGAGGCCTCTGGACATCTGGAACTCTACAAATGAATTGAGCATGGGTTTTGATTTGAACCTAAGTGAGGGCTGAAAGCTCTCAGACCATAAAAGCTCAAACTAGCAACAGTAGGGGCAGGCAGAGCCTGATGCAGCCATGCAACTGATATCCTTTCTCTAATAGATGAAAACATTCATTTATAGGACCAATACATGCAGAGAATAACATTCACGCCTTTGTGTCCTGCCTTGTCCATTTGAGCTCTATAGGCTGTCTGTAGAAACAGCTTAGAACACTGTCTGAGATATAAAGAAAATAGGAAGTAATTTACAGGAATTCTTTATTCCAGATGGCTGCCTTTCGGTGGTAATTATTTATCTGCTAATTATTGAAAGAATAAATACATGTTCAACAGGATGGATGGCATTCTGAGAAACCTGATCTAGAAGAAGCTGTCCCTGCTCATTGCAGGGGGGGTGGACTAGATGAGCTTTAAAGGTTTCTTCCAACCCAAACTATTCTGTGATTCCATGATTCTACAATGCTGTTATGCTTCTTGTTTTTAAACTATATGGTCATAAAATTAGCTCTAAGGGTTTCTTACGTTTAGATCAGGGTAACAGATGTAATGAATGCTGCTGCAAAGACTTCATAGATCTTCTGTGAAGTGGTCCATTTCACATTCAGTGACAAACTGCTATAGAACATTGAAGTTTTGAATCCAGGTGGTGTTCATGGTGCCTCATTTTGTGTTTATGGACTCTTCCTTGGGAGGTTGTCCTGGTTTTGGCTGGGATAGAATTAATTTTCTTCCTAGTAGGTGTTATAGTCCTGTGTTTTGGATTTAAGATAAGAATAATATTGATAATACACTAATGTTTCTGTTGTTGCTAAGTAGTAGTCAAAGACTTTTCAGCTTCTCATGCTGTGCCAAGTGCAGAAGAAGCTGGGACGAGGCACAGCCAGGACAGCTGACCCCAACTGACCAAAGGGTTATTTCATACCCTGTGACATCATCCTCAGCATACAAATCTGGGAGAAGAAGGAGGAAGGGAGGGAATGTTCAGAGTCAAGTAACTGTTATATATGATGGAGTCCTGCTGTCCTGGAGATGGCTGAACACCTGCCTGCCGATTTGAAATAGTGAATAAATTCCTTGTTTTGCTTTGCTTGTGCATGTGGTTTTTGCTTTACCTATTAAACTGTGTCTATCTCAACCTACAAGTTTCTCACTTTTATTCTTCTGATTCTCTCTCCTATCACACTGGGGTGAATTGAGCGAGTGGTTGTGTGGGGCTTAGCTGCTGGCTGATGTTAAACCATGACAGAAGTTTACTCTATTTTATAAAATAACTACAATGAGCAGTGCTATAATAAGGTATGGAGTGACCAAAAAAATGGAGGTTGGGACAAACTATTCTGATAAAATGTTAGCAGTTTCCAACTCTAGGTGTTTATTTTTTTTTTTTGTT
Source organism: Caloenas nicobarica (assembly GCF_036013445.1). NCBI lineage: Eukaryota > Metazoa > Chordata > Aves > Columbiformes > Columbidae > Caloenas > Caloenas nicobarica. The sequence goes on from NC_088284.1 coordinate 55,048,663, forward strand.
TGTTTGTTTTTGGGGTTTTTTTTTGTTTGGTTGGTTTGGTTTTTTGTTTTGTTTTTCTGAATGTGGGACAACAAAGGAGGAAAAGGATAGAGCTTTAAGACTTTCATTTATCTTATTTTTCTGTTTAGGTTAGAGTTCTTGAAGAGTTCAGGTGTAATCACAGCCTTCTGTTCCAACAGGAAGCACCATCTGCTGAGGCATTCTGTAAGCAATATAATGTCTCTCCAGAGACAGTTTAGCATTCAATTCACAGAGAAGGATGGCAGGGACTTGTAAACAAAAGAAGACAACTGAAGCAGTGAAGAATGGGCTGTGCTCTAAAGATTCAATATGTTTCTTTATAGCTGAAAAACCCTGTAATGCTATAAAAGCCTGGCAGAGCTCTCTGATGTATTAATTGTGGCTTTTTTTTCATTCAACCTTGCTATTTGAAAGCCAAAAAGTAATGCCAAAACATTGCTTGTTTGGTTTTTTTTTTTTTTTTCTTCCCGATAAACCCTCAAGTTTGGATGAGTCTGGCCCAAATTATGTAGCAAATAACAATCATTTAGGAAAAGGGAGACAGAACTTATAATTGCAGCTCAATAATAATTAAATAGGCAAGGTATGTTTACAGAGAATAGTTATTGGCTGTCAATGCATATCCACTTATGAAGTCACTTGAAATGAACAATAGCTTTGCTAGATGATAAAAGGCTAGTGTAAACAATTTTTTTATATTCTCATAAAATATTTTAAAGCAGACCAGGACTGTTGTTGTGGAAGTGGGGAGATGAGACTGAATGGAGACTATTTCATGTTTTGAATTAAATCAAAGTATTGGAATTATAAAAGACATCTTTAGAGAATCTTAAAATATAAGTCCCTATTTGTCTTATATTTAAATGATACTTATGCCAAAGATAAAGTACTGCAAGATTAGGACATGACATTGGAGAGTTTATGGGTTCTTGTGGACAAAACAGAAGGGCTAGGCCTTCAGTGGTCTAGGATCTATTCTATCAAACATTTCAATATTACAAAACCTTACTAATCACCACCTCACATAAAACAGTCATTTACCATTCAGGAAATTTGAGCATCTTCCATTACCTGGCAGCTCTGTTTAATTTTATCCATCAGGAAAATACAATTGAGACTATTGTTTCTCTGTGGTGACAAAAGAATACGTGAACTGTATGTTTTTTCATGTGCTTTTCTAGCTTAAGCTTTCAGAATATGTTAGATTTGTATGATGGGAGCTGGAGGGAGGGGAAAGAGGAACTAAAGGAATATCTTTGTTATTTCCATTTCATGGTAGTATTAGATGAGTCAATATCTTCGTAGTTCTGGTGCAAAGTAATAGGCATTAAGCAGTCCAATATTTGCTTTCTTGAGTTTGAAACTAGCATTGAGGCTGATTTGTCACTGGGATAAGTGAGAGTCCAATCAGGGCAAGTTATATGTCATATAGGTGGCTTTCAACTAAACTGAATACTTAAATATGCCATCAAATACATGGTTGTTAGCACAAACTCTTTAATAATCTCAGGCTTATTTTCAAACGGCGTGCTTTACCATGGATGCCTGAAGGTCCAAGGGGATTATATGTTGGCCCTCTACTCGTGGATGAAATTCTCTCATTAGGTGTGTATACTTTGTCAAAACTAAAAGAGAACAGGTACCTTGGTTTTGGCCACTGTGCTAACTATGATTCACACAATATGTCATCATTTGTATTATAGGAGCTGTAGAGTCCTCTGGACTGCAAAAAGTCTCACCCAGTGCAAAGGAGACCGTGTGTCCTCACTCACAAAATGACAACAGTAATGAATTTTACTAAAAGGTGTTTGAGAGGGAAAATAAGAGGAGGAAATAATAAGTTCTAACTCTTCACAGAAATCAGAACCCTGTGTTGAGGGCACAAAAAAATTCTAGATTAAAAAGCATGTTATGATGGACACAATTATCTGCTTCAAATAAATCTAAAAAATGAGAAGAAAGCAAAGCATTCAAACCCACTTCCCCTTCCCTTAGATCTACTGATTTTCATTGATTAGTATGTTTCCATTCATTACTGAGGTCAGTGTGGATGGATAATCTTCTAAGAAAAAGATGCTTCACTGTGTAAAGAGCAATAAACAATCCTGTGGAAACTGGAGGACCACAGGTGGAAAGTAGAGCTTCTTGAGTCCAATTCATAGAAGAATGGGATCAATGAAATAAAAGTATTAGAAGAATTAAGACATGGTGGGCCTCCTGTGAGTTGATAATCCTTTCCAGGAGAACTTAGAAATTTTCTTCTGTTTTCGTGCATGGAAATAGGTTTCTGTTTAAATATTTCTTTTCTTTTTTTTTTTTTCCCTGATGTTGTCTGTGATATATAAGTGCTTTTTGTAAGTCCCGGGAGCTATAACTGGAAAAAACTATAAACAATATAATGATTTCATATTTAGAAATGAGCAACGACTGCAGGACTTCCCCTAGCAACTAACAGTTTCTGAAGAGCTGTTTGGCACTACCTGTAATGCCTGCTGTCAGGCTTATTTCCTTCCTCTAAGAATGGGTGACTAATTTGTGAAAGAGGCAGAAATCTCCTGTCCAGATTTATTCTGAAGTGTATTTTTCCCCTCTAAAAAGCCCTTCATGATGGATAATAACAAATAAAGATAATGGGATCTTTGCCTAGCTTTCCTTGACTTGCTGTAGGCTGACTTGCAAAAAAGGAAAAAAAAAATCTTTGAATAATTGTAGAAAGGCTTATTTCATAAGTCTGAGCCTTAGACTTCTAAAACCCTGCAGGAGTTGTTTACCATTGCTTGGGATCAGTTCTCCTGTCATAAGTTAACCCTGTTAACTACTTAAGTATCCTGAGTCCTACTGTGATGTGTAGTAAACTGGTTAAGACTAAAATGCCTTTAGGGACTTGCATATTGCATGCTCTTAATCCCCTTCTTACTTGGTTTAGTGATATCCGTGCAGAGACCTGCTTGTTCTCTATCTAGAAATTGTCCTGTTGATGGGTTTAGGAATTATACTGATTTAGGCTTTTTAGACTTGAGATTTATGAGGTTCATTCTACCCTGCTCTCATTAATCCAGCAATGTGTCTGGCCTGCCATCTGGAATGACATCCTGGCACATCTTAATAAAAGGAATTTACCCTTTGTTTGATTTTCAACTCTATGTCTGTACAATCAAGGAGCCTGCTGATTTCTGGTAAAACGCCCTTTCCCTCTGGTTGCATGGCTCTTGCTTTCATAGCTCTGAATCTTTATCTTGTTGAGGAGTGACTTTTATATGAAAAGGACACTTTGAACAAAGAGTCTATCCTGATATTACCTGAAATTGTCACCCACTATTGTTTCAATTACACCTTGGATTGCTATTGCTTAAGGAGATTTGAGACCAATACTGATTTTTTCCCCAGCTTGTCTACCTTGTGTATGTTGTTTCAACAGGAATCTCTGCAGCCTGAGGCATTTTCTCTGTCATGAAGTTATTTAAGTGAAGGGGATTTACAGTTAATAATTCCATTTATGTCCTTCGTCTGGAAGAAAGAGACTGAATTAGTTTATGTCTTTAAAATGAAAAGCTCTAAAATAAGCAATAAACCGAAAAAGGGCAAAACAAACCAAAATAAAAGCCTGAGCGGAAGTAGTTTCCTTGATGGAGGTTACTTGCTGATCCCTGCTAAAGCACTCTCCATCTTCTTACTTCCCATCATCTCTGCTGTGGGTTTCTTGCTTATTCTCCTATCACTAAAAATAATATAATGACAGCATTTTGGATGAGTTTCATTAGGTGGTTCCTTTAGAACAAGGAGGACCTGAAAGCAGGTCAAGTTTCAACTGCTTTAATAGGGACTAGTCCTATGGTTTCCCATGTTTGTGCTAGCCGAAGAGGGACTTTTCAGGAAGGCACCAAACCGCTCTGAGAAGTCATAGATTTCTTAATCTCAGGCGTGAAGAGGGGCCAGAGAAAAGCACCTTCTGATAAGAAAGGGGTCAGACTACCCACAACAGGCTTTGCTGGTATGCTTGCACAGTTGTATGTGCCTGTAAAGTCTCATCTCTGGAGAAAGAAAGTGCAAAGCACTGAATATTCTGCTGGCAGCAGATGTGACTTCAGATGCCCTCGGTATTTTTTCCTGACTTTGCCCTGTGAAAAATCGCACATACTAGAGAATCCTCCTGCCCACAATACTGTGTAATAACACACAACCATACCATGAATCGTAGAAGTACAGCACATAAAACAGAATAAGCATTCCTGTAGCTGGATCCATAAAAGTATCAGGACATGAAGTGGTGGCTGTAGCACTTGCAAATTTCCTCATCCAAGGGAACAGAACAAAAAACCCTCTTGAATCACGGGGGTGTTGCACATTTAAAGTGAATCACCAGTTCTAGAAGACTTGTGCATGTCTCTTCTGTTTCATTTACAGTTTTAGCCTGCCCGTGAAGTTGGATCCTCTCAGATATATGTCCTTTTTATCATCCTTGTTTCATTAGTTAGTCCTGAAAAATGTCAAAGCTTACTGTGAATTTTATATTTTTTAACAGTTTTGCAAACAGAAGACCAGAAATATGACTTTCCAAATAGTGAACAGAAATCCCTAGAGTACAAACAATTGGAAGTGCATGTTAGTTTCTCTATTACTTGATCAATGCTGTCACTAATGCAAATCTATTCCCACAATGCATGGAGTGTCATTAATTTTATGTTGTTTACGTACTCTTGCCATAAGGTTAAGCAATTCCTACTATTAAGCTAGATGAAATTGCATTACCTTAATGAAATGCACTTTACTGATAAAGAAGAATGTCACTTTCACAAGTGGAAGCGCTGTTAGCAAATTTTTACAAGAGAATTCCCAAAATCATATCTTAATTGCTTGGACAGATGTGTAGTTTACATAACGAGCAAACAATGCCAAGGTTTTTTATTTTCTTTGTCAGCTGTATTGGATGTTAGTATGCATGGTGGACCTTTTTTAGGCCTTTTATTACTTGATTGCAAATCATTCTTCATTGCTGCCCAAATTTATGGAAGGACATTGCTCCCTGAGGTGCCATATCCTTTCAGGTCTGTAACTGAACATGACTGATGGCTCCAGTGTAACAGTTGCTTATTATGGCGCTCACTGAGCTATGATTGCTCCAATACTTTATGTTGGCAGATGTGTTTCCCTTGGAACAGCATCTCCGAGACAGAGGTCATTGATCAAACCCCCCTCTGGCTGTTCCATTATGTGCAAATTATTGCTAAAAGCAGAGAGACTGAGAATGGCGGGGTGGGGGGGAGGCGGGGGGATGGAGTGTGCATGTGTGTGTGCATGCAGTCTGCTCACTGCAGAACCGAGGGAAAGGAAAAAGCCAACGTAATGAAGCAAAAAAAAAATCTGTCTAAATTGGAAAAATGTTTTTATAATGTGATCAAATGGAGGAGAAAGAAAGAAATTAAGATTATTTCAGTGGGGGAACAACTGCATAATATCATAGCATTTTCTTTTTAACTGAGCAATGCACAGTATTTTTTTCTGTGCTGTGTATTTTTTAGTGCTGAAGTTAATGGAAAAAGCGTCATTCAATACCTAAGACACCTCTATTCACACTCATTAAATAAATGAAAGCACTTTTATTTATTGTAAGAGAGCCTTCCTTTATAATAGTGGACAGTGACTGAGCTGTGCACCAGTTCCAAAAATCAAGACAGAGACAAGGCTGTTGAATTAAGCAAGTGACTGCCTTGAGTACTTCCCAAAGGCTGTCTGAGTGAGACTGTGGACACTCACTACAACAGCCACTTTTTAACATAAGGAGTCCTTGATGTGACAGGAATGGTGTTGCACAGAAAAAGAATAATACCAGGATCCTATGAACAACTTATACTATGTATGATATTTCAAAACTTTGGGATATTTTAATGTAACCTTTGACTATGAGGTTTGTTTGTCACTAATGGGGATGTTTATTTATTTTTGTTTTGTTTTGATACTTTGTCAGTTGAAACAGACAACATCTCCAAGAAGTGAAGCCATTAGATTCTCTTGGAGGATGGGGAACTTAATGAAAACAGCAGGCTAGAGGGGACATAAAACAAAACCAAACAAAACAGAAACAAACCCACGAAAAACTCTGAAAATTATTTTATCCTGTTTTTCTTTCTTCACAGATCAAAAAGAAAAAAAAACCAATCTGTCCAGAGACTCATGACTTGAAGCAAATTGTAAATTAAATATAAATTTTTTGGACAATTTGCTGAAATTAAAATAAAATGTTGACTTGGACCTCTGGTTTTCCCAAGATCTGATTCCAACAGATGTATATGTATATTTAAAAAGATGTACCCAATTTGAAATCACCACTGCTTTGAGATTGCATCCATCTTTTCAAAAAACCCTGTATATAAAAATACAAGGGACCTGGGGGTCCTGGTGGACAGCAGGATGACCATGAGCCAGCACTGTGCCCTTGTGACCAAGAAGGCCAATGGCATCCTGGGGTGTATTAGAAGGAGCGTGGTTAGTAGGTCGAGAGAGGTTCTCCTCGCCCTCTTCTCTGCCCTGGTGAGACCTCATCTGGAATATTGTGTCCAGTTCTGGGCCCCTCAGTTCAAGGACAGGGAACTGCTTAAGAGAGTCCAGCGCAGGGCAATGAAGATGATGAAGGGAATGGAGCATCTCCCTTATGAGGAAAGGCTGAGGGAGCTGGGTCTCTTTAGCTTGGAGAAGAGGAGACTGAGGGGTGACCTCATTAATGTTTATAAATATATAAAGGGTGGGTGTCACGAGGATGGAGCCAGGCTCTTCTCAGTGACAACCAACGATAAGACAAGGGGCAATAGGCGCAAACTGGAACACAGTAGGTTCCACTTAAATTTAAGAAGAAACCTCTTCCTGATGAGGGTGATGGAGCACTGGAACAGGCTGCCCAGGGAGGTTGTGGAGTCTCCTTCTCTGGAGACATTCAAAACCTCCCTGGGCACATTCCTGTGTAACCTCATCTAGGTGTTCCTGCTCTGGCAGGGGGACTGGACTAGATGATCTTTTGATGTCCCTTCCGATTCCTAACATTCTGTGATTCTGTGAAGTGAGCCCTCAGTGAGATCCCATACAAAACCAATCTGTTTTTGATAAAAGTGAGTCACTGAGTTACTCTCAATTTTCTAGCTCTGCATCTGTTAGCACTGTGGTTAACAATGAGGGGAAACTGCTGATTAAGAAAAAAATCAGTTAACTGCACCACTTGGCAATTTTAGTTTAATCATCAGATCTGTACCATGAATCTCTGTCCATGGAGACAACCAAAATTTAACTGAACAAGGTCCCAAGAAAACTGCTTGGAGTTGTGCTTGCTTTGAATAATTGTTCAAACCAAGTTGGACTAAATGACATCAAGAGGTCCTTTCCACTTAAACTATACCATAGTTCAACAGTTTCTCCAGTAACTAATCGTGTTACTGAACTTTACACCTTGTCAAAGCATAGCGTGATTTTGCAGCCATTACTGGTGTAATGACAATTACTGGTACTTTCCCTTTCATGCAGTAAAAACAATTCCAATTGACTTTTGAGTCTGGAATTCTCACGACGAACATAACCAATTAGCATGGTTCAACCCCAGCCAGCAGCTAAGCTGCATGCAGCCACTTGCTTACTCCCTTCTGTGGGATGGAGGAGAGGGTCAGAAGAGTAAAAGTTAGAAAACTCGTGGGTTGAAGTAGAGACAATTTATAGATAAAACAAAAACCGCACATACAAGCAAAGCGACACAAGGAACTCATTTGCAACCTCCCATCAGCAGGCAGGTGTTCAGCCATCCCCAGGACAGCAGGGCTCCAGCACATGTAACAGTTCCTTGAGAAGACAAATATCATCACTCTGGATGTCCTCCCCTTCCTTCTTCCTCCTCCAGCTTTATACGCTGAGCATGACATTACCGGGTATGGAATTTCCCTTTGGTCAGCTGGGGACAGCTGTCCCAGCTGTGCCTCCTCCCAACTTCTTGTGTGCCCCCCCAAGGCCACTCACTGGTGGGGTGGTGTGAGGAGCAGAAAAGGCCTTGACCCTGTCTCAGCACTGCTTAGCAATAAAGAAGACTTCTGCATTATCAAACTGTTTTGGGCACAAATCTAAAATATAGCCCCATACTAGCTACTAAAAAGAAAACGCTATCTGATCCACAACTAGTACACCAATCTATTGCTTTCCAGTTGTTTCCACGTACATTTCTAAAGTACTTTTTTTCCCCCTTCCTAGCAGACATTGGCAACAAATTTTCTATAAATATTCTGCTGATTTCAAAGGCAAGCTTTTTAAACCGTTGTCTTTCTTCAACTTTTAACCCGATATTTATCCTATTCCCCCTCCAGGCATCTTCTGTCTAACTGCATTAAAACTTTCCCGTTCAATAAAAAAGCTTGCTACAGCTAGCATGGTTTAACTTGCAGTCTACCACTTTAAAGAGAAAATGGCTGGATCAAATCCATATTTTTTGCAAATTGAGGTAGGTACAGTTAATATGACTTTTGCAAGGATTTGGTGCAGTATAACGAGACAATGATCTTAGACTATTTCAAAACAGCAAGACCATGGACTACTTCTGATTATAAGCTGCTTTATTGTTTTCCTTGGTAGATAGAAAGGTCCAAAAAACTGTTGAGGAATAGCATTCTGTCTAGGCAGTCCTACTTTTCTTCACAAATAGTTTGACAGTGGTCGCACTGGATACTAAGCCTGTAAAGATACTAACCATGTAAAGACTGTCACTTATTTTAACCACATGCTTTATAACTGCTTTAGCTTCCTTTTCTACTACTACAAAAACTTCTCTCCTTTGACTAAAGAAATTAATCAAAATCAGGTCTTTTGGAGAAAATAAATATCCATGTGATTAATAGATAATTTCTGTTCTTTGTACTTTCTCTTGCCTTTATTTCTGATAAAGGATTCAATCTTTAATTCAAAAGAAAATTTAAAAGATTTTAGCAGTCATTCAAGTTTTTAAATTGACAATCAGTAATAAGATATTTCCTTACCACAGTGAATGTATTTCCCCGATCTATTGCTTTTGCATACTCTCCCTTGTGTGATGTAGTGGAATTCAGGAACCTTCAATAATCACTAATGGTCTCATCTTTTAAAGGAACTAAAAATGGAATTGTGATTTTTTTTTTCCACATTTTGACCTATGCAGAGAGGAAAAAGTCTTTGCTCATTTTGTTCTTGATGAAATGCTAAGACTAATATCTGGCTGAGATGACACATTTTTGAAAGATTTGGCCTATAACAAAGTTTCATTTCCATATCAGGCCCTTTAAACAGAATAAAAAGCAATGAATTAGGTAATATTTGTAAAAACAAGAGGAGAGAGAGAATTGCAGACACCCTTCACTCACATCACACTTGCTCTGGTTATGATGCCTGCTCAGAGCGTGAAGACCTGGCTTGTCTTCTGTCATGCAGGAAAGATTGCTGAACCATCGCATCAGGCCATGTTATTTTTCTCTGGAGGGTATGGTCATCTGATTGTTCTGGAATCTTTGCATTTTTTACTTTGGAGTAATCCTGCTGACAGCTACCCTTCCCTCATCACAGAATATGATACAAAGAAGGTTTGATCTCTGTAATAGCTGCTTGCTGGGAGGAATAATGAAACTGACCACAAATCTGTCAGTTCTGAGATGAAAAGTCTGAGGAGAAACTGCTGTAATTTGAAACAAATTTATTTACATAGAGACCAAATTGTGTTTCTTCTCACTCCTTTCACCTCAAATAAGACAAAATTACTGCTTCAGAATCTGCATGAGATGTATATGGTCCTGTTACACGATGCTCTGGCACTGTTTTTATTGGTAACTCATACATTTCCTTGTGTGCTTGACACTGTTTGCTTCCGATCAAAACAAACATATAGACTGTGATACTGAACTTATATCATGAGGCAACCTTCCCTGACTGAAGGCAATTAATGCTATGTATATATTAACACAATTAATTCTGTTCAAATATTTTAAATATGCAGGAACTGACTGTGAGAAAATGATTTTTGGTCCTCTCTCATGTGGTACGGGCACTCACAACTGAAAACTGGAACTACAGGGTGCATGTAGGACTTGTGTGCTCTCTACCATTCTGAATAGTTACTTTCAACACAGTTTATGTTCTAAAATTTTTAGTAGAAACTCTACTGCTTATGCCATGGTGGAACTAGGATCTTTTGTAGTTTTGGGCATAGAGTATCTAGAATAATCAATAGACTTAAGGTCAAGTATGACCAATGTATTTTTTTCTCTAGGCCATGATCTTGCATAATTTCCCATTACAGAATCACAGAATCACAGAATGTTAGGGATTGGAAGGGACCTCAAAAGATCATCTAGTCCAATCCCCCTGCCAGAGCAGGAACACCTAGATGAGGTTACACAGGAAGGCGTTCAGGTGGGTTTTGACTATCTCTAGAGAAGGAGAATCCACAACCTCCCTGGGCAGCCTGTTCCGATGTTCTGTCACCCTCACTGAGAAGAAGTTTCTTCTCAAATTTAAGTGGAACCTCTTGTGTTCCAGCTTGAACCCATTACCCCTTGTCTTACTGTTGGTTGTCACTGAGAAGAGCCTGGCTCCATCCTCGTGACACCCACCCTTTACATATTTATAAACATTGATGCGGTCACCCCTCAGTCTCCTCTTCTCCAAGCTAAAGAGACCCAGCTCCCTCAGCCTTTCCTCGTAAGGGAGGTGCTCCACTCCCTTAATCATCTTTGTGGCCCTGCGCTGGACTCTCCCCAGCAATTCCCTGTCCTTCTTGAACTGAGGGGCCCAGAACTGGACACAATATTCCAGATGAGGTCTCACCATGGCAGAGTAGATGGGAAGGAGAATCTCTCTTGACCTACTAACCACACCCCTTCTAATACACCCCAGGATGCCATTGGCCTTCTTGGCCACAAGGGCACAGTGCTGGCTCATGGTCATCCTGCTGTCCACCAGGACTCCCAGGTCCCTTTCCCCTACACTGCTCTCTAATAGGTCATTCTCCAACCTATACTGGAACCTGGGGTTGTTCCTGCCCAGATGCAAGACTCTACATTTTCCCTTGTTATATTTCATTAAATTTTTCCCTGCCCAACTCTCCAGCCTTTCCAGGTCTCGCTGGATGGCAGCACAGCCTTCTGGTGTGTCAGCCACTCCTCCCAGCTTGGTGTCATCGGCAAACTTGCTGATAGTACACTCAATTCCCTCATCCAAGTCGTCGATGAGTATATTGAATAATACTGGTCCCAGTACTGACCCTTGAGGCACTCCACTAGATACAGGCCTCCAACCAGACTCCACCCCATTGACCACGACTCTCTGGCTTCTCTCCTTTAGCCAGTTTGCAGTCCACCTCACTACCTGATCATCCAGTCCACACTTCTTCAGTTTAGCCGTGAGGATGCCGTGGGAGACCGTGTCAAATGCTTTGCTGAAGTCAAGGTAGACCACATCCACCACTCTGCCATCATCAATCCACCTTGTTATGTCTTCATAAAAGGCTATGAGGTTGGTCAAGCATGACTTCCCCTTGGTGAAGCTAGGTTGACTGCCTCTGATGACCCTCTTATCCTTGATATGTCTTAAGATGGCACCAAGGATAAGGTGTTCCATCACTTTCCCAGGGATGGAGGTGAGGCTGACCGGTCTATAGTTGCCCGGGTCCTCCTTCTTGCCCTTTTTGAAGACTGGAGAGACATTTGCTTTCCTCCAGTCCTCAGGTACCTCTCCCGTTTCCCAAGACTTGGCAAAGATGATGGAGAGTGGTCCAGCAATGACTTCAGCCAGCTCCCTCAGCACCCGCGGGTGCATCCCATCTGGACCCATGGATTTATGGATGTCCAGATTGCTCAACTGGTCCCTAACCCAGTCCTCATCAACTGAGGCAAACTCCTCCATTGCCCTGCCTTCCTCTGGGGCCTCAGGGGTACGGGGCTCCTCAGGACAGCCTCCGGCAGAGTAGACAGAGACAAAGAAGGCATTCCGTAACTCTGCCTTCTCTGTATCTTCTGTCACCAGGGCACCCACCCCGTTCATCAGTGGGCCTACATTGCCTCTGGTGTTAGTTTTATCTGCCATGTATTTGAAGAAGCTCTTTCTATTGTCCTTGACCCCTCTCGCCAGGTTTAACTCTAAGGAGGCCTTAGCTTTCCTAGTTGCCTCCCTACATCCTTTAACAACAGCCTTATATTCTTCCCAAGTGGCCAGCCCCTCCTTCCATGATCTGTAAACTCTCCTCTTCCACTTGAGCTTACGCAGCAGTTCCCTGTTTAACCACGCAGGTCTCCCGGCTCCCTTCCTTGACTTCCTACGCGTCGGGATGCACTGATCTTGAGCTTGGTAGAAGCAGTCCCTGAATGTTAACCAACTATCTTGGGCCCCTTTACCTTCAAGCAGCCTTGCCCATGGGGTTTCCCCCAGTAATTGTTTGAAAAGACCAAAGTTGGCCCTGCTGAAGTCCAGGGTTGCAATTCTGCTTGCTATTCTGCTCCCGCCACACAAGATCCTGAACTCCACCATCTCATGGTCACTGCAACCAAGGCAGCCCTCCACCTTTACTGCTTCAACCAGACCCTCCTTGTTAGTGAGGATAAGATCCAGCAGCGCACCTCTCCTAGTCGGCTCCTCCACCATTTGCGTCAGAAAGTTGTCATCAATGCACTGGAGGAACCTCCTAGACTGTGGCTGGCTGAGTAGTCCTTCCAGCAAACATCAGGGAACATTGTACTTACTCTTTTAACTTTAAAAAAGTCACAGTCCCATTACTTCAACCTCTTACCCTGTAGGAATGAGTTACATTTACTCTTGAACATAAGTTCATTTTAAACAGGGAGCACGTTAGATAGCAAGGTATATATAACTTGCAAATATAGGTTTTTCTAAAAGAAAAGACATATGTTGGTAATTTCCTATAAAATCACAGCATATAGGGCACAAGCCCAGGTTTTTCAACAGCAGAACTGTAATTGTCCTCTGATTCTTTTCTGCCATGGTATTGTCAGCTCTCTAGGGAATTACTACTTAAAAGTCCTCTAATGATGGGAATTTAAGGAAAAGCAAGCTAGATGCTTAAAACCTGGTTGGTGGCTAATGCTCAGTTAATTACGCTGATATTTTCACCTCATAAATGATGTCTCAGGTAGCAACCTATGAACTCAAGTCTTTTCATCCAGGAAAAAAGTTTAGGTATCTCTTCCTCTATAAACAGTGTACTGAAAGACAGGAAACAAAAACATGCACAATCAAGGTGAAATATCAAAAAATGCTTTTAGGTTCTTTACATTAGGTCATTCACTTATGGTATTAAAAACAGTTCCCCAAACCCCAATCTCTTGCTACAGCTGGATTCAGAAATACCATTTAAAATCAAGAAACCTTTCTGGACAATGGCTTTGTCATATGTTCCCAAAAATATTTGTTTTGCTGAACTGGTCTTTTCTGGCTAAGACTATATAGTTCCTTGAAAAGTCCTAGCACTAGTGAAGTGGTCTCAGATAATAGATTGTGTTTCAGTAACAGAGACTGAACAAAACTGTGTTAAAGAACTAGAAATATTCTGTGCCAAATAGTCACCAAATAGAAGTTGAGCATGCAATGTAGCATTTTCCTAATTAATGAATGATCCTTTAAAGTCCTTTTAGAAAAGAAGGCAATGTGGGTAACAACCACATTGTTCAGTAAAATAGAATATCTGCTAGTAAAAGCAAAGTTGCTAAAACTCCTTTACAATCATTCCCTAGCAAGCAAGCCTGAAATAGCAGTCTTTCCAGGTCAGCGAGTATCTTGTATAAGCCCTGCTGACTCTTTCTAGATTAGAAAAAAATAAAATCCAGACCTTTTCCAGGTCAATAAAAATATTTCAAGTCTCTGAGTTTCCTCAAAATGTTGGAAAGTCAGTTAGGGACAGTTTAAACCAAATACTGTCACGATCTATTCACTGTAGTTGAACAATTCCAAGCTGTGTAAGATATTTTCGGGTTTTTAAAGGCACAAACTGGGACTGGTAAAATAACATCTTTGCTGACACGGCAGGGGGGTGAGGGGAAAAACAGCCCCAGACAAAACCTTTAAAATAAAAAATTTAAACGTTGAAAAGTTATATCTTTAGAAAAAAATTTAATATTTTTTAGTTATTTATAATCAGATTGGCACATTTCTTTTATGTCTACAAATAAGTGCATTACTGATCTTTTCCATAGTCCTCAAAGCTGGTGTTACTTTCAAGAAGTCTCTAAGCTGTGAAAATGAGAGAGGACAGTTTTAACCAGCATTCATTGCTTTAGCAATCAAAGACAGGATGGTCATGTGCATACTCATTGCAAAAATCTTTCCCCCACTGTGTAACATCACAAATTAAAGTTTCATTATTATTAAAATTGCAGTTTGCACAGACTGATTCATTTAAGTAAATGGACTTTAATTCAAGTGTATGAAGTGACATTTCACTTTATTAGAGCTCACTCAAACATGATTTTATTGAGTTTAGTGCAACTTATATAACTTGTGACCATACAAACAGAACACTTTATAGTAGATTACTATGTGTGATTGTATGGAATCAATAATTATAATGAAATTTCAGTGTGTATTTATTACCTTTTGGTCATCCAAGTCAATGTTTCTTTGGGACTCATAGTATAGCACTGTGCTTATATTTCATCAAGAAACTGTTGGCATAGGCTGGTTGGCATTGAGAAATATGGTCTTATTATATTTTTCAATAACTGGGACACAGAAGGCAAACACAGCTACATATCTCATTTCCCTATGATGTCATTAGCCTTCTTTAGGCTGTGTAGTACAGAATGGGGGGAAAAAAGTTTGACATCGATCTGGAGGCTAGAGCAGAAAAGTGGTATATCTGACAACACAATGAAACTTGGGAGTTTCAGGTCCAGCTGGAGACCTTCATTCTGTTCTTTAACAGTTACCTCAATTTAATCATTGCCTCATTTCCCTCTTTCAAAATCAAAACATCTTCCTGTTCCATTAGAGCCATATGAGGCAAAGACATTTTAAAATAGTTTTGGGACATGTGGCCTCGACTGGAATATCTCATGACTGTGTCCAGACAAGTAAATAGCTTATTTAAATAGACAAATGTTAAAATAATTGAGGAAAAAAACGCAACAAGACTTCACTCTTTGGCATAGAACTTTGTAGTATCATCAGCTCCTGGAAAAGGAGGTCTAAGTTATACCAACAGAGCAAATATCATCAGCCCTGTGTGAACACAGCATATGAAGCCACAATCAGTTGGACTGTTCAAATCAGAGTAGAGTTTAACTGGCAGGGTATAATGATATTTGAGTTGGCAGATGTAGGAAAAAAAGGAGAAAGTGTATATTGATCCAGATATAAAATCTCTAGAAGTCTGAAAACAAAAAATTGTACTTTATCTGCCTTAGAATGAAATATGTGCCCACATTGACAAAACCGTTTACGCTTCTAGTTCTAGGTTAGTGCCTGTTTGTTATTTCTCCCCTCTTTTCTCAATCTATCTTGCTGTATTTAGTATCATTATCTGAAGTTAGTTATATGCCTATTAAGATCCTCAGGAGAGCCAATATGAGATTTTGTAACACAGGGTGACAATAATGCGGATACAAAGATAGATACTATATAAAAAAAATGTATTTTAAAACTTGCAATGGATTTTTTTTTTTGAATGGAGATTTACTTTGTGTGAGAAGCAACAGAAATATTACCTAGACAGATCTGCTACTATACAAGTAAAGCTTATTCTATTTGAGAGCCACTAGAGGAAGTCTGAAGAGAGTGTGAACCTTGTCAGCCACCAAAGTTTCCAAGTACAGCCAGAAACAACGATGCTTTTTTCCCCAACTTGGACTGCACTGCAGGAATGCAAGTACTTTGGACGTGCAATGCAAAGCACTCCTGAAACATCAACTCATTCTGATGGTTCAAATTTGTTAAAAAAATATTTATGGTTTAATGGATTAAGGCTTGAACCTTGTTCTATGTGTACTTTCTGGTTCCTTCACTTTCCATGAAGCTGTTGTGAAGGAATAAACCTAGTGTGAACTCTGAGTAATTTGACAGAAAACAAGTAGTGGGTATTTTCAGCATTAGCCAATGTGGAGCTGTTCCAACAAAGGGGAAGTCAGAAAAAAACTCCAGGAGGCCTGCATGGATGAATAAGGAGCTCCTCAACAATCTCAAACACAAAAAGGAAGCCTACAGAGGGTGGAAGCAAGGACAGATGGCCTGGGGGGAATACAGAGGGATTGTCCAAGAAGTCAGGGGTCAGGTTAGGAAAGCTAAAGCCCTGATAGAATTAAATCTGGCCTAGGACATCAAGGGCAACAAGAAAAGCTTCTGTAGGTACATTGTCATCAAAGGAAGACTAGGGAAAATGTGGGCTGTCTACAGAAAGAGATGGGAGATTGGTTACCCAGGATATGGAGAAGGCTGCTAGGTAGTCAATGACTTTTTTGACTCACTTCTCACTGGCAAGTGCGCTAGCCACACCACTCAAGTCACAGAAGTCAAAGGCAGGGACTTGTAGAATGAAGCACCCACTGTAGGAGAAGATCAGGTTTGAAACTACCTAAAGAAGTCCATGGGATGTGATGAGATGCATCTACAGGTCCTGAGGGAACTGGCAGATGAATTTGCTATGGCACTATCCATTATATTTCAGAAGTCATGACAGTCCAGTGAAGTTCCCACTGAGTGGAAAAGGGGAAACATAACTCCCATTTTTAAAAATAGAAAAAAAGGAAGACTCAAGGAACTATAAACCAGTCAGTCTCACATCTGTGACCAGCAGGATCGTGGAACATCTCCTCCTGGGACCTATGCACATAGAGAAAGTGATTTGTGACAGCCAGCATGGCTAAACTAAGGGCAAATTGTGCCTGACAAATCTGGTGGCCAGAAGATTATAGCGATGGTAGATAAGGGAAGAGCAACTGACATAATCTACCTGGACTTGTGCAAAAGCATTTGACACTGTCCTGCACATTATCCTTGTCTCTAAATTGGAAAGACATGGATTTGATGGATGGATTACTCAGTGGATAAAGAATTGGCTTGATGGTCACACTCAAAGAATTGTGGTCAACAGCTTGATGTCCAAGGGATGACCAGTGACAAGTGGTATTCCTCAGGGGTTGGTACTGAGACTGATGCTGTTTAACACCTTTTGTTGGCAACATCAACGGTGGGATTGAGTGCACCCTCAGTGAATTTTCCAATGACACCAAGCTGTGTGGTGTGATCAACACACTAGAGGGAAGGAAGGCCATCCAGAGGGACCTTGACAGGCTTGAGAGGTGAGCCCGTGCAAACCTCAAAAAGTTCGACAAGGCCAAGTGCAAAATCCTGCACATGGGTCAAACAATACCAAGCATAAATACAGGATTGGCAGAGAATGCATTGAGAGCAGCCCTGAGGAGAAGGACTTAGGGGTGTTTGTTGATGAGAAGCTCAACATGGTGTAGTAATGTGCACTATCCAGCCCAGAAAGCCAGCTGTATCCTGGGATGCACCAAAAGAAATGTGACCAGAAGATCAGGGGAGGTGATTCTGCCCCTCTGCTCTGCTCTTGTGAAACACCACCTAGAGTAAATACTGTGTTCAGCTCTGAGGCCCCCAACATAGGAAGGACATGAACCTTTTGGAGCAAGTACAGAAGAGGGCTATGAAACTGACCAGAAGGCTAGAGCACCATGAAGACAGGCTAAAGGGGTTGGGGTCGTTCAGGCTGGAGAAAGCCCTGGGGAGACATAATAGCAGCCTTTCAGTACCTAAAGGGAACCTACAAGAAAGCTGAAGAGGGACTTTTTTACAGGGGCATGTAATAATAGAACAAAGGGTTATGGCTTCAAACTGAGAGTAGATTTAGATTAGATATTAGGAAGAAATTCTTTGCCATGATGTTAGTGAAGTACTGCAACAGGCTGGCCAGAGAAGTTGTGGATGTCCCACACCTGGAAGTGTTCAAGACCAGGTTGGATGGGATTTTGAGCAACCTGGTCTAGTGAAAGGTGTCCCTACCAGTGGCAGGGGGTTTGGAACTAGATGATCTTTAAGATGCCTTCCACCTCAAACCATTCTATGATTCTATGAACCATTAGGATCCTGAGTCTGCTGAAGAACAACATATGCATGTAGCTGTTAAATACGTGTAGATGTTGTCTATAATTTTCAGATGCAAAAAATAGACTCCGAAAGACTGACTGGACAGGATCACAGAGTTAAGGGAGGCTTACAGTTATGATAAGGTAGTTGCCTGCATTGATCTTGTCTAGCCTATTTCAGAACTACTGTGTGGAAAAACCTCAAGAGCAACTTGCTGCTGAGGTGATTTTGAGGGGCCATACTGTACTTCCAGGAAAAAAACCAAAACAGCTGGTTGTATCTATAGTGTAATCAAGCAAAACTCTCAGAACACAACAAGCAGAAGAAAACACACAGAAGATAATGTCCAAAAAGAACATCTATCAATCTAGGAAAAAATAAGTCCAGTACTGTAATGTACATATATCTGATGCTGTGCACACAACTGAAAATCTTGGTATTGCTTCATAATCACTGAAACAGGAAATGGGTTTATCTGCATGTGTTTGTTACCAGGTCACACTAATTTCATTCAAGGAAGAGTGTTGTTGTAAGAGTGCCTGAATGTGTCTTTTTAAAACAAATTTTACTGCTAGGGCTAAGAATGCTGTGCATCAAAGAAAAAAGTGATTCTATTATAAGGAAGGATGTACTTATTGGAGTATGTAACATTACTGGCCCTCCTAGGAAGTACCCAACATAATCTTTGAGACACATGAACTCCATCTGTAAAAGGAGCTTTGGCTCGTGTGTGTCTGAAATGCTTATTCTTGCTGCAGCATGTTTCTTGACTTATGGTACAAGTTGCTTGGCTGGAGAAGGGAACAATAATTTCAGTATCTCTGTATCTCAGACTCTGTTGCTTTCATATATGTCCCTCAGAGCTACAAAAATACGGCACAAATTTAGAGTCACCTTCTAGATGTTAGTCTCTACTGGGTAGTACCAGAGCTGATGTGGATGATATCCAAGTGCTTGCAAAACAGCTTTCAAAACGTATTCCTTATGGTACAGCTTTTTAACCACAGTTGATCATCAGACGATTGTCCTTAAGAGTGTTTTGTCAGGCTTTTTGAAGTTTTTTTTGGTGTCAACAATGTTAGGCTTAGAGTTTGGACAACGCCATTATCCCATTACAACTCAAGCTATGCTTTCTTTACTTTCATTTTTTAGATTATTATGAATTAAAAGCTGTATCTTTTGTTTCAAATGATGAAAATTGCATGTTATAATACAATCTTTACCAAGTGTGGATCAACAGGCTTTATAGAGAAATCATAGAAATGGAGTTCTAGTTGTTTTGGTGGTATGCCTTTTGAACCCTGTCCACAGTGCTTGGAGAAAAAAAAACTATTTTAGGGGAAATTCTGTCTAAACATGTTTGTGTTAAAATCCTCATGATGACACACACTTATTTCTTTAAGAAAATAGAATTAAGGACTTTAAGTTTTCTTTTCTATGTGCAAGGGATTTCATGAGAACTTTCTGTACAGATTTTACACTAATAGTTAAAAACTCACATCCAAAAAGCCAGCAATCAACAAGAAATTATTACTTGTTTCATGCTGCAAAATCAAATACAAATCTGCTGGTGAGTATGAATGTAAAGGACAGTAGCATTACAGAACTTCTTTCAAACATAAACAAGGTCACATGACCCTGAAGAGCTTTTGAAGACATACCCTAAAAGCCTTAGGGAGGAAGAATAAGATTATTTTGTTATTCATTTAATTGGAAGGGATCTAGATTAGAAAGCATCCTAGACATAAAAATATAACCAGCCAAAACCATAATAAAGCAAAAAGTCAAGGATCAATAACTTTTTATACCTGTTTCTGAACTGCAGGGAAAAAAAAAATAAAGCCTTATTCCTAGGAGGGAATACAACTGCCAGAATAGTTAATAGAGCAGCTACAGATGCCAGAGGACCACCAGTGGATGGACTTCGAAGTGACCAGGTTTGTGCACTGCCCATAAACAGTGTTTCTTTTTGTCAGTACCTCTGCTGGGCAAGTTGGACCTTTCATCTGACCCTGTGTGGTTTTTCTCTGTTTTTAAGGAGATGCGAATGACAAGCAGAATTTATAAAAATGAGCATTTGAGTATCAAAGGGAATCCTGGCAACAGTATTTATGTGCACTAGTATATGAAAATGGTGGAATAAATGTTTCTGATATACATTTGAGAAAAACTCAGAAAATGTATTTGCATGATGTGAAGATCATGATCAAATGCTTTCAGAAAAACTTTAGATAGTAAATTCAAACTTTTTTTTCAAATTTGGGCATTTTAGCATCTGAATTTATATAATCTAAGTCAGCTGCTAATCTTTCTGGACTGTCTATGTGTTGTGGAATGCTGGGACAGTTCTGAGGGACCAAAAGAAAATTAATGCTGTGACAACACTGAAAGAGAGGAAATACGATGGCTCGGGTAATTATGAGCTTGTCTGTTTTGTGTAGATTGTGGACAACTGGAATGGCAGATAACAGATGTGACTTTTTTTTAAGAGTTAAGAAGAGTTAATGCCAATAGGCATAGATTTATTGAAAATTTATCTTGTTAAGCAAACTTAGAAAAGAAAAAGCCACTGTAAGCTTGGTTGCTAAAAATGTTGATGGAATACCACTAGGGATCTTTAAGGTATTTTAACTTGGTATTGCAAAATATTTTGACTAAGGAGCAAAACCAATACCAAATTGAGATGTATCAGTCAGGTGAAAACATTACTTAAATTATGTTCTGTGAGAAACAACTATCGGGCAAGCATTCCTGACTGGATATTTTTCTGGACTGAATTCTGTGGACCTTGAGTTTTTTAACAATTTCTGGCATAAAATCATTACTGATCAATTCACTAATGATGTGAAAGCTGCATGATCAATAAAAAAGAAGTCAGAGCACTGGTAACAAACAGTCTAGAACCCTCTGGAAGCTGTGTGTAACCAGTGATACGTACATCATACAGGGAGAAACAAATACTGCAGGCTGCTTTTGCATGCCTGATGTTCTGGTGTCAGAATCCTCGTGAACTAATACTGCCCAGTCACCTCCTATATGTCAGAGCTTCTTGCGACAGAAAGCAGCAGCTGTGAGAAAGACTCACAACTCCCTGTGGATCATCAGTTGAGTCTGATGGTATCTTCTTTTGTGCTTCTAGTAAGGTGGAATTATTGTTACTTGGACTGCAGTGCAGGCCTATCCTCATCATTGCTCTGGTGTTAAAGTCAGTGATAGGACAGTACTTTGTAGATTCCTGATCCAGACCCATAACAAGATGCAGATACAGGAGAACAACCAGTAGGTCATTCAGTGGATGAGATAGCTGCAATGGGATTTCATTTTCTTATATTGAAAGGAGGCTTCTGCTGTGTGGAAAAGGGAGTTCTAGACAGCATCATCATCAAACTCTGCACTCTTGACTTGTGATCTTTGGATACAATGTCTCTTTTCTGTGTCTATGCAAACATGTATTTTATTTATAATTTATATGATGTCTCATACCTTCTCGTGGTGGTAGAACCTTTGAAAATGGGATCCCTAGTCCTTGTAAATGGATCCTGCCTTTTACGAGCAGAGTACTTACATAAAAAATGTTGAAGAAAAAACTTGACCATTAAAGTGTGTTTCTTGGAAATAGTTTCAGGTTTGGGAGGTTTGGGGTGAAATTCACATAGAAAATAAGAAATAGATACTTTCAAAAGTTAATCAAGTGGCTTGTGACATATCTAAAAATACATTGTTCAGGCCTGTTTGGTTTTTGGCCATAGTCAAATGGCTTGAAAGTCCTCAGAAACTATTAGTGATCAAACTGAATCAACTAAGCTTTATTACTTACAATGTCAGAATCCGAGAATCACAGAATCACAGAGTGGTTGATATTGGAAGGGATGTCTGGAGGTCATCTGGTCCAACCTCCCTGCTCAAGCAGGATACCCTAGAACACCTTGTCCAGGACCATGTCTGCATGACCTTTGAACATCTCCAAGGATGGACACTTCACATCTTCCGTGGGCAACCTGTGCCTGTGCTTAGTCACAGAAAAGTATTTCGCTATGTTTAAGAGAGACCCCACATATTTTAGTGTGTGCCTACAGCCTTTGGTCTTGTCACTGGTCAGCACTGGAAAAGAGCCTGACTGTCTGCTCTACACTTTCCCTTCAGATATTTGTACACATTAATAAGATCTTTCCTGAGCCTGCTCTTCTCTAGGCTGATCAGTCCCAGCTCTCTCATCCCTTCCTCATGTGAGATGTTCCAGTCCCTTAACCATTTTCATGTCCCTTTACTGGAAAATATGATGTCAAATATGCAGTAAAATTTTTATGTGAGATGACACATGGAACCTGTAAAGCAGATTATGAGATTATAAGTACATAAAAATGAAGCTCTTTCTCTTGAAAGGCAACAGAAATTTACTTATATATGCATGCATATGTGTGCAAGCACTTAACACAAGTGTAATGGAAAAAATACCTCTTAGCTTGAGTTAATTGCAAGATTTTATGAATCTGAAAATTAATAGATGATTAAACATATGATTTAAACTCAAACCCATATGTTAGAATAAAATCACTTTGCTGATCTGTAATCAGACTACTAAACTGCTTACATATACAGTTCTAAATTTTGATTAATTTTGTGTGAAAGAAGAACTAATGAACTGAGAGCTAGCTAGTTTGCCTCATACTTCAGCTAACCATAATGAATTATAATTTGTAGTCTAGCATTTTGGAACAAATGTGTAGCAGAAGAACACAGTTTTTTTCATCTGTAACATCACTAATTTTTATGAAACTTCTATAAACCCCATATTCTTCACTTCCTTGTTAATTATTGCATTAGTAACACATTAACGTGATATAAAATTCAATAATGAAACAATATGGCATTTTTTGAAACATAATAGCATTTGAATTCATCATGTTATTACTTATCCTTATCTGCTAACACAGAATTCTTGGACAGAAAGGAGGTCAATCAGTTTCCTTACTTTTATTTATAGTGGTATAAAACGGAAATTATCTGATTTTGTGTAAATGAACTGTGGAAAAGTTACTGAAGTAAATTTAAGTTCCCAGCTTAGTGAGTTCGTAAGTGCTGATATCTTCTGGTCACTCTTTCACATGTTTTGAGCATTGAATCCTGGGATCATATAATGAACTTAATATGAAGAAAACTAGTTTAAAAGTAGACTCAGATTTTGGTTTAGGTGATGTTATTGTCATTATGTGAACCTTCCATATCATTATGAATTTTGTCCTTTGACTTTTTGCTCAAAGGTGTGCAGTCTCTGGATTTTAACTGTCCTGCAATGTGTGCCTGTTTAGTTGAGATTTCATTTATTTTGATTTGTGTGTATTTTTTTGGGTGTCACTGGGTAAACCGCCTTTAAAATTGGAGTAATTTATTTTCACTATTGCTTACTTTCACAAAACAACAAACAAATAAAAACCCCCTTATTTGGGTTCAGGGTTATGTTTCCTGCTTTTGCTGTGCAAGGAAGCTGTGAGTAACATAATAAAAGGATTTCTGTCTGCCTTTTAGTATCATTTTAGGAATAAGTGCAAGTGCTTGTTTGCATACATTTAAAATATCCTTGACGGCAAATAAGGACAAAACCATGTTGAAATGTGGTTTAGAGACTAGAAGCTAAGATAATTCTAGAAGCATTGATAATCTAAAATCTACAGAAAACAAAACTACATACAAGAGCATAACAAGACAATGGAGAGCAAAAATAAGGTTGTGAGATTATTCAAAGTATCTGTTAATATTCTGTATAAGATTAAGAGAAAATGAAGAGGTTATGTAGCCAAATAATACTATACACACTTAGTGATTATGGTCTTATTTGGGCGAAGATGCAGGTGCTCATCTCTGTTGAAAATAAGGCCATTAAATGATAAAGTATCTGCTAGGCAGAGATGGCAATAATAGAGAACATATGGCTATGAGAAACTAAATAATCTGTGTAAACATTCTGAGTCAGAGGCAACAATATTAAGACTAGAAACTAAACGATACTGTTGATTTTAATATCCAGTGGTTTGGTATACGAGAGGTAAAGAATCCTAACAAACACTGTTGATAGGAATAGTTCTCAAAAAGAGATTTAACTGAAGTTTTCAGAAGACCTGAACCTATAGGTAAAATCAGTATGCTTAGTTTCTATATGATAGGAATGGAGAAGTTACAGGAGAAGAAAAAGAAACGTTTTCCAAGAAGATACTTTTTTCACTTGGGAAATGGCAACTGCTTGAAAAAGTTGTGCAAGACCAAAATTGCTGGTGCAAAGAATCAAAGGTCATTTTGGAAGGAATCAAAGCTGGCTCTCAGGAAAGCAAAGTGATTAAATAGATGCTCATCACAAGTGTTTACGACATCACAATGTGTATTGAAGTGCAACTTGCGCAATTGTGATATAACAGCTGTGTTTCATCTCTGCAGGCCACTAAAACACAATGTGACCAAGAAATAATGTGGTTAAGAATTAGAATTTGTGCAGGTCGGGGGCTCCTGGAGCTAAAGCATGGTACGTTTCTTGTTGGCGTAATTCAAACAGATCAATGAGCATAGCAGTAAGGGCAATAGGGGCTGTCATGCTCCACCAGGTTTCTGTGATCACTGGTGGAAAATCCAATCATTGTCTCAGTAAGGATCAGTGTTCTGAGTTGGTATTTCAAGAAAAGATGAACAGTCTCTTCTTAAATAATCTGTATTTCTGCCTGTTGTGTTTAATAGCTGTCATACAATTAACGTGGAAAGAAAATTCGATTGCTAATCAGTAGAGAGCTGCTGCTGAAGTCTAATCAGACTCTCTAGATAGACAAACTTTGAAGAAAGGTCTAGTAGTCAATTTTAGCAGTGAGGTGATCTGAAACAAGGGCAGCTGCTTGAATTACCTTGAGTAAAAGCAGTGGAGGGCAAGTAAAATGAACTTCAAATATCACAGATGTAGTACAATAAAAGAAAATAGACAGAAATCAGGTAGGTTGGATAATCCAAAAAAGACTTGCATGTTCCTCTGCACAAGACTCTGGTACTCCAGAGAAAATAATTTGTTTTACTTCCAAACATCACCTGTTGCAAACTTCTCTTCTTTTAGGGAGCCTAATGATTTTCTTATTTCTGAATTTGTACTGCCCTTGAATACAAACAATGCAACAGAAAAAGGTCTAGTAAGGTTATTTCAGTCATCTTGGTTGTTTCTGAATTACTTTCAGTAATTTTTGAAATTAATAAAAACTGTGAGAGTTTAGAAAGAAGGGATACGTTTAATGAATTATAAAGACAAATCTGAAGTTCGAAGGGCCAGTTCTGGCCCTGTTATTTGAGAGTAAATTCTGCTTTCCAAAGAAAATCTGGGTTCTGATGGAAAACCTTTCAGGAAAAAATTAGATAGTGCTGACTTCCATGTTAAAGGGGTAATTCAAGAGAGGAGGGAAAGGAAGGAGGCAAAGAGAGGAAATCTGAAAAAAAAATGCATGGGACATATCTCTGTGACACTGTAACTTGGTGTTCTTTGCCTTTCTTTTGAAGCCTGTCTTTGGACATTTTCTACAGTTACTAATACTGCTCAATTTAGAAAAAAAAACCCTAATAATTTTAAAAAGAAGGAAGTATTGTAATGGTGTTCATAACGGAGTTCTGAGCTCTTCAGTAGAACTTTGTAAATGACTTTACACCCAAATATAGTGGAAGGAAAGACTTGGAGCGGGGACACATGAATGGCCAAGGTGATTATTTCTCTCCATATGCTTAACTCTTTGCTGTCAGGAAGTTTGTTTTTTTTTCCATTCTTTTTGCCTATAGTCCTTCACACATTTCAGCACTTTACTGGAAAGAGCTATATATATTTAGAAAAAACTGATTTTAACAGTGTTAAATAGTGGATACATGTAAACTTATTCTCATTGGTAGCACAGCCTAAATGTTGTCTTAGCAAAGTATTTTTAAAATGTACAACACATTTTTCTAAGTTACAAGAGTTCAAATTGCACTGATAAGTACTTGCAGGTAATTAGCTGCATGTTTTACTACAGTATTTTAAAACAAGGATTAAACACTCTATTAGTATTTGTTGAACATATTTATTTTTCCTGGTACTGGAATATCATTGAATATGAATTAATAAGTTCATTTTCTTAATAAAAGACCAACAAAACAACAAAACCCCTCACCTTCTCCAGTCTTTTCTGGAAAAAAACAATAAAATATTATTGACGTATTTGGCAGCATTGAAGATGAACAAAGCCCAAATTATGTCAGACTTTTAGTGATGCACAAAAAGTTGGTAAATATTTCTAAAATGAAAAGTTATTTGGGATGATGTGATGTTTAGCAGTTTCTGGTTTTGATGTGTCTGCAGAATTTGTGGAGAGTTGAGGATTTCCTGAAATTCCCTACTAAGCTGGCAAGTAAAGCCTTTGGGACTTCCAGGTGGTAGAATCACTCAGAGCAAGAAATTTATTTTCTGCAAAAGCAATGAATCTTTGATTTCTGGTTGTAATTCCATTGTTTTCAAACAAATTGTGAATACATAATTGTCTGCAAAATTAAACACAAATTTGACCCCTTTGCCATCAGCTATAAAGCAGACACCGAATTGCAGCCAGCTGCAATCAGCTCTGCACACAGAACTGTGTGGATATGAGTTTGTAGATCTAAGATGGAAGAGTATTTTGATGTAATTCTTCATACCGGCAAAGGTAAGAATATTTAACCTTGAATCTGTAACACTTGTTATGCAATATGATTTAAAGTGAT
The DNA here is from genome assembly GCF_036013445.1 of Caloenas nicobarica. Classification (NCBI taxonomy): domain Eukaryota; kingdom Metazoa; phylum Chordata; class Aves; order Columbiformes; family Columbidae; genus Caloenas; species Caloenas nicobarica. The sequence goes on from NC_088284.1 coordinate 55,075,531, forward strand.
TTGACCATTTTGAACATACATAAAATCTTTTATTAGTTTTCCAGCCTGTAAGATTATATAAGATTCATACTGAGTTTTTACATTTATGCTTTGATAATGTTAATTTCTGGGGAAGAGAAACAAATCTTGTGTTCCTGGTGGACAAAGTACACAACATAAGCCTAGAGGTCAGTTGGCTGAAAATTCTTTGAATTTCCAGATCTCTCCGCATGGGAACCCAGAGTTCTTCTACAAAATGTTAATAAGCAGTCATAAAAACACAATGATGCCAATTGCATGAGGGAAACAAAAGAATTCACTAAGTGATTTAACTTACTGTCAAGGATCGCATGTCAACATCTTACCCCAGCTTTTTACTAAGGCGGTGTGTTGTGATGTAGTCCTTCTGAACTTCTCGTTATCTTGCATAATTAAATAAGAACAATGGCAAAAGGTACCATTGAAATCTTCCAAGTTGTGGTGAAGCATTTTATGTTTTTCCAGATGATGTGACCATAGCACATGTAGTCACAGCATAGCAAATATGCATTTTTTGGCATCATCTAGGATTACAGAACAAAGATGGAAGCAGGAATGGCAAATATTTTCCAGCAAGATTTTTACAGTTGCTCCTTTTCTGCTTTTGCCTTGTGGACGTTAAAAAAGGGATAATTTTATTTTTTTTTCTTGAAATTGCTAAACCTGTTTCAAAGAACACAATGCAAGCAGTTTTTGGGAAAAATTTCTAATGTAGATTTAGAAAAAAATTTTTTTTTTTTTTTTTTTTTTAAATATGTTATGACCTCAGAGCTGAGGTCCTTCTCTGCTCAAAAAATTTTTTCTTCAGAACAATCTCTTTAGTGCATCATATTAGGCTTGTTGCCGTTTGGGGTACTCTGAGTCAAGCTGTTACTTCTTCAAGTACTTAAATTTATAGAGGAAATTCATCCATGGCTAGTACTAGCAGTGGGAAGACATTCTTTCAAGATTCCCCTGGGATAGCTTACTTTGTCTATTATGAAGTATGTAACACAGTACTGCATAAAATTGGTGCAAGATTTCTAATTCAGTGTTGAATAATCTCACCAAAAAGCCTCATTTTATAAAATTATTGCTCAGCTGCATTTCTTGGTGACATCTTTTCTATATGGCATGTTAAGGATGCAATTAGGATTAAGTTCATTAAAAAAAAAAAAGTTTCAACAGAGGTTTTTCACATGATTTTAGAGATTCCTGCATTCTCTCCAGTGGTAACGTTTTGCATACAAGTACAGACAGATAATGAACGCATTTTAAATAATCAATATTTTGGATATTTGACAGCATATGTTTTATCTTCATGTTTTTTTCAAACCATCTTAGCTTTGGGTAATACATATGTTGGTCATAAAAACAATGAGACAGAATTTAATATAACTCTCACCCCCACTGCTTTGGAATTTTGAATGTCTAAAAGGAATGAGTTAAGTAGCATTTAACCTTTCTGCACTAGCAGCTAAAACTTTGCATGAAATTCCTTAAACTTACTTGTTATTGGATAGAATTTAAGAATTTCAGGTTTCTTTACTGAGAGTATAAAGAAGATCTTATAATTTTTCAAATAGCAGAGCAATAAGTCAAGGAATATGTTTAATTCAGACAAAAAAAATATGAGCTTCCAGTAAAGGATTATATATTAGGAATAGACAGACTGTAAAGAGAACTCGTTATTGTCTGAATCAGAAATTGAAAGTTATAAGACTAAAAGGGTACCATAGAATCTTGCAGTGTTGATTAAATAAATCCTGATTTTCATTTGTTATTAAATGTTTTATTGCATTTATTGTAAAAGGGATCATTTGAACAATATACCTTGCCCTGTGATTATAGTTACTCCTTCACAGTGCTTGACAGTAAGTTTTTTGTGCAACTTAGAGATCACAAGCAGATGATGCATACACCCAGCTGGCTAATTTAGGCATCTGGCAATGTTTTTTAATTTATGTTGTATATGATATTGTAGTATACAAATACTTTTTGCTGTGACTTATTCCCATATGAAAGCCATTCTAGATGGCTAGCAAATCACAGTTACCTTTCACCTGTATCTGACAGGGAGTAGAATACTTTAAATAACAGTAGAGGAAGACTTGTATTATTTAAAAGAAGACTAATCTTATTATGATGGGATTCTGAAAAGGGTTTTGGGGGAAAAAAAGGCCCAAAATTACTAAGACAAGCTTAACAAATGAAGAAAAAATCCTGTCTCTTCCTTCTTCGGTATGGCAAAACCTGGGCACTGCACAGAGTTTTCTGGGTATTGGCATTGGTCTAACAGTCAACAAGCTTTTAGTTGTACTCCACGTGTAAGTACATACTAAAGACTACTAAATCTCCGAAATTGTTCTTGTATGAAATTACAATACAAAAACATGTACTCTATTTTATCTTAAAGGTAGCTCGTGTGACATGGTCTGTATAAATACAGTGTCATCAGCAATGCTGCTACGTGTTTAATGTCTGCTGTTTCCTCTGGATGTAGGATATTAGATTCTAGTAACAAGTCATAAGAAGGGTATTAGAGTTCACTTGTGAAAGCTGTGGTGGGAACACCAAAACAGATCAGAATGGAAGTCCAGTGCAACACTCTTATTGGTATGGCATTTTATTGTGTCAAAACACAGTGCAATATATCAAGCCAGAATACAAGTTCTGTTGCTCATACAGAAGAAAAAATGAAACCCCTACTATAGGTATATGGTTTCTTTAATTCTGTTTCATTCACTGAATTCTTATTTTTGAGGTGAAGGAAATATTTTGAACTCTACAAACGTGAGAACTGTACTCACGCCCTTTCAACTTTTACTTTTCATTTTATCTGGTTTATGGAATGACCCTTTCTATAAATACCAGAAATTCCAGCCTGTAGTTCAGAGGTAGCCTTTTGTATTCTCCTGAACACCTGATGCAGGTCTTTATCAATACTTCTAAGGAGCTTTAATATGAGTTGCATATATTGTGTGGTGGGAGCAGAACCCATTCTCCCCCTTTCTCTTACTCTGTTAGCTCATACAAGGTCTCATCAGCTTTTGCAGAACATTGTTGAGTTATGGCCAATAAAATATATTGGCATAAACTAACACACATTATGGATATTAGTACATTTCAAAATTTTTACTGAAAAAGTTCTACAACATATTCCTTTTTAATTAAATCTACTGTTGTGGGATGTTTAAAGTTAAAATACACAACCCTACTCTGGGTAATGATGTAAGCATAAAAGCTTATGTTGAGCACATGAGTGTAAATACAACAAACATTGAAAAAAAGTGATATTATAAAGTATTACAGTAACTATAATAAAAATGTAAAATAGTGTAAAAGGAAAAAAAAGGCAACCAGTAGTATCAGCATTACTGGCAGATCTTCCCCTTCATTAAAGAAAAAAAAATCACCTATTTGACTTGTAGTTTTGACCTTGATTATCCAGGGAGAATTGGGTTAGAACAGAACTACAATCAACTGATGAAGAAAAGAATCAGCTGATTGAGAAATTACAAATTTTATTAAAAAGTTTATGTAGGATCTTTTTTGGAAGGAATTTTATTTAAACTGGAACATGGAGATGGTCTGTCATACGTACCATCAAATCAAACTGTAGACCTTTTAAAAAAGAAATGCTACATTTGCAGTCAACAGCCTAACTTTAAATCTGGAAATAATCTGGTGCCTGTTCAGCACCAACTGTTCAGGAACAGTTCAATATCACTGTAACTCATGTCTTGGAAAGAATTCTGAAGCATAAGATGTTTGTCAGGTGTGATCTACTCAAGACAAACTCAGAATACAGAGTTGAACAATAACTGGATTTTTGTCAAGCATTTCAAAGGAATAAGTGTATCTAATGAGACTGGATAACTCTCAAAGATAAATAATTTACAAACCATCTGATAAGATGGACATTGGACTAAAAGAAGCCTCCTATAACTTTATATTTCACCGTAAGCTACTACTTGAAGCTTTTAAAACACTCAAATATTCTCTCTGGAAAATATGAGCAGGGAAATATTAGCCATTATTTTGTTGCTAGCACTAATATAAAGTATTGAACTATGGTTCATAATTGCAGTATTGAAATAAACTTTTTTAGGTTATGTGATAAATGTTTATCTGCATGCCCACAAAGGAGCACAGAGAGACAATGTCAGTATTATTTGAGAGACCAAATAATACACTGCTGCAGCTACCACCAGGCCCATCCCAGGAGCCATCAGTCCATCAAAGGCCCATCTCCACAAGCCCAGAGAAGCACAAGGGCATGTGATTATGCATGGGAACTCAAGCAACGGAATCCTGAGAAGCAAACACTTTGTCTGGGTCCTTCCAGATCTGACCCAAGACACCTTTATCTGCTGTGTCCAGGTGTGAAACCCACCAAGATGAGTCATCAGGAGCAGCCCTCTCAATCACCTTTTGGTCTAAGCATGGTTGCTGTCCAGTGATGTGAAACACATGATGGCATGAGGGGGAAGGGCATTTCAGGATTGCACCAGGTTTATTATGGGATATTTAGAGGAGGAAGTGAAGGTGGAAAAAGAGAGGGACCTGGGTGATTTGGGGAGGAAGAAGTGTGGGAAAATAGAGGTGTAAGGGGATAAGAAATGATGGTCATGTGTAGCTGATATACTTGTCTGGCCTTGCCCTGTGCCTGATCAGCACAGTCTGTCCTATCTTCTTACTAAGTTCTTTTAAAACTTTTTCCTAGGCCAGGGACTCTGTTCAGTGTGTATGTGTGTGTGTGTAATGCCAGCAACTGGAGTCAGACCAGGGGCAGGAGGGCCTTGAGTTCATGGTGCCAGTGACCAGACCAAGTGTGGGTGAGTGCGTGTGTGATGACCAACAAAGACCAAGCTGGAGAGTAGGTGAAGGTACCTGGGAGCAAGGGGTGAATGGGTCTCTTAAAAGCCAGCTTTGGGTGGGAGAGTGCCTGTGTGTTGTGAAGGGTGAGAGCACATGGAGGTCTGCTACGGACCAGGGGGAGTCCTGGCCTGTATGTGTCTGTCTGTCTGTCTGTCTTCAGGACGATGGCAAGTTGAACATGAGTCAACAGTGTGCCCTGGCAGCCAAGAGCGCCACCAATTTCACGGGGTGCATCCAGCACAGCATTGCCAGCTGGGTGAGGGAAGTGATTGTCCCGCTCTGCTCTGCGCTGGTGCAGCCTCACCTGGAGCACTGTGTGCAGTTCTGGGTGTCACAGGATAAAAAGGAGATAAAGCTACTGGAAAGTGTTCAGAAGAGGGCTATTTAGTCGGTGAAGGGTTTGGAGGGGAAGCTGTATGAGGAGCGGCTAAAGCCATTGGGTTTGTTCAGCCTGGAGAAGAGGAGATTGAGCGAGGACCTCATTGTGGATACAGTTTCCTCACAAGGGGAGGAGGAAGGATAGACCCTGATCTCTTCTCTTTGGTGACCAACAACAGAACCGGCAATTTTAAGATCATCCTCTGAAGTCGTTAGGCCATTAAGGAAAACATCAGAGGTTTGGCTCTCAGAAGATAACTTTTGCATTATTTTGAAGAGTTGGGCTTTTGGGCTCTTCTTTTTTTTGGTGGTGATTTTAGGTGAGTTTCTGAGGAGGTGTCCTCAGTGAAACACTGAAGGGGGCATGTGAACAAGCATTTGCCTTAAGAAACATGAGTAATATTTGTTTTTCCTTCCTTTTTCTAAGTGAACAATGATCCAAACCTCCTTATAGATGCAGAAGTTCAGAACAATTACTTAGAGAGCTCAGGAAGCTTTTTGTTTGTTTTTGAAAGGCATTCATTTATTCATGCTACACACTTCTATCTAAAGTCTAGTACTTCCAAGTAGAATCACTGGACTGCAGTTCAAATGATTTTTGAGCCAAAACTGATTCACATTTCTGTTCTGTTGAAAGCTGAGCTCTTTGTGAGCTCTGAAATACTTTTTCAGCACAGCACACATAGAGCTAGGCAGGTAGTTACTAGTTCTTGTTAATAATAAAAGACAACACATGAATTCTCAATGCGCTATACTGAATTAATTTCTTTTTGTATGTCTTTTGGAAACCAAACTCACCACTGCTCTTTGGTATGTTGCCTTTAAGCTGATTTGCAGTTAAATTGTTTGTCACCACGTAACTTAAAATACGTTACCTTTATTTTCAAAAAAAAAAAAAAAGGTAATTATTAAACAACTTGCAAACCAGCTGCTCTAATAGCTTTCCACGCGGACTGTGCAAACGTGTTTACTGACAACTGTAACAATGCATTTGTGGATCATGAGTAAATGCCTTGTTGCTCACTGCCATTAAAAAAAACCAGAACACCAGTCATGAGCCTAGTGTAATGTGTTTGCTTTTGATAAAGCTGATTTAGTAATTTACAGTCCAATTTTTGTCCAGTCTTACAGTCTAGAGGTGGCAACTTCACATCTCCCTTAGGCTGCCCTAGAAGCTTATAACACTGACAGTTATAAGTTTATGGAGTATTTGGCACAATGTTTGTTCCATCATCATTGGCTAATGAGGACAATAGATTGCCCTTTATTTTAGAACATTCATTTATGCATTGGTAGTTACTGCATCCTCCACTGTCACCTTCTATAGACTTAAAGTTCTCATTGTTTTATAATATTTTCCAAATAATTTACACAGTTTCTTACTTTCCTCTGAATTACCCAAATTTCTTATATTTGCCTGAGTATTTGGCAATAAAAAGTGAGCCATCCACCATTGAATCCAATGGTCTTGCTGAGGTCTAACCTGTTCAAAATGAAATAGTTATCTCATTTGTTTATTACACAACTCCTAGAACTATAAAGCACTGTCAGATTTTATATTTTTGCAATGGTATCTTAATACAAATTTATTTTTAATCCATTTATACTGCTCCATACAGGTCTGTGATGACACCAGCTAGCTTTAGGACCCCAATTTATCTGCTTTAGGTTCTCCTTTCCCAGATGAACTTCTTCACTTATTATGTTTATCCACATTTACATTATCACTTTTACTGAAGGTCTATAATTTAGTATCTCCAGTACTTGCTGTCTTTCCCAACCTCAGATCTTTTTTCTCAGGAATATGAATAACATTATTTATACAATCTATCTGTGGCAGATGCACTTGACAGATGCACAACCCTCGCCAAACCGCAGCAGTTCGTTCCAGGCTCCAGAGGAGGTAAGGGTCTGAGCCATAGCCAGGCCAAGAACTCCTTCCAAGAGAACCACAAGGAAGCAGAACGGCACACTGAACACTGGTGACTTGTAGGCACAGGGAGTCTCGTGCATACTTTTCTTACTGTATGCAATTTGACTATGAGTCAACCACTTCATTCTATAAATACGACAGCCTGGATGAGCACACTTGGAGCTCTCCCTGCTAAATAAGTGAGCTGTATGGCAGCAGTTTAACTACTCACAGGTCAGTGGATGAGCCCAATTCAACTTCAATATTAATCATTTAGCTTAAGTAGATGCATGCTAAATGTAATTAATTATTTAGAGATATAAGCTTGTATGATTTTCAACGTACTCTTTGCTTCATGTTACTAGATAAGCTGGATTTCCTAAAATTTTAAGCCGTAAAATTCTGCTCATATTTACCAAAAGCAATTACAAACTACACTGAACACTTGCAAGATAAGGTCTAGTTTGCACTTTGCTGGGAAAAACGGAACTGACTGGAAAAAACAACAATCCAAGGCTAACACAGAGACATTACAAACACCTGCAAAATGGGGCCTATTTTGCACTTTGCTGAGAGGAAAGGATTTGTTCAGACAAAACAGCACCTGCAAGGCTATGGACTGTAAACAATGCCTACAGCTGAACAAAACAAAGGCTCATGTAGAATCAGCGAAAAAGATCCAACGAGAAGCAAGAAGATCCTAAAGTGAAATATTGCTATTGGACTGAATCATGGTATGAATGGTCTCTAAAGGTATAAAAGTTTGTAGTTTTCTATGCTCGGGTGGACCTCTGCGCAGGTACCCATCTTGAGCCAGCCCTCCTGCTATTCTGCTCCATCAAATGTTTTTTTCCTGAAAATTTTGTCTCCTGAAAGTCTGCTTTGCATACAGTTATCAGGCCTCGCCTGAAAGTTTGCTGCTGGAGTTTTAAAACATAGACTCCAGAGCGAATGGCTATCAGGGAGGGAATGCCTGTGAAAAGGTACATGCCTCCCCTGAAAGTTTGCCTTCGAAGCTCTAAATACAGACTCCGGAGTGAATGGTTATCAGGGAGAGAAGAATCCTGAAAGTCTGCACCACGAAGGATACAGGACTCACCTGAGAGTTTGCCTCTGAAGGTCCAGGACACACACTCCGGAGTGAATGGCTGTCAGGGAGGGAAAATGAGTTTGCTGTGAGAATGGATACAGGCGCCTGGAGAGAAGGCAAGAAGCATTTGGCTTGGCATATTTCCCCCATGCAGTAAATAATAGAGTGAACCTGCCACAGAACTCTTTCAAGTAGCGCTTCTCTTTGAGAAATCTAAACATTGTTCTGCAGTAAGCAGAAGCCTAAATTACTCCCCTGTGACACCAACCCATTAGTAATGAAAACACTGAAGTGTGTTGAGAGCTGGACACCTCATTCTTACAACACTACTCTACTCCTATAATTACATTGGAGTTTCTTTGTTGATCGTACAATATTTCTCAGTCAAAAGTAGTTTTTAGCTACCCTGACTTAAGTGTCTCTTGCTACATATGCTGATTATCTTGCATTTAATATTTCATGCAGCTTTCTCATAGCTATGTCCTTTGGATGCTTGTCAAGCTGATAATGCTACTTCTCTATAGATGTCCAAACAGAATATGAAGTGAGCTGACCAAAATATCAAAATATACTGATTGATTGAACAGATGTTTGACAGACTGTAATTTTCTCTTACTCAAATCTAATTTGTTTATAGTTATACAGCTCTATTGGTGAGTATACCTTCTTCCCTGGCCCAATTTCTTTTTTTATTGTGTAGTTTATGTGCAAAATTATGTGAAGATTTGCTTTAAGTCTGAAAGTGTAATTTATACTACTGAACTGCTCAAAATTCAAAGTCCACAATTCCACTGAACTATTTATAGAATCACAGAATCATTTAGGTTGGAAGAGACCCTCAAGGTCATAGAGTCCAACCATAACCTAACTCTGGCACTAAACCATGTCCCTAAGAACCTCATCCATATAGCTTTTAAACACCTCCAGGGATGGTTTCTCAACCAATTCCCTGGGCAGCCTGTTCCAATGCCTGACAACCCTTTCTGTGAAGAAATTTTTCCTAATAGCCAATCTGAACCTTCCCTGAGGCCATTTCCTCTCATCCTGTCACTTCACAGAATAACAGAATCACAGAACGGTTAGGATTGGAAGTGACCTCTGGAGATTATCTAGTCCAACCCATCTGCTAAAGCAGGTTAATCTAGAGTACATTGCACAGGAAGGTGTCCAGGTGAGTCTTGAATGTCTCTAGAGAAGGAGACTCCATAGCTTCTCTGGGCAGCCTGTTCCAGTGCTCTGTCACCCTCAAAGTAAAGATGTTTCTCCTTATATTCAGATGGAACCTCCTTTGTTTCAGTCTGTGACTCTCGTCTTTCATCCTATCACTGGGCACCGCTAGAAAGGAGTCTGGTTGCATCTGGTAACTACATAATAGCTTTTCTGCTGCACAATGGCCTCCAGCTCCTCCTGTTTGTTGCCCCTGCTGGGTGCATTGGTATAGATGCACTTCAGCTGTTCTATTGATCCTACCACCTCTTTTAAGTGAGAAGCCCTAATTCCTTTATGAACATTCTCAGTCACTTCTGTGGTTTCTAACACATACAAAACCCTTGTGTCTTTGTTACCACATGGCTCTCCATCCTCTGTCTTCACTGAGAGGGCAGACTGATGGACCTCACTAACACCTCATCCTTCAAATGAGGGCATGCCACCCTTGGGTTTGTCTCTGCTGTACCTGGTTTTCTTCCCTTCTCCATTCAAATCTAGTTTAAAGTTCTTTCAACGAGCCCTGCTAGCTCCTGCCCAAGAACCCTTTTCCTACTTTGAGACAGGTGTGTGACATTTGTCTCCAGCAGGCCAGGTGTCATGTAAATAAGCCCATGATCAAAAAAACCCCAAATTCTGCCAGTGACACCAGTCCCACAGACAGGTATTAATCATCTGGGTTGTCCTGTATCTTTCCTCATTACACCCTGCAACTGGGGGGGCAGAGGAGAACACTACTTGTGCTCCTGATCCCTTAACCATTTGTCCAAAGGCCCTGAAGTCCCTCTTGATTGCCTTTGGATTTCCCATTTCAGTCTCATTGCTGCCTACCTGAAAAATTAGTAGAGGATAATAATCTGAGGGCCTTACCAGGGCAGGAAGTTTTCTCTTCATGTCTTTAACCCTGGCCCTAGGAAGGCAGCAGACTGCCCTAAGAAGTGGGTCGGGTCTGCATATTGAGACTTCTGTTCCCTTTAGAAGGCAGTGACCTGTGACCACGACCCACCTTGCTTTCTTTATAGCAGCTGTTTTGATGGGGGAGAGGGGGCTGCAGATTGACTTATCCTCTGTGGCATCTCCAACTTAGTTGAACCACCTTCCTCAGTACTGTTTTTTGGTTCCACTTGCAGAGCCTCATACCTGTTTTGCAAGGCAACCTGGGAAGGTGGGGTAGTCAAAGCAGAGATCCTCCTCCTGTGCTGGGCAGGAACATGCTGCCTCAGCCCCCTATCCCTTGAGTCACTACATTCCAGCACCATGAGCCCTGCCTACCTGCTAGGCCTGCCCCAGGGAAAGCAGGGTGTGACTGCACTGGTCTACATCCCTCTCGCACTCCCTGACACTCCTCAGCTGACTCACCTCCTCCTGGAGCTCCATCACTAAGCAGAGGACTTCCTCCACCGGGGCACATCTCCCACAGCTGTACTCACTGCTGCCATCCAGTATTGGCATAAGAGCAGGGCACACCCTGCACACCTGGTTGGCAATGTCCCCCCACCAGATCCCAGTCTGGACAGCTGCACCACTTGTGGTGGGGGCTGACCTTAGGGACGCCATGGCTTTCTGCCAAATGGATACCATTACTCCCTGGTTGATCAGGCAGAGCTTCTCCGCCCTTCCCGTGTGCCCTTCTGGGCAAACTGCCACACAAACTGGCTCATGTGGCTCTGTTTGCCCACTCTGTTTGCTGCTCTCAGGTCTCTAGTGCTCCCCAGGCTGCTTTTTATAGGCGTGGTCACCATGGCCTCAGGAATTCCCAGGTCTCATTAGGGACTCTCACTGGCGCTGCCCTGGTGATCCCCTGCCTTGGGAAAACTCTCCCTGCGCTGAAATCTGCACTACACTTTGCTGCTGCTTCGCTGCAGACCCAATCAGCTACCTCAGCGATTTGCACTGTGCAAAGATAAAAAAAAAGAACAAAAATATAGGTCTGGCAACAAAGAGCAAAAGTGCAAATATAAAACATGTTAAATCCAGGGTTATAACAAAATTAAATTGGTCACGAAGGAAACCACTAGTTTTAACCGATGAGAAGCCTAGCATATATCAGGTTGCTTATAGGCAAGGAGCTGTAGGTTCCAGTTGACAGAAAGCAATGTGTTAATGTTATAGATCAGATCTGTTTTGATCTCAGGGTATGTCCTAAGCTGGTGAGGACCTCCCTGTGATGTAGGAGAAAGGAACAGTCTTGTTCATAGGATGTTTGAGAGCTGGAGTCAAAGCCAGGTAGCTATCCAAAAAAAGATGTGCTAAAGGAAACTCATCTTGAGTACTCAAGCTTTCTGAGATTTTCAGAGTGAATTTGAAAGCCTATCTTCCAAACTAGAGCACGGTTCACTGATTTTATTCCAAAGCTGTTTCTATCTGTTCACGTATTGCCCTTAGCCTTACACGGAAACCCACCTGATACATGGAAAATGCTCTATAAGAATTGAACTATGACTTTGTCAATACTTACTTTTAAAGGGATGATCCTATGGTATTGCTCTAAGATACTGTTGCTTTGCAAACTTTTTTTACCCTCCACAGTTTTCTTCACTGTCTTACAATGATTCCCCAAAGAATAATGAAGCCCTGACTGTACAATGCTCACAAACAAGCTTCTGTGAAAGTGGAGATAAGAGGTGTGATATTTTGAAGGCTGCTTTTCAGGCCATATGTGAAGTCTTCTGGTTATTGGAGCAGAATTCAATTTCTAAGTATCTGTTTCTTGAGATGCACTGAGAGGTGGGGTCTACCATAACCCTTTGAAGAGATGCATCTTCTGATCATATTAGATAAATGGCACTTAAATATCAAAATATGTGGGAAATATTGTACAATTTTAAATTATGTAGAGACTCTTTCTATTTCTGCAGGCAGCTGTCTGCTTCAGGCTGAGGCAGTTTGTTGATGGATCAGCTACAGTCAATACTATCTCTAGCATCTTTTAAAATGGGAAATCATGCAGCACACACACACAAAAAAGGATCTCAATGGTTCTCTCTCCTTCTTATCACAAATGAGAACTTAAATTAACAGTCTAAAACTTTTGTATAAAGTTGTAGACCTTACTCATGCTGGTTGCAGTATAACTGGGAGTATTTTTCTTGTGTTGTATTTTCTGTTTTCTGACATAGAAACTGTAATGCTTATTAGTTCCTTTGCATTTTTTTTAAGCAAAGAGACCAAAGCTGTGTAAGTAATGGGAAAGACAGTTTGCTCATGGCTGAAAATTCTGATTGGTTTTGGCCTGGCCAAAATGTAAGCTTCTGTTTACCCATTTGTTTTTTCTGCAAACACATGCTCTGAAGAGACTTCTGTTTATACGAATTGTGAGGAAATATTTTTCTTCAGAAGAATATTCGTATACATATAAAACTAATGAAATATGTTTGTGAATATGCTATTCATGCTGAAATGATCAGCTCCTGTTTTACAAAAGTTTTCTTCGGTCGAGTAATCAGCAAGCAGAAACAATACCATGTAACTTGTGATTTAGTCACACAGTAGAAATAATAAATAAAAAATAGTCAAAGAAATACAGTAACCAAAGTGAATAGTTTTCAGTAGACCCTTGGGCAGATATGTTCACATAAAATATTTACAGTGAAATAACGAATACACTCAGACTGTTCACAGATCATTTAGCAGAAAAAAAATCTCTGAGTTCTCTAACTAATTTTTTGCTATATATATTTTATCATGGAAAAAGAAATAGAGAGATTCCATAGGGAATATAATCATATTTATGTAGAAAAACTGAGGGAGAAAACTCAAGATGTGGCCATTGATTTAAAGCATGTAGCCCTTATCTCTTTCTTTTTCCCTGATGCTGATGAGCCTGATGAGTCAAGTCATGAGAATACACAAATTCTGAAGTCTTTGGCACGTGAGGAATTATTTTTGCTGGGTGTTTATAATATGTCTAGAAGTGTAAGTTATTCCTAAAACAACTTGGTACAATTTCAGTACAAACATGTAGTAATGGTACAGTTCCAAATCCAGACATAATCATTTTCAACAGATCTGTTTTTTACTCATGCTCAGCGTGACAGAAAGAATAATCTACAGACAAATAATCAGTAAAATGACAAGGTTTTTACAATTTTATTCTATCCCACGCTATAGATGTGAGTGAATTGGAACAAAAGAAAAACAGATTTTCTTTTGCACTCTTTGTTTGATCTCCTACCTCCTAAAAACAGCATCTGGGCTTCCAACTCAAAAGGACCATATTTATAAGACCTGATGGTTGAAGTAAGCAGTGACAGGTTAATGATTCTTTCACTATTGAAAGCAGTTTTTAGTTAAATAGATATCAAAAATACAATTCAGGACACTGACACTTAGACAAGAAATTACGGGAAGTAAAGCCTTTCATAGGAATGATGCATATTTTAGGTGTTTGTTACCTGATTTTTTTTCAAGATTCTGAAAGACTTTTTGCATTTTTTTTTCTTTTTTTGTTGTATTTGCACCACATTCCTGCTCAATTTGAAAGGGAAATAAAATTTATTCTGTTCTTAATACGAAAATCTTGTCCACCAATTTTGTGCAGATTTAATTTGTTTCCTAAAATGAATTTCCAGCCAAGTTGGCAGATGTTAAAATATCTTTTTCCCACATGAGGGCATCAGAGTTATTCCAACATGATATACAGAAGACACCTTGTGATCCTATTCAGATTCGTCTTTTCAGAACATTGTACACATAAAAGTACACATAGAAATCTTTTACAGTTATCTTCAGTTTTATGGTGCAAAACAAGTATTTAGTTATTTCTAAATGACCTCTGTTTTATCGCAAAATGGTGTGAACAACATCTTGAGTCAAATTCCATTGACAGAACTCACAGGAGTAGATCATAAGAGTATAATAATTAGATGGTAAGCTACACTATGAATTACGCAAGATGCAATAATAACAACAGACTGTAAGCAGAATAGGGATGTCATCAAATAATTACATATTTAAGTGCCTGTAACTTACTGTTTTAGTCTCACAGCTAATGGTAGGGGATGGCAGTGGAGGCGTCCAAAACCAGACAATGTGTCTTTTTGCTGTTTTGCTCCTGTCAGCTGTCTCACTGAAGATGTGTGAAGTTAGCTGTACCTCAGTGGGACGTAACACAGGAGAGATGGGGAATGGCTGTTTTCAGGGTGTTTTTCTAGAGTATGTACTTATTTAGAGCTACTAATACCAATGAGTATTTCTGTGGATACACACAGCATTGCCAGCTGTGAGAATGCTAGAAAATAAATGCAAAGGGCCAGATGCAGTGCATCCTTGTGAGAGTGTGATAATCTTTCTGCTATCTTTCATCTCAACTCTGTTTCACAATCTCAGTTTTCACAGTTCTCTTAGCTTTAAAATTTCTCATATGGTCTCATTTCTTAATCTTGCTGACTTTCTATCCAGCACAGCTAGCACTTTAATTGATCAAGCTGCTCCTCCTTGATGTATCTTATTGCTTATTTCTTTTTCCAGTTTAGTGCTGTTATCAGTGGTGGTTATACATGTGCCCTAAAGAAAAGTCATTATTATACAAACACATGGCCCAATTGGTGTTCATCATTATCAGGACCATGTTTAATTCTATTATTATTTTTTGGAAAAGTTGAGGAATGTCTTATGTTACTTTTAAAATGATATAGCTTGCTATCTATTAATAAACAGTGAAACACAATCCAGAAGATCCCTTCTGGATGAGTGTTGGTATCTTCCCATAGAAGTTAGTGCATTATTTAATCTTTTTCATGTAGTTATTCTTTTGCATCTTAAAATTGTTTTAAAAAACTGAGACTAAGCAAGAATGCAGATTATTAACCCAAGCTACACTTCCCGGAGAGAATATAAAGAATCCCTTTCACAGTATTTGGGAACAGCAAATAATTGGAATAGGATATTTACCTAGATGAAGTTTGATTCTGGATATGTGTATCCTGTGGCCTTGGACCTGTTCAGATCTCAGTCCTGAGCTCATTTCTAATATAAGTTTACAGAAGGCTTATAAAATTGTATTTGAAGTAAGGTACCCTATCATTAATTAATAGTGTTTTCCTATAGAAGCAAATAATTGAACTTCTGTTTAAAACCCGGGAGTGCCAGCTGTCTGCTATAGTAAATCAAAGAAACTGAAATAGGTGATATTGTTCATTTCCTCTGCTGGCTTTAGGCTACTAGTTTATAGGAAAGCATAGTTATGCTGAAAAACTTACACTCAGTGGAAGGCAGCATTTTCATCTTAAAGATCCATATGTATAACAAATTCTTCTGAGATGTACAGTACTTGCAAAAAAAAAAAAGGTAAAAAAGATTTTAATCAGAAGTGATGTGTGCCAAGAGTGAAAACTGACAAATAGTTTGTTAGAGCCTTTATTTTACCCAAGGTTTCCTTCATTTTTTTTCCCAGCCCCTTCATAACTTTAACACATCCAGCCTATTGTATAGATAAGCTTTATTCGTAAGTGTCCTTTAGGCTGTGTGTGGGTGTGAGAAGTATTTGGGTAAATGAATATGAATCAGTTCTCACTAAGGAGAAATGGTTGAGTACATTAACAGTGCTCTAAGTGAGTAGAGTTTGTTTTATTTTATTTTTTACTGATTTTTTAATCAGAATCAGCAGATAATCTGTGACAAACTCAGTAAAATTAAAGGAGAATGTATAACAGCTCCTTAGATAGCACAACTGGCAGCTCCTGCTGACACACTTACAAATCCCCTTAGGTTCCCACGGGGGCAGACACCTATTGATTTCTTTGTTTTCCACTTTCACAAGTCATAGATTTCCCTGTCTATCTCCAAGGAAATAATATAGTCAAACCAATTATATACTTAATTTGAAAAAGCAAATGGGTAACAGGTAGTGAAAAATGTTTGCAATGTGTTAGATGAATAGAAACTTGCTTCCATATTTTTCATTTTTATCCAGCTTATCGAAAGTATTCTGGGAAAAAGTAAATGAACCTTCTACCTAGCTTAGTCAATTTTAAATTATAGAGCTAGGAGAATGAATACACAAACTTTGCTCTTTAACTTGTTGAAGACAGAATGGGATATCACTATTTCCAATTTTCTTCATTTCATTTTCAGAAGGAAGCCAGGGATTTTGATCTAATGAAAAGCTTAGGAGACAGACTGAGAAGAGTCTTACTTTCAGGTTGTTAGAATTCCCAGGCCTGATAAAATTGCCTGCTCCCAGAGTTTCCAAGCACTAGGAAAAAAAAAATCAATCTGTAAATGACATTGGCTGCAGTGTGCTGTCAACTTAATGATGAAAAAAGTCATCTTGGGAAAATAAGAGGAGGATGGAGAGCCATTCCTTTAACGTGCATCATTTCACACCATGCCTAAAATAATAATAATAAAAAGGATATAATGAAAGCAAATGGCAGGAAGGCAAAGTATGAGAGGCAGAGAAATGGCAAATGAAAGACAAGTGTTAGGTTGAAGGGGTCGACATTTACATTGGAGATTATAACCCCGCGCTCTGAGAACGTGCAGATATTATAGAAACCAACCAACCAAACAATTCCTGTAATTTAGCATACCCTTAAAAAGGATATTTAACATGTCCTAAAAATCAAATTACACTTACTACACTACAACTTCTAGATTTTTTTTTAATTAATAACCTATCGTTGGGTTTGAAAAGTGGGAAAATTGAGAAAATGCACAATGCAACTTTTAGAAAGAAGCCATGACTAACTATAAAAAAGGGTGCTTATTCCTTACAAGTAGTTACAAACATGACATGCGTGCTTATATTTTAATATTTTGTAGTTAAAATAAATTAAGAATTCTTATATTCTTATTTTTGGAACTTTTCCCATTTTGTTGTGTTCTTCGACTTGTCTGTATTCCAGTGTAGCTCTCCCAGTGAGCCTTTAAGAGTGGTAGAAGGACAGAAAAATATTTCAGTATTTGTTAGCACAGGAACAGGAGGATAAAACACTTCCTCTATTTCTGAATTATGTTTGCAGTTTCTACTTCAGCATCTCTGAAATACTTGATACTTCAAAAGTGGTGTGTGGGATGTAAAAGGGATAAACTGAAATACAGTGAATGCTGTCGCTCAAAAACACTGGTTTTGATTTGACAGGGATGTGAGCCTCTGAAAATCCTGACTGTGTGCAGTAGAGGTTTTTTCATTGTGTACCATTTAAAAATGAGTTTATTGGGCATGTAAGGTTACACTAGCTGTATAAACTTCCATTCTAGCCATATACATTCAGGACAGTTTTGCAACTGGTGAAAAGACTGACAAAACATGTTCTAGACACCTCACCAGTATAAGAATAAACACCAGCCCTGTTCTTCTCCTGTGCCACTAAGGAGAACATGCTGATGTCAACTTGCTGCTATTTTCTGCTATTAGCTTTGTATCCTAGAGGTATTCTTCTGTCCATTTTGCAGTCACCATCCTACCTGATTTCTACTCTGTTCTAGGACAAAGTATTCCAGCTGTAATTATCTGGAGAGCTGTCCACAATGGCAATTTGAAATTACATACAGTGTTTATACATTTTATTTTGCTTTCCAGAAAGACAGCTTCAAAGCTTAGAGAGCTAATACCTACTTCAGACTGTTCTTTCTTAAACTCTCAACCCTCAAATAACTAGAGGTAAGTATTTTCACAATAACTATAATGTATTTCTTAAATGACCAGGTCAAAAGTGTAGCTACAACTTTTTCGTATTCCTATTCTACTCCTTTGTAAATTCACCAAAACTAACCTTCTACTTTTCTTCACTTTCTGTATTCTGTTGCTATTGTTGTAAAATGCTTCTCAGTTGCTAAAGAAATTAATAGTAGCCAAATACAGAACAGGTAAATGTCCCTAGACACAGTGTATATTGCATAAACCCTAAAGAGTCAGATGTTTTATTTTTTTCTTGCCAATCCTTTTCTTTTCCTCAGCACAGGAAATCAATAAGAAACAGATTTTGTGACCCATAGAAGATGGCTAGGCTTATTTCCTTGAGAGAGCATTATGTTCATTTAATCATCTCAAAACTCATTTCAGAAAGAAGTGCCTGTAACATGAAAGACTAGTGGCTGATCAGCTGCTCAGCCAATTTTCTTTGTTCCTGAGAACATGCTTATCATGCAAACAGCTTCACTTAATGGCACTGACATCACGTGTCGTTACTTGGAACTTCTCAAACACGGGAAGTATGGCTTAGCACCTCACAATAAGAAACACAATTACCTCTTCAAGTTATTTTTAATCAAAAACTCTGAAATGGATTCTGATCATTTGAAAATGGTTAGATTTATCTGCTTAGTGTAATTTACTCTGGCTGCTTACCAGCTAAAGCAAACTAAACCTTGCTATAGCCTACTTCTCTACACAGTGGCCAAATTTTCATTGACTCCACTATTGTGGGAGTGTCAGGTTATCATGTTTTTGCCAGATCATCCTCTGTTAGACCTGAGTGAGTAAAAAATGAAGAAAACTGGTCTATGTATATCTAAATATGCCCTTCTCTTTTCCTAAAGCACAAGGTCCAACACTTCTCTTGGCAGTGTTTACCTTGTCAAGGCTGGCCCAAAGCCACAATTTGTCTACATACATCTTTCCGAAGGAGCGGTTCTTTCCTGTCAGACTCAAAACTGAATATTAAGCAGGACTTGCATCTGTGAGCAGAAAAGCAGCGATGTATACAAGGGACAGGGAATCTTTACTATTTGAGGTTGTTCTCAGCTGACCTGAGAAACATCAGAAAATGCTTGAATATGGGGTGGCTATGGGGCGAATAACCCCTTGGTGGTCTTTATACAAGTTGTATTGTATGAACGCATTGAAAAGTGTCTCTGTCTTCCCTCCCCAGACCAGACAAGATCCTCATCAAGTTGCCATGGAGAGACTTTCTGAGTGCAGATCCTTCCTTCCCGTGCATGTATCTCTGCTCCAGAAAGTAAGCTTTTGTAGTCCACTTAAGTTCAGTTAAGTCAATTCATATTTCAACAGTTTTCCTCCCAAATTTGGATATCTTTTTCCTATCCAAAGCTCAGCACAAAAGAAGTTTGTTTCTTTTGGGCTTGAGTGTTTTGAAGCGGTGACAACAACTTTGTGTGTGCTCACAATCCACCCAAATTACAGTTGCTTTCGGTAATCTTCCCTTTAGTAGTATGTGATTCAGAACTGCTGTATCCTTTTTTTTGTGTTTGTGTAAATAATTACCTGAAAAGACTCCCACGATGTTTTTGTTTTTACTTAGTTGCACAAGGGTCCTTGTATTCCTCTTCCTTTCTAGCGGTTTCTCTCTTCCCCCTCTCCTTCTTTTCCTTTCTTTCTGCTTAAAAAATGATCCCATGAAGATGGTGTGCAAATTACAACAAAATCTACAATCTAAACAAACAATTAAAACACCCTTGTTCAGTTTTCTTTCTGCTGTTTTGTGAATAAAATGGAGTGTGTGTATCCAGCAATTAAATAAACAGCATTCATGGGAAATCCTAATTTGTGATCCCACACTACCACTGGCTTCTTCCCTAGCTCTGAGCCACAGAATGTTAGAAGGCCAGCTTATGCCAAAATACACTCATCTGCTCATTTTATTTGGAGCTTGCACCTTTTTGCCATTGTCTTTCTTAGAAAGTGACTAAACCTAACACTGACTAGGTAACTCTGCCTTCTTTTACCTCAAATGATCATAATGTTTTCAAGTTTCTTGAGATTGTGACTGATTTGCATATTCTCTAGCAGTTAATTAACGATGTCACTTTCCCAGTGCCTTGAAAACAGTTTTCATTTTTTCCTCGGCAGGTCTCCAACAATTACCTCCCACATTTTCTGCTGCAGTCCTTTTTATTTCTTTAATGACAAATAATTGGACAGATTCTGAGTAATGAGGGTGACAGCCAAAGAACTGTTGCATAGGAGACGGCTGCTTGTTACAAGACACTTTTAGTGGTCTCTAAATCAGATAGACAAGTAGAGTAATGATCATCTTGCAGTAATGAGACACAATTAAGAATCACTGTAGCAAATGACAGAGCAGTTCATTGAACAATAACCTCCCTCTTCCTTTTTTCCAAAGAAGATCGAAGCTTAATTATAGCATCGCCATTTGCAATGCTATAGTTAAAGTTGTGTCAGCATTTCCATTATAAACCTGCTACTTTCAAGGGTTTATAACTCAGATGGAAAAAAAATTCTGCTTTGAGCTGTATATTTCATTGCAAAGCCCTTCCATTTGCTATTTAATTTTTATGATTTATTCATTTATCTTACAAAGTGGACCACATCCATGTCTGTTCTAAATAGGCATAGCTTCATTGGTGTGACTGAAGCTACAATAATTTGCATTTGCTGAGGATCCTGCTCAGATACTGTATAAGACCACATATACCAAAGCACAGAAACCTGGCATTTAAGATGAGGAGCAGCAAATGCTGGTTTTGAGAAAAAGACTCCTCTATGCTGCTTTTGTGATGGGGAGGAAAGAAGGGCACTCACTGTCTTGCAGAGATGAGTGTATACAGCCAGGTTCTCCAGAGAGCTCAGCTCCCATTTAAATATCTAAGTAAGTGGCCAACTTTTCTATATAATAAAAATTATGTTTCTGAGTGCTTATGTAACTTTGTCTGCTTCTGTGAGATTCACCCCTGAGGTGATTCTGATGTCATATTCTGTCATTCAATGCATATATCACTGGATTATTGTCATCACTGAATAGACCAGGCAGGAAGGAGAGGGTTGATTGGAAAGCAGGCACTGACTTATACATAAATATCCTCTGTAATGAACATATATTAAAAGAGAGTGTGAGAAAGAAGTAAATGGCAGCATAATGAGCTCTTGCAAAAATATGCTGTACTTGACTGTTTTCCTGAGTATGAGTGGCTATTTAAGTTGCAAGGGTGACAGAAGTAGCACAATCTAGTGAATTTCAAATAATGGCTAATCCTTCATATCTGCCTTGAACTCTTCCACCTTATCTCCACAATGAGTTAGAAATTGATGCTTCTGTCTTGCTAGTGAATTCACTGGTTGTTGGTCTTTGCTATAATCTTGAATTCATGTAAACAAGAGTAATTTGCATTTTATTATCTGTGTGCTTCAAAATTGATTATGGTTCTCTGCAAACCCTAACAGGGTGATAGGCTTTACTTTTTTGTGTAATCAGAAGAGGTAATTTGGATACATTATTTACCAATAAACCAGTTTTATGAAAACTCCATAATTAGAGGTCATCAGTTAATGTAACATACAGTAACTACTGTTCATTATACAAGCAAAATAAATTTTTTACATTATTGGTCAGATCCTAAGCCTGATACATCTGCTTTGATCTTTTGAAGCATAACTGCCAAAGTAAGTTAGAAATCCCTGTTTAGCTGTTTTGTGATGTAGAAGAATCATCCACTAACCAACAAGACTGGAATAGCTTACCCCTGTTTTGACTCCTTCCTCTGAAAATGAAGTTCACTGACAGGAAGGCCTTGAGTTTTCTGGCCACTATTGCGTGTCATTGCTCATTACCTTTGGGAATAATTGCAGCCTGGTGCAAACAGAAATGATATGGTGTTACTTGGATTCTGTTACACCTGCATTGAGCTGGAGGATGCCAAAGCAGGCCTTCAGGAGAAGACAATGGTTATAGAGAAAAGGCAGCCGTGCATTCCTCCTGTAATTGCATAGTTCTGCCAGTGCAAATAGACTGAAAATCTAGTTCAGTTGCTAAATATACCATGTAAATCTTGTATTAATTTTAGCCATTAGAATTAAAATGAAGAAAGGTTGAACCAGCTACTTCATATCTTCAAATCATTAAAATGTCACACACCAGCATTTTGGGGGGTTTATCAACTCCCCCAGCATCAACTGAGAATAGCATACTACTGTGACAAGCAGGACTGGGAAATTACTGAAGTATGTTGAAGATAATTTCATGTCACAACTACTCAGTGAACCAATTAGGAAAGGTGCTTTCCTCAACTTATTTGTGAATAGAAAAGGATTCATGAGAGATGTAAGGGGCTATCTTGGCCACACTGATCATGAAATGGTTGAGTAATGTGTAATGAGAAAAAAGTTCAGCAGAGCTACTACCTGGGATTTTGAGAGAGCCAACTTCAACCTCCTCAGGGACCTATTTAGCAGTTTCTCCTGGGAATCTGATTTCGAGGGCTTAGGGGTGCATGAGTGCTGGTCAGTCTTTAAGAACGACCTTTCAGAAGCATAGGAGCAGACAATTCCACTGTGTTGTAAGTCAAGCACATAGGGCAGAAGACGAGCTTGGTTGAGCAGGGAACTTCTCATGGAGCTCAGGACAAAAAAGAAATTGCATGATCTCGGGAAGTGAAGTGAGGCCTTAAGGGAAGTGTACAGATTTGTAGTTCTTTTATGCAGGGCCACAGCTCAACTAGAGGTGAAACTCGCCAGTGCTGTTTTAGATAACAAAAAAGGCTTTTTAAAGTATAGAACCATAGAATAGTTTTGGTTGGAAAAGACCTTTAAGATCATTGAGTCAAACAATTTACCTGACACTATCAAGTCCACCTCTAAACCATGTCCCTGAGAACCTCAACTATGTGTCTTTTAAACAGCTCCAGGGATGGTGACTCAACCACTTCCCTGGGTAGCCTGTTCCAATTCTTGACAACCCTTTCAGTGAAGAAGTTTTTCCTAATATCCAATGTAGACTTCACCTGGTGCAAGTTGAGGCCATTTCCTCTCTTTCTTTACTTGCTACTTAGTAGAAGACACCAACACCCTCCTTACTACAACCTCCTTTCAAGTAAGTCACTAGCAAGGAGAGGACTAAAGAAATATTGGACCAATACTTGATTGAGATGGTCACTTGGCAAGTAGGGATGAAGAAAAAGTGAAGGCATTCAAGGCTTTTTTTTTTTTGTCTCAGTCTTTAATACTAATAACAGATCTTGGGCTGCCCACTCCGCCTAGTTGGAGGACCATGACTATGGGAGCAGTGAATTTCCATTTCTTGACACTGAAATTTTGAAGGATGAGTTATATCAGTTGAATGTTCATAAGTCTATGGGGGTCTGGTGGAATTCATCCCAGAGTACTGAGGAGTTTGTGGATGTTACAGCAGGACCTCTCTTAATCATCTGCCAAAGGTCTTGGGAGTCTAGGAAGGTCCCTACTGCCTGGAAGGTGGCCAACATTATTGTAATTTACAAGGGCATGAGGGAAGACCCAGGGAACTGCAGACCTGTTAGTCTAACCTCAGTACCTGGAAAAATATGAAGACTGAACTGGGTGCTGTTGCAAGGCATTTAAAGGACAGTACAATCATCAGGCACAGTCAAGATGGATTCACAAAGGGAAAATCCTGCCTAATTTTATATCCTGCTACAATACCGTCACCTGTCTAGTGGATGAAAGGAAGATGGTAGATGTAGTTTTTCTGGATTTCAGTAAGGCTTTTGATACTGTCTCTCACAGCATCCTTCTGGACGAGGTGTCCAGCTGTGGGATGAGTGTGTTTACAATGTGCTGGATGAAGAACTGGCTGAAGGGCAGAGCTCAAAGGGTTCTAGTGAATGGGACTACATCTGGCTGATGGCCAGTCACCATCTGTATTCCTCAGGGCTCAATTCTAGGGCCAGTTCTGTTCCATATTTTTGTCAATGATCTGGATGCAGGAATTGAGTGTACCATTAACAATTTTGCTGATGATACCAAAGTGGAAGGTGCTGTTGTCTTTCTTGAGGGACAATAAACCTTGCAGAAGGATCTAGATAGTTTGAAGCATTGGGCAATCATCAATGGCATGAAATTTAACAATAAAAAATGCCAGGTTCTGCACCTGGGATGGAGTAACACTGAGCACAAATATAGACTGAAAGACAAAGATCTGAAGAGCAGCCCTGCAAAAAGGTATCTGAGGGTGCCGGTTGGCAGCAGCTCAGTATGAGTCAGCAGTGTGTGCCCTAGCAGTCTGGAGAAAAAAATGCATCCTGAGGTGCATCAAACACAGCATAACCAGCTGGTCAAAAAAGGTGATTATGCCAATGTATTCAGCACTGGTGCAGCTTTGCGTTGAGTGCTGTGTGCGGTTCTGGCCCACACAATTTAAGAAGCCTGTGAGGGTCCTTGAGTGCACCCAGAGGAGGGCAACAAAGCTGGTGAAAGGGCTGAAAGGAATGTCCTTTGAGGAGCGGATGAGAACTCTGGGTTTGTCTACTTTGAAGAAAAGGAGGCTGAGTTGCAACCTCATGTCTCTCTACAGCTTCCTGAGGAGGGGAATTGGAGAGGCAGGTGCTGAGCTCTTCTCCCTGGGATCCAAGGACAGGACGCATGGGGGGAATGGTTCAAAGATGTGTCAGGGGAGGTTCAGACTGGACATTAGGAATAATTTTTTTACCAAAAGGGTCAAACACTGAAACAGACTTCCTGGAGAGGTGCTTGCTGCCCAAAACCTGTCAATGTTTAAGAGGTGTTTAGACAATGCCCTTCCTAGTATGCTTTAACTTTTGGTGAGCTGTGAATTAGTTGGGCAGTTGGACTAGATGATCGTTATAGGTCCCTTCCAACTGGAACTGTTCTGTTCTGTTCTGTTCTGTTCTGTTCTATTCTATTCTATTCTATTCTATTCTATTCTATTCTATTCTATTCTATTCTATTCTATTCCGTTCTGTTCTATTCGGTTCTGTTCTATTCTGTTCTGTTCTGTTCTGTTCTATGCTATGCTATGCTATGCTATGCTATGCTATGCTATTCCTATCCTATTTCTATCCTATTCTATCCTATTCTCATTGCTACATTCCCAGGAAGATTTTTCCTTGATTAAGAAGAGTAAGCTTCAGATAAAGATTTTTAGAGCTGTGGCAACTATTGTAAGATTACTATGCCCCTTGCAGCTTGTTTGCATGTCATGTATTTAGCATGCAGATTGTGCTGTAGGGCGTTGGTCTGTGGCCGGGTTTATAGCGCATATGAAAAACTTGAATAGAGTTAACTTTTAATGTTGAATATGCTTTGTAAAATATGTAACAGTTATATCACAGAATCTTACCTGTATATCCAGAATTAAGGCAGACCTTAAGAGAAATGCAAAGATATCAAAGATCAGACATGAAGTCAGTATGTGACTTCAGCTTTAACTTTTTCTCTAGTAACTTATATGTTCTTCCTTTTTTTTAAACACAGGAAAGTTATCAGGTGTTTCCAGTAACCAGATTATGTGAATCTGAATATGTGAAAGCTGTGATGAAGACTGTCATATATTTTACATTTTGGAGATGATGTAGAACTTTTATTTACAAGTTGAGAGAGAATAATAAAACAAATATATTCCAGTTATTTACTTTTTTTTTTCCCATAGAGCCTTTTTTTCACTTACACAGCCGTCCTGGTTTTGTCAAAAACAAGACCAATTTATCTTTTAGTGAATTTTCCTTTCAGCTAAGTTCTTCTAAGCAACTGCACTTTTCTGAAGCTGCCTACATATTTTTGTAAACAGAAGCAATGGTATGCAAGGTCGCTGATAAATTTTGCATGTCCCATAAGCAAGAGGGGCGTATTTGCAAGGAGGGGCGAACAGAACAGGTGACTAAAACTGACGAACTAAGTATTCCATCCCATCCACATCATACACCCTATAAAAGTGGGAGATCACGAGGGTCTCGCTCTTTTCAACTATGGCCAGCAACTGAAGAGGACTCTGCCTGCTGTCCCTGCCATCCAAGGCCTGGTTCCAGTGAATCCTGAATCCAGTTCTGGTTTGCTGCAGAGTCCAACCCAGGACTTCCGGATGCCTGCCCTGCAGCTACTGGAGCAGTGCAGAGCTGGGAAATTCAAGATTTGGTTTGCATATTTTGTATTATTTTCTCTATTTTATTAGTAGCATTAGTAAAGCATTTTTAATTTTTTCCAACTTGCAAGTTTTCTCTCTCTTTGCTTCCTATTGCCTTTCCTTGGTGGGGAGGGCTGGGGAAAGGGGAGGGGGCTGACTGAGAGCATCTGCCATGGTTTATTGTTGCCCTGCAATTAAATGGTGACAACAGCTAAATGTCAGCTTTTACGACAAAGGAAAACATTAAAAGGAAGATCTATGTGAATACTGCAAGGTTAACAGCATTTAAATATATGAACTTACATTGTCCGTGAGAACAGCATTATTGGGAAAATACTGGCAATTTTGTTAGTTTCACAAATGAATCTGGAATATAATGCTTTGCTCAATGGACAAATCTACGTTAACATGTAAGAGAGCTGAAGAAAATATATCTTTATTTTAGTATTTCACACTTGTAAAGAGAGACAGCTTTTGACTATTAATTTTAATGAATCATGGAATCATTTTATCTCACTTGCTTTGTTTACACAATATCACACTTGGAGTGGGAAAAATATGAGTTTGCCTTATTTGGTTGTTTGAACTTCACATTCAGAGTACTGTAAAAAGACCTGGTAGCTCTATTGTTTTTCTCTCACTTAAGCCTCTAAGGTACGATATGCATGCCCAGTAAAACCTAAGAATAAGCCCTTTCAAAGAGTCCATAAACTGGGCATCCAAAAACTGAAGGTCTTTCAGTAGTTAATTTTTAAATTTGTGTTTTGCAAATATTTCTACTTGATGATTACAACTGTTGATCCAGTTGTACATGAGAACACTCAAAAAATATTAAGATTTTTATATGCTGCCCCATTCACAGAATCAAAGAATGGTTGAAACTGTAAGCGACCTCTGGTAGTCATCTTGTGCAACCCATCCACTCGAAAGAGGAGAGCTGGAAGGTGCTGCCTTTGCTCAGTGCTCACAGCTGCTGCTCTTCCCCACACCAAAGCTCAAAGAACAAGCCAGAAGTCCTGCTGGAGTCTGCACGCCTTGCATGTGCACCCACAGGAGCCCTGGACAAAGTGAGGGGGAAGCGAAGCTGCAGCTGCTGAAGACAAAGAGGCCCTGGGCAAATACAGCTGCTCCCTGGTGACTTTGCACAGCTGTCAGGGGCTGTTCCTCAACAGCCACCCCGTTAGGAAAGCTGATGCGGTTTCAAAGGTGGAAAGCCTGCTCTGCAGGACACTTGCTACCTTCTTGTGGCCTTGTGAGTGGGTTTTCAATTCAGGCTTCTCAGGTCCTGTGGGGAGAGGCTGGTACCTCCAGCACAAAGATCCAGCAATGGGCAGCCCAGCAATGCAGTGGGGGAGCTCTGGTGAGCTCCTTGGTGCCAATGGAATGCCTCAATTTGGCTCTTCCAAGGGCTCCTCTCATGGGAGAAAGAACTGCCCCCTTGTCACTGGAGGGAAAGCCTCAGAAAGAGATCATGAAATGGTTGAGGCTGGAAGTGGAGGTCCCCATGTCCAAGGTTGCCAGTTGGGGTAAGCATGTTCACATAGAGCAGGTTGTCCAGGACCCTGTCCAGACAGCTTTTGAAGATCTCCAAGGACAGAGATTCCAACAGCTCTCTGGGGAAGCTCTTGCTATGCTCTGTCATTCTCACAGTAAAAGAGTATCTCCTCATGTTAGGGAGGAACCTGCCTTGTTTCAGTTTGTGGCCATTGTCTCTTGCCCTGTGTCATGGAAGCACCCCAAAAATCAATTTAGGCAGGTGATAAGCTCCAAAAAGACTTTATTCTGAGCACAATTGTCTAGCAGAGAACCAACAAGAAACAGGGTTCATCCAGTGTTCAGCACTCTGGCAACATTACAATACACAGGTTTGGATACCAGTTAGGAATTCAGTTGCTACATAGCTGATTCAGACTCAAGGGCTCTCGAAACTTTAGAATGATGATTCAAAATGTGCATCTATCCATTCACAAAGAGGCACAAGTCTCAAGAGTACCCAGAAGATATAATTGCTTACCAATAAGGGAAGGTGTCTCTGTCCTCGAGGAAATTTTCTTAGATGGTGTCCCAGTTTAAGGAGAATCTTCCACTGCAGATCCACTAATCTAAGGAAGACCAACTGTCCTGGTTTTGTTAAAAACAAGACCAGTTCTCTTTTAGTGATTTTTCCTTTCAGCTAAGTTCTTCTAAGTGCCTTCTGAGTAACTGCACTTTTCTGAATTTTTGCCTGCATGTTTTTCGGACACTGTGCTCGAAACTAATAAGAGTGACCAATGGAATGCTGAAGAAGCTCATTTGTTGCTACGACAGCTAAGAATTCTGATAACATCCCATAACTGAGAAGGGCGTGTTTGCAAGGAGGGGCAGACAGAACAGATGACTAAAACTGACCAACTGAGTATTCCATCCCATAATCTTTATACACCCTATATAAGATGAGACCACGAGAGTCTTGTCTCTCTTCGGGCATCTAAAGAGGACCCTGTCTGTCTGCCTGCGATCTATAGGCCTCAGGCCCTGCATCCCTGAAATCCAGTTCCTGGTTTGCTGTGAAGTCCTGCCCATGACTTCCAGTTGCTGTCCCCACAGCTGCTGGAGCCATGACAGCTCCTGGCTCTGCCACTGCTGGAGTGATGCCAACTCCATATGGGACATTCAAGATTGGTTTTGTACATTTCGTATATGTTCTCTATCTATTAGTAACATTAGTAAAGCCTTTAAAACCCTTCCAACTTGAAGTCTAAGTCTCCCTTCCTTCCTTCTTACCTTCCTTATCATCTTTCCAATCTAAGGAAAGGGTGGTGGGAGGGTAAGGGGGTAAGAGGGAGCATCTGCCACGGTTTATTGTTGCCTTGCTTTAAACCTTGACACCAACCCAAAGGAGGTCTCTGGCAAGCTCCATTTAGACCCCAGTTGAATATGATCTGTGGTCATTTATGGTAGTGTTCTAGAAACGTTTCTCACCAAGGTTTTTCATTGGTCAAGGGCCCTGTCTGTCAACCAAGGGGCATGTTAACAACCGTAGGGGTATATCAGTCTAGAAGTTTCTAGTGCTTTTGAGGTGGGGGAGTGGGGAAGTGCGCCTGCCACACCGTCACTGAGTGCCTCACTAAAGAGCCTGTCTCTGTCTTCTCTACAGCCTTCCTTCAGGTATTTGGAAACCTTGATATTTGGAAGCCTTGATGAGAAGATCCCTCCCTGAGTCTTCTCTTCTCCAGGCTAGGCAGTTGCTGCTTTCCCAGTCTTTCCTCCTGTAGGAGACGATCCAGTCCCTTCATCAGCTGCATGGCCCTTTGTTGGACTCTATGGAAGCTCCTTGTCTCTCCTGAAGTGGAGAGCCCTGAACTGAACACAGTAAGTACTCCAGCAGTGGTCTCACCAGTGCTGAGGAGAGGGAAAGGATCACCTCCCTCAACAGGCTGGCAAGACTTCATATGCAGCCCAGCATATCTCTGGCACTCTTTGCCATATGGGCACAGTGCTGACTCTTGTTCAACTTGCTGTCTACCACCACTCCATGTTAATTTCTGCAGAGGTGTTTTTCAACTGGTTGTCTGCCAGCCTATGCTACTGAAGGGATTTGTTCCTCCCTAGTGGCAGGACTTCGCATTTTCCTTTGTTAAACTTGAGCTTTCTGTCAGTCCATTTCTCCAGCCTGGCGAGGTCCCTCTGGATAGCAGCATGACCTCTATCAAGACTTCATGCCATTGATCACCACCTTCTGGGCCTGACTGTTCAGCCAATTTTCAATCCACTTCACTGTCTTCTCATCCAACCAATACTTCAACAGCTTCTCTGTGAGGATTTTATGGGAGACACTGTCACAAGCCTTACTGAAGTCTAGATGGAAAATACCTGCTTCCCTCCTTTTCTCTACCAAGCCAATCATTTAACCATAAAAGATTATGACAGAATTACGCAATGGTCGAGATTGGAAGGAACCTCAGGAGGTCATCTGGTCCAAACCTCCTGATGGGGTAAGGAGTGATATCAGGCTTGCCTGTGACATGCTGTGGGAGATGACACCAAGCATAGAGGGGCAGAGTGAAGCGGGCTTTAAAATGATGAGCTCGGGCAGTGGGGTCCAAAGTGGCAATATTCACGCCGTCACATCCAACTGGGGAATAAGCCAGACCTAGCAGAGCAGCAACAAATGTATATTCCTTAGCTGCCTCCCAAGATGAGAACCAGAAGGCCAAGCACCTCAAGGGTGCATATGGCTGTGGTGGATCCTCATGCACCCCTCACGAGAAACCCACATGCTTGAAGTGTCTATACACCAACGTGCGTAGCTACCTGTCATTGTTTCCACCCTCTGTATGCTTCCTTTTTGTGTTTGAGTTTGGCCAGGAGCTCCTTGTTCATCCATGCAGTCCTCCTGGCATTTTTGACTGACTTCATATTCATTTGGATGGATTGCTTTTGAGCTTGTGAGTTTTGAATATTAACCAGCTTTCTTGGAACCCTCTTCCATCCATGTCCTCATCCTAGCGGACTCTTCCAAGCAGATCCCCAAAGAGAGCAAAGTCTGCTTTACTGAAGTGAAGTGTTGTGAGTTTCCTTTTCACTCTCCTCCCTGCTCTCAGATCCTGAACTCTACCATCTCATGGCTCCTGCAGCCAAGGCTGCCTTTGACCTTCACTTTCCCGATGAGCCCATCCTTGTTTGTAAGCATGAGGTCCAGCAGGACACCTGTGCTTGTTGGGTCTTCTGTCACTTGGAGGAGGAAGCTATCACCAGTGCAATCCAGGAGCCTCCTGGATTATAATATTGCCCTGTTATCTTGTCCCCTCAGCAGTGAAACAGTGGTTGAAGTCCCTGTGACAGATGCGCCCACCCCAATAAGGACCAGGGCTTTCAACATGGCAACTGCTGGCTCTTTCGTGCCCTTATTTTCATGTCCCACCATGGCAGCTGTCATGTACGCACCTTAGTCAGGTGCTGACCATCATATACACACTGGAGTACAGTGACCCCACTCGTGTAAACCCCTTGATCAGGGAAGCAAGAGAGGTGGAACCCTTTGGTCAATAGGCAGTGTTCACAGCCAGTGGGGCACCTCAGCCTAGAGAAGCTTCTTGACAGTGCCCAGATGTGACCAGAGCTCAGATCTGAGCAGCCTATAAATGGGGCCTCTGCTGGAGACTCCCTTTGAGTCATTTGCCTTGGTGCAACAGGACTGTGATCAGAACGTCCCCCACTTAGATAAGGACACTATCTAAGTAAAGCTCCCAGCACTGTGTGTCCTCATCTCCCCATGTGGTGTGATTGTATGTTCTGAGTATATTCTTGAGTGAGCCCTCGCCCTCCCACACCACGCCCAGGTGAGTGATTATTTCTTCTGAGTACCCTTGAGAGTGTTTCCCCTTTGTGAATGAGTGTGTGCACTCTTTGTGTCATAATTCTTTTGTGCCATTGTGTAGTGATAATACACTGACTAGTACTATGAACTTGTAGTGGTGTGTTAAATGTTAGAGGAGTGCTCATTGGTTACGGATTGTCCCTGTTTTTCATTGGTGTCTGTTGTTTGCTTTGGCATTGAGAAATAAAATTTTGTTTGATTTTACCCTTGGTTTGGATTAGTTCTAGTGTACCTCCATGACAATTCCCTAGGAGAACTAGGGCCTGTGAATGTGAGGCTACTCCAACATGTCTGCAGAGGGCCTGATTCACTTGTTCTGCCTGGTCAGAAGACCTATAGCAGACACCTGCTCTAATGTCACCTGTCCTCTCTTTAATCCTAACCCATAAGATCTCATTTGATTCTTCATCCATCCCCAGGCAGACCTTTATGTACTCTAGCTGCTCGCTCACATAAATGGCAACTCCTGTTTGTCTTCCCATCCTGTCCTTCCTAACAAGCTTGTATTGCTCCATTGCAAGACTCTAGTCATCGGAGCCGTTCCAGCACATCTTTGTGACCCCAGTAAGACCATAGCCCTGAAACTGCAGGCAATCTTTAATTTGTCATGTTTATTCTCCATACTGCATGCATTAGTATACTGGTACCTTGGAGAGGCACCCCAGCATATTAAGTGCCTGGAGAAGGTTTGGGGGATTTCTCCATGATGGTGACTTGTAGGTACTTCCTTGTTTACATGAAAAAAGTTCCATTTTGTTTATTTTGTGATCCTTTCTTGTCACATCACCCCATGCCCTTTGCTTCGCAATCCTGTTGGTTGCTCCCTCACAGGACTGCTGGTTAATCTCTCTCTCCCCCACCATTCTCTAATTTAAAGTCATTTACCTTGCTCAATGAGGTGAATCCCATCTCTTCCAAGCAGACTCTGATCTGCAAACAGGCCCCCATGGCCAGAGAATCCCAAGTCCTGTCACCATCACCAGTTCTGCATCCAGTTATTGATTTGTTCCACTAGTGCAGTTCTTCTCAGGACAGTCAAGCATGCTTGTGCTCATAACATTGATAAATAAAGAGTTGGGACTTCTTCAAAGTACTAGGTGGCAAACTAAAATTGCCCTTTTGTTGTCATACAAGATTCATGTATTCTCTATACTATGGAAGATACCTTATTTTGAAGTGCCTTTAAGACTTGGGGCTGGAAGAGGTAATGCTTAGGTATGCTTTCTGCGTTGCTATGGACAGTTCTGGTGCTGTTGCATCTTTTGTGCCCTCTTGAGAGTTCTGTATATATTTTAAAATAGCACTATACATGTCAAATACAAATCTTACAATAAAACTTTTTAAACATAGGTCAGCCCTCTGAGGAGAAGGGGAAATCACATGAAATGTTTTCCTTTTTTCCCAACAGTAGATTTGAAAGCAGTAGGGAATATTTCTTCTTTCTACAATAATCTGTGTAAGAAAAATGGTTGCCCACTTTGCACCTTCATGGTCCTTTTACTGCTAATACATCAAATTCTGAATCATTCTAAGCATGATGTGATGTGAACAGTTTTGGAAAGAAGCTATGGGCTCTATTTGGTCTGTGTGGACTGTGTTCATTGACTTTAAATGCACCATTGTAAAAATTGAATTTGCCTCAGCAGCTATGTAACGTTAGCTCTTCAGCACTTGGTGAATAGCTTAATTTGATCAATAAAGCCTGAAAATGAAAGGGACTTATTCAGCAGATACTGACACATTTAAAGGTAAATAAAGACTGAGTTCATCTTTAACTGCTACTGTGTATGGAAAAGGGTGATTACATTAAAAGTAAAATAAACCCATGCCATAACTTTGACTTATTTGATGGCTTCTACAAAATCTACAGTGTTAAATATATAGCTAAGACTATGCTAGAAGACACTCCTTAAAACTTGTTCTATCCTTGTCCTGCCTTTTTCATAGGTAGTACATATGTGTATGTATGCATGCATGTATAAATACACATACTTGTTTAAAAAAACTACGATTTTCAAAGCAGATGGGCCCTTCTTTCCTCATTGTAATGCTCCAATGCCTTTTTAGTCTCAATTTTCACTGGTAAGGTTTACCCACCTGCCTTCTGGGCCCCTAGGCCTACTAACAAAATCTGTGTGAGTAAAGCAAGTTAGGGACTGCTAAAGTTAATTAGAGATATAGAACTCCATAGGATAAGATGGGAAACATCCAAAAGTGATGAAGGAGCTAGCTAATGTCATTGTGAGGTGGCTTTCTGTCACCTTTAAAAAGATCAAACACTTTGAAGGGAAGTTCCTGATGACTGGAAGAAGGCAAGTGTTGCAACCACCTTCAAGAAAGGCAAGAGATAGGATCCAGGCAACTACAGGCAACCTGGAAAGGTTGAAGAGCAAATCCTCTTAGATGATATTTCTAAATACTTGAGAATCAAGAAGGCTGTTGTCATACGCCAGCATGGGTTTACCAATAGTAAATAATGCCTGACCAATCTGACTGTGTTCTATGGTGATGTGACTGACACTAGGAACAAGGCAGTAAGTGTTGTATACTTGGACTTTATTAAGACTTTTGACAGTTTCCCAGTCTCATTGTCACCAACTTGGTGGCATACAATCTGATTAAGTGAATGATAGGTGATTGGAAAATTGGCTGGACTGCTGAACTCAAAGAGTCAATAACCGTGGCACAAAGTCCAGTTGGCAGCCAGTAAGTAGTGGCATCCCTTAAGGATCAATATTGTGAACAAAGCTGTTTAATGTCTTCATTAACATCTTGGATGATAAGATAGAGTACATCCTCATCAAATTTGTGGACAAAACCAGATTGATTTCATTGGTCAGTACACTGGAGAGCAGCAACCCTAGCCAAAGAAAACTGGACAGGCCGGAGAGATGGACTGGCAGGCATTTAATGGAGTTGAATAAATGCCAAGTCCTGCATCTGGGATGCAATAACACCACATAACAACACAGGCTGAGGACCAGTTGGTGGGGAAACAGCTCTACAGAAGAGGACCTGGAGGTCCTAGGGGGCAATAAGTTGAATATGAGTCAGAGAGGCCACTTGCATGCTCAGCTATATTAGAAAAGTGCAGACAACAGGTGTGGGGAAGTGATCCTCTATTCGGCACTTGTGAGATTATGTCTACAATACTGTGTTTAGTTTTGAACCCTCAGTACAAGAATAATATTGATGTACTCAAGTGAGTCCAGTAGAGACCACAAAGATCGTCAGGGGGTTTGAGCAGATAACATAGGAAAAGAGGCTGACAGAATGGAGTCTTTTCAGCTCAGAGAAGAGAAGGCGAAGGGGAGACCTTATCGCTGTCTCATAGCTATGTAATGTAAGGATAGAGAGAAGATGGAGCCACACTCTTCTTGGAGGTGCATGCTGGTAGGAGGAGAGGTAATAGACACCAGTTGGACTGTGGATATTTTTTTTTTTTTTTTCCCATGAGGATGACCAAATCCTGGAACAGACAGACAGGGAGGGTGTGGAATATCTATCCTTGGGGGTGTTCAGTACTCCTCTAGACATGCCCTTGAGCAGCCTGATCCAATTAGATCTGCTTTGTGCAAGAGCTTTGTCCAATCACCTCTGGAGGTCTCTTCCGCAATAAATTATTCCGTGATTCTACAGACATCACTGAAATTCATGTTTTCAAGTGTTTAGTGCAAAAATTAGGCTTTGCAAAAATTAGACCCTCTGCTAAAAATTTCCAAACCAATATATATATCCATAGCATACATCTGAAAACACTAATTGTGTTAAAGAACATACAACTGATCATTTAAAAAAATGGAAGACTCAGTGGTGAGTATACAAATTGAAAATATCCAGAAGAATTTAATGTACTATACTAGCACTAGCTCAGCTCCATTATATAATTTCTGTTCCTTACATTTCCCTTAAATTGATTTTTTTTTTTTTAGATAAACAACACATGCCTGCTGCCTTAGTTCTAAGTAGGTATGTGGAACACATTAACAATTTGAGACTAAATAATATTTCTATTCATTACCAAACCATTTTCTCTACAACACTTCTCAAAAGTGTTCCCTGTCCTGTGTACATGTGTATAATCACATGTATCTTCTAAAGACCAGCAATTATCCCATTTCATAACTTCTTGATACTTTTGAATTTGGATTATAATAAGACAATATACTTTATTCAGCAGATTTGTTTTAATCTAATTACATAGGTGAATAAAAATTGCTGCATGCTGTTGCATCTAATGTAAGTTATCTATTATTCACACCACATTTACTTTTAATATTCATGCAGATTCCCTTTGACATAACCTACTGTGTCACAGTTAATCCAATAAAGATAAAATATAGCTCAGCAAAACACCAGTCGATTCCAGCATTCTGGTAATTATTAAAGACTGTTTCACACTGGTTCCTTCAATCAATGCATTTCCCCTTGGATGTGATAGTGTTCCTCTTTGAAGCTTTCAATCCTCCCAGTGGATTCAGGGGAACATTCAGGCATTTTTAAAAGTCTCTGGGTCTCTGAGGCAGTTCAAAGAGCACAACAAGCCATCACTGGTTTATCCTCAAAGGCTGACACTGTCTGTTTGATGTATGGTGACTTAAAAAGTCATCTCTAGCAAAGCATGTGTTTGCTACCAGTCTATTGAATCAGCCATTTATCAGCTAATCTGTATGCACCCAGCATGCCTGCTAAGAGATCCAAGGACAGAACATAGTCTCCTCCCAGACCTACTGTTGATTTGATTTCCCTCTCTAATTTTGTAGTGGTTTTGGTGTCCAGTTATTGAAGCAAGCTTTTACCTTATAATGGAAATGTGTATGCAGCATTCTCGTGGCTGTGAGTTTTTGTGTAGGAGCTGAGAGCTGAGATTTTGCAGTGATGCAGTTCCAGCAGGACTTGCCTTTTACTTGATCCTCCGTAGTCTGCAACCGTTGCCTGCCAGGGTTCATAAGACACATATGGTGCTGTAGATATTTTGCTTTATACATTTTATCTGTAGAGCTGCCAAGGTTGAGGCAGTAACATTCAAGCATGAGTGATTTTATAATTAAGATCATCAGTGGTGTTTCATTTTTTTATTGGTCAGCAATTGACCATTGCTGCCTTTTGTCACTTGATGAGG
Organism: Caloenas nicobarica; assembly: GCF_036013445.1. Lineage (NCBI taxonomy): Eukaryota > Metazoa > Chordata > Aves > Columbiformes > Columbidae > Caloenas > Caloenas nicobarica. The sequence goes on from NC_088284.1 coordinate 55,112,230, forward strand.
GAGTATGAATATTTTTGTATTCTATATTCTATATTCTACTATGTACCACAATCTGGAAGAAATAAACTAGTAACAGTTAGAATGTGGTGCACATTCTTCATAGGAATGTTCCTAGGTAGCTGTTGCTAGAGCTGAGAGGGCACTCAAGATTTGTCCTATCACACAAACCCAAACATATTAAAAACTTTTCTACATAAGGAAGAACTTGATTTCTTTTTTGATAAGTGGCTATTTCCCTCTTGAAACAGTGGTGGTGTTGGTGATTTTGTCCTCCATCATAGCTTCTAACATTCCTTGCAGGTACAAGAAAGATGAACATTTGTGAACCCTGTCAGCTTGTCACAGACCAGCAGTCTAATTCTTGATGATGATGTGTATTGGCCATTTCTGTGACCACATAAGGGCAGAAACGGTTTCCTTGTAGCTTTTTCTACAATCTTTCTTTTGGAAAAAGTATGTCCGAAGTCAGTGAACCATATTATGGTACTGACTTAGACTATATTTCCTTTCACTCTTGCCCTGAAGGAGGGCCAGTGACACATAATGGATATGATGGCCAGAGTGGATATGAAGGACAACATGGTGTGATCTTCTGATATGCATTCAGCTTAATGTTTTTTGGAAATGCTATCTGCATGGCTGCCAGGCACAAACTTGCCTTTACACTTGTCCAAAGACTGAGGAGGATGGGAAAGTTGTGTCTCTATCTCTTGTTATTCCACTCCTGGTGGTGCCACTGGGACATTTATGAAATTTTTAAACGTGTTTGGACTTTCATTGTGGACATACTTTACAACTCTTAATGTGTTATAAAAGTGAGCTTTGGTCTGACTTTTTTGTAGGACAAGCCTCTCAGTTACAATTATCTCCCTAAACCAAATGAGATTCTGAATTACATTGCAAAATATGGTGTGTGAACATCAGTTTTTTTCCTTGCTTGCTTTTAACATCACATGGTTTGCCTCAAAATTTTATTTGTATGAACTAAAAACCTTTGCTCCCAAGTTATTAGTCTTGCCAAATCTATTATTGCTTCTACTATTAATCTACCTGGTGATCTAATGTTTTTTTCCTCAAAAAGTGCCTGAAAGCACTGTTCTGGATTATGCTATTACTATTACTTGCACACAAGGTTGAAAAAGTCTACTTGGAACAACATTAAATGCTACTGGATGGTTCCAGTGTAAAAGAGTGTACAGGATCATGAAGAAAATACCTGAACAATTAATGTCAAGAAGACATCATGCACCATATTGTTCGTGGAGAATGCAAAACTGGTGTATTTGACAAAAGAAAAGTATATTAAACAGGTTCATAAAACTTTTTTTTTTAAATATTGAGGGTTTTTTCCTATGAATTTCTGCTTTTGTTATATTTTCCTTTTAAATTCCCTTTCTAATTTTACTGACTTTCCACTTGCTTATTCGAGAAGCATCAGATACAAAGATATAAGGCTACTCAGCGGTATTCACGAGATGTGGGATTCTGAAACCAGCAGTTCTAGGCAAGTGGGACTACCAGGTTGACTTTTGTAATTCCTTGAAAAATGTAAGCTTTGCTGCTCAGTAGGACTGAATCACCAACATCATTGCAAGCGCACATGCCATTTGCAAACTTCCCATGTGGACTGCCTTGACTAAACTAAAGAAAACAAATGAGCCTGCTGAACTGTCACTCTGGGGCTAGGGAATAGTACAGCTGGGTATTTATACTATCTCATGTCCTCTGTGGAGTAACACAAAGAAGATTTGTAATGTATACTCATATATAGAGTGCACTTCAAAGCTTTTGCGGATCTAGCTAAAACCATGCTCTGGACTTAAAAATTTCACTCTCCTATCTATTCTTTCTGAGGAAAAAATTGAGAACTGTGGAGAAGTGTTTCTTCCTTCTCCCTCTCCCATCATCTCCACATTTAATCTCCTTAGTTGAGGGACAAGCAATCTCAAAATTCATCACTTGCTGATACCTCTCTCAAGTCTAATCCAGAGTTACTGCTCTGGTCTGCTGCCTATTTCTGGAGCCCATCCTCTGCAGCATTTGTCTGTCAGTCTAGAAGATGCACCTTAGAAAGCTGGGCTTGCATGGGGAGATAAAGCAAATGTGTAGCAAAGCAGGAAAGAACTGAGAGTTAAGTAAGCAGTGGAGCCTAAAGGAATGCTGATTTAGCTAGCTGGTTGTCAGGTACTAGTTCATAGAATGGTTGGGGGAACTGCACAAGCACCAAAAAAAACCCAGACAGGTGACAAAATCCCACAATTCTGTTTTCATATAGCTTAGGTACAGCCGCCACATGCTGTAGAGGGATTTCAAAGAATCTTGTCTACCATTTTTGTATCATTTAAGCCCACTTTATGAATATCAACTGTTGAGTCAATTCATGTCTGCGTTATATTTTACTGTACTACTGTTTCTGTTTACACAAACAGAAAAATGTTTTCACAAATACTAACTAGATCTTAAACTTCTACCTAATACAGTAAATGTTTATGGACATTTAGTTTATACTAGCTCTGTTTCTTCCTAAGTTTACATAACTTTTAGAATTAAATGTAGAGTAAGGTAGCAGAAAATCTTTCAAATCCCTCCTTCCTAAGGGACTAAAGATGAAAGTACACATGCTGGCTTTATAGAGATTTTTTTATCTGCTCCTGAAGTTTCTACAAAAGCTTGCTGCTGACCAGGAAACTAGGTCATGCAATTGTTCTTCAATAAAGATGATCTTTTGATGTGTCTCAGTAGCAGCCTTTCTTTAACGGAAGTCCTGCGGTTTGAGCTCTTCACAAATCGAGCTTCATGCCATAGGTATTTCTTTTGCTTTAATGAAATCTTTCCATCTGACTTAGGTTTTGTGATTGATGTGTTCTGTTCATGCCATGAGGTTATTCTATGTTGCATTTATTTAATTATTGAAATACATTTTCAGATGGACTCTCCTAAAGTTCAGATATTTACAATGACTTCAGCCTAGTTAACACCTCAGATATATTATAGATAGCCAGGGAGGGGACACTAAACACTAACAGGCAATGAGTGGTGACAAATAGCCATAAAATTTAGTTCAGGAGCATTTTTAGAAACCTAATTTCTCAAGAGGCCATGATTTTTAAACTTTCTAATAGTAAGAAGAAATGAGATACTGTTCTGTTTTGGTAACTGTTTAAACTGACTATGTTAGCAAATTATGTAGTGAAATATGTATAACTCATTTTATCGGGTACCCCTTAGTATGGATATGAATTATGAATCAATGAAAAGAACTGTCACTGACTAAGTTACCATGATATTAATAGGATAGGAAGGCAAAGTTGGAAGCCTCTGAGATAAATTTCATTATAAAATCCTTGTGCTTTTAAGAATAATACATGCATGCCACATACACAAACACAAAGAAATTATTTACGAATAAGTCTTTTGACTTCATTTCAAATAATCTAATCAGTCTTTGAGGGCTCCCATCAAATAAAGCTCCAACTCAAATCATTCAACCTGGGCAAAAATACATCAACACGCAGCTAATCCTGTCTACATCAACATCTTTGAATATATAAGCCATTATAAAACTCCAACTATTTATTTTGTTAAAGGAAAAGGCTTTTTCTGTTTGCTATTCTGAGCCTAGGAATTTAAGCATTGTATAGCAACTATCTTACTATGCTTTTAGCATGGCTAAATAAAACACTGTTGAACACATTTATTCATCAACAGAAACATTTTAGTAAGGTGTATGTCTGCTTTTCTAAAGTTTAAGCTGTTGAATGTCTTGCAAGAGCCATAATACAGTTGTGGTTGACTATGAATGTGTATAAGATTCACTTCATATTATCATTGAAGCAAGGACTTAAACTCTTATCTTTCCACTGGTTTTGTTTAAACTTAATATCAAGGCTTACTTATGTAAATCTAGGGGCAATCCAAGTAGAGTTGCCTTCTGTTTTGTGTGTTCAGATGGAAAATACCTTCCCCCTTCAGAAACACCATGGTCCTTGTATAATATATATTGAAGAGAGAATATGTTTCTGTCTTCCTCTTGATTTGCAAAAACGCATGAACTTCTTTTGCCTACTGCAGTTTATTGATTAAGAGCAGTTCTGGGCTTCATTTTATGCTGGAACTCAGTGTGGGGCCAACTCCAGTCATGATGAACCGCAGCAACTACTTTATGCCCCAAGGGTCTGATGGGGTCTTGGCTGCCTTGAAGTGTCCTGCTCAGGACTGCTCTTGTTCTGCAACCTCAAGCTCTGAGGTAGGGAAAGGGCTTCTCAGAGCTAGGAAAAGGTCAGGGTATTGCTGCAGTCAAACAGTGGACATGGAGAGCTGGATCCTAACATGAGGAGAAGCTGTGTGTAAAAAGAGTCATTCCAAGCTACATTGTAAGCACTTCTTTCTGAATCAAGCATACCAAATGTGCTGGTTTGGGCTGGGATAGAGTTAATATTCTTCACCATAACTAGCATGTTTTGGATTTGTGCTGAAAACAGTGTTGATAATACAGGGATGTTTTAGTTTTTGCTGAGCAGTGCTGACACAGAGTTGAGGCCTTTTCTGCTTCTTGCACCACCTCACCAGTAAGTGGGCTAGGAGTGCACAAGAAGTTGGGAGGGGACACAGCTGGGACAGTTGACCCCAACTGACCAAAGGGATATTCCATACCTGTGACATCATCCTCATTGTATAAAGCTGGAGGAAGAAGAAGGAAGCAGGGAATGTTCAGAATGATGGTGTTTGTCTTCCCAAGTCACTGTTACACATGATGGAGCCCTGTTGTCCTGGAGATGGCTGAACACCTGCCTGCCACTGGGAAGTAGTGAATGAATTCCTTGTTTTACTTTGCTTGTGTGCACAACTTTTGCTTTACCTATTAAACTGTCTTTATCTCAATTCATGAGTTTTCTCACTTCATTTTTCTGATTCTCACCCCCATCCAGCTGGGGAAGGGTGAGTGAATGGCTGTGTGGTGCTGAGCTGCCAGCTGGGGTTAAACCATGACACTAAGGAAACCTGCTCTACTGAGGGCCAGATCCAGGCCTATGACTACTTGCAGAGTTAAAAATATGACTCCTGTATTTTCATGGTTCTGCAAATTCACGAGCTTACTGCTAATAATATTTGGTTAAGAGAAAGGAATCTGGGCCCCTTTAAGACACCAAAATAATGAGGAAATATTTATAGACAATAAAAATAACACAAAAATACAAGAAAAGAAACAAAAAAACCCAGCAGAATAAGTGTGACAGACCTTCCTTTATTCCTGTTTGTGTGACAAATATGGGTTCTCATTAAGTGATACTGTTATTGAGAGCTTGGGCATTAGAAAATGTCATCATCCCTCCTAGATAATAAAAGGAAAAGAGAATCTCCTCAAATATATCTGCAGAAGTGTCACCAGTGCTGTATGATTTCTTTTTAAAGAAGTCCAGGTGGGAACTGTATTGGTCTGATCCCAGATGGCAAGTAAACCTTCACCCGGTCGCTCATCCATTCCCCACAGTGAGATAGGGAGAGAATAGCAAGGGCAAAAACAAGAAGTGTGGGTCAAGATAGACAGTTTAGCAAGTGAAGCAAAGTTGTGAATTCAAGCAGAGCAAAATAAGGAATTCACTACTTCACACAACTTCTTGTACACCCTCAGCCTACTCACTGCAGGGCAGACCAGGAAAAAGACCTTGATGCTGTGAAAAAAATGTTCAGCAATACCTAAAACACTGGTATGTTATCAACCACATCTGTGAGGAAAAGCACATGCTGAAATTATAGTTATGGTAATATTGCAGGCTGTGAACACAGCAGAACATAGCAATTTCAGATAGTGTTAGGTAAAATATTACATGGGCTCAATGGTGTATAGGGAATTAAACATAAAAATTTACTTTGATGGGAGGGAAGATTTTTGGCATATGGCTTCCATCCGCTTTGAAAATTAAGGTTGATAGGAAAGGAAGGAGAAGGAAAAAGTATTGGTCTATTAGAGGCTGTAAAAATAATATAGAGGCAAGGTCAACAACTAGCCGATTCTGCATCTTAATGGCAAAGTCATGAAAATCTTGTTCACTTGAAGTGGTGGCAAGCACATAAGTGTGCTAATAATGGAGGAGAACTAACTTGCACTATGTACTGTAGCTCCTTAGTAAGGTTAACAAACTACATTAACCACTCACTCATCTGTAGCTCATAATTAATCACTCCTTGAAAATTACATTGTATAATAAATGAGGACAGACATGATTCATTAAAACTTCTAATTAATTCTATTTAATACTATTTCATAGTTCATTGGTAAGTGCTGAGAGAAGGATTATGTTACAGGATATTTGATGCATTACTGCCAAAGAAGTAAATAGGGCAAACATAATCCAGACTGCAGCATGAATATTTGCAAATGTAAATACTGATTGTTTATCGCTAGTCATGCTGGATCTATACTTTGTGTCTGTTAACATCTTCATTGCCAATTTAGATTTTCATTGATCTATAAAGCAGCTATAGAAAAGAATTGCAGGCTCAACACTTTATTCTCTCGGGCAAGTATACTGCCTTCTCTACCGTGAAATCTTCTAGGAAAATAAATATAAGAATAGCATTTTTACTCCTGGTAGGACCAAGATTTTTACTACATCATGGAAATCTGAATATAATATTTTCAACTGAGTGATAAAAGTCGAGTGATTAATGTGCAGGGGTGAAAAATTCTCCATTTAAGTGCTTTAGAAGGTCAAAATACTGATGAAGACTGATTAGGTAGTACAGCTGTCTGAAAATCAATTTTTATAGGAGGTCAAAAGCCTCAGTTTGGTTTACATGTTTACTTTTCACTTATTTAAAGAATCTGAAGTTCCATCATGGTAAATGCTGTATGAATGTGTAACAAAGGTCTGTGACAAATACACGTGACTCCTAGCCATGCTTTGGTTTGAGCTGATTAAGGAGCAACAGGACTCATGTTCTTGGGGTGAACTTGTGAGCTGGAAAACCCCTGGCTCATGTACAAGGGAGTGAAGGTGTCTTGAAAAATATTGGAAAGAGTGGTTTGGAAATCCAAAACTGCAAGATAACCAAAGTACAGAACAAGATATCAAAGCTGAAACAAAGACATCTATCTTGTCCATACTGTTTACTAGCAGCCAACTACTTCACTCTGTAAATATTACAATCAGGATGGGCCTGATTGGAGCTTTCTCTGAATTGCAGCTGGACTGCATGCCAGGTGACTCTTCCCTTGAGCAGGGATGCCTCTCAAGGTCAGAGATTCTGTACCTGAGACTAAGAGATCCTTCCTTACCCAAGATGAAGAGATCTCTTACTCACAGCAGATCCTCAGTACAGCATGCTGAATTAATACTGTGGCACATTACTAATCCATGTAGCTACTCAATATTATTATAAACATTATATGGATGTTCCATTAGGCATATACCATTTACCAAGGCTGAGACTAAGATTGAATCCAGCTGTACATAGGCTCCAAAAGGAGTATTGGAAGCAAGGGTCATTTGCTTTGTTTGGATGTTTCTTTAGGCTGTTAAACCCTAAACTTCTCAGAATTGGAAAAAACAGCAGTAAGCTTCTGCCCTGGGTTTGCTCTGGCATTTTCAAGGAACACGGTACTCTGCTACCATTTCACAAAAATGGACCCCTGGGATCAGTGCTGACCCAAAAAATACAGTGGCAGTATCCTTTTGACTATGAGAATTCCAATTATACTGTCACTTTTTGCCTGTTGTTTATCCATCAAAAGCACAGAAGAGATGTACTGGATGTAAACACAGATGTCGACAGGTTTCCAAAAGATTTTTCTGAGCAAGTGTAAATATGTAGATATAAGTTATTAAAAAAAAAAAAAAAAGTGTGTGAGGGTTACTGTGTGAAATCTTTCCATCTCAGCTTACTTGACAGTGCCTTATTTGACCTTGGTTGGTCCTGGTGTAAAATCTACCTAGCTTTACTGTGGGAGTAAAGATGCAGCTTAACTCTTTATGCAAAGCATCTCTGGTAAACTTCTTGTTAGTCATTTTACATCATTTGCAATAAGTTTTTGAGACTTATTTAAATTTCTTTAAGCTTTAATCATTTTCCAGAGATTGAAACAACTAATAAACTTAAACCTCTCAGACTAGTGACTTCAAAATGTCAAAATACCTAATTTCCTAATTAAGGCTTTGTTTCACAGTTGCTATGAAGTTTCATTTTTGTGCAAAAATTATTGAAATGGTATTTTTCTCATAAAACTTACATCTATAGAGTACCACAAAAATTGAAAAATATTAATGGCAACAGGTTGGGAAAAAAGTTGTGGTTGATTTGGACAAAATATATGTTTAGCAAGAAATCAGCCATGCAAAGAAAATCCCAGTAAAGCAGAAAATAAATTTCATTGTATCCAAGACAAGTAAAATATTTTTCTTCATTTTTTATTTACAAAACTAATGAACAAGCAACAATAAACAAGCAAAACCATCTCCACAAACAAACAAAAAAACAACAAAACAAACCAACCAAACAAAAAACCCAAACCAACCAAACCTGACAGCTTAGTCCCCTGTCACCAGAAACCAGTTTTGCATTTTACAAGAGAGTCCATCTTAAATTGATCCAGTAGCAAACTAACTACAAAAGTTTTCCATTCTTTTAGCAAAGAGATTGGGCTGGCTGGCACTGGCTGAAGAGCAAGCTTACTGTAATTAATTGTTAAATGCCTGCTAGATACTTTGAGTCTAGACCAATGAAAAGTGCTCAGGAGAATAACAGAGGAAATCCTAGAAACAAATTCAATAAAGTCGAATAATTTATAATTACAATGATTTATTGCTAGGGAGTTATTAACATATTTATGATGTGCTTTACATTCTTTATTGCTTAATCTCCAGAAATGCAAACATTTTACAAACACTAGAAAATGTTTTTTTGTAGACACCTCATGCACAACATGGGTGTAGTAGCCCTGAAAGTCTAAAATCTCTCCTCTTTGGAGGACTGTGTTAGCTGATAACTCTGCAAAAATAGAAGGGGTTCCAGCCAACACTGCTAGCAGTGAGATGAACCATGATAGCACAATATTATTTCTATAGTTGCCTTCATGTTATTTGTAAATTTAACTTTGGTTTATATGGTAGGATTAAGATGAAACTAAGGCACATGAGGCTGTGAATTCACGGTGCTCCTGCTTTATGGCTGAAATTTTTTCCCTCTGTTTAAATGTGTGAAAATCGTAGTGGTCCATAGAAAAACAGCAAAAGTAAAAAGTTTGATATTAGTTACTGAGTATCTTGTAAATTGTATTTTGTGGTGTAATTTACCCTATTGCATCTGACTGAATACACCTCAGTGCATCTAATTACACCTGACTGCTCTTAGCAGAATACGAATTTAGTTTAATACAGATGAACCCTATGGATAAAAAATGCCAAGCTTTTGAAACAAAGAAGCACCTATTCTGCAAAAATTTGTGTATACTTGATTTGACTTCGAGATTCCCTATAAACAGGGAAAGGTGTTTATTCTTCAAGACTTCTTTCCACATATGTCTTTCTCACTTACAGTAAAAGCCTGTTCAAATTTATTATTGAAAAAGGAGACCTGAAATATAAACAATGAAATCACTGAATTAGAGAATTAGTGGGATGAAGGGTACATTAATGAAACACATTGTTGGGCAGTGTCTTTCATGCTGTGCATTTATATAAGATGAAAATGAACCACAAGAAGAAAAATAAACCACACATTTTTATTGATTTCGTGTGTTTATTAATTTAAAGTGAGGAACTAGTGAATATTTCAGTGTCTTGAAGACATGGATTCTGATAAATTCAAATAGTGTATGTTTTCTTTTTCATCAATTAATTTAGCCATAACTTCTAATGGCAATATTTTTTTTCACTTGTATTATTTTGTGTTCTCGAAGTGATAAAGATGCATGTTGAGTTTCTCTGTCTATTCCTTAATTAGCAAAAATAGCTTATTCACCTTAGAGGGCGATGCATAGCTCTTCAGTTTCATTAGCAGTTTAGTCTTGTATAACTCATTGCTGTGAGCAAAATAGATGACTCCATTCTGCTCAGCATCTCTAGATATTCATTAGTGGCTTGAGCACAGCGACACAGTGAATTAGATCCGAAAACAGCTCCAGATGAAAATTAAGTCTAGGGAAAAGAGTCTTTGTTGTCAGATAGATCATCTTTCTGATATAGTCCATCATGCAGGTGCCCAAATGTTAGTGAAGGCATAAGAGAGAAGTGGCCTTTTAGAAGTGTGTGCATACTGTTTCTACTGCTTCCAGTGACACTTGTGTTATATTAAGTGAGAATATAGACCGGAGATGAAAGCTAAAATCTTCAAAGGGTTTTAGTTCTTGGCTATCAGTGATTCAGCTTTCCACGTACTGGACTTTGGGAATTAGGATCTCAGGAACTTTGGGATGATCTATTGCAAAGTGAGCTCAGTGTAAATCAGACTCTGGTGGGAGATCTAAATTCCAAGACTTACATCTGCTCAATCTACCAGACAGCACAACGTCTTCAAAATGTCAGTTTTTTTCACCCATGAACAGTATCTGTGTCCTGTTCAGCCACTTACATTCTTTATAGATTATAAATGGGCACTGGGGAGTTTTTCTCCCAAGTAGAGGTTAACAATCTTCATGCTGAACATTTTTTACACTAAGTAACAGAAACTTGAGAATGTTTAGCAATGAGTGTTGAATATAGATGTTCCTTATTTTTCTCCCTGATTCCTTTCACTTCAACTCCCACGCTCAATTCAGTTCCCATGACACTTCTGGTGGGCCCTTGGTGAATAGGGAAGACCATGACATGTTACAACGTTAAGGTCTCAGAGAAAAAACGCTCCTCCAAACACACTTTTTGTGAGAAAAATCCCTCTAAAATGGCAAATAAGTGGAATAAATTTCACTGAACAATGTCTTGTAGCACTTGTATGACTATCATACAGCTGCTATATGATATACTTATTTGATAAGGATTCTGGAGCAGATGAACATCTTGCTGCCAAAGAGTTCCCTTGCAGATTATGTATTTGTCCACATGAGGACTGTACTGTGTGGCCACTGGTACACTGAAGAAAACTTCAGAACTTCATCCTTCTGTATTGAATCTCAGTGACTGGATTTGAGTTGCTCACAGCAACCTGACAAATAATGCACAAGTTTTGTTGTCCTGACATTGACAACATAATCTGTTTGTAAAGCTAAGTGAGTTTCAAAACACATAATACCTTGAAAATAGAACTCTGGGGAATGTAGACATCAGTATAGTTGGCTTGGGATTGCATTTTTTGTCAGGAAGGAAAATAACACAATAAGCACTCTGTAGGAGGAACCAAACATTTGATTTATAGACCACATGGTGCTCTTCTTTAAGAAAACAGATATAAACAAGGAGTCATTCAATGCTGATGTTCAATAAAACTCTCTTTTCTCCCTGTTCATTGAAGAAATTATTCATTGCTTTAGTTAGAATGAGGACAATTCGAAGGATAGTATGAGAGGAGAGACACGGTGGACTGTCAGCTGCCTTTTATAGATGACGCTTCTGAGAAAATAAAGGCACATCAGGTTTACTCAGCAAAACTTAGACTTCTTAAAAAATAATTTATTTTTTTTGTGTGTGTGGTTTAGTCATCCTTCCTGTTACATTGATCATATTTTAATTAGGTATGAGTGCTGCATTCTGTACTTTGTCCATTCACATTAGGAGAAACAGACATGTCACTGAGTTTTAAGACCCTAGACAAAATGTAAGAAAAAACCTAGGATGTTTATTTCAAAATCCAAAATAAAGTCCACTTGCTCATTTAAATTATGCAAATGTTTATAAAACACTTTTCAAGGGTAGCTTTTGACCAGTGTTCTGTGCCTTGAAAATGAAGAATGAGGAATGCAAATAGAAATCGTCTGCACATAATATTAAGGATTAGACTTCTAAAATCAGTTCAAGGTAAAGAAGTGTGCAATTGCCTTTGCTTAAAAATTCTATAGCCTATTTTATACTATATCTGATAACAACAGAAATAGAATCATTCACCTGTTAAAGGTAAAACGTACTGCTTAGCAATGCTAGGAAAGCCTGATAAAAGAGTTTTGCCTGTACATACCAGATATTTTTGAGGATATTGCTGATGATATCACAGGCTTTCTGTAGGATAGCCTCACCAGTTAGCCACCTAATTAAGCAAAATGACTTGTCTGATAAATTAAATCCTGTTAACAATGACCAGATGCTGACAAAGATCACAATGGATTATACCAAGTAATGATTACTTAAAAATCATTAGTGGTTCCATGGCTGGCTTTGTCTGCTGCCACAGTCTGAGGAGAATCACAGAATCACAGAACCACAGAATCACAGAATGTTAGGGATTGGAAGGGACCTCAAAAGATCATCTAGTCCAATCCCCCTGCCGGAGCAGGAACACCTAGGTGAGGTTACACAGGAAGGCGTCCAGGCGGGTTTTGAATGTCTCCAGAGAAGGAGACTCCACAACCTCCCTGGGCAGCCTGTTCCAGTGTTCTGCCACCCTGACTGAGAAGAAGTTTCTTCTCAAATTTAAGTGGAACCTCTTGTGTTCCAGCTTGAACCCATTACCCCTTGTCTTACTGTTGGTTGTCACCGAGAAGAGCCTGGCTCCATCCTCGTGACACCCACCCTTTATATATTTATAAACATTAATGAGGTCACCCCTCAGTCTCCTCCAAGCTTTTACTCATGCTCAGCACAGTACGAGCTGAACATCCTGTTGTTCCACAGATCTGCTCCTCATTCCAGAGCACTGCAAAAAATTTAAAAAAATCTCTTTGAAACATACACGGGTATCTGGAGACTTGTAGATGTTCTAAATTTTACTCCATCTATTAACAAGTATATGTCATTCTTCTTATTGGACTTAATTCTTCTCTAAGACTAATTTTTGCAGACATCATTATAAGAATATACTCAAGAAGACAACTGCAAGAGTAGCATTTAAATGTGTAAAGCCATAGAATCATAGAATGGTTTGGGTTGGAAGGCATCTTTAGAGGTCATCTAGTCCAACCCCCCTGCAATGAGCCATCTTCTACTAGATCAGGTTGCTCAGAGCCCCGTCAAGCCTGACCTTGAATGTCTCCGGGGGTGGGGCATCTACCACCTCTCTGGGCAACCTGTGCCAGTGTTTCACCACCTTCACTATAAAAAAATTCTTCCTCATGTCTAGTCTGAACCTTCCCTCTTTTAAAACCATTACCCTTGTCCTATTACAACAGGCCCTGCTAAAAAGTCTGTTCCCATCCTTCTTACAGGCCCCTTTTAAGTACTGAAAGGCTGCAATAAGCTGTCTCCACGGAACCTTCTCCTCTCCAGGCTGGACAACCCCAACACTCTCAGCCCTTCTTCATAGGAGAGGTGTTCCATCCATCTGATCACTTTTTGTGGCCTCCTCTGGACCCTCTCCAACAGGTCCATGTCTTTCTTGTACTGAGGGCTCCAGAGCTGCCCACCATTCTCCAGGTGGGGCCTCACCAAAGCAGAGTAGAGGAGCAGAATGACTATTCTATTCTATTCTATTCTATTCTATTCTATTCTATTCTATTCTAGTCTAGTCTAGTCTAGTCTAGTCTAGTCTAGTCTAGTCTAGTCTAGTCTAGTCTAGTCTAGTCTATTCTGTTCTATTCTGTTCTACTCTATTCTACTCTATTCTATTCGTTTCTGTTTCTGTTTCTGTTTCTGTTTCTGTTTCTGTTTCTGTTTCTGTTTCCATTCCATTCCATTCCATTCCATTCCATTCCATTCCATTCCATTCCATTCCAATTATTTTAGATTTCAGAGTTGTATAAAGGCAGCAATGAGAGAGGGAGAAAAAGATTGAGGTTCCAAGGACAGTGATGGGCCTACTAGAAATCCCTAAATGCCAAAAGAGTCAACTGCCTTATGAAGGTGTCTTTGTATATCATTAACCCTTCAGTTAAAAAAGAGTAGGTGTAAATCTAGTGGGCGAATGAAACGTTAGAAAATAAATTACTCACATGCAATTTTTGCTTTTCATGCAAGATCCTCTAAAATAAAGCTGTAGCATGGTTGCTGAGATTCAGATGAATAAGAAATAGGTTTTTCCCTGCTCTACAAAAAGTCACATGCCCATTAGAACATGTACGTACTGGTCTTCTTACATCTATCGTATCCTGAAGTGCCAGAGGAGTGGCTAATTTCTTCTGTAATACTAGGCACGTAACTTTGATGTCATGTGTGACTAATGTTCCAGTGATGTTGGTATGGGATTATAATAAATCCACACTGTCAGTAAACAGACTTCTAAGTCATAGAACAGTGACTTAAAAAGATTGGGAAGCGTGTTCTCATGTGGCTAAGTGTGGCAGATACTTGTGTTGTTTCCGTGAAGGCCACTGATGATTACATGTGTAAATTTCAAATGTTTCACATAGGAATAAACTTAATCATTTATAATAATTCCTTGTTGCCTGACAAATATAATTTATCTCATAAAAGTTACTTTTTTTTTCTAATGTACAATAGAAAGGTAGAGAAATGGTCAGTAATCTCATTGAGAAATAAGATCTCTGGTGAAACATCATCAAAACATTCTACATTTTCCTTTTTCTGTATTGATAGGACACAGGAATTATGATGGATATGATTTATTTATATGTATTGTAGGATTATGATGTATTCTGCCTAGTAGGATGATGATATATTCTGCCTAGTAACTCAGTCCTAGCTAGACCACATATGTGTGACTTAGTGACAGAGAAGGTCAGGCTCACTGGCACTGGGTATTCCTCTCATTTGTATAGCATTTTATGGCTGCTCTGGCTTGAATTAAACCGTCTGTCTTGTCAAACTGATGAGTCCTGTCAGTCTTGGGCATAGCTTTTCACAGAGTCTTTTCTCATGCTTTTACAGGGCCTGGGGATAAAAGGAAATAGCTAAAGCAATAATAAATATGTATGTGAATTCCTAATAATTTTTTATTAGTTTGAGCAACTGTGGAGGGAAAGATTAGGACCAGATTGCACAAATAGTGCAGGATTGAATGCAAATCTTAAAGATCTTTTCCAACTTATATGATTCTATGATTTTATTATCAAGCTTTGGAACAGGCTGTCAAGAAAAGTGGTTGAGTCACCAACCCTGCAGATATTTAAAAGAGGTGTACATGTGACACCCAGGGATATGGTTTAGTGATGGACTTGGCAGTGTTAGTTTTACAGAACTCAATGATCTTAATGATTCTTAATGAATCTTAATGATCTTTTCCAACCTAAATGATTCAGTGATTCTATGAATTGTTTTACCAAGTATATTAATATATTTTATGAAATGGTATTGTAATTCTATTTTTCCATACCATCTCCACATACTAGATGGCAGAAATGCTGTCTTCTGGGAACATTCCTGTGCTTTGGCTGTGGCATGATTTGGATCTCACCCCTGTGTCATTTATTTGCCATGACACAAAGCATTTTAATAGCTCTGAACTCCTAAACCAATAACTATGATTTTGATTTCTTTGTGCTGTGCATAACCCACTCTTCTGAGTCTGATCAGTAGTGCTTGTGAGAATTCAGTGTGCCACAATATATTGGTAGAGATATTTCTTGTCATGCATATATATTCTGCCATTATAACAAGGATGTACTAGCCCAGATGGCAAGTTATCTAAATACTCATTCTCCTCCCACAAACACTAGTTTGTTGAACATATAGAAGTAGTGGAGAATGACAGTCCCGGAACACCAAACAGCCTGGGACTGTGCCCTGTTAGAAAGTTCAGTCTCCAGTGGAAACTTACTGAGGATTGTCTCCCAGAATGAGCAATAGGAATAAAGCTGTGTGCATGTTCCTCCTCCTTCTACATCTTGGAGTAAGAGGAAGGCCTTGGAGGACAGGGCTTGGGCTGCTGGGAGGGAGGCAAAAGAATATATAAGTAGCAGGGGATCCACAAAGATTCAGCTTTTAGAAGCCTCAGTTCCAAGTTATATGAAAACCTAGAGCCCTCACTGTTGAGGTCTTTCATGAGTTTTCAGAGAAATAAACGTGAATTCCATCTCCTTCTCTCACAGGAACAATGGATTTCTGCAAGTAACATCAGTAAGGCTTCTTGGGGGCTTTCTGACCCCTTTCCCATCTGTCATCGCTGGATCTTATAATGGGCTACAAAGTTTTGACTTTCAATGTAGGCTGCTGGGCACCTTCAGAAAATACAGAACGTTCCCGTCAGGTTGAACATCAAAAAATAGAGCATGTAAAAACAACAGTTACTATAAAAATCTTGGACTTTCTATCTAAGATGACTAAGTTTAGTACACATTTCCTGGCAAACTAGCCATCTTGTTTAAATTGAGGATTAATGGAGCAATGGTTCTTTTATATATTGTTGTCAAACTCTTCTACAGATCACTAACGTTTTAATGTTTTTGTGCTGGTATAAAACAGAACACTCAGAAAAATTTTGGCACAAATATGCCATCTACATATGTGGGTATTTTCCCTAAGATTCTTTTTCTGCCTTATCAGAACCCCTTTTACACCTACTATAAACTGAACTTTTGAACTCGCAATGCAGAAAGGGATTTAAATTCAAAAAAATCAAGATTGTCATCTTTTGTTTCAAATAGTGTTCTCCATGTAGAGACCAGAGCGAACACATTAGAAAAAAATTTTTTCTCCTTTTTCCCTGCTCCGCACCCCCCCAGTTTATTTATTTATTTATTTATTTATTCACTATACCTGCTGCTGGTGCTCCAAGGAGAGTGAGATGAATGAATCAGGTCATAGCAGATAGTTTTCATAGTTTCTCTGGGAGAGCAAATATGTATAACGGTGGAAACAGTCTTGATTGCTTTCCATTTATTCTTGCAGATAGTAGTTTCTCCTATTGCTTGTTGTAAAGTTTAAAACAACATCAATTTTTAAGGACTTGAAAGTGCTTTTCTATTCAAATTCAAACAAGACAAGCATAATTTTTATTCCAGTACTGTATGTTTTCTTCTTGAAGTATGCTGAATATATAGATACCTACCAAAAATAATAAAATAAAAAAGTGGGGGAGAGCAAAGCTAAGTGATGGAAATGAGTAATTGCTTGGCAGCAAGTCTGCAGGGAGAGACCTGACACTGTACAGCACATATTTCATGAATAATGAGAGAGTCTCAGTGCTATGTAATCACTGCCTATTGGGTCAGAAATTTCACATTAGTGGATTCATCAGAGCAGATCGGTGTCATAGAGACACTCTTTCCTGAGGTAAACATACCTTTTCCTTCACTGAACTGTCATCTTTTAGTTTGGATAGTGGGTATAAAGTCTTATGAAATCTATGAGAGGAATATCTGGAATTGGGAGCCGTTCAGCTATGATTTTACTAGTTTGTTTATTTATATGAGAAAGAAATTACATAAACAGATATATCTATAGATATGTGTAAAGCTCTCACATATAATTCCACTTAATCTAGACAAAAGTCTGTGCATTTGTGGTTAAAGAAACTTCTGGTACAGTCTCTGTCCTGGCCTTATTCTCAAAATGAACTTGAGCTAGGGCACCTGCTATTAGCACTTTCCCAAGTCCATTAAGTTCCTGTTAAGATTTTTTTGATAATTTGGGTAGTTTTGAGGTTTTTTTCCATTTTGGAAAGTTACTGGAAACAAACCTGTGAGAGATATATCTCCTAGGTGATTCTCTTCAGAAATGTGAACTTACAATACACTCTAGGCAAGGTTGAAAGAAGCTCAGACATGGCAAAATTGTGTGCAATATTTAAAAAAAAAAAAAAAAAAAGGATCTTTTTAAACACATGGTGATTAATAACAAAGCTTTTGCTTTATCCTCAAAGGAATGATTTAAAGGGGCAAAACCATAATTCTGCAGGGGAACCCTGTAATTGGAATCACCTTGTTCCTGTTACTTATAATCTTGCCACATGAAACATGTTGTTCCCAACTTTATGGAAATAATTGATGGAAAGAACCATTTGTGAAAATTTGGACAGACAGTCTGTGATGCAGTGCCTTGATTTTATTAAAAGTCTGTCTTGAAAAAGAGTTTAGGTTATCAGCAATAGTGAAGTATTGTCATGTTTTACAGAAAAATGTTTAATCTGGACTAGGATCCTTGGAAATTTCACTGTTGAAGAGAGTCAACACTGCAATACTGCATTTGTTGTAGCATCCTACAACGAATGCATTATTGTCATAATAAGAACAAAAGAACAACAAAACTCAAGGTGTAAGAGCTATTTTCCATTTCTTCTCCATAAAAAAATAAACATAAAAAGTAAAATTCATGGTCTAAGAATGCTCATTCATTTTGTTTATTGGGAAGATAATGTTATGGAGGGCCAGCCCCCTCTCTCTCTTTAAGTTTGCACTCTGTGCAGAAGGCAACTACCTCTTGTGTCTCATGGTAGAAATTAATGGGCCTATAGAGTGCAAACCTATGCAGTACCATAAATAGTGGAGAAGTTCAGGAGGATAACAGCTCACTGAGATTTCAACTTAGGGAACAAGAACGAAACATCAGGGCACATGCTTTCCAGGGGCAATAGGAGCCTATGCTCTACAGCTGTGGAAAAATAATTAAAAAGCAGCCTACAGGGAAGAACTGGAAACAAAATATGTCCCCCTATAGAAGGAGGGCCAAAAGCAGCCTCTACATGGGAGGCCTGTTTCTGGAGAGTAGGTCTTGCCCCTAGCATCTCTGAGACTTAACCTCGTTGATGAGCATAATCTGATGCATGTGTATTTATTGTGCCTAGCAATATAGTCTTGTAAGTGGGCTTAGCAAGGCCTCGATTGAAGCTAGCAATCAGTTTCCTTCTGCTTGCTTTCTCCGTGTAACACGGCCCATCCTAAAATCCTTACGTTCTGATGGAAAGGTCTGAATTATTCATTAGCCAGCTAATGGCAAGCGATGAGATCTTTTCGTGCTACAGCCCTGTCAGTAGGTGTTTATTGCTCTGTTTCACCAGCAGCTCTGCTATTACTGTGGTGCCAGAAGAACCCCACATAGAGACATGACATGTATCAGTAGAGATAGGTCTTTAAAGACTCTCTTTTGCCTGGGAGGTCATATGAAGGTTATTATGAACAAATTATTTCTTCATTTCCGCTGACTGAGTAGATAGCCTTAATGATCTGTCACCTAGCAATAGGCTGCCTGTTCAAACATAAAGAATGGCATACTGATGGCTTATAACTAGAATCAGTTCATTTTAGCTATTCTCTTGTCAAGCATGTTTCCAAGATACATATAGTATTCACATATTCATAAGCCTTTGCAGACATTGATGCCATGAGGGGGCCTGTCTGATAATGTGATACAAGTTTGTACTGTGTCCTGAGGCACTTAAAGTCTATTAAGTGAATCAAATCTGTTCAGTTCTGCTCTTCCTAGGTGGTGTTCTTGGCCTAAAGGAGCAGGGCTGCAATCAACATTTGTGTACAGTACCTTTTTTCCTGTCCACCTACCTCTTTTCCTTGTTGAAAGTTAATTCCATTTTACAGAAAGGCATTATGCTGAGCCAAATTACCTCTTAGAAAGCCAGAGCATCACTTTCTTATGCTACTGCTGTTCAGAGATGCATTCGTGATTGTTTGGCTGCAGGCCGGGAAGGTGACCTGCCCAAGCAAAAGTGCCTTTTAAAAAAATATTTTTTTAACTCTACTGAGATATTGATCTCTGACCCTATTTCTGGTGTGCAAAGGTGAGGAAAAATAAGAATTAGAAATAAGAAAATAAGTGGAGTGTGAGATGTGGAGTGGGGAAATGGAAAAGAGAAAAAAAGAATGAATCTTTCTCACTGAAACAGCAAAAGACCATGGATTTCTCTTCCCAGTCTCAGTCTTTACTGTCTTGTCCATGTGTCTGCTGACATGCTATTATCTTCAAAAGAGGCGAAGTTAAAACATTCCAGCTAATAGAAAGGAAAGCATGAGCAACAGTAAAAACTGGAATGTGGCTTGGGCTATTTTCTGAGTTTAAAAGACCTGGGTAGAAAACATATTATCTGCTAGAGATGGTATTTGCTTTTTTATTTGGAAGCATATGTCATTTCCTGTGCCCTACTTTGCTTAAGAAAGGGAAAAGTGGGGTTAACCCAGGTTACAGGAATGTAAAGAAAGGGTAAAAGAAACAAACTGCCATTTCTCTCTATCCTTCAAAAGATGGAAGATCAAAGAGGCAACAAGTGTTCTCACTTCTTGCCACCGAGTACTGGTGTGTGGGACTGAATTCAGGACAGATTGGAGGAAGAGACAGAAGGCTAAATAGCAAGTGATAGCACATTCTTTTGGTAAATTTTAGTGGTAGTTCAGTAAAATTTTGGTTAGCAGCATAGAGCAATTATTCTGCAAGGTCTAAACTGCAGCATAGGAAGTGATGTTAACAGCAAGAGAAATAACAAACTGTTATGATCTATGTTTGAGGTCGCAGGGTCTAAATAGACAAGGCTTGCAAAGGGATAAGGAAGCATATTGAGAAGCCATATAGGAGCTACCAGTGTAGATGAAAAGCTTGCTAACCCCACCTGGCCCCCAAACAGAAATGAACTCTTACACAAATGCAATCACATTCACTAAGGAAATTTCACACTTGCATATGAAAGAGGATGGAGAGGTTGATATCTTGGCTATCTTTGAAATGATGATTTTAAGGACTAAAGTGAAAGTCATTTTAGGACTTTTATATTGTAGCAAATCAAAATATGGCAAAGATTTTTTCCAAATAAAAGTTTTCCTTCGGATTTTTGCCTTTTTTTTTGTCTTCAGAAATTAATAAAAAATATCAGTCAGAGGATTTTTTAAGGTCCCAAATGAAAAAAAAGAAGTCCCAGCACTTTCTGTTTTTTTTTTTTTTTTCCAGTTGCTGTTAACCAGATCTTGCCTTTCAAAAATATTTGGTTTGGCTGACAAAATTACAGAAAAATATTTAAATTATTTTTGTTGAAATGTTTTTGTGTTTTTTTTTTTCCAAAGGAAAATAAGGCCACAGACCATAAATGAGGAACTACTTAGAAATGCATCAAATTAAAAAGTGAGTCTATGATTGCATCTTGATGAAGTTGACATAATATTGCAGCTGGGAGGTGCGAAAACTGTGTCAATTTAAATACTTATTACCACATGGAGAAGTAAAGTGTATGCTGGATCAAGGGACATCTTAGTCTATGAAGATAAGTACAAAAAGGAACCTTAACTAGCCAGCTGAGCTCATGCTTTGATTTAGCCCAGTACCTTCCTCTCCAATGCCAACTACTTGGTATCCTGAAAGAGCAAAAAAGAGAAATAGTACAAAAAAAGTTGTTGTTTATGACAAACAGTGTCAGATAGTGATAATTAATATCCACTGTACCAAGCTAGGGACATAGCTAGAATTAGAACTTAGCCTAATGTTTTTAGTTTATTCCTTTGCCCTCTCACTCTCTTTCACTTTTTGCTAACCTGAGTCATAAATATGTATTATTCAGAGCACCACGTTTTGCATCTTTAAAATTCTTAAAGACAAAGTTCTATGCTTTCAGTATGCCTGTTTTTCTTGTCATGAAAAAAAAAATCCTGTTACTTGTGAAGAAATTTGAATCCATTTTCCTATTTCTGCTTTTATAAAAAGGAGTCAGAGAGTAAGGTGCTCTCAATTTACTCAGTAGCAGAGGGCTGTATGTAGTTACTTAAAGTTACTTAAAGTTTAATGGAGTATGTACTGTTGGATGCAGAGCAGACAGAATTTTTTTTTAAATGTCATCTTTCTTCTCTGAATATGGTACAGACTGGAATTCATTATGGACCTGATTACATATACTTCAAATTCTGTGGAAGATGTGATGTACTCTCACCACCTGCTGAAGTGAGGATTTGTACAAAGCTTTCCATGGATGTAATGAGCTCAAACAGCTTTAGCAGAACGTGGTCTTAGTCACATCCTCTGTAGTTAAAGGATGATGTTGTCCAAAAGACTGCCATAAAGGAAATGTTGACAACAAATCATTGAAAGAGATCTTCTATTTATTTCTGATCAGAAGTGTAGAGACCAAACAGTGGATGTCTCCAGTGATGTGAATGGTTCGGTATCAAATGTGCCTAGTAAAACTCCGCTGGTTTCTCAGGAAATCACCTTTCTTTTTTGATTTTTAAATTCTCTGTTTTTAATTTTGTAAAATACTATATGTCTTTGGTTTTACTGGATTAAATGCAGATTACATACAGATTTCATGTAGCCATCCTGAACATATCAGGCCTTTTCAATGAGGCTTTGATCTATTTTGAAGCCTTTGAAACCTGACTTGGATGAAATGTCAATGTATTCATAGTGTAATGCAGTGAGGAACACAGAAGCTTCTATAACTATCTTCGAGAGTTTATTAGAGAAATGAAGCCTGACAAGAACTACACATTATAGAAGAATTGTTAATTTTGAAATTAGCCCTGGAAGATCTGCTTAAAGAAGTTTATAGGAGGGAAAAGTGCTTTCAAAATCATCTGAAATGAAGCCTGCAGTGAAGATATGGCAGAAAGACTGACGGGGGAATATGTTAGTTCTACCTGCTTTAATCCATTTGTTACCAGGAGGGAACTTAAACTCTATGCAGATTAATGAAGCATTTGAGTCAGATATATACTGATGAACTTGTGCCTGCTTCCTTTGCTGCTGTGCCCTTTGCTGCTACGGAACCAGAGAGATGTGAAATTGCCAAAGAACCTACACCCTGCTCAGAGCTCCTCTGATAGTCAATTAGAAAATAAAATGGAACATTTAGGAAATGAGACCCCAGCTTTTTGATCACATGCAATGCAAGAAAGGCTGCTTTTTCTGGTGGGTACTTTGCTAATGTCTGTGGTATTGGTACATTAAGTTAACTGTTGAGCATGACCAAACGTATGGAGTGAAAGTCATTCTCCCTCACAAAGCCTGACTAATCAGATATTAGGCAGGGACATTTTCAGGTATTTGTCACCTCCCAGCCTGCAATCAGGACATATCCAGAGCTTTCACCACAGCTATTGTATTTCAGATTATATAAACAGGAATGGTATGTGCACCAAAGCTATTTCACACTAGCCTGTGTGGTCCTAAGGCCCAGACCCTGACTGAACATTTAGAATCAGCGTACTTTAAAATCAGCTCTATAACTCCATATTCATAAGCAATTTCCCCCATTTGCCTCTTCCTCCACAGCTCGCCGGAGAGACAGAACAGCCTTTCAGCTGCGCCACCTATGAGAGGGACAGTTTGAGTCTCTGGGAGTAGAGCCTTTCTCCAAAGCCCTTAGTGGCTAAGCAGTGAGTGAATAACAGAGCATCGTTAAGCTAGGAATAATGTTTGCAAAGAAACAGAACTTTCCAAATGCAGCTCAAAATCAGGATATAGTGGAAAGATGATGTATGTTTCACTACAGATGTAGCTTCTAAAGCACATACCATGAATTCTGTTCATATACAAAGGTATAGGTCATATAAAGAAACATTATTATGTCTTAATGACTGGTTCTGTAAGGTGTAATGCATTCTAATTTTCCTGTTGACTGGTGAGAAAATTCAATGAGCGCTTATGTTAGGATATCCCAGAGTCTTACCCACAGGGTGATTTAAAAAGTCTACTTTTATCTACTTTTCCTATGTACTGTAATTTTGCCTAAAATTGCCTCATTACTGAAAAACCGAGAAAGTTTAAAAATGCAAACTTTCTTTTTGTCCTTTGAAAGTTGTAAGGTTTCTCTACCTTCTTTTGCATTCAGTGATATTTTGAAATTTATTGTATTTAACTATGATCAGTGTTTCATTGTTATAGTGTTGTTAAATCATCATTTTAATTTTTTTTACATTTCAATTTGTTAGATACTATTATGACATCTTTTTAATGCTATTTCTGATGGAAAACAACAATGGAACAGAAAAAGTAACTGAAAAAATGTTAGCCAGTGTTTTCTTTCTACAGCTGACTGTAAAATAGAGACAACAGCTTGCAAATGGTACACTTTGGGAGGCAGTTTCTGCTGTAATGAAGATTGCGAGCAGCAGATGGAATTCCTAGAAAAACTCTTTGTGTCTCTTGGGAGAATTTTCTCTTGAAAATCACAGGTCTTTTTCAGTTCAGCTGTGTCTACAAAGCTCTACACTGATCTAATCTGGCTATTGAGAGTAGAAGGAGCTGTATGTCACTGTTGTTCAGTCAACTGATTGCACCTCTGAAATACAAAATGAGATTTTGGAGTAGAAGAAAATGTGGCGCTTTTTTTTTCTTCTTTTTTTTTTTTTTTTTTTTTTTTCCTGGGAACTAGTCCTTTATGTGTACTGTGACCTAGGTATCAGCCAGCAGAATTGAATTTCAGACAACAGATGCACCAAAACCCAGTGACACTAGGGGAGGCAAAGCAGGTTGATGAAGGAAGGGATACTCAGAGGATCTCATATCAATACTGAACACTTTCCTGAGGTGGAGGTTCTGGTGGTAGTAATGTAAATAATGGTCAGAAGAAGGGAAAACTTTAGAATGATGATTCAAAATGTGCATCTACCCAGTCACGAAAAGTGAGGGCTCCCAGGTGTCCCAGAGGATATAATCACTTACCAAGAAGCCCTCAAAGAATTTTCCTTAGAAGGCATCCCAGATTTAAGGAAACTCTTCAACTGCAGACCTGCTACTCCAAGGAAGACCAACTCAAAGGGAGTCTCTCATGGGCTCCATTTATATCCTAAGTCGAATCTGAGCTGTGGTCATTTATGGCAGTGGTCCAGAAACCTCTCTCAGCCAAGATATTTCATTGGTCAAAGGCTCTGTCTGTCAGACGTGTGTGATCATTGTGGTCTGTTGGACTAGAAGTTTCTGGTGTTTTCAGGGGGGGCATGGGTAAGGAGGTGCACCTGTCACTCTGTGATCACCATCATGATTCAACTGTCTCTTTGGAGTGGTGGTGCAATCAGCTCTTGCCTCCAAAGTTAAAAGGGAGTGCAGTTTCAGTGACTCTTACTGCCCACTGTGAATCATCATTCCTCAGTTACCTTCCAACAGTTACAAATATTATCAGTTATCAATAATACGATATCGATCAATAGTTAATCAACAACAGAATGTATAACAAAAATCAGCAACAGAAACAGGAAGCAACATCCTGAGGTTGTAGAAGGCTGATTAGCCACCCCGACAAAGAAAAACCAAACATATCAAAACTTTTCCCAACCAATTAGTCCCCAGTGCAGCAACAATTGCCTTTGAGTCCTTTGCTGCTGTCTTCACCTTGTTGATTTGGTCCTGAAGTGACATTGATATATTTGGGATGTGGATGCAACACTCATCTATTGACATGTCCTAGACTCCACATACTCACATAATCACATCTGGCTACTACTGGTTCCTCTACCACATTTATACTATTATTCTACATTATCTCTTGCAGGATACTAAATGGCTCCTCAGCACAGGTACATTTAAAGACAAAGATTCCTTGTCCAGTTTGACATATTCAATCACTTTCAAAAGAGAAAAGAGTTGAGTCATAGCCATAGTAACAGAAAGACAGCTAGTGCCATTTTACAGAGTTCCCTTTACAGTGTACAAAATAAGTTCTGTATCTGTAAGTTCCATTATGTGAGAACTCAGTTCATTACCATCATCATCCACATTAATAACCTTAAACTTCTTTTGAGTGTTATCTGAGAAACAGAGGTGCACGTGCCATGGAGAGTTTAACTGCCTTATTCCGTGAAAGATTCTGTAGTATGCAAGCAATACATGTTTTCTCTGTTCAGAAGCTGAGTTAGCTTTCAGTCAGCCATCCCCTTCAGATACCCATGGCTATACCATTCTAGGGCAGAATTTTTAGGTTTTGAGTCAAGTGGGTGTGTGAATACATATAAGTCAAGTGGAAATGACAGTAGCAATTGTCCTCTGCAATAGAAAAAAGCATTCATTGTCTGTCTCCTTTGTAGCCTTCAAGTAGCCGAGGAGATCTTTCAGATTTGGTAGTAGATCAAGTACTGTCATCAGAAAATATTTCAAACTTATTTATTTTATTTTTACTGTTTTTTCTCTTGGAAAGGTTTATCAGTACATCTAAAATCTTCCATCTACAAGCAGTGCCAAAAGGGGAAAAAAATCCAATTATTAGGAATTATTTACCCTGACTAAATTTGTATTAGTCTTATGTGCTTAAGATCACATACATGTCCTTCCTATTATAATGTACCTGAGACAAGGATTGGGGACAAAAGCTCTTTTATTCTTTCAGTACGCTAGCATCATGTGAACCAATTTACTTAGTAATGATGACTGAGATCATCTTGTCTTGCAGAATTTGTTTGCAAATGGAGATAGGTATTAATCACAAATTGCTCTCCATTATTTCAATATTCTTTTTATTTAAAAAATGTTATGTAAGCATGGATATTCTTTGAACTGACTAATGAATTGTACATCTTATCCTCACTGCCTCACTGAAATAAATTATAATGCTTACTAGACTGATAAAGAATATTTGGTATCTTAAAAACTGAGTTTAGATACCTAAAAAAAATGTTATGAAACATACTTTCTCAGGATACTTTTTATGTTGCTTTTCTGAAGTACGTTAGTTTTTTCTTGATTGATATCATAAAACAGGCTAAAGTGACAAACCAAAATAAACTTCAGAGGAAGTGAAGAATTAAGGAGCATGATCAATATTTTATGCAAATGAGTTTGGCATGTACTTAAAAATGGTGCTTCACAACAATCTGGAAATTGTTACTAAATTAATATAACATGTATCCTAATTAGGAATGTTGTTGCTTTCTGTTTGTATTGAAAACTGATGTCTAATGAGATCCCTGAGATAAAATGGCACAAGAAAATTAGCAGTGAATGAGCACTACTCAAAGCATATATTTTGGCTCAGGCCTTAAAAATGGGCAACTGCTCTAGCAAAGAGACCTGTTGCATCAAAACATCATTAAGACTCGATGCTGGGTTAGGGGTTTAGGTATGGAACATTTTTGACTTTTACAGACCAATACTTTAACCACTTATATTCCTTTGCTGAAATGTTGTGATTAGCTTTTAAAATGAAACACAGTTGCTTAAGAGGGATTTTAAGCGGAAGTTGGACACATTCTGGATCAAAATTGTTCTCCTATCTTTTAAACATGACTGGGACCAACTTTGTGGCAGCATCCCTGGAGTAATGCTGAGCTGAATTTTCTTTTACTGCTGTTTGTAAAGTTCAGGTGTATCTGTGCCAGGTGAATGTCATGGCTATGTCCATACTTTTTACAAGCTGCTGATCCTACACAACTTCCTATTTATAAGCATGGTGTTTAAATGAGATTTTTCAGTTAGGATTGTATAAGAATTTGGAATGGCAAGACTGTAGGGATAAAAATAATTTATTTTTTCCTGTCAACATTGTGTAGAACATTGCAGGCTGAAAAGCACTACTGCTACCAGTCAAACAAGCCAAAATGCAGCATGAAGAAAAACAAATTTGTATCTGTAGTTGTGTGGGCTTGCTGTGGTTAAGGCATGGTTAAATCAGAAAGGCATGGCCTGTCTGTGTATGCTGGAGGCATATGATGCTAACAGTCTATGATCCACCTTTTCTGCTTCTGGCCCTTGCTGTCTTGCTTCTAAGCTCAGCTTGCCTAGTCAGCCACCATGACCATTTCAAGCTACTATTACTCTGTTTCTCCACAGCTTGTCCATAAAAGAGCATTGCTGTCCAACCTTGGGATAAAAGTGTGATGAGACTGAAGTCATATTTCAGATTATTTTTTTGAAACAAGAAGTTACTTAAGACAGGGACACTCTTCATCACTATAACTAGATGCCAACAATCTGAATATATCTCTGAATTCTGTGATCAGGAATTATTAAATGGATCATGTATTGCCAGAGGCAGAGATTTTCATTTTCATTTTGGCATTATGGACAGGAATATCTCTTTTGTTTTGAAACACCTAAAATTCTTCCAAACTATTAGTATATTCTTAACAGAGAATGCTAATGAAACTGAGATGCTCTTGGTGACCTACAACCATGCTGATTACCCGTTTCATTATTGTTTTCCCTTAAGCAAAGAAAATAAAATACATATCAGCAGTAATGAAAAATGATAGTATGTCAGGCTACAAACCCACTGCATCAAAACCAGAACAGAATACACATTTTCCAGAGAAAAATGAAAATATGTAAATGAAAAGCAATTAGGAGTTTTATAGTATTAGCCAGAATGATTAGCAGAGAACTATTAAATTATCTCTTCCTTCAGTGCCGTGTAACTTACACTGTGGGAAACAAGAGACACTACAAATAAATTACTTTTATCTTCTTTGAAAGAATTTGAACAAGGTATTAGAATTTACTTAGCTGATTTCAAAATTCTCTTTTCCTTTCAGTAGGCTTGGCATGTAACTGTGAGAAATCAAAATAGGAACTGCAAATGTTTCAGCAAAATCCGAATGAACTTTCTTACCTACAGAGGAAGAACTTTATATTTGGCTAGGCAAATATTTTGCTTCCTATGTGAAGGCTGCAATCCTAGCTCAAAGAGTGATGAATTTATATAATGACATCTTGTCATAATTCGATGTTTGCTGTAATTTATGCAAATAAAAATTGTTATGTTCCACTGATATGTCCTTCCAAGAGAATGGATTCTGATAGCAGAACAAGTACTTTGTACGTCTAAGGTCCCAGTTTTATCTCCACTTAGCATCTCCCTTTTCTGTGATTGTGGTCTGTAAATGTCTGAAACTTTTGGACTGAAATAAATGAATTAAGATCGTAATGTGAATTTAACATGTAATATCACCTTAGTCTTGAACCTCACAGGAGCTATACAAGGACAGTGGCTTCCCAGTGAACAGATTCATGTTTGAATTGACACTTGTTAAAGGGTTTGTCCATCTACATCATTATGTCCCCGAAAAGCCTTCTCTGTTTCTGTATGCCCCTGTAGAGTAGTAGTCATCTGAACTCCCTCACCTGGGGAACTTTGCTGTAAAGTGTACTGAGGTAAACCGATTATTTCAGCCGTATATTTTCAGAGCTCCATTTTCAAGCACAAGTCTTCTGTATCAAAATTGAAGGGGAAATACAAAGCCTTGCAGAAAAGGTGCTTTCTCTAGGCAAATAAATGAACAAAAAAATACATGAGAAAGCTGCTATTGCCTGCAGAACTGAGTCTGGCTGGGATGAAGTTATGAGGTTGACTGTCTTCATAGCTGTCCATCTGGAGCTCTACTTTGAATTTGTGGTTAAAACAGTGTTGATAACACACCAGTCTTTTGGCTACTGCTCAACAGCAAGGTCTTCTCTCTCTCCACCCCCTTCCCCCACAAAGGCTGGTGGTGGGAAAGAGTTTAAAAGGGGACACAGGTGGGACAGCTGACCCCAGCTGGCCAAAAGGATATTCCAGGACACCTGGAACGAGCCGGCCAGGGAAGTGTTTGAGTCACCATCCCTGGAGGTATTTCAAATATAGGGTTTATGCTTGGACTCGATGATCTTAAAGGTCTTTCAACTTTAGTAATTCTGTGATTCTATTATGTCACACTCAGCAATAAAAGCAGCAGGAAAGGAAGAAGAAAGAGGGACATTCATGGTTATGGCATTTGCCTTCTCAAGTAACTGTTAAGTGTGCTGAGACACTCCTTTTCAGAGAGTAGTTAGACATCTACCTGTCCATGGGAAGTAGTGAATTCATTCATTTTTGTTTTGCTTATGTGTGCTGCTCTTGTTTTTCATGTTAAACCATCTTCATCTTGATCCACGAGTCTTTTCACCTTCTTTCTATTTTTATTGACACCCCAAAGAGAGAGGAAAGTGTGAAAGGTAGAGTGGGTGTTTGGCTGCTGGCTGAGGAAGACCCACAGTTGTTCTTCCTGGTACCCAACATGGGGCTTGAGGAATTCAAGATAAGAATGGCAACTGGGAGAGTTAGTTGGCAAAACCTGGACTGGATGTTTCTGGAAAATGGAATAATTGTGGGGGACAATTTGTTGTTGTCAAATGGTGAAGGAAGGAGGGGTGGAGTTTCCCTGTGTGTGTAAATCATCCACTTTTGCCAGTGTTGAGATGATGTTACTTTGATTTTTGTATGTGGAATTTATTTGTTGTTGTTGATGTAACTGTAGTTCATGAAGAGTGTGTGGTAAATGTATATTTTAACACCAGTTCTTAAATATATGCTTCACAGGGGAGAGGGGTGTAAAGTATAGGGTTTATGTGGCAAGGTGTTGGCAGCACTGGGCTGCAGGGGTGGCCCCTGTGAGGAGATGTTGGGTTGTCCTGTGCTGGACATGACCAGTTCCAGTTGCCTCCAACCAACCCTCTACAGGGCACAGCTGGACTTCTCAGCCAAGATGGTGGCACCTCTGCAAAAGCCTATTTAAAAAAAGGCAAAACACTCTCAACAGAGAAGAGTGATGCAAAATGTGACAGAAACAGCCCTACAGACACCAAGGTCTGAGAAGAAGGAGGTAGAGGAGGTGCTCCAGGCACCGGAGCCGAGATTTACGTGCAGGCCATGATGAAGACCATGGTGATGCAGGTTTTCCCCCTGCAGTGCATGGTGGAGCAGATATGCATGCTGCAGCCTGTGAAGGACTGCAGCTGCAGCAGGTGGACATGTTCTGAAGGAAGCTGCAGCCCATGGAGAGCCTATGCAGGAGGAGGCTCCTGGCAGCAAAGCTGAGCTGTACCACAGAAGCATGTTAAGTAAAGGGAAGAATGCATATAGCATGATTTAGACAAAAATAAAGGTCCTTTAAATCTTAAGATACCATTGATATAAAAGAGTTTAAACCAGATACTCTACATCTTAAAGTGCCATTGTCAGCAAAACAAACAAAGGAGTACAGTTCTAAATAACATAAAATAGAAAAATTAATAGCATTACATTAATTGGTAGAATTTTTTTCTTGGTAGTAAATGTCATAAGTAATTTTTATGTTGCTTTGTTGTGGGCTTGTGGTAGAATAAATAGTTATTGAATTGGGGCATGGATTCATATATTAAAATAGATTGTAATTGCTGGAACACACAAAACATTAATGTTTAACAGACTCTGGAGATCATAGGTTCTGCTGACTGTGTTTCGTGAAGGCCTGTACTGTGATTCCATCAGGAACTATGATTTTTTTTCACCATGGATAATAATTTAGGATCTTAATTGTTCCAACATCATAAGAACTTTTTAGGAATAAACCTTCACCATTTCTTAAACACAGTAAATAAAGTTTTACGTTGATTATTATGAATCTTGCAAAGAAAGTCTTTATTGATAAGGCTACTTAGAAGCTGCTAAAGGGTTTATTATTTTCTTTAGGCTCGTGTTTTTCTTTCATTGATGTTTTTACTTTTCTAGAAGTCCACTTATAAAGGTCCTTTCTGTTTTACTATTTTTGATCAAGAAGGGAAGATGTGAAGTAGAAGACTAATGTTGAATTTATGAATGAATTAAAATTACACCCTCTTGGTCAACAGTAAGCTGGCTGGTAAAACAGTATAAGATGCACCCTATGAGAACTAGATAATTTTAGGAGTGGTTTTACCAACAATGATGAAAGAAGAAAAAAAAATATTCTAGTACAAGTCTAACAGAAGAATGATCTTTGTCTTCTAATAAAAATATTTTAGATAAACTCCACTTGCCTGTTGTGTATAATCATATATTTCTGAGCTTTTTATTTTCATGGGACACAGATGCAAAGCATACGCAACTAAATTGTTGAGTTAGAGAAAACAAAGCCAAACCAATCTTTTGAGAGAATGTGAAAAGGGTAGTGGATGATCTGCCATCGAATCAGGAACTTTGAAGTTATTCCTTTCGTGATGTAAGTAACCAAACCATCTGCCATCATTAAGACGAGACCTAGACAGTACATTTCAGCTTTCTGGAGCAAAGAGTTTGGTCTTTGTTTAACTTTGTGAGTGTATGTACAGAGACACTTAGAAGTTTTTTATTTCTCATAAGTAATCCAGATTACTATAATATGTGGTTGGAATATCAGTCTGACTAATAGTCAAATCCATCACGTAAGGCATTTAGGAGAGAGTAGGAAAAAGATTGCTCATGTAGCTAATGAAGGGGTAGACTGGATAAACTTTTTGCTAATGCTTGTTAACATTTTTTTTTTATTCAATGCCTGAATGAGTAGTCAATTCAGAAAATTTGGAGAGGGTGTGTTAACTACAAGTGGCAGGTACTGCAACGTTTTGCACTAAATACAAGCAGTTAACGATATATTATAAGACGAATGCGTAAAAGTAGCATCAATGAAAACTGTAACACTGATATTAAATGAATAGGTAATGTGAACCAGAATTTTATCATGAGTATAGTATAGGCAGGTAATGAAGAAAAGTACCATGTTGTTGACTAAACTTGGTTGAACTACTTTGCAATGAAGTGGGGCACGTGGGTATAATGAAATAAGGGATAGTTAATTTGTTAGTGAAACATTAAAATATATTGTCTGTGGAGAAATTGTGTGTAATGGTGGATTGTTTTCATAAAATCCATCATAGCATGAAGAGAAGTTGGATGTGCCTAGGGTCTCAAGAACTGCAATAACTAAAGTATTTTTTAGGAGGTCAAGCTATCTTCAGGTTCATGCCTGGCTGTTCATTCACTACACTGGCCCATATAAATATGTTATACATGCTGGTATTAGCAAATTCTACAGAGAACCTTTGTGCAGTCCATGGCATCTGTTATGGGGCCTTCTGAACTATAAGATTTCTATGCTGACAATCAGGTCTATCTTCCCAGCCCTTGTGGGCATGGAGGTTTTTGTTTGAAAGTCTGAAACCCATGGCAAAACTCTCTTTGATTGCATTTGGAATTGTTATTTCCAGTCAGGGGTTTATAGAATCAGAATCATAGAATCATTTTGATTGGAAGAGACCCTCAATATCATGGAGTCCAACAACTAACCTAACACTGGCACTAAACCACAACCCTAAGAACCTCATCTATACATCTTTCATACATAGCCAGGGATGGTGACTCAACCACTTCCCTGGGCAGCCTGTTCCAGAGCCTGACTTACCCTTCCATGAAGAAGTTTTTCCTAATATCCAATCTATACCTCCTCTGGCACAACCTGAGCCATTTCCTCTGGTCCTATCACTTGTTAGTTGGGAGGAGAGACCAACACCCTCCATGCTACAACTTGCTTTCGGTAGTTGTGAGAGCAAGAATATGTCCCCTCAGCCTTCTTTCCTCTAGGCCGAATAGCCCTATTTTTAAAGTGTTTGTTTTGAATTTGACTTCCACCTTTGAACATCTGCCAGTAAGTCACTTCTTAGAAGTCTGAATAAGCAGGAGACACAGAAAATTTCAAGGGTGTTTTTTTTATGAGGGGCCACATTTCTGCAGCTGACTGTAAATTGATGGACATGAGCAGGCGTTGTGGGCACTCTGTCTCACTGTTAAACCCATGTTTTCTAATATACCTGACAGTCTGTTCATGAAAACGCTGTCTAAGTTCTAAATTGCTGAGTTTGAGAAAAATGTCTGAATTGTGTTTTCTTTTAAAGTCTGAAAGTTATTTGAGTAGTGGGTTGTAGTTCCAAACTTGTTTGTATTGGATTGTTTGCAGTTATGTAAGTATATATTACTTCCAATCCTCTCCCCCATGACTTTCCTGTTGTAATGCAATACAAAGTATTAAAATTACTTTAAATTGATTAACCTTTGAGGTCTTGTCTTTCCCATTCTCTCTTCCTTGCTTCCCTCCACTTCTTCCTTTTTTTTTTTTTTTCTTAAATCAGCTAAGAAAAACTGCCTTTCTAGAAGCCTTCAACTGTAAGGCATATATACCTTCTCTAGATATATTTCCTTATACCCAAGGAAGTATTTTTTTAAAGGTAGTTTTCATGCATTCTTCAGCAAATTAATTTATCTATAATCACTATATTTATAGTATTCCTTCCTTTCTGGGTACAAGAACCCCTACTAATATAGATGTCTGTCAGTAATCAGAAAACATGATCACGGCAACTCAGATCTGTAGATCTCTAGACACATAACAGAGGAGTAACTGTCTTTCAGATTCACCAGTCAAAACCTATTTCCAGTTGCTCTTGGAAGAAAATAATCTAACCTGTTCTTCTCTGACTTTGAGGCTCAGCAAGTGATGAGGAAGAAACTAAGACTTTGCACAGCATTTCATCCTCTACACATTGATGGAATGGGAAGAATGCTCTTAGAGTCTCTGTCTTTTACTAAGATATACAGTCCACAAGCAGGCTGTGTCAGGGCAAGAGTAAGGAATGTACAACAGTGCAGCATTAGTCTTGGCCCCCTTATTTTTCCGTGTTTCCAAAGAGGTGTGAACACATGTTCTCCAAATAGATTTTTTGTTGTTGTTTTAGAAGCTGTTGCTTTTTAGAATGTGTAAGTACTGAAAATCTCATAGTGCTTTGAGTATTGTGAAAGTTTCTAGTTTTAAACCAATTACATGTGACTGTTCTTTATTTTAGAGGGTTTAATGACAATAAAACCACCTTTTTTTAAAAAAAATCTAACTGGAAGTCCCTGTAGAGAGATTATTTTTGGGTGCATATTGGCACTTCTTTTCATTATGAAGTTTTTCATGGTGCACTCCAATTTCTTCTTTCAGATTGTTATACACTTCTTAATTTTCTCTTCTCTATGTTCCATTTTCACAGTTTTTCCATTGGATTATTTTTTTGTGCCCATTCTTTGTTCTTTCCTTAACAATCCCTTCTAAGTTTAATTTAAACCAAATAATATTTTAATACTACAGAAATGTTCAGACCTATGGGGTTGGAGGTCAGCTTGCCCCAGCACCTGCATCAGGAAATTATTGATTAAATGTTAACGCAGGACACGTATTAGAAATTTAGAAAACATAGGACCTGAAGTCTATTCTGGTTGGGCTACTTTGTGTAGAGAGGAAGAGTTCAAATATTTGACATCCTCTTTTGTCTAAAAAAAGGTTATAGTGACATATTTTTTTAATTGAAGATAAAGTCAGATGGCAGAATAAAGAATAAATGAATACAAGTCGAATGTACATCACCAATATAAAAATGTGATATATGCCTCTTCAGTAATTTCTCAAGTGAAGAGAGAATGTAAATTTTGAAGCTATGGATTGAAATTTTCTCTGTTTGGGTCTTTACCAGCCTGATTCTCATGTAAGCACTGTCCTTGAAAATGAATGCCCTTTTCTACTCCACTGAAACATCAAAAGAATCTTAATGCACTGTGTTGGGTTGACCTTGGCTGGATGCTAGGTGCCCACCAAGTTGCTCTGTCACTCCCTATCCTCAGCAGGACCAGGGGGAGAAAATAAGATGGAAAAAAACTCATAGGTCGAGATAAAGACAGTTTAAAAAAGAAAAAACAAAGACTGCACACAGAAGCAAAGGAAAAGCAGACGTTTTATTCTCTACTTCCCATCAGCAGGTGATGTTCAGCCACTTCCAGGGAAGTGGGGCTTCAGTAGGTGTAGTGGGTGCTCTGGAAGACAAATATCATAACAACAAATGCCTCCCTTCTCTTCCTTTCTCTTGGCTCTTATTGCTGAGCAGACATCATATGGTATGGAATATCCCTTTGGTCAGTTTGGGTCAGCCATCCTGGCTATGTCGCCTGCCAATTTCTTGCTCACTTCAAGCGTACTGAGGTTTGGGAGTGAGAGGAGGGATATTGGAGAGACAGCCTTGGCTCTGTGTGAGCACTGCTCAGCAGTGGCCAGAACATTGGTGTGCTATCAACAACTTTCTAGCTACAAATACAAAGTACAGCACTATGAGGGCTGCATGGGGAAAATTAACTCCATCCCAGGAGACCAAATACTTTCACAGATACTAAAATGTCTGGAACCTGTTATATGTCCACCCTTTCCGTGAAACTTGCTTAAACCTACTCAATCAAGAAAGACTGAGGAAACACTTGTGTCCTTGATATCTGCCACATTCTTTGGTCTTCCACTAACATTAATGTAGCTGAGGCATTCCTTCGTTGTTAAATCTGATGGATTATTTTTGAATCTGGGTTTGTATTTTGAACTTTTTTAGAGAAGGATATTCTCTGTTTCTGTCAAGAAAGATGAGAACTCTTGCACTAGGTAGTCTTCTCGTTAGCCAATTTTACTTGCAGTTTTCTATTAACTAAAATGAGCAGAAATTGTAAAAACAGAAGCCTAGGCTGTCTCAGAGTACGGGATGTCACCAATTACATTCTTAGTATTGTTTAAGGTTCTTAAATCTGAAAGATTTAACAGAAAAGCTTTACAGGGTTTCTTTGTGAAATTTCTTGACACGTAAATTTCAAATGTAAGAAGAAATATCTTGGTTGAAACTTTTTAGAACCTTTAGCATGGTAGATTTGGCATTGGTCAAAAACAGTGCAACAGTCCTGACTGCACCTGTATCACTGCCTTATGGATACTCCGATTGTTCTGGTGTGAGAAGTTTTCTATCTTAGCTGGAACTGTGAATAAGTCTGGATTTATATCTGTCTAGTTTATCAATCAAGTCAGCTATCTGCTGTGACAAAGAGATGAAGCTGTTCTCTCCTTTAGCAACATTTCCTGCTCAGAGTAAGACACATTTTGTGTATGTGTATTTGATTTTGTTATCGTTATAGTTTTAATTTTAATTATTTAAGCTGTTATTCATTAAGTCAGGCAATTCTAAAGTGGTGGACAGTGATTAGTTACTCAAGCAAAGGCATAGAAGTTTTTTCAAATGAGCTAGAGTAGCCTTATTGTTACCCCTGACCTGAATTACCACTACAATTAATGTGCACGCAATAAATTACTTAAGACACCCACAGGTCAGTGAATGGCTCACTTTCATATCTGTTCGATTCTTCTTGTACATCTGTGTTGTAATAATGATGATTATTTAAAAAGATTTAAAATGGCTTGGATGTAAACCCAAAGACAGGGAAAACAACACAAAAGCTAGCAGCCATTCACCACATCTGTTTCCCAAACCCACTTAAAAATAGAGATGAATTTGGAAAAAATCTTTTATATCAGGGCTTGAGCTCTGGCTCTATAATATTACTTTGCAACAATATAAGGTGCATAAGTGCCTTTTCATTGTATGAAGAAAGCATGCCTGCTGGCAAATGAATCGTATTATAAAAATTGATTGTATCCCAAAAGGGAAAAATGTTATTGAAGATCCAATGGCCTGGGATGATACACCATTGATCATTGTAAGAAATACTTCCAGAAACTGTTTTTAATCTTTCCGCCAGAACATTAGCAATTATTCTTTAGCCCATGGTGAGTAATGACTTGAGTTTCCCAGTTTCCCAATCGATAAAACATTTACCCTACCGCTACAAATGTCCTCTTCGCTTAGACAAGCAGAATTTTTCTTCCAATTACTCTTTTTTTACTGTGACCTCATAAAATGTTTTTGAACATATTTCAAGGCTTTTTAAAGAAAAGGAACAATACTTTTCCTCCCATACCCTTTTCTTCCTTTTCTTCATTCTGTTTTAAGAAAGAAGTCATTAAGCTTTCATAGGACTCAGGCTCTTGTTGGATTGCATATTGTATGCTCTGCACTATTTCCTCAAAATTTGAAGTAATTGATGCAACTAAACTGCCACTTACATTTTTAACTTAGAAAAGAAAAATGATACAAAAAGATACTAACTTACTTCCAAAAGTGTTTTATGTTTCTTAAACAATTTTGAATGCTGCCTTCACATCATCCTAATTCTATACGCACACAAAATAAGAAACTTAAATGTCCTTGCAACTATGCTATAATACTGTGGCTAATGAGGAACAGTCACAAAGCACAACATTAGCAGGTTAATGAATAACTTTGTAGCAAATCAAATATCTTGAGATATAAAGATAGATGCTCATAAATGCTCTTTGATGATTGGAAAGTTAATGTTCAATCAAGTTTCTCCTCCCCAGAGATTGCAAATTATCTCCCTCTGTACGAAATATGCACACGCAACTAATGTAAAAAGTTCATAGACATTATTTCATATTCTATGTGCCTTCTGCTTGGTATAAGGTGCATTTTACTGCATTTATTAGAAGCTCCAGCTCTCACATTTGTACAGCGAAGTCTGAGATCTTAAAACTGGCTAGTTACTTATGTGCTTCAGTGGATTTAATGGAGAGACAAAATTTCACACCATAAACTTTCCTGTGAACAGAGAGGTAAATAAAATGAAGTACTTGTAATCTAGACTGTGAATACTCTGGGAGTTGTGTTTGTTCTTGACCAGAGCAAATAGCAAAAGGAGAATTAAGGGAAGAGGTGGACAAGGAAAGATAAAGAGGTTGTAAAGGTGTATTGGAAATTCCAAATAGTAATCCAAATGCTTAGCTATAGTGCAACAGAGTCGACTTTACAGATTTCATAGATCTAAATCATCTGGAGATTCACCCCTAGAAATTATGACGATGCTTATCATGTTCCTTGTACGAAAAGTAGACTACAGATTTGTTTTTACATGTAGGGGTAGAAAAAGTATAGCAAACACTTAACAAAATTGTTGGTTAGAATGAAACTCTTGGGCCAAGCGACCTTTGGGAGTAGGAAAGAAGAACTGGAGATCCAAATGCCTTGTCCTCTCACCAGTCCTAACTTTTCTTGTGGTAAACTGCAACAGGGTGATTTTCATTAAAATTAGAGTGTGGAAACCACACCTGGCTTCTGGAAACCAGTCAATCAACCACTTCAGAAATGTTCCTTCCATAATTTATGTGCATCATATTAAGCATTCAGTTACGCAAAACTACGTGAAGAAACAGAAACCTGGTAAGTGTTTAGCACAAATAGGTCAATGTGTAGTTTTTTGTCAGTCTATCGTACTGTTTTTATCAACACTGAAGGTGAAAGTCTTATGCTTTATACTATGGAATTAGTGTATTTTGTTAGAACAGGTAATGAAATACATGACTAAAAGCCAAATAGTCTAAACCACATTGTTATCCCAAATATCACATAGAAAGCTGAACATCACACAATTCGTTTTCTATGCCAACCATTTGATGCCATGGCACATATTAACTTCATATATTTTGTACTAATCCAGTAAACAGTAATTTGACCAAGCTCCACAGCACCAGGATGCAAGGGTTAAAGACAATACAAATTTAGATTTTTCTTGTAGGTTGTGCTGAAGGATTGGGTGCTTATCCTGATTGCTATCAGTCCCAGAAGATGACAGGATTGCTCATCCAGCCACATTCCTTGTGTTTTGATCAGTCTGGGACCGAATACACAGTTTGCATGCCTGCTCTGTTGATCAAGATACTGTGTACTGTTCTAAAGATGTTTCCTCTGGTCATCTCTTTACCTACCTTGCTGAATCTGAGATTCCAGACTCTTAAGCTGTGAGTCCGAAACTGGTACAATAGGCTTAGCATCAGGAATCTATTTTTAACAGGTTAATACCTGTAGACACTAATGTTCTCACAGCCAGCATGCTAATCTATCTTTACAACCATTCCTGCAGAGGAATTTTACTTATTGGATTTATTGTAGAGATTACTTTGGTGCAGTGTGGTTCCCATGGAACAATGTAAGTTTTTTAAGTCTTCTATGCTGGTTTTTTGTATTTCTTAACTGCTACAGAGGTAGTAGTGAAACTGAAGGTCTCAGGTCCTAGTGAGATATTATTTTGTCTGACATAACCAAAGATTCATTTTATTTTGTTCTGTTTGTTTGTGGGGTTTTTTGTTTGTTTGTTTTGTTTTGTTTTGTTTTCCTCCAAGAAGCTATTTCCTATCAGAGAGAAGTATAGCAGTCTATAGTTAAAGAAAATTATTTTAATCTCTATTTCCCTTGTGTATTGAGCTGTACCAATATAACTATTTGCATTCACATCATGTGGGGTCATTTAGCTCAGGCTGGGGGATGTGGTGTTATTTAAAGTGTCTGGATTAAAAGTGCAGAGAAAGCTTACACTTAATGCTCATAACTTTCCTTGCAAATCATACCAGTGGAAAGTGTTACCTGGTAGGCCTTGATCAAATGTTGCTTTGTAAAGGCCCTTGACTTTTAGTTATATTGCCTCAGAATGCGAAATAGTAAAGAATATGTGTCAGTACTGTTCTCTTGTCTCCCTACAGAATAAATATAAATTTAGAAAGTCCCAAAGGATCTTCAGCATGATGGGAATGTACTGAGCCACCTGTTCCCCAGGGAATGAACAGAGAGGCAAAATAATCCATTTTCATGGAAGAATACCTTACTGTGATATGAAATTTTCACACAGGTATAAACAACCAGCTAAAACCAGAACTCCTGAGAACAATGTATCCAGTCTAAATTATTTTATTTACAATTTATAAAGGAGATAATATACTTAGAGAGGCAAAATAATCCATTTTCATGGAAGAATACCTTACTGTTATCTGCAAGTGATATGTAAAGTTGCAATATTTTATTTTGATTTGTGAAATGTGGTTCTGACTCCCATTTAGTTTTTGCTGCCATGGTAACAGCCTTGCTTAGGCTAAGGTCTGGCTTCCACACTGCAGTAATGTTTCAATGAGGTATCTGACCAGAAAAATTCCATTTAAATATGTGGCCATCAAGAACAGCAGGACACAGCTGCTGGGCTGGCTACTCGTGTCAAGTCTCTCAATACTCAGAAGTACAGCTGTCATTGACTGGTCTGCAGGGCTTCACTCACTATCATCTTTCTTTTTGAATCTTAGCTGTAAGCCCTTTCCTTGAATTTTCTTCCAAAATTTAGTCTTTCAATTTTTGCAAATTTGGAGTTTTGACTCGGTGAGGAGCATTAGTGGAGAGCTCAGAACCCAAATGGTCTAGGAAAGTCCGAACACTGGCCTTTAGATGGCAGTGTGTACCTGTTGAATAGGAATTCTTACACCACAGGGTAAATCTGCGAAGCA
Organism: Caloenas nicobarica; assembly: GCF_036013445.1. NCBI lineage: Eukaryota > Metazoa > Chordata > Aves > Columbiformes > Columbidae > Caloenas > Caloenas nicobarica. Next base: position 55,153,085 of record NC_088284.1, read on the forward strand.
GAAAAAAATTTCTAAGGTGGAACTGAGACGAGGTTGTTATCAAACTAAAATGGAGATCCCACCTGAGATCCCACCTTATCAAAATTTCATTGGTGGCTGGCTGCACCTGACTAAAATTTAGTAAACAAACACAAGAAAATAATGAAATTGGCATGCTTTGGCATGCTTATTTTTTTCTTTTAAGCTTGAAGTACATATATTGAAACATTTGATTTGGCTTTGCCAGAGCAAACTTGGATTGATAGTTGTCTGTGTTACTTTTCGGCTTCTCCCTACTCCTTTATGCAATGATGCTACAAGGAGTTCAAATAAATTAATATAATAGTTCCATGTGATGTGATAACCAGACGTCACACACTACATTCTGCCTTTGGACAGACAGACAGAGCCATCGTGGAAGGAAGTCCACCCATACACGTAAAACCAGAGACTATTACGTGCACTTAGCAGCAAAACAGTAGTTTAATATATGGTCTCCTTGTACTTTTGGGTGGGAGGGGAAGAAAGGCTACTTTTTTATGTGTCTTTAAGGAGTCATTGTGCCTGTCATTTTTAATATACACTCTACTTGTACTGTACATAAACGAATGTAGTATTTTATTTATCCTCCAATTACATTATATTAATATCATAAAGGCCTCTGGTTTTCTGAACTACTGAGGTTTTGTTACATACTCTAATGTCATTACTAAGGGACTGAATGGAGGTAAAATTTGTCCAGAAATAAAACTACTCAGTAAATTTTACTTCACATTTCATATACATTTTGCTTAGAGAGTTTCTATTTAAACTTTGGGGTAATTCTTGTGTACTCGGGAGAACTTTCTCATCTGACTGTAAAGGAAAATTAGTAGATATTTAGAATTCTATTTGAAATATACCAATTTTTACAAATTAAGCTTTAGAAATGTAGTCAATGATATGTATTTTCAACTCTCAAAACACATTAGATTCTCAGGGTTAAAGAGTCTAATTTATTTCTAAAGAATCTCTGGAATGCACGTATCCCAGGTAGGAATTTTAAGTCCTGCCTATCAAACAATATTCCAAAGACAACAGATGTTTCCAAAAGCAGTAATTTACTTGAAATCAATGATGAATAAGTGAGTATCCACAATTGTGCAAATGTTTATCAATGGTACATGTGGGTAATCTTAAAATTCAGCAACAGCTAGCAGATAACTTCATCAGATAGAGGCTCTTGTGACCCCATTTTTTCTCCCTGAACTTTATCTTTGTTCAAATAAAAGACACTAATGTTGTCCATGAGTACTTCACGCCTTATGTCCTTTAGCTGTAATGATTGAAGGATCACTAATACCATGTAACACATGTATGGACTAGTCTGCATGAGCCACCCAATGCCAATTTTTATGCAATCGTTTTATCTGACTCAAGAAAATGTGTTAGCAAATGCATTTACTTTAAAGTTAGTGTGATTTCCTACAGAAAGAAGATATTTTCTATTCCTGTTTTTATTCACTTCAGTAGTAAACTTCTCATTGATTACAGTGGTGAAGGATTAATCATTAAACTACTTATGGATTTATCTTACTGCTATAGACATTATCGAAAAAAACTTCACTGAATTTAAGGAAATCTGATGTGTTCTTAGAATTTTTTAGAATTAGGCCATTTATTTAGATTTATTCATAACAATGAATTCAGATAGAAAACACTAGGAAATGTCTATTTGAAGCTCCAGGGGCCTGTAATGTGATTTAATGCAGACCAAAATTTCCAGCCGTTTAGCCTTTTCATTTTATCACTTCATCTCTCCCTAGACTTCTCTTTGCTGCCTGACAGTCTGTCTCAGGTATTTATCTATTACGCGGATCTTTGGGAGTGGAATTTCTTTATGTGTTTTTATAGGGCCTACCATCATAGCTATCTTCACATCATTGTGAAGAAATAGCAGTAATTATAATGTGCCTCTCGTATAGCAAATTGCAGAAGTGTTGAGAACTTTGGAAAGCGCGTATCTGTTCTAATAGGAGCAGATGAGTGAGAATCAGTAGATGTGTCCATTTTTCTAGCATTACACCTGAGTTCAGGAACTCTTACTGTCAGCACCTGTCCTGCTGCACTGCAGGTAAAATAAAAGAACTACGAATGTATCTGTTTAAAAGTCATACCCTTCAGATTTATTTAGAACACCTACAGAATTGCAGTCATACAGTGACACAAAATACTCCAGGGTAGTCTACTCTTCCTCTGAATTCAGTTTTCAGCTGCAAGTACTGTTTCTTTTGAAAAGCTGTATTTAGTTCTTGTCAACATCTTTCTGCGAATGTTAAAGTTTGTGGTATGCGTTTGCTTGTTCGTTTGTTTGCTTTAAAGTACTGATTAAATACAATTGGTTTACCATTGCCATAATCTGATCTAATTTGACATAGAAACTGTATGAGTGATTACTGCTTCCTCTTGGCCGAATCGGAAATTGAACCTTTCAGCAGCTCTCTCCTACTAGAGTAAATGCAAAATGATAAACTCTATTTAATTTGGGCAATAGTTGTGTTTTTCAGTAGTGTCTTTGATATAGCATTTAAAATATCTCAGTAATAAGGTGAACTGTAAGAATTTAGACTAATTCATCATAAAAATACTTAAAAAACCCCAAACCCCTTAACATCCAAACACCATCATGTCATTGACATTATCTTAAACTATACCTGTGTGCATATTGCAGTTTTCTATAAGCCCGCCCAAAAACATCTGAAGACAAAACACCTGCTATAAATCTTACTGAGTTCTGGCTGAGAAGAAAGTCAAAACAAAAAAAAGGCTTTGGAGAGTGCTCTGAAATCTAGAAGGGGTCTAATTTGTTTATTCTAGTAAGAGCTAAACAATAACTAATTATTAGTTTTTGTAGCCCTTGGTCTTTTTTTGTTCCTGTGATACTGTGCACATGTGCCATGAAATTAAATACCTGTCTTTGCTCATTGCCATGCAAACACACCCTCTTGGCTTAGGGACACAGAGTATTTGAGCAGACTCTGTAAGAAGAAGAAAAATGTGTAATTTGAATGCAACTAGTCTGCTACCTTTCATTTATGGAGATTATTCCTCATGGAGTGCCTCCTGTTTAGGTAAGAATCCAGACAGAGCAAGAGCAACAAAGGGAACTAGGGTAAGAAGGCAATTAGCTATAATTTACTGGCAGCTAGTGTGGTATTAACGCCTAATCTTTGTGTTTTTTTCACTGTGTGATCCAAGTGGTAGCTGGAGAGCCACATTTGGTACCCAAGATATTTACACCTGGCCTGCTGTCGTTCCAGGAAATGGAGCTTAACACCTCTCACCATGGCTAGGTGCCATGTTACACAGGGCTTTTGCAGAAAGAAGGTAGAAAAGGGCTGTGCTGGTGGGAGGAGTATTTTCTTCTGCATATTTATGCACTTCAGCACAGAGGAGCTCCAGATAACATCTGTGGGAGAAAATCTCCAAAACCCTGTTGATGAAGATCTTGAATCTCCCTGTTTTCCAGATATATCCTGACCAAGTGCATACGGAATAGATGGATCCTTTGTTTCTCTAAGAATAAACATGCCTAGACCCATATTTTATCCAGAATCTTTACATTAATGTTATTGCATCTGTATATGCATGTTATGGCATGTAATACTTCACACAAAATGTATGTTACACAATCTGTGAGGGAGTCAGAAGCAGTTAAAGGTATTGTTAAAATACATCTGTGAATTTGTTGTCAAGCATAGTGCCTGTCCCCTGACATAAGTGCTAGTAGTTCTGACTCCTACAGCAGCCATCACAGATAAATAAAAAACTGGTTTGGAGTGGAGTGAGGAATTCAGTCACCAATAGTTTAGAGCTCAAAACAGAATTAATCCTTCTTGAAAAGGCTAGCTTCCTTCAGGTGGATTTCAGCACATCCTTTGAGGACATGAGGAGCCCCAGACTATCCAACTGTCTATACGTTTGTATCTAGACGCCATAACTTTTATTGAAGTCCTGCTGAACTGCAGGTTTATCTTGCCTTTGATGATTACAACCATCTGGTGCTGACCTGAAGTAACTAGTACCTGAAGGCAGTGCTATTTTGGAAAACAGAGACCTAAGTGACCTCAACATGCTCACTTGTGGTCTAATAGTAAAATAATTTGTGCTGAGTGCTGAGCCCAGTTCACGTCTAATTGAAATAGGTTTGCTTCTGCCTGTTTATTTCTTGCTCTTCTAATCATTTACATTTGTTTATAGAAGTTGTGTCATATTTAAATACCAAATTTTACTCTTTAAAAGTAATATAAAGGTATTCTGTCTAGTTCTGTGTTTCTGTCTCTGTACAATTAAGTAAGCATTTTATGAGATAAATCTTTTCTATATGTTCTAATGCTTTTTGTTCACAAAATGCACTTGAGTAGAGAATACAGGTGTTAAACTTGTAATGTGTTCTGAGCTGTGAGGTCAATGAGAACAAAAGCCTCGCTGGCACTACATAGTCATTTGAAAAAATTCCTTCTGACACAATTCACTCCAAGAAAAGACAACAGGCACAAACTGTATGAAAACATATGGAGCCAAAGTGAAGCACATGTATGCGTTTTTAAGAGATTATCTCTAAAAAAATGTGCTTTCTGCCAGCATTGTACTGTATTTACACAGTAACTATTCAGGCACATGTTTTTTCAAAGAAGTTGCAATTTCCTGACGGATTTTTTACAATCCTTTCTAACAGCTGTAGACGGAAATCCAACTACTCCTGCAATGAATGACCTTCAGTATTTGGACGGCAGAGAGTAAACAAACATTTACTCTACGGAGAAAGCCCTGCTGTGAATGTAACATTAACGTTACTATGCATTGCACTCCTCAGTTGGTTTATTAAAAACTAATCCTATTTCTGCACAGCAATTATGACTTCTTGAAAACCAAAGCATTTTCTTTAGTAAACCAATCCTGCTAACGCTTCAACATTGAAGACTGAGTGTCATTTATGAAGCTTACATTAGGTAGAGGTTGACAAGATATGACTTCTATTTTTATGTGCAAGTTTTGTTTAGACAGTGTTTGTTCTACCTTTCAGAGCATTAGTTTGCATAAATTCCCTACGTCTTAGCTGCATAAGCGATGTTTTTTAAACATAGCTCTTACACTGGAGTGTACCTTAAATATTTGTTCAGCTGATTAAAACAGTTCTACATTTATTTAATGTTTGAAGAGTAAACAGTTTGTTGAGGACTGAAATATCTTCTTACACATACACATGCATACACTCAGGTCTCATTAGAAGGGCCTTTGTTGTGAGGGTACTTTAGGTAGGTGATACTAGGCATTTTAGAGCCTCAGAAACCGTCTTTTTGTAAGTGATTCAACCCCAATACTTACTGCTAGTAAACGGCACTAGCAGTAACAGGCGGCAGAGGTCATGGGAGGGCCTTTGGGAAGAATAACACAGAACTTGTTTCATGTCAGTGAAAACACTTATTGAGCATGTACAGGGAAAGAGTCTTATCTCTTAATAATATTTCAGATGTAGTTAAACTCTAACAGCCATGTCCTTCGCACTGTACCCTTAGTACACAGTGTTGAAGCAAGAAAACTGAAATACCATCTAGATTATTTGGAGGAATACTAAATCTGAGATTGATACTTGTTGTACACAGAAATTAGCAGTTTTGGAGCAAAACGTTTCCTTTTACAGATGTTTGCTAAAGTGATGAAGGAAAACAGAATCAAAGCTTTCTGTTATTCCCAGTACCTTAAAGAGGATGTACAGAGCACAATAAAACAGCTAACATACTTAAATACAATAGGTAGTTTGTGCATTTAAAACCAAACTAATTTATATTCCTGATAATATGTGTTGTATGTCTGTTTCATGTGTATTCAAAGCTGATTTTGGGAATGAAATGAAGCTATATGCAAATCAAGTCCAGGCCCTGTTTTTTGTTTAGGCTGTAGGATACTTATATTTCAAGTGACAGAGGGAACTCCCTTTCCTATGTCTTAAGCACACATCTATCTACGAAGACAAAAGTATCTGCCTATAAGAGATCACAGGGTAAAGACGTAATTGCAAACAAGGAAAAATATATTTTCTCTTACAAGACAGAAAGCCAAGACACAGATTTTCAAATTGTGTCCACGGATTCACAAGAAATGTGTGACGGAGGTAGTTCCACAGTCAATGTTTCCTGATACACAGGCCTTTTCCTAATGTGTATAAAACAAGTTTTTTCCCTGGCACGATTTATAAGCAAGTGTTCAAAACTTTTCTCAGTTGTGCTCAGGTTGCTTTATTTGAGCTGGGAGTCCCATAACAGCCTTTTTTTTAGGCTTATGGGGCCATCAGTGTCTTATGAACTTCCTAATGCAGTCATCTGAGAAGTGCGGTAACTTTTCACAAACTACAACAAACTGTAGCATGCACTGGGTTCAGTTAGAACACTGAGGGGTGACAATATTTTTCTAGGGAGTCTTTAAAAAATTCTCCTGATGAATGATGCCAGACCATGAGGGATATCATACTTAGGCATACTTCGGTAATTGAAAACTGTGAGATATAGGAGTACAGAAGTAATTGCTATAGGATCTATGCATGCTAGCTGACCGCTTACTAGTAGATCTCATCATAGGAAAGTTTTAGGGAGCTCATGGAATTATTATCTAAATTTTCGTAAAAGTTAATTCATGAGGGTCTTACAGAAGAGGGTAAAAGTTAGCAGTTTTCTTAGGTTATTCTGGTATAGTCAATTGCATCAAATAACAAATAGAGTTATTCGGGAGGTGAACTGAGAAAGAAGACATGAGAGGTGCCCTTTATGGAAGACACAAATAATGCTTCAGAAGTGTGAATAAAAACAAAGGTGATCAAAGACATGTTTTTCGAAATAAACTCAGCTATCTAAATTTCACTGAGCACTCGCCGATCAACTGCACTATGTGACGGGTATAATGGTACAATTGGTAGTGATTTCAGCTTTTTAGCAATGCTGAATCTAAGTTATAAGATAACAGGTGAATTGGCTGAAAGCTTTCTCTTTTGCAGTCAGTTGGTGCTATCATAGAATAATCTAGGCTGGATGAGACCTCTAGACATCATCTAGTTCAACCTCCTGCTTGAAGCAGGTCCAGCTACAGTAGGTTGCTCATGGTGGTGTTCAGATGAAGTTTGACTGTCTCAAAGGATGGATATGATACAAATTTTTTGATCACATGGTCCAGTGTTTGACTGTTCTCATGCTGCAAAAAGTGTTGCTTATGTGAAAATTTACTATTTTCCTAATTCTGGCTACTGGCTTTCATTTTTTGACTAAGCACCTTCTATTAACTTCTCATTGTGCTCCAATTAGGTAGTTGCAAACAGCAATTAGATGCCTTCCCAGACTTCTCTTCCCAAGGCTGAATAAAACCTCACTCTCTGAGGCTCTCTTCTTGTTTCACCACCTAATCCCCTTGGTAACTGGACTTGCTTCTGCATGTCTACTCTTGTCTTGTCCTGGGGAGCCCAAAATTGAGCACAGTGCTCAGATGCAGTCTCACAAGTGCTGAAGAGGGGAATAGTCACTTCCGTTGACATGCTGGCTATGGTCTTGGTAATACAGCCCACTTCGCTTTTCATGAGCCTGTAGCTTGCTCCTTCTGAGCTACCATCCACAACTGTAGCAAAGAAACCTAGATGTTTATTTGACACATACTGGAAGGAAGACAGTTCTGAAAACTTCCTCAAGCAAGGCAATGGCTGATCCTTTAACAGTTGTGTATTGATACCATGAGGCTTATCTCTCTGCTGTTGTTTTTGATATGATGTTTAAAAAAAAGTTGGATTTTATTTGCTTGTTTGTTTTAATGAAGTTAATATTTATCCATTACCTTCTCCAAGAAATCCTGAAGATAGGATGAGAAAGGTGAATCTCATCCAGCAAACCTGGTTCTGTGTAGGCCATCCCATTATCAAAAAACCCAGAACTGTGGTGCTGACGCCAGCTATGGAGCCATGTATTAATAGACTGTGTCCATCTGTTTCTTTTAATGTCACTGCCCGCAACTGACAGAAGAGAGGAGGAGATAACCTGTGATCCCAATTCCCCCACCAACCATCCCAAGGCCCTGAAGTCTCTTTTGGTTGCCCTTGGACTATGTGTTGCTGCTTCATCACCACCCACACGGAAGACCAGTAATGGGTAGTAGTCCAAGGGCTGTACCAGGCTAGGAAGTTTCCTAGTGATGTCCTTAACCTGGCTCACAGAGAGGCAGCAGACCGCCCTAAAAGGATGGTCTGTTCAGCATAACAGACACTGTTAAATCATAGTTAGAATGAGAAGACTGAGCATCACTGGTTGCTATTTAAATTCTTTTTATGGGTAGTACAAATACATGACAGTGCAGAAAATTTTATCACTGATAGGTTCCACTTGCAATCTTTTTCTTATTTAAATATATCCATTACTTAGATCTAATGCAATATATTTTGTTTCACTAAAGCAGTACTACTTAGTGTAATTTTCCCTTGTGCTGTTTACCCTCAGCATTGGAATAGTGTATTTCCTACTTGACCGAGAGTATAAAACCACTATAATCAGTATTTATAAACTGGTGAAGGACAAATTATTTAATACCATGTCATGCATCCTTAAAATATAATTAACAATGCCATGGCAATTGCCCCCTGCTCTTTTGCTAGTTTAGGCTGACAACTTGGAATATATTGCTGGTGATTTGCAGGCATCCAGAAACACCTGACAATGGCCGGTTCTTGATCTAGGAGTGCCAGAATTACCAGCAATATTGTAAGAAGCACTTTTTCAGAGTATTTTATTTATGATAGTTACCACAGAGTGGGCATGTACACACAATCATTTTAGTGGAGTGAAAAATGTACAATATGAATGAGAACAGTTCTTCTTCTGAGTTAGCAGCATTTTGTACCCATTTTTGAAAGGTATAGGATAATAAATGGCAGTTGCAACTACAGAACTATTTGTTCATTATCTGTGCCTGATTTAGTAATTTATTGTTTTGAATAGTAAACAACAAGAACAAAGAATCCACATTGTTAACTTTATGTGGAGTTAGTACAAAAGGGGAGAATTGCCCCCTCAGTATGGTGTGAGCACGTCACTGAGACAGTACTTCAATGTATGTGAAAAGACGATGCAATAATTTAAAATGATTTATAGCAAATTATGAAATAGTATTTTTTTTAAAGTAAACTTCATTAATCCAATACTCTTCATGACAGAATGCACTTTTTTCTGTATTTGTATGATGCCAAGACCTCAATATTGTAAAAGGCCTCTCTGCATATATGCAAAGTAAAATGAAATATTTTTATATAAAATAGATGATGGCATCTAATATGATGTGTCCAGCTCACACTGATTTCAAAGACTGTTAGGACCATTTGTCAAAAGACAGAGAAAGAAGTCATGGGCCTCAAATGCTAGTGAAGAAAAGAATGGATTAAAATTAATAAGATGATCCAAATACTTGAGACACAGCACATGATGGATGCCTTTTAGAATTTGTGAATGTAAGAATTCTGCCTTCCCAGGGTAAATGGTTACCTCAACTTCTTTAATGAGTAACTTTTTATCTCGTAAAGTTTTCAAATTCTAAAGTGAATTCACTCTTAGAGGTTGCATTTAATCCTTCTATCAACTATTTTTCAGGAAAAGCAGAAATTCTCAGATTATGTCTGTTTGATAATCAGTTTTCGAAGCCTCAGCTCAGATTCTGGTTAGTCATGTAGCCAACAATTGTGGAGGAGAGTAGTTGTGTGAGGTATAGGTGTGATTCTGATAGGGACAATTACAAACAACAAGAGAATGAGTGAAGGTAAGAACTGACATAAAATTGTAGTGCCATTAATAGAATTGCTCATACAAAGAAGTTGTTAAATTTAAAATACTTGTGTACTAGATTATTTTCCCAGGTTTAGGGTATATGGAACTAGTATTTTTGAATTTTGAAAGCCTAGAGAAGAGCTTTGACTTTGGACCTAAAATGTCTGTCTGTCTGTCTGTCTATCTATCTATCTATCTATCTATCTATCTATCTATCTATCTATCTATCATCACCTTAAATTACCTCTTTGCCTTCTGAATGGATGAGCTAACAAGGTAATGTGTGCAAAGTCTCAGCTTTCTGGAAGAACACTGCAAAAATTACTTGCCTATGGTTTACAGGTGGACAAAAGTAATTTGCATCAGTTCATGAGAAAAATTTTGCTCCAGGAAACAGATCCTGAATAGCAGTTCTTAATGCATTTTTAACATCTCTAGATAAAACATCCTGCCCTATTTTCAATAGCAAAAATACAGGCTTTTAACCATAGCATTGCTGTCAGTCATTGGAATCATGCTTAAGTAGGAATAAAATTAAGCTACATGCAGACTTACATACCTTCCTCCCACCAAAAAAAAAATCCGCCAAAAATCAAACAAAAAAATGCAACCTCTCCAACAAATAAAATCTGAAGCTGGGATATATTTGGTTTCTTCTTACATATCAGCAGATATGTAGTTGCTTCATTAATCTAGTTTAGCTTTATGTAAGCCTTTAAGTGAGAAAATGTATTAATATATTTGAAATGTCAACTATAGGAATCATTCACCAAATGTATAATACAATTGTAAAAAGGGGTTGAACATTATCTTCCACTTGCTCTTTCAGTTCAGCAAAATTATTGTAGAATGGGTTTCATACCTTGCCAGTCTCACTGCAGGCATCCTGATTTCTGCTTCATTCAGTATAGGCCTAAGGGCAAGCCAATGTTTGCTGCAATTTTCTACAATAATAGCAAGACAATTTAGCAGTAATGGATAAGTAGGGAGAAAATTAAGCAGTTTGCCGTGATACAGAAATGAAGCCAGAAAATATTTGGCCTCATGTTAGGCTTCAAATTCATAGTCAATTCATTAGTGTAATTTAGTCCTTGCATAAGGCTTTGAGTGATAAATTTTACTAATACTTTTGAAATGCCAGCTGTAAGAGTAATTCACAGATTTGTGAGTAAAATTAAAAGATGGGGTAAAATAAATCCTTCATTTTCATCTGGTACACGAAGATTTATAAAGGCCCTTGCAAAAATGAGTCCTTCTACGTGTGGTAAATGGATAATATTAAAGAAAAATATTATAATATTGTACTTATATTTGTGAACCAAATGTTTTATTGGGTCAGAATATTTACTGAGCCTTAATTTTACTTTTGACTGGTTTGTTTGGGGATGACTTGTAGCCAGGTTGTGTTTTTTTTTTCTTTCAGATGGAAAGCCCACTTGGAAAACTGGCAATATGGTAGGGTTTGTCTTGGCTCAAACATAATTATTTGAATTTCATCTTAAATAATTGGTTTTGAACTGTTTTGTTTGTTTCGTTTTGTTTTTCTTCTATTTTAACTAAAGCACAGTCTCAAAAAAATCTAGTTCAACTGAACAAACCAGGAGGACAGTACTGAACCACCAAACTCCAACTCTTTAGTTCACTGAACTGAAGCTTAAAGGCCACTCAGGTGAAGTAGCTCACTTTTTATAAATCCTATACACTACAGTCATAAAGAGCTAAAAAAATTTTAGTTGCTTTGAAAGTGAGCTTTATCAAATTATATTTAGGTGTGAGAATATTACTTCTTTACTGAGGATTTTATGGATATAGGGAGCTTTGTTGTGGCCTTGTACCCACTTCAATGCACAGACTGAAGACGTATGTACATGCCAGAGTCCTACAGCAATAACCAAATTGTCACGATATATGCTTTATTGGATAGAAATATATTTTGGTTCAAGCTGTGTAAAAAGATGTGGTTTCTGTGGTGCAAATTGTGGTAGTGGGATTTGCATTCTTGAGTAGTTTTGTTTGGAAGATCCTGGGCATTTGGAGGCCAAGCTACCACAGAAGCATATACAATACTACACATAAGAGGCTGGGAACTCAATAAAAAGACTCCACTAACCTTTCTCACAGAATCACAGAATCACAGAATGACAGAATGTTAGGGATTGGAAGGGACCTCAAAAGATCATCTAGTCCAGTCCCCCTGCCAGAGAAGGAACACCTAGGTGAGGTTACACAGGAAGGCGTCCAGGCGGGTTTTGAATGTCTCCAGAGAAGGAGAATCCACAACCTCCCTGGGCAGCCTGTTCCAGTGTTCCGTCACCCTGACTGAGAAGTTGTTTCTTCTCAAATTTGAGTGGAACCTCTTGTGTTCCAGCTTGAACCCATTACCCCTTGTCTTACTGTTGGTTGTCACCGAGAAGAGTCTGGCTCCATCCTCGTGACACCCACCCTTTATATATTTATAAACATTGATGAGGTCACCCCTCAGTCTCCTCTTCTCCAAGCTAAAGAGACCCAGCTCCCTCAGCCTTTCCTCATAAGGGAGATGCTCCACTCCCTTCATCATCTTCATGGCCCTGTGCTGGACTCTCTCCAGCAGTTCCCTGTCCTTCTTGAACTGAGGGGCCCAGATCTGGACTCAATATTCCAGATGAGGTCTCACCAGGGCAGAGTAGAGGGGAAGGAGAACCTCTCTTGACCTACTAACCACCCCCCTTCTAATACACTCCAGGATGCCATTGGCCTTCTTGGCCGCAAGGGCACAGTGCTGGCTCATGGTCATCCTGCTGTCCACCAGGACCCCCAGCTCCCTTTCCCCTACACTGCTCTCTAATAGGTCATTCCCCAACCTGTACTGGAACCTGGGGTTGTTCCTGCCCAGATGTAAGACTCTACATTTTCCCTTGTTATATTTCATTAAATTTTCCCCTGCCCAACTCTCCAGCCTGTCCAGATTTCGCTGGATGGCAGCACAGCCTTCTGGTGTGTCAGCCACTCCTCCCAGCTTGGTGTCATCAGCAAACTTGCTGATAGTACACTCAATTCTCTCATCCAAGTCATTGATGAATATATTGAATAACACTGGTCCCAGAACTGACCCCTGAGGCACTCCACTAGATGCAGGCCTCCAACCAGATTTCGCCCCATTCACCACGACTCTCTGGCTTCTTTCCTTCAGCCAGTTTGCGGTCCACCTCACTACCCGATCATCCAGTCCACACTTCCTCAGTTTTGCTGTGAGGATGCTGTGGGAGATGCTGTCAAATGCTTTACTGAAGTCAAGGTAGACCACATCCACTGCTCTGCCATTGTCAATCCACCAATCCATAGCAATCCCTGACAGAACTCGAAGTCAGTTGATTGTAAAAAACCTGACACAAATACAAGGGTAAAATAGCTAAAAGCATAATCAAACCTAACATTGTCTTGAGATATCTTGAAAGAAATACACATAACATTTCTCTTTGCATCTGTAAGAAGGGCATACCATAGAAAAGAAAGATGATCTAAAAGTTGATTTTTCTCACAGTTTATGTCCTGACATGCTCAATGAACTAAAACTTAAGTTGACTAGTCAAAAAAACCCCCAAACTATGAGATCATTAGCAGAATCTGAGCAATTCAGCACTTCCTGTAACGATTAAATTTGTGAGAAGGTGGTTGGCACTTTAATTCAGAAATTAGAGAAGGGGTTTTTATTGGCTTAAGCATCCTGACCCCAGTTTGGGAGAAGCTAATTGAGTTCATATCTGTCTAACAATCTGCTCTTTGATCAAGCACAGAAAACTAAAGGAGAGAATGCTGGAACAGTCAGAGCCAAGCCTTCAGATTTTCTAGTCATCCCATGAGTCAGCTCCATCAGATTAACTTTATGTGGAACGTGCATTCTTGGAAGCCTCCAGATCCAGGAGGTCCAAGGCAATAAAACATTTGGATCTCAAAATCAAGCTAAATCTGCATTTGGAGAGCTCTTTGATAATCACTGGAAGGCAAGAACTATGGAGGAAGATTGCAGAATGTATTATATTACTACTAATGTTCCTCAGTTCTAAGGAAATCAGTCTTACAAGTACAAAGAGAATGACAGTGCTCAGAGGAACTTTTCTTCCTAGCAATGGTCTTCTTTGAAGAAGAAAATGATGGTTAAAGGTAGAACAAGCTGATTTTGACAGAATAAAATGTTACTTTTAGAAGTAAGGCCATGGATAAATAAAAGGGAAGAAATCTAGGGCTTACTATAGTAAGATTACTTCAACAGAAAGGAAAGTTAAAAGTTGAAGAGCACATGGGAGAGATTTAATATGCTTAGGGAAAATAGTACCTTTTTCTGTGTTAGAAAGATGTAAGCATTGGTCTCATGGGAAAATGATGCAATTGGCCGAGTATCTCTTGTAGGGGACACATATTTCAGCACTGATGTACTCAACAGAGATAAGAATCAAAGTAAGGCACAGACTGCTAGCATGGTTATTGTCACTCTTAGTAGTTAGAAAAAACAGCTATATAGACCAGGTAATCTTTTGAAAAGTAGTTTGTCATCAGCTAAACAGCACTTTTGTTTGTGCTTTGACCAAAGATAATCCTGTAAAATGGACGGGTTGTTCCACCTCAGAAAGCTGCTCTTATTTTGGAAACTGTTGTTAATGCCAAATATTTTTCCATGCTGAGTGCTTTGCTGTGATTGTGCAGGTTTCATTAACAAAGTGAAATAAATGAGTGAGCACTTTTACCATCTCATTAGTAAGGCACTGTGGGGCTTGGGGTTTTTGTTTGTTTTGGAGTCTTCAGACTAGTAATTTTATTAGTATTGGAGTAACTGACGTTGGTCTTGGAGCACCATTTATGTAGATGATGCTTTTATTTGGGGGAAAATTGTGGAGAGGATCTGAGTAGAAAGACTTTCTAGCCTGTAGCTAAAAATCCTGCACATCTAATGTGCACGTAAACATCAAGGCTGACAACAGAAGCATAGCCTAGCACATAAACCTCTAGGTTAAAACTAACTAACTAACTAAAATGAGTTCTATGCACATATATACACATATAGGTGTCAGAAGGGAGTCATAAAACAGAAATTCATACATACAGAAAAAACAATGTGGTAGAAGTGAGTGTCAAGGACTATTAGTTATGCCTCAAGTGAGTGTCCATGAATCCATTCCCAATGGAGGGATATCGAGGAGGACAAGACAGCATTTCCACAGGTCCTGGGTGGGAGGCAGAATATGTGAGTGGGTATACAGGCAATTTTTACCTGAGGCTGCCTTTGGCAAGAATAGGGTAAAAGCTAATGCCCCCCCGCCCCCCCCTCAAAAGAAGGGGCCTTGTGACTTCACATGGCAGCAGCAGTGGTGCTATCTCATGGAAAACTTGGGAATCCAAGTACTGTTGAAAGGCACAGAGGAACTGATTGAATATTGTTCACAAACTTACCTCCTTGGCAAAATATAAACACTCTACATATTTTAGAATTGTTTTTCAAATGTTGTGGTTAATTTTAGTCTCATAAAAGAGATTGTGGTATTAAGATTCCATAGTTTTGATTCCCAGACTGGGAATGTGTAGGGATGTGCAGTTCAGGGGCACATTCCTCCATTTCAGTAAGATTATCTCCTAAGCTGCACCAAGGCCACATATGTACTAGCTTGGACTATTATACAGAATATTGCATACTGAAGCAAGTCTAGTTTTACCTCCCTCTCTCCCCAGGCCTAGTCCCCTAAGTCTTTAGGATTTATGCATAACAAATATGACTGTGATTTTTAATTTTTTTGAGGTCTTTTATGAGAAGATCTTGCTCACTAAATGGCAGAGAGCTAAATCCACACTGGGAGGACAAAATACTGTACTGTCCTGTGGGGAATTGAGCCTTCAGTTTAAGGCAATCAAAATGTTGAGCTTCAATTGCTGAGTATTTCCCTGTAGTGCAAATCAAGAAGAGAGAATAAAAAGAAGATGGGAGGTGGAGAGAGGCCAAAGATAGACAGAATGACGTGTGTGAGCTCTAAGAATAGGGAATTGATGTACTTATGCTTGTGATAATGGTATGTGTGAAGCTAATAGATAAAGCTGTCTCTTTAGATAATGCTGCCAAACAAGCCCAGCTGAATCACCCCAGCAGGCCTGAAAATTCAACCTGCCTCCCTCCCATTATTCTGTCTTTCAGCCTGATGCATGCTGAAGTGGCATGCTAGAAATGGCTCTCCTTGTCTGACTCTGCTGATCCTCCTCTGCTTGCCACCCCTCCTGCCCACTGTGCAGCCCTGCCAGCTGGTATGCCTTCTCCTTCTCCTCCTGTTCTTCCTCCACCTGGTTCCACCTGGTACAGCTGCTGGCTGCACCATGCTGGGGGAGCTGGCGCTTGGGCTTCTCCTGCCCTTCTGCCTCCTCTTGCTGCTGGTGCTGCACAGGCAGCTGCTTCCTTTTCTGGGGAGACTCCTCCCTGTAGGGGAGCCTTTTCAGTGCTTGTGGCCTGGTAGAAGGACACTCTGCAGAGAATAGCAGGGACATTTACACATGCAGCAATGCAAGAGGAAGCTCAGGTGCTTATCTTTCCTTTCACCAGACAGTGAGGGTCTGGTAGATATGAAGTTGCATTTCAGGCAAAGGGACATTTTGCATACGGACATCAGTAGAAAGGTATAGAGGTTCCATTGGAATCAAAAGAACAATTAAAAAAAAATTAGATTTTTTTTCTCATTGATTAACCATGTACGTTCATGTTCTAAATCTACTGTGGATGAATTTCTACCTTCGTATTAAAAATGCTGAGGGTTTCATAATCTGTCATACAGTAGACCTAAATACCTGCAAGTGTCAGAATATTCTTAGGAAATTAATACTAAAATTACAGAAGATAGGGAATTGACTTTGGGATCCTTAAATACACATGATACAACCTTCACTGTTAGGTCTCTCCTGCCTTCTTTCGATTCACAATTTAGTCCATGAATATATCTATAGTTCTATCACATGAGAGACCATTTCCTCTTATTGAACTTTTTTTTTCTAAACTTTTTAAAGGACAAAAGAGTAAATAGGTCTGTTCAAAGCTAGAAAGAAGTTTTTACCCAAACAACATAACATCATCTGCAAAAAGATCACTTTTTGTCTATAAATTTGGACCCAATTAAAATTTTTATCATTTCACATTCTTGTTTTATTTAGGAACCTATCTTGTCTTTTCTACGAAGAGCTTGTTTGCCAAATCATTATTTTATTGTATTATACAGACTAACCTAGTTAGGTCCTGCATGTTTCCAAAGCCAAAACCTTAACATTTTATATAAAGAATATATTTTGGGATAGGTGATCTCTGTTTTGCCCTTTGTATTCACATATCAGAACAAGAGTGGATAACTCATGAACAGCACTGGCTACTATACCGTTCCTGGGTTACTCCATTTCTCTTCACATATGAATATAAATGTTGTAACAGAGCTCATTCATCAGATGTAGTATATAATGTATGGGGTTTTTTTATCATGCCAGTCTTCAGGACTAGAATGGCTTGAAATGACAGGCATGGAAAATTAAGAGCTCTTGGGAAGTAGGGAGTAATGGGTTTTGAAGACAGTGAAACTTTTGATGAGTTGACATTGTCACGCCAGTGAAATAAATGCAATTTTACTTTAACATAGTCAGAGAATTAATGTTTGTGTCTCTTATGACTTAAAAATACAAAACTAGTATATAAAAGTGTGTGAAATTATTTGACCTAGACAAATCGCTTTGGAGACAGACATAGTTAGTAGAAGAACAATACTTGTCCAGTACATAGTATGATAATGACTTTCGTTCTCAGTGTGACAGTGATATTTCCTGACTGAAACCTCAAGACTTTGAAGTATTTTGCATAAGTTTATCTTAAATGTATCAAATGCTGCTTTAAAATGTACCAATAAATACTTTGCTGGGCTGAGGCCTTTTCTCAGTGACTGTCTTAATAATGCATACACACTTATAATTTTTAAATATAAAAGAAAAATGTAAAAGATAACTGTGAAATAAAAAATTGACTGTGATCAGAGGTTTTCAAATAAAAATAAATAGCTTATGTACATCAAGCAAGGAGGTTTCTATACTGTGATTTTCAGGTTTATTATTGCAACATGTGCAGCACTATTAGAATATCATCAATCAGCTTATATTACAGTGAGTCCTATGAACACGTAACCATGCCACAATTTTTAAGGAGAATTCTACTTTTATCTTTTAGATACTTGTGCTTAAGGAGTCTAGTTGGTTTTTTGTTTTTTGTTTTTTTAACCATATAATCTACATTTAAGAGTTGCTTTCGAAAATTTCAAAAATTAAAGGCTCTAAGAGATGGAAACTTTGGTGCATCTGTATGCAGAAACATAAATTGACCTTATGAATGATTTGTGTTTTAATGGCTGCCTGTGTTGGTCTGACTGTTGACAAATCAGTGGTCAACTGCTAAACAGAAGGATTTGGCTGTTGTTGTTTGAGGAAATGGAGCTTTGCATAAATAAACAACACAACATTTTCCTGGGGCTTATGCTATGCTTTTATTGAGTCCTCCCCCTTCTCCTTCTGTGGGGGGTTAGGGTACTTTTCCAAATTTTTCACCACTTTTGCTTAATGCTAGCTCCTTTACTGTATATATGTTAGCAAGCACTAAAGAATGTTATATGATACATTGTGAGGAGCTTTCAACTACTTTTATAGAAATGCCTATATTATGTCTAATATCTAGGAATTAACTAATGAGCACTCTTGGTTTGTCTTTTTATCTCATTTGAAACCATGAACTTGTAGAAATAGCTTAGGCATCTTTATTTAGCCCCTTCCATTACTCATATTTAACTGATTGTATGTGGTCCAGTAATTAAAAAATAATAGTTCTGTCCTCCCAATTTCTTCCCCTTTAGAGATATGAATAATTGAATAAAACCATTGCAAAGCAGTAAAAAACCCAATGCAAACGCATCTGTACAGATGAAGAAATTGAGGCTAACTTTTCAGCTGTGGCACACTGCAGGCTGGACACCATATCTGAGTTGAAAACAACATATGTGGGCCTTTGTCCCTTCTCAGGAATGTGCTTGTGTCACCAAACACCAAAAGCCTCCTCAAATATTGTACAATGCACGAAGCTGTGCTTTCTGTCACAGATTGCTCTAAATAAGAATAGTCTGTTTCTATTTAACTTGCCACTGGAACGTTCAAGTGAACCAAGCCACTATTTATCAGATGAAACACAGTATTCATGTTATCTATCCTCAGTGAAAATAGAAAGCAATGACTGTTTATGGTAGCACAGGATTAACCTTCCTTTGAGGGGCATGAAGCCATGATGAATGATGGGTGTTATACATAATACTTGGAGGCAGTAGTTCCATGCTACTTGAGCAGTTGTAACCCTGGAGTTTTTCATCCAGTTAACATATGAAATATGTTGAAAATATCATACAATTTAAAAACCCCTTTCTTTCCTGTATTATATGTTAGGCACCTTGAAAATCATCAGGTCTGACAAACTTATGATTTTTTGTTATATGTCTACCAATACCACAATATCCTTAAGATAACCACCTGCACCCTTAGATTGGTCTAGGCTGTGTACTAGCTCAGTTTTAGAGATTCCTTGTGCCATATTTAATAGACATATAATGCCTGAAGATCCTTTGTGTTTTGTTTTGTTTTGGTTTGGTTTTTGTTTGTTTGTTTGGGTTTTTTTGGGTTTTTTTGGTTGTTTTGTTTTGTTTTGTGTTTTTTTTTGGTTGTTTTGTTTTGTTTTGTTTTGATCCAGCTCTGTAGTAAATATGACCTCATATTACCTGTCTGTGCCTGATCCTGAACAAGAACATTTGGATTTTTGAGGGGGCTGGGAGGGGAATGTTCCTATTCTGGCCCTTGGTCTCCATGCATGAAGAGTAGCCTCTGACACAGGCTAATGGAAGAAGTTGAAATCTTGTCCTCCTGCAGGCAAGTAAGAATGGACCGTAAATTTAGTAGTCCCAGCACATAGCTTTTTGTGTCACAGCTGAAAAACAGCTTGGTCCTCAAACCTTTCTCCTGCCCATGCAACAAGTTACCTTCCTAAACTCTTCTGCATCTCTGACATGTTGATGGAGGAGTAAAATACCTTTCTCCAGACTGAGAGACATTTTTGTGTATCAGCACTTTCATATGGTGTGAGGTTTTTTGACCCAAATATTTATCTTAAAAATGCAAAGGAAGTAGAATTTTCTCAATACAGGAAAAGAAAAAAAAGTTTTTTATAATCCTACGTAATGTCAACTCAGGACAAAAAGAAGGACTAATCATCACCTGGTCCATATCAAAGTTATGGGATGTATTTATTGAAACAAAAGAAGGATTGGATTAAGAGATTACTTCATTTGGCAGCACTTCCATGGGCAAAAAGGACATTTCCTTGTATTGATTTTCAGATGCAGTTCCCCATTCACCACAATTTGGTTCCTGTAGTAATTGGTATGAAATCAATATTTTTTTATGTACCTGACAGCCCACATTCCAAATGAACTTGTTTAAACAGACAGACCCTGTAGTCCAAAGGATACCTAAACTCTTGGAAGGGTTTTCCATGAGGAGGAATCGGAAATGTTTGATTCCCGGAAATGTGAGCTAGAGTAAACCATCTCAAAGCAAGAGTAGGAAACCACAAGTTTATTATAAAATCATTCAGGTTTCTATTCCAGAATGGATTTTGATGGAAAACTAAATGAATCATCTTATCTTTTGTTTGTTAGGAGAAGCTTGGAGCAGCTGCTGAGCTTTCCCCAGACACGATGTATGTTCTGAATGGTTGGACACTTCTGGTTGTGTTGCAGGCTGGCCTGCAGTTGTTATGCTGCCTACAAAGATGTGTTTGCTCAAGGGGTCCAGTCATCATGCTAAATAAAATCGTTCACATTGCCTGACAAATATTGACTCAAGCTGTTACGTTTTTATGTATTTCAGAGACTCACAATGTTTGAGAGCTTAGCAAGCAAACAGAACAGGTACAGGAAGTTATTGTGATGTTTTGGACTCATGTTTGTTTTTCTACTGCTGATGTAAGTTATCCATTGTATATGGCTTGTTACTAATGACCTTGTTATATAGTGCACTGTGGCTGATAAGGCCAAAGTCTTTAACAGAATACAAATGCATTTAACATTTCCACTTGAAGAGTTTAATTGTATTTTGAAAAGTACTGTACCCTAAAGGTGCTCTCTGCTCCGTAATGTACTTTTTAGAAATAAAAGAAGAAGAATGGAAAGTATAATGGGGTGAGGTGTAATGGACAGTTCTGTGTTCAATTGGAGCTCTATCTGATAGTACCATTCAGCATAAATCTAAACAATCCTGAGCCATGGAAAAAAATTAAACAGGGGGTCAGAAGTAATGGCTTTTCTCAATGTCTAGTTTATTCTTTTCTCTGAGAGGAAGAAAAGAAACAAAGCATACTGAAGAGCCACCTCAAGTTTCTGAGCTTTCACTGGTGTGTTTTGTTGTTGTTGCTGGTTTTGTTGTTTGTTAGTTTGGTTTTTTTTGGGTTTTTTTTTGTTTTTTCTCCTTTCGTACAACAGCAGGATCATAAGCATTCAATATTTGTTTTTCAACTGAGGGATTTTCTTTCCAAATGACTGGCTTACAGAGTGTTTTGTTTATCACTTATGTTACCCCAGAGGTAATATAACTGTAATCTAAGCCAAGATTCATCTTTGGAACTCATTGCTGGGGTCAGCATTGTACAGTAGCTATATGGAAGAACTGTTCACAAAATAGAATTGCTTAAAAAAATTGAGGAGGAAATCTGTCAAGAAGCTTAGAAAATGCTGGATTTTATTATGTTGTATACTTTAACAAAAATCAAGCCATGATTTCACTTCTATATCAGTTCTTTGCAAGTAAATGAAGGTGGACTGCTGACCTTGGGAGAGCTGGCCAGAGATGGCAGGAGATAAAAGAGATGGTATGTTCTGAAAGAATTCTGGCCAGTCCTGGCTGTAAGCTCCTAGTCCCGAAAGAAGATAATTTATCTCACTGAGGGTTTAACTTATTTGTTTGTTTTTAACTAAAGCAAATTACTGTGTGAAATAATGACATGTATCAGGCGTGTATTATTATTGCTAACTTTTTCCTGCATCCATGTGGGGATTAAAATCTCATCTTTTTGGAATATCTAAGCTAACTTTTATACACAAGTGAACCAGTTTACGTATGTTCAAAGGCAGAGCGGGCAAGAACTTGAACAAGAGATCACTTGGGGACTACAAAATATATGGCTCACATCAAATCCAGGAAATCCTCCAACCTGAAATATTTGGAAACTACAGGGGAAATATTGCATATGCTTGCCTCATTCTTACTCTTCGCTGAGCATCTATTTTGGCTGCTGTTCAAGAGAGGACACAGGCCTATGTGATCCCTTGTTTGGAACCAGGGAACTGAGTCTTAATGCTCATGCATGTTGTCTTCAAAACACAAAGGATGATAGGGTCTGCCTGCAACAACGCTTGAGTTGTAAGAAGAGCATGAGAAGGATTTTGTTTTAATGCTGTGCTGGGTATAGCTTAGTAAAGCAAAATGTTGCAGGTGTCATAATCACAGAAATTATATATAAATAAAAATCCATGAGTGTATTCAAGTTGCTGAGTCCCACAAGAATGTCCATACCCTCCTAGAAGACAGTCCCCAGAATATTAAAGTAACAGGCAACAGGATCCTCTTGCACATCCTAATCTATGAAGAACATAAGAGAGACATCATCTGTCATAGCAAGACATCTTCTAGTATAGCCTTAAAAAAGACGGACAGATCTACCTGAGATTATAGACAGGAAAAGCATTTAGTTTCTTCAGATAAGATCTTCTAGTTTCTTTAATAGAGCTACCTGGGTTATATTTGGGTGCAAAAAAGTGAACAATCCAGGAAGAACCCATTTATTAAAGACCTGACTGCAGAAAGATTGTCATTGTTTCCCAATGTATTTGTTCATCTTATAGCCAAATAAAGAATGGAAGCAGAGTGATGTGCTGAGTGTGTATTCTCCAGTAATAAAGTTGATGTGTGATATTTAAACAGACCATATGTATTTTCATTTATATGATATGGGCTGATATGTGTGCAGCACAGAGCTGAGACATATGCCTGCTTCCATTATTTTCGGGGTGAATGTGCCTAGTTAAATTTTACCTGTTGTAAAGATGGTTGAAGTGGGCATCTTGCCAATAAAAGAAATGGAATGGTGAAGTTCAGAGAGAAATAATCTGAATATTGTTTCTAAAATTATTCCAACATATATTTCTAATAGACCTTGTAAAAAATCCAGACTTGTGGAACAGTTATAAGAGTCACATGTTGAAATTCTATAATCAGTATACACAGGTTGTCAACAAGAAAGATCACAGTGACTCGAAGTTGTTCTTTTGATGAAGCTGGAGCCATAGGAGGAGGATAAGCTCAGTTGTGAAGTGTAGTGTTTATTTGAAACTTTGCTAGTTTATTTGGGTTGTGAACATGTTAATGGTTGTCAGTTAATAATACGTTTTTCAGCTAAGAACTAAATCTCTGAAAATCAGATATACTCTATTGTTTATTTCAGCATTTTTAAAATGGCAAAGCTCATAATTCTATTAGAAACAGAAGAGCTGAAAACTGGCATTTTAAAGCTCACATTCAAATTCTGGGGTCAAAATGAGAATTTATTTGCTGATCTCTAGTCAAGTAATTCTTTGGAAGCATTGCATATGAGTTTTTGCTTTCTAACTAAAACAGTTTATCTGGCTAAATCTCTTGTTTACTATACAGATCAGGCGAGTACATAATTGCCTAAAGTTCAGTGGCAGAGGTTAGGTCACTCAGTGCTTTCTTTCTTCAAACATGCTGGTCTGTTCAAAAACATTATTAGAACAACTGTTTTTTACCTTGTGTTTTCCACTTACTAAGCTGAAAACTTCTGATTTTCTCTGAAATAAAACAGAAGACTCCAGGTACAACTTTGCCCCCAAACTGTAAAAATTTATAGTATAGGACAATTGAAAATGACATGACTTTCTGAAATTAAATGTGTGCAGTACAAAGAGAAAGTTTCCTGGCATAAGTACAGTGATATACCTCGTACAAATATTTAAGCATACAAACCACTCAGACTCTAAAGTCAGGTTGTTTGAGGAGTAGGTGTGGCTGAAAAAAAGGAGAGGAACCTTACACAGTCTGATTATCTGCACTTCTTTCCCTGTTTTTGCCAGTTGTATCCTTTTCGATTATGTCATGAGATATCCATTGATGTAACTAGAATTGTAGGATTTAATTACAATTTACATATGAAAGCTTCTTGAGGCCTGTTCAGCAAAGGATTAAATATAACCATTATGACAAGACCTTTACATGGTAGCAATACCAAGACAGTATTTGGGCTGTTAGATTTTTCTTTCTTGCTGAAGCATGAAGGACATTACAAAGAGAAAGCTTGTGTTGGGAAGTATGGCTGAATCCTTACTAGTACTTCAATCTTTCCCAGTCCTTAGTGGTACTCTGTGTGTCCCCGAGAGCAACTGTATCAAGGCTGTGAATGAAAGACTGGCACCATTTTCTACCAGAAAACACCTGATTTTACCCATCTCCTGTATCGCAGCACATGGCAGAAAGAAGGCCATCTGAAGGGGAGACCCCTCCTCTGCCACATGCCTTCCTGTCCATGGGTTTTCTGTCTATCACCTCCCTCTGGGTGGATGTGGGTTATTTTTCCTGTTTTTACGCCGATTCTACAGCTTTTGTGTCAGGGAAATGACAGTCCTTGAACCTGTTTATACTGATGCCTTAACATTTTACATGCAGTTTGTGTTTGCATAAGATTTTTTACACTTGAAGTTCTCAGAGAAGTAGACCATCTAGCTGCCTGAATAGTGAAAGCTCCACTAGCCTCAGCCTTGTTTCAGCTAAAAGGCCAAGTCCAGGAAACAAAAGTATTTGGAGAAAGTAAAACATTGATCAATGGTATGGCACCCGCTCTTCCTCCTTTCTTCCTTGCACTGATAGATTTATTTCAAAAGGGATAATTAGACTACTACTTAGCAAGATGCAAAATCAAGATGGTGGGTAATTTGATTTTGTGAAGGTAATTATTGGTTTAGGCTGACAGGACTGATGGAGAAAAAATGCAGGCAGTGTAAAAAGCAAAATGAAGGTTTTTGAACTGATTGGGCAAGAAGAGTACTGAAAAATAAGAGAAAAGAGTTAATGTAACTTGTGTAACCTCTCATAGTTTGCAATCACACAGTTTTTGGCTGTAGTGAAGCTAATGTTGATAAGATAAAAGGGGACTCAGTTATGTGGGTAATTCTTAGATATTCTTTAGGAATTTGGTCCAGCATTCATCATGCTGAATTACAGCCAGGGGCTGTAAACTGCTACTGAAGATGCCTTCTGTATTTACACTAGGTTGGTGTGGATGTAATGAAGACAGAAAAATCTGTTTCTTCTTTGTTGCAGGAAGCAGTAGTGTTCATGAGTACTAAAAAAAATTTTGAGAGTCCATGGCCAGCATTAGTTGATGCTTTGCTAATGGTGGGCGAAGTTGGGACTCTGCTTGTACAGTGGCCCTTCAGACTGAGAGAATGAGGTACTTCATAGCACTGTTTTGTTACTCTTATACTTAAGAAATACTCATATACTTAAGAAAGACTCTTTAGAAGTTTGGGATCTCTGTTGTGTGACAGCAGAAATAACAGCAGTAATTTAATATGTATCTGTTCCAGTTCACTCAATTTTTGTATCAAGAATGAGAAGGTGGGAAAATGCCTATGTCTGGAATTTTGAAAGGGGGTGCATAAGAATTCTGGTTTATACATCTTCAAAATAACTTGATGGAAAGAAAAGACACCTCTCAGTAATGAGGAATACAAAGAAAACATTGAAATGAATTGGCTTTCCCTGTACCATAGAACATAACAGCTACCAGACTGGTATGCATTTTTTATCTGTCTACCTGTTGAGGACTTTACAATGTTGTTTTTTCAGGACAGGACTTGCCCTTTTTTAAGTCTAATCATTCTTTACAGTTGGTTAACTCCCTCATTAAAAAGCAGCTAGATATGGATTTTCCTTGAACTACTGCCATACTGTGTTGTCTTCTGTATTTTATATCTGAGTCATGATAGATATTATTAGGTTATACAAATGATACAGAACTTAGTTGCGGTGTATGGAGTAACTGCTAGATCCTTTTCCCTAAAAAGCAGGCATTTATTTATTCATTTTCTGCTCGCTCTCTCTTTATTTTTTTTTTCCCCAAAGAAATAATCTTTTTTAGGCACCTGGGATTGCATCGATTTCAAAGAAGAATCCAAAGAAATTTCTTTAGGGGAAATGAATTTTATCTTTTTTCCAACATCTGCATTGTCTGCTATAAAAGAGCACATCAGTTCTGTTTCCAGCCATGATAACACCCAGGACAGATTTCTCCAAGTGAGCTGAGCGTTGGTCTTGTTGAATCATTTGGCTGACTGTGAGTAATAGATCCATGCACTTCCCCAGAGAATGGTAATTACCGTGTGCAATGTGCACCTCTCCCGGAAATAACAAAGTGCTCTACAGTAAGGAGTATGGAATCAGTCAAGTCAGGAATAGATGTGAGCTTTGAAGATAATATAAACTATGTTTTCTTGTTGACAAAATACTGACAAGCTTTTGTTTATGCTTTTTTCCTAAACAAGGCTTAGCCAGACATAAATCAATATGGTAGCATTTGAATCTCAAGAGCTAACAAGAACTCAAACACTAAGTACAGTTTTCAGCACTTCATAACAACTCATTACGTTTATTTCCCAGTTTTCTTTGTTATTTGTTTCCTGTCTCTGTTCAGAGCCAACACATTTTTGGCTTTCAATTTGAAGCATGAGGCACTGCCAATCAGCAGGAAATATAATACAGATAAGATTCATATGAAGTCTTTTGAACTGTTAAAATCTCTGGATGGGAAATGGATGTTAAATTGTTTACATTTGGCACAAGAAGAAAACGTTCCATTTTTAAATTCAAAGCCTCTCCACCTTTGTAAATGAAAACAAATCACATGGGTCATATAGAGTTCCACTTCTGTAAAATCCATCATAAGTCTGATAAAAGCTTTTGTAAGTCAGCAACTTTATCTGTAGCTTGTTTGAAAGTCATTCTGCAGCTTAAAATGTAGTGGCCTTTTGCCCTGTGTTCTTTAGTAAAGTACAGTATCTGTAACATGTTCATGACACAATAAAAACAGTAAAATGTTAAGAACAGTTTTATTAGTGTTTTAATCATTTTAAAGAGATATGCAATGTTTCTGCCTAATTTTAATTTTTCCATGTTAGTCCTGCACTTTAAATTTATTGAGCATATATATTTAGACATAATCACTGCAGGATCTCTTTCTACTTTTCTTTATTTAGTTTACAAACAAGAATCTTTGGGGATGACACCCTCCCCTGAATTCTGTGGTTCTACGAATTTACAGGGAGTGGGTAAGGAAAACAGCCTGTCCCAGTTTTATGAGCACTAGAAGCATCGGAACTCAAAGTTAATGTTCACATTAGCGGGGTGGTTTTATATCAGTTCTTACATGTGTGCAAGATGTAGCTCAGGCAGATTCTGGATGGCAGCAAATCTCAAAGGTGAAGCTGAGAACAGCATTGCCTTTGGAACAGTTAAGCATTGCTAATGAGTACTAATCATATGGTATATCAGAGAGTGAGAAGCAGTCTTTGGCATAGCTACAGGCTATGGAACATCTTATATTTCAAAGCCAGCAGAAGCTGTAATAGCTGAAAAGAAGTTTAGGACAGACTTGCCAAGGGAAAAGCACTTCAGCAATTGAAATCTTTTCTGAGATCTGCAGGAAGGGAAACCTGTTTGGAGAAGCTTGACCTTGAAGCCTTGTGACATTTTGAGGCTGGATGGAACATCTTGTCGATGATGGATATGGCTGAATAGACACTAATATAATTCAGAGAAAATAATATCTTGAAATTATAATTAAAGGTTATGCAATGTTGGCTGAAGCATGATTCCAGGGGTAAGACTTAAGCTACTGCTTATGCTCTTATCTTCTTTTTTTCACTTAATGCAGGAATTTTCATATGAAACATGTTCCTTTCCAATGTTTTTCCCAAGCAGAGATCATAGAGCTACAAACATTGTTGAATACTGAAGATTCCTATACCAGCTTTGCTGCATGTCCTCAAGGATGTTTTAAACAAGTGACTGAGGATACATAAAATTAATAATTTTTGTTTCAAGGGACTTTTAGGCCAAATGATTGAGTATTGAGAAGTTTAATGGATGTAGGGTTTGCAAAAATTCATGTTTCAATTATATTTCATTTTTCCATGGAAGATTAGAGAAGACAAGTACAATCTTAGAAGCTTCTGTTTAGTAACTAAGAGAAACATCAACAACTTTTTCATTGTCATTGAGGATTCTCAAAGAATACAATAATTTATAAAAAAGTGTACTTGAAAATAGAATTAATTCAACAGCATCAGTGAAATTTGACATTGGATTTGATAAAGGTGACTGTATAACAGATGTTTTACTAGTGAGATGCCTGACTGTATAAACACAGTAAAGTGCTATAAAAATGAATATTAAAATATTTATTCAGAAAATTAAAGAGAAAAAAAATGTTCTGGAAAAAAAAAATAGTTTCTAATTTCATTGTGTGAAAAGGTACTGACCCTTCATACCAAACATATAATTCTCAACAGGAGGAAAACTAACCACTTTTTCTGAGTTTATGCTGGAGCCCCTGATTTATTTGCCTTATTAAAATGACTAAGTTACACAGGATAATGAAATGGGTCCTCTGTCTGAAGGATGCTTTCCCAGACCCTGATGATGATTCAAGAAAGCTGCAGCAATATTCTGTCAAGGCGAGCTGTTTGTTAATTGGGACAACACAGAATTAGAAGATACCAGGCAGAGTCGACTGTGCAAGTGTTCTAGTTTTCTTGTTTTACTCAGTATTGTGAAAACTTTTGATACCATTAAGATTTAATAAATAGTCTGCTAAGTTGGGAGAATATGAAAGGGGCACTTTTTAAGCACAAAACTGATGTCATTTCAGTTCTTTTGGATAACATTATTGGATTTGTAAATATATTATTGAACTGAGGAAATTATTTCACCCTGCAGCATAAGCACTGCTTGCTCTGAGGAAAAAAGTTGGATATGAAATCAGAACTGAAAATTCACAAGTCAGCTGAAAAAGAAAAGTTTTTTGCTTAGTTTTATGAAAATAGCTGAAATTTCTCCAAATAAAATTAGATTTTCACGTGTCTTCACTAACAGCTACAACCTCACTGAATTCTGTAACAGTTTGGTGCTCACTGGGACTGAATTTAACTATCTTTTTAAGAATGCTAGTGAATACAACAGCAACACCAGTGTTATATAAATGACCAGTTATTCTTCCAGATTATGACTTGAAGGCACTTGCTAAAGAGGCAAATCTGTATATTTCTGTCAAAAGTTTCTGAATAGTTGCTATTTGGATTTCTAACAGAGCCTTCAATTAGCATCATAAGCTCTTTGTACCAAGCTTTGTGTAATCTTGTCTTTACCTTCTGGATGACTTCAACTTCCTTAATTGTGTATGCAGAATTTGGAGCTTTCTTAAAATTCTAATTCTTTGCAGTTGCTGTTGATGTGCCTGTAGCTTTCAAGGCAAGCTTCCTGAAGGAAGGCTTGGGAAAACATCAGCCCACTGTTCAATGTGGTAAGAAACTTGACAAAGAATGACACAGAAAAGGCCGAGGTATTCAATGACTTTTTTGTCTCATCCATCACTGCTGAGACAGACTTTCAGGATGCCCAGGCCTCTGACAGAAAAGGGAAGGTCTGGAACAAGGAAGACTTACTACCAGTGGAGGAGGACGAGCCTAGAGAGCATTTGAACAAGCCGAACATACATAACTGTGAGGCCTGACAGGTTGCACCCACAAACACTGAGGGAACTGGCTGACAACATTGCAAAGGCATTCTTGACTGTCTTTGAAAGGTTACAGCAATTAAGAGAGGTTTCTTAAACCTGGAAGAGAATATATGTAATTCCTATCTTAAAATAGGAAGATCTGGGGAACTACAGGCCACATGCCATCACCTCAGTACCTGGGAAGGTGGTAGAGAATATACTCTTGGAATACATTTCCAAACATACAAAGAACAAAAAAGTGATTTGGAGTAGTCAGCATATATTTATGAAGGGGAAGTCATGCTTAGCAAATCAAATCTATAATGAGGTGACTCACTTGGTGGATGAGGAGAGAAAAGTTGATGTTGTTTCCCTTGTCTTTGGTAAGGTCTTTGGCACTGTCTTCCATAACACCCCTGTAGGCAAGCTAACAAGGTACAGGTTAGATAAATGGACAGGCACGTAGACTGTAAACTGGCTCAGTGGCTGGTCTGAGGCCTCTGTGATCAGAGGCACAAAGTTCAGTTGGAGGCCAGTCATTAGTGTTTTACTTCAGGAAATGATACAAAAGCCACTACTTTTTAACATCTTCATTAATGAACACTGCACTGAGACCGGGAGGAGTAACTGATGTGTCGGAGGGTTGTGTGGCGATCCAGAGGGACTTTGACAGGCTGGAGAACTGGGCAGAGAGGAATCTTACGTCATTCATCAAAGGCAAATACAAGGTCTGCCTTTGAGGTATGACAGCCCCACGCACCTGTATGCACTGGGGGGTGACTTGCTGGAGAAAAGCTCTGCAGAGAAGGACCCAGATGTCCTATTGAACAACAAACTGACCATGAGCTGGTAATGCATCATCTCAGCAAAGAGGGCTGACAGACTGCTGGGCTGCATAAGGCAGAACATTGACAGTAGGTCAAAGAAGGTGATCTTTCCTTCTACTCAGTACTGGTTAGGCCACATTTGGAGTTCTGGGTCCAGGTGTAGGCTCCCCATTACCAGAAATGGATTTAGTGGAGTGAGTCCAGTGGAGGACTGGAGTCAACAAAGCTGATTAAGGGACTAGCGCATCTCTAATATGGGAATAGTCTGAGAGAGGTGGGATGATTCACCCTGGAGAAGAGAAGACTCAGGAGGGTCTTCAAAATGTGCATAACTGATGGTAGGAAATGGAGAAGAGGGAGCCAGGCTTTTCCCAGTAGTGCCCACGGACAAAATAAGAAGCACTGGGCAGAAACTGAAACACACAAAATTCCATCTGAACACAAGAATACACTTTTTTACTGTAAGTGTGATCAAAAGTTAGCACGGGTTGCCAGAGATGTTATGGAGTTTCTTTCCAAGGAGATATTCAAAACCAGACTGGACATGATCCTGTTATAAGTGACCCTGCTTGAGCAAAGGGGTTGGAGTCTCAAAAAGTCTCTTCCAACCTCAGTCATTCTGTGATTCTGTCAATTGTGAAAATATGTTTGTTTTGTTTTGATTTGTTTTTCTTTTTAGCCATTCTCTACCTCCTCCAGGCTCAGTATGAAAAAACTCAGTAGAAGAAATTTTGACTTTTCATTTCACTTGACGAGTAAAACAATCAAGGTCCTCCTATATAATGATTTTTGGAAAGCAGAGGAAGAGCTGTGCTTGCAAAGAATTAGGGGTATTTGGAGAATTTATAGTGGGTAGCTTACTGATATTCACTATGGATAATAGTTTTTAAAACATATTAATGAGGATCTCTTTGGCTGGTGATTTGTCTAAGTGAAATGAGAGCTGCTGAGAGATGCTTTCAAGATCGTGCTGTTCTCAGTCCTTCATCACAGACCCATGTCAGTATAAAAGCAAGGGGCAAAGGAGTTCTAATATTAAAAGTAGTATTAGCTGGAGTGACACTCATAATGCTATTTCTGAGTTCAGCCTGGAATTGTCCTCTCCTAGTGGCTATTCTGTGCATGCAGGAAGGACTGGGTGTGTAGCAGAGCACTGAATCCACCTCTGTTTTTAGACATTCATAATGTTGTGGTTTGGGATTAGTTTAATTCCAGACATGGATGATAAAGAGTATCACATATTTAGTTCAGGAAGTTAGTGATGGCTGATAATTTAACATGCTGGGAGGTATCTGCTCTTAACCATACACTAGTATGTATTTGTCTGCAAATACTTTTGAAAGTTTATTACTAAAAAACAATCATCATGAAAAGTGACATGCTACAACATTAACTATTTTGCTAGATTTGGGCCTTTAAAAAATGGGTCTTTCCCAGTCAACCCATGCCTAGCCTATCGTCTCACCAATACTGTAGGCTGGAGAGATGAGACCATGGAAGACCCTGTGCCAGGGTACCTGTGCCTGTGTCTCCTCTCTGAGTCCGGGTTCAAGCTGTGGTACACACCTGCACCACTCACTCAACATCCCTGTCTAGTGGTCTGCAGAATGCAGCAGTTTGAGGATGAAGCAATACTTTGTGGTGGGAAGTCAGAAAGTGCTGAAAAATATTTTACAGTTATGTTCAAAGCATTAATACCCTTCCTATTGCATTTCATGAGTGATGCTGAAGGCATAAAGTATCATCCATTTAAAAACACAGTATTATATTTTCGGTGTTATGACATTAAGAAAAGAAATTATGGTGTTTTACCTTTACAGATAGTATACAAGATTATCTTGTTAAATCTATGTTCATTCTTAAAGAGCATATAACAGTGATTCAAGGGGTGTGTCTGTCCTTGGGAATGTTTGGAATACTTACAATTTAGTTACTACACCTAACTGACCTTGTTTTGAGTCTGTTAAAAGCATGAGTCCCAGGCTAATTTAAATAATACCAGTTTTGGAAACAGAATCAAGTTCCATGAGATTTTCTTTATCTGTGTTTCCCATCTGGCTTGCATTTAATCCTGTGTTTGCTGCCGACGTTTCCCAGAAAGCCTTATAATTGCTTGGAATTTGTATGAACAGTTCCAGTCTGCTGCACAATTAGAGATGCACTATAAAATTTTCATTGCTCAATTTAGTTGAAATTATAAGACGGATGATAAAGAATAATGGCCGTAGTTGTACCATGTAAGAATGACTATTGGAAATTTGAAAGAGGGAAAATTTAGTGGTAACTATTTCTTTTTCTTTTACTCCAGAGATGAGGGCAAAAGGAAATACAGTAATAGAATTTAAAATAAGTGCTTGATGTTCAATGATACTTTGCTTCTTTTGCCTATAGTTGCATATCTGAAACTAGAAACCTGTGATTCAGAGTATGTTTACGTGCCACTTTAAGAGGTTGATGTGGGTTTTTAGATGATATGCAAATATAGCATGTGCTTTCCCTTCTCCAGAAAAATAAATGCAAACATGTTGTTTATTTTTATATAAACAAATGCTTCACTTGTTGACTTTTTTTTTTTTTTTTGATTTACGTGCTTGCTGACAATACAGGGAGGCATATGTCCGGTAATGATTGGCAGCTGACATCAACAAGCCATGGAAAAAACCTGGCAGATTACTCAGTAGGAAATCATTTACACTGAATGGCACTGATTTGGGGTGCTTTTGAAAAGAACTTCATGTTTATAGCTTGTCACAGTGAGACCTAAAACTCCTGATTATTTTCATATTTGTTTGGCTAACTGCTACGGTTTCAAAAAGTTGTTATGTCTTTAGCGATGTTTGCTGTGAAGTCAGAAGGAGCTGTGAAAGGAAGTGTTGTGCAGCTCTGAGAATTCACAGTGTAACGATGAAAACACTTGTCGCCAAGGTATGAACAGGAGATCTCGTGTGGTTGTGCAGTACTGTGCCCTGTGATATTTGACCTAGCTCAGGTACTGGGAGCCTTCTTAATGTGGTTTTTCACATCAGTGAGTTTTCCTCATTTTGAAACAGATTGAATAACTGTTTCAAGTCTCTGCTTTGAGCACAAGGACATTTTGGGGTACATTTTTTGGTACATTTCTGTTGGTTTTGATCATATTGCTATAATAATATTCTTATCCAGCACCTTGCGGTGGATAATAATCAAGGGAAAGCTGCTATGGATTTGTTGGTAGGTTTCTACATGACTGAGCTGGAGGAATGAGGGAAGAAGGTAAAACACTCCCTGTAGCTTCTTTTTTTTTTTTTCTTTTCCCAAAGTCCAGCCAGAAATGCCCACTGCAAGAACAGGCAGAAATGTAATCTGTTTTTCTGACACTACTCAAACATCTGGCAGAATGGGGAAAAAAGTTTAAGGACAGGAATATGATATGTGACCTGGTACAAAAAAAGTGTCTGTAACTAAGTGTCATGTTGAAACAGTAAACAGATATGACAGCCTTCCTACACCTTATGTTCCTATTAAGAATCCCAGGTTTGTTGCTTTGTCATGAGGAGACCTGTCAGTGTGGTGTGGGGCAAAATAATGATGTGACAGGTGTAACATAAATTACTTGTGTATTGATTTACACTAGTGAAGATCTGTGTTTCCTGCAATAAACAGCATATTCCACGTTTGGCTGGGTGCCAAATGAATGTAGAATTTGTGCCTATGGAATTTTTAAAATCAGTATTGCTGAATTAAACTGTTAGCTTTTTGCAGCCACCAAAACCTGGAGTATGTTAACTGACAGATACAGGATATATCATGACGATTGCATTGTCTCGCAAAGTAGGTAATAACATCAGCAGATCTCTCCCTTACGTATTTAGTCCAATTATTTTGAAAGTTTCTATCTGTTACATGGAAAATTTCCTTCAGAAGGATGCAAAGTGAATCAATTCCTCCTCTGAACATATGCACTTTCATTATTTTGAATAAACTATCTGATAATGGCATTCAGTTTGGTAGAATAAGATACCTTTGAAGACAAAAAAATTAGACAGTGCATTGCAATGGGCTTAATGCGGAATCTGAAGAAAAAAATCCATAGTATTGTTCATTCACATTATAAGTTCTGGTCTCTCTGTGTTCTTGTGCATGCTTTTGCATAAGAGAAATAATTGCATAGGTCAAGACAGGTCATGGCACTTCACTGGTATGTTTTAAAATCATAGAATCATTTTGATCAGAAGAGACCCTCAAGATCATCTAGTCCAACTGTAACCTAACTCTGGCACTAAGCCATGTCCCTAATAACCTCATCTACACATCTTTTAAAGACCTCCAGGGATGATGACTCAACCACTTCCCTGGGCAGCTTGTTCTGGTGCTTCACAACCCTTTCCATGAAGAATTTTTTTCCTAATATCCAATCTGAACCTTCCCTGGTGCAACTTGAGGCCACTTCCTCTGGTCCTATCACTTGGGAGAAGAGACCAACACCGTCCATGCTGCAACCTCCTTTCAGGTAGTTGTAGACAGTGATAAGGTTTCTCCTCAGCCTCGTTTTCTCCAGGTTAAACAGCCCCAGTTCCCTCAACCGCTCCTCATAAGACTTATTCTCCAGACCTCTCAGCAGCTTTGTTACCCTTCTCTGCACTATCTCCAGGACCTCAATGTCTTCTGTGTAGTGAGGGGCTCAAAACTGAACACAGGATTCAAGGCACAGTCTCACCAGTGCCAAGTACAGTGGGACAATTACTCCCTTAGTCCTGCTGGCCACACTACTCTTGATGCACGCCAGGGTGCTATTGGCCTTTCTGGCCACCTGGGCACACTGCTGGCTCATGCTCAGCTGGCTGTCGATCAACACACCAGGTCCTTTCCCGCAAAGCAGTTTTCCAGCCACTCTTCCCCAGTCCTGTAGTGTTACACGGGGTTGTTGTGACCCAAGCGCAGGACCTGGCACTTGGTCTCGTTGAACCTCATACAATTGGCCTCAGCCCAATGATCCAGCCTGTAGATCCAGATCTCCCTGTAGAGCCTTCCTACCCTCCAGCAGATCAACACTCCCACCCAAAATGGTGTCATCTGCAAACTTACTGGGGGTGCATTCAAGGCCCTCATCAAGATCACTGATAAAGAGATTAAACAGAACTGGCCCCAATACCGAGCCCCGGAGAACACCGCTCGTGACCGTCCTTCAGCTGGATTTGCCTCCATTCACCACAACTGTTTGGGCCCAGCCATCCAGATAGTTCTTTACCTCGTGAAGAGCACATCCATCCAGGCCATAAGCTCCCAGCTTCCCCAGGAGAATACTGTGGGATACTGTCCTGGATCATTGAGGGTGGACAACGAGAGGAGGTGGTCTGAGTCAGGTGACCACAAATTGACCAGTGGGAGTAATCCATCCCATTCATGACTTCCTGGATTTAAAAGGTGGACCCGAGGGACTCTCTCTCTCTCTTCTGCTGGGTCTCCTGCTGCTTTGCTTCGTCTCTGTGTTTTTCTGCTGTCCCTGCAAGCTGAGGCCTCGTGACAAACTGAATCTAGTTCTGGCTGGCTGAAGGATCCTGCCGAAGCAGCTGCTGGGAATTGCAAGACTGGTTCTATAATATTTGTTCTGCTTTATTTTTCTCTATGTTTATTTAGTAGTGTTAGTAAAATGTTTTCAAATTTTCCAGCTTTCTTCTCTCTGTTCTTTTTCTTTCCTCTCAAAATTGCCTGTCCTTAGTGAAAAAGGGGGAGGAGAGGGGGGGCGGAAAACGGGAAGGGGGAAGAGGGTTAAGGAAAATACATCTGCCGCGGTTTTTGATTGTCTCCCCACAATCAAACCATGACAGATACAGTGTGAAAGGCTCTACCGAAGTCTAAGTACACAACATCCACAGCCTTTCCCTTATCCGCTAAGCAGGTCGCCTTGTCATAGAAGGAAATCTGGTTGCTCAAGCAGCACCTGCCCTTTAGAAACTTATGACTGGGACTGATTGCTTGGTTGTCCTATATGTGCCATGTCATAGCACTCAGAGTGATATGTTGCATGACCTTCCCCAGCACCGAGGTCAGACTGACAGACCTGAAATTCTCTGGATCCTCCTTCCAGCCCTTATTGTAGATTTTGTCACATTTGCCAACTTCCAGTCAGCTTGGAGCTCCCCATTTAGCCAGGACTGCTGATAAATAATTGAAACTGGCTTGGTGAGCACCTATGTCAGCTCTCTCAGCACCCTTGAATGGATCCCATCTGGTCCCATCAACTTGTGGATATCCAAGTGGTGTAGCAGGTTGCTAACCATTTTCCCTTGGATTATTTGGGCTTCATTCTGCTCCCCAATCCTGTCTTCTGGCTCAAGGGGCTGTGTAACTGGAGCACAACTGATCTTACTATTAAAGACTGAGGCAAAGAAGGCATTTAGTACCTCTGCCGTTCCCTCATCCTCTGTCACTGTCTCCCCCTGCATCCACTAGAGAGTGAAGATTCTCCTTAGCCCTCCTTTTGTTGCTGATGTATTTATAGAAGCATTTTTTGTTCCCTTTTACAGCAGTAGCCAGACTCAGCTCTAGTTGGGCTTCGGCCGTTCTAATTTTCTCTCTGCATAACTTTATGGCATCCTTGTAGTCCTCTTGAGTAGCATTTTAGTGTAAGTTATAATTTGCAGCTTCAGGGTGAGAAGGCATGGGCCTATTCTTTTGATGCTGCTGTGAAGTCTTGAGGTAGGAAGGAAATGGGGACATTGCACATAGTTTGTTGTAATGTATTTTCATTTTCCATTGTATATAGACTCTACCACTGGGCAAACCAGAACGACATGGATGGAGTGTCCTGTAGCCAGTGTGTCTTATTCAGGTCATATTAAGGAAGAAGAAATTTCACAAAGTGAATTTAATGCTGTTTAGTTTAGCCCAGGATGCTTTTTCATATTTTTCTTCTCTCCTGGGAATATAAAATACTAACAACGGAACTCCATTGGAGTGTCTGAGTGTTAAGTATCAGGTAGATGGATTACCTTAAGCATTCACATTTTTAAAGGTTGCTCACAAAAGCACCAGACCACTTTGGCCACTTGTGGAGAAAGTTTCCGAGCCTCTCAGAGCTTTGTGCAAAAAATGATTGCCCATGAGGGGCACAAAGGACATGAGCTATTTAATGGCGAGGAGTTATGTGAAGGACCAGAATAGATTCTTCACGCTTGAACCAAAATGACAGTAAATTCATCCCTATATTGGAAAACATACTACGACATGGAATGCTTTGCCTCTTGAAAAAAGTCTTGCTGATTTTACCACAAGTTTATATTTTGTGTTTATGCTGGGTCGGCTGAGATAGGGTTAATTTCTACACTGCCAGGATGGTTTATCCAGAAGTAACCAGA
Organism: Caloenas nicobarica; assembly: GCF_036013445.1. Taxonomy (NCBI): domain Eukaryota; kingdom Metazoa; phylum Chordata; class Aves; order Columbiformes; family Columbidae; genus Caloenas; species Caloenas nicobarica. Next base: position 55,190,970 of record NC_088284.1, read on the forward strand.
GGTATTCAATACCATATTAGGTCATGCTCATTTACATAGGGGAGGAGCTGGGGAGTCGGTTGCTCTGATTCCAGCTGGTGTGGCCCAGAGTGGTCAGGTTGGCTGCTTTCTGACCATGCAGTTTGGTGCTTTTGTATTTTGGGCGTGAGTTGTGGCTTGGGGCAAGGAGGGGGGAAGAGGAGGTTGTTTCTCGGCTTGAGCTGTGTCTCAGGTGACAGGAGAGTTTTTTGGCGTGAGCTGCGATTGGAAGCGCGCTCACCACGTCGGAGTGAGGGGTCCTGCTCGGTGGGACTGCCCTGTGGATCGGGTTGCTGTGTGCCCATCACTTCTGTAGGTTCTTTGATTGTTTTTGTTGTAACTATTTTTTCCTTTTTTTTTTCTCTTTCCCTTCGCTGTTCCGTTAAACGGTTCTTATGCCAACCCAAGAGTTTTGCCTTTGTTTTTTGCTGCTTCTCCCCATCTCACTGGGGATGGGGGAGGTGTGAGCAAGTGGCATGTGGTTTTAGCTGTGGACTGAGGGGGGTCTGGGGCTAAACTACGACAGTGTTTGTTATTCATTACAACCTTGAGAACTAATATAGCCATTACCCATCCATCACAGAAATACAATAGGAACACAACTGATATTTGTCAATAGTATAGTTATCAATGATTAGAAGCAATGTGCAGTATTTTAAGGCTCATTGTAAACACTTTTCAAAGTCAGACTAGAGAGTAGTTCAATGGAAGTTTAATCAGTAGTAGTGCAGTGAGAACATGGGCATACACCTTTAATTTTGGAAAGCTTCTTTGCGTATTTAATTCTTCTGTAGCAACCTCATGCTGTAATTTCCTTTTCAAAAGACAATAAGCAGAATGGAAACTCAGTGAAATTAGGGTTTTTTTTAATCAGATGCATCAACTGGTTTTGGCATTTGAACTTCTGTTTCCATCAAGTCCAGATTTCAGTTATGATATTTGTTGATTTAATTAATAATAAGTATAATTTTATGAAAGCTACATCACCTGGTAAATTTAACAATTTTTATCTAACTACTTTGGAAATGAAATGCTGGTGGTTATAGCCATAGCATTTGCCAAAATAGATATAGTTATGATCCTGAGCTTATCAGGTGCAAGAGTTCTCAACGGTTCATATTTCTTTACAGCTTAGCCTTTGCTTTCTCTCTTCAGCTCTACACTGTGGCTGAGCACCTGCAAAAAACATGTGGTGGCACCTCTGCAGCAAGTTCTGCTTTATACTGGATCCATCTTTCTGGTTTGATCTGTGACTTTCCGAAGTAGCATATAGGATCACAAAGACTTAAGAGTACAATGTTGATTTTATTCACAAGGACAATGTCAGTCAGTGCCTATACACACAAAACCTCCTAGAAGGCAGTGCCCCAGCTTTGGACTCCCCACGTGTGTCAGCTCACATAATAGTGCAAGGGTCACAGTACTTGTTTTTTCTCACATTTCCTGCATGCCACTGGCAGTATCAGGAGACATCTTCATGTAATCAGTGCCTGCAATGTCTGCGAAGGGAAGATACATAGGTGCAGGCCATACCAGGAGATGGACCATCCTCCCAGTTGTGAAGGAAAGCAGAGACATCCAAATTACTTGCAACATGGGAAATGTTCCCCTTTGACCTCAAAGCCGACTGTGGTACAGGCAGAATGGATGTTTGGGTATCTCAGAATACCAAATATCTTTTGTACCCTCTCACAGATGCTGCTCGCTCCCTTTATCATAACATCGCCTACACCTGCAGGGTTACATGACTGAGGAAAATGTAGAGAAAAAAACCCAGCGCAGAATATTGTAAGCCTCTGGTGCTACAGGTGACCTCTTGAAGTCTGATAATAATGATTGTTTAGTATTGATCAGAGAGTGTTGTGGCAGTGGCTTGCACTGTGGGTTATTTCTGAAGACTCTGAATAGGGTGGTGAGGAAAATTTTTCTAGGTCACATATGCTGTGCAGCAACCTACCGATGTGATTTGCTCTTTAACTGGGAAACTATTAGAGATCCAGGACTTTAAACAATTGAAAAAGATCATGATATAATGAGAACAGTTTAAGAAAAACTGTTTTTCACAAGAATGTGAAGGATTTACTCTGACTCATTGGTTCCCGGGTTAGTAAAGCAGCTGGACAGACATAAAATCCAACAATTATACTTTTTCTGACTTATACTTTCTAAACGTAAAAATTCTTCCAGAGCTAAATTAAAGTGGTTTTTTAGAAGCTATTTAATTTTATCTCGGAACATTCCAAGTCATATTGACTTTTCATAGTTAGCTGTTTCTCTCTTCAGTTCCCCTCACAGCTAGAAAATTTTGCATTATTTTAAAATTGGGTTTATCTAACTTCACTATCCAGCCACCAATTCTTATTACACCATAGGCAGCAAGGTTAAAAAGCTTACAAGCACCAATTATATTTTCCTTTTGTGAGCTCCTACACACAGTGATCAAGACACTTCTTATTCTATACTCTGAAAGCTGAATAAATTGAGATCTCCCAAGCCTCACATTGTAACACTTGTCTTCCTTTTGTCCTTCTTCAAATTTCCTAATATTTTTCTCATCTTTTTTGGCAGTGTGATTAGTAGAATAGGACAAAGAAAAGGACCAACTGTGGAGCGTGGCCCCAAAAATGCTGTTGCGGTCATATTCTTAACCCTGTGTGTTAACAACTGGTTGTTGTTCTGAACAGTGAAGTCATCGTGTCTGCCAAAGAAAGGTGAAAGAGTGGTACAGCTGAATTAGTTGGTGAACTTGCAGCAGAATGGTGTCCATCTGATCTCTTCATACTGTGTTGACAATGTAATTTGTGCACCAAGAATTGAACATCTGAACTTTGGATCAGGAATCTGCTTCTCCAAAGACTTTTTTCTTGTTGTTACAGGGTAAATAATTCTTTGGAGAAGCAAAAAAGTTTTTCCCTTTCAAACAGGCAGAATCTGTGAAAAAATAAAAAGTCATGAGTGTTACCTGAGTGGTATGTGACACTGCCTACTTTTGTGTCTCTTCGGTCTTCTAGAAGTACGGTATCCTTGCAAGTCAGATATTAGATAAGATAAACCTATTGGATGTATGTTGCAGCAAATGGAGAGGATCTATGGTGTATGACCTAACTTTCTGGCTTCTCCAACATGTGACAGGGAATGGCTGTTTAGTTAGTACTGAGAGTGAGGGAGTGGTGGCATCTCCTTCTCTCTCCTTTTCCTAGCAGTAGCTTTAGCCCAGGGCAGAACTGCTGCTGATAGGAAGAGGGACAAGTAGAGAGGGCAGCCACTTAAACTGTGACATGACCTTTGGGGCTTCATGTACTGGTAGAAACCCATTTGACTGAAGGGACGATGGCAGCTTTTAGGGTGCATCGGTGGCTGTCCATTCAGGGATGCTGGAGGTGGTTGGTGTTGCAGCGCTGAGTTGAGTAGACTGCTGCTGTAATGATGAGGACTGCAAGGGAACCTGCTCTTCAGACACAGTTGTTAGTGTACCTATTTCCAGATATTTAGATATGGGGCTAGTACTTCACATGCACGAAGTTTTAAAGCCTTCCCTTGCCAGCTAGCCCAGAAATGCCTTTATAAGTAAGTGAAATGTTGAATGCCATGGTTATTAAAGGTTAATCGAGTTGACATGTAAATAGTACCTCGGCATATCTTTGTATACTTGACATATTACAAAATATGTTAAGTACGCAAAACAGGTAATGTATATAGAAAGAACACCTCTTGATGTGCCTGACTGGTTACTTAATATTGGTAAGTGTGTTGCACCATGTTCACTATTGCAGTATTTCATATTATGTCAATATAGCATCATTTAAGTTGATGCTTTTATGCTGGGGTAAGGGAACAATAAAGCAGCAATTACTTACCATCTGAATATTAAACAACTTTGAGTGATTTTATAGCTGTAAATTCATAGGCATTTTAAAATGACAATTCTACATGTAAATTATTTTTAACCCCATTATTTGTATGCTGAAAACAGCCAGAGTAAAAAAAAAAAAACAAAACAAAACCAAACAAACAAAAAAAAGAAACCCAAGCAAAAACCAGCCGACCACACGTGGCGTATTTTATGGCATTTCTTTTTTCCCTTGGTTATTAAAAATTAAGAATACAAATGGACTTACGTACAGGCATATTTTATGTTACTTTATATGTAAACTCCTTAATATGTAGGAGGAAAATCAAAAAGATTAAAGAGTATTAGAGGTCAGTATTATTTAACCCACTTAAAATTAGTTGTATCCTGTGGAGAAATGTTGACGACAAGCATCAAATCAACTTAGACATTTCTTTTGATGTTGAAGCCTCCTTATGGGCTTTTAGGATAAAGGCAAATTCGCTGGCTTCCTACTTTAGTGTAATCCTGAGCTAGTCTTACTTGAACTTGTGTGTTACAAGAAAATGTAATCGTGAATTTAAAGCGAGAGCTCTGAAATTAGTGGGTGTTGAAAATACACTGAATGAATATTTCATTGTTATGATGAGAGTCACGTTCACTTAGACTAAAAATTTGTTCCTAAGAATTGGATATATAAGATGAGCAGTAAGGAAATTAGATTTTACTGAAATGTATAGAGCAGTCTGACTATACAGTCTCTATATGAAATAAGATTCAAGATTATTTTAGGCCACAGGAACTGTTTTACCCTTTAGAAATTGTAGCTGATAGAATAGGGAGGATTAAGACTACAGACCCATGGGATTTTTTTTTTTCCCCTCGTAATATTTCACTGTCAATAGAAGTTCAATCATGGAAATAGTTGTTGAGACATGAAAGTGCTGTTGCTAGCTTAGTTTTTTCTAGTTCCTCAATCTGCCATAGGCTCTCTGCTGCTTATCGATGTTATGGTGGGTTTAGTAACAAAATACACCTGGAGAGCCTCCTGTGTATAGTAAGCCTTAGTAACGTTCTTTGTTGCATATTTTGTCTTTAACACTGCTTCCTGTTAGCTTTTTCCCTTCCTTAATCTGTCTCTTTAAATGATTTCAGTAAGATAACAAAAATGAGGTGTAGGGAAAGGAAAGGGTGATCATAAAAGGTAAAATTTGAACTTACGTTTAGATCCAGCCTAGATGTTCTGCTACATACTCCTGTTAACTTTAACAGAAAAGACTAGGAGTAGTGAGACATATTTTGCAATCACAGTGGTTTCAGCCAACCCTATAATGGGAGCTAAATGTACCCAGATGTAGCGGACTTTTGGGAAAAGAACGCTGAATATGAAAAGTAGTTGGCTGAAAAAATATCTCTGTAGTGCAGCAGTAACCTCTTCTTCCATCCCTGTGCTTCTACCCCTCAGATATGATGCTTTTCCATTGCCTCAGTGTCCTGTCCCTGTCTTTGCATTCCTAAATTTTGGGCACTCTGTTTGGGAGGTCACTGGAATGACACGACTGTATAATGACTAAGACCACTTGGTGATACACATGATGTCAAGAGATAATATAAATAAAAGTGTCTTTATCAATATTAGGCCTGTTATTTTGGTAAATAGATGTTGTATTAATTGTATTAAAGTATGCTGTTTCAAAATGAATGTGACATGAGACCAAATTCTTAGTCTATTGAAATGAAACAAGTCGCTTGCATTTCTTTTCAGATTTTCTCTGTTTCCCATTTGTGAGGCAGGAGTCCAGTCTGCCCAGTTTCTTACCCTCCCATCCCTCTATACCTGGAGCTCCCAGTATGTATCTATGTACTGTGTATCTTTAAAGAATAAAGTAGGTAAAATAAAACATCTTCATTACTTAAAGAAGAGTGTCTTCTTATATGACGATGTGTCAAAATCAGACTTTCTCTCTTTCTCACTATGCAGTCTTTCATGAATTCTCAATTTTGTAATTTACTCTAAGTATGAAAAGAGGAAATTAAAATTAGAAAATACTGGTAGGCCAAATGAATAATTCTCCCCCTCTAATTTCCTTCAAATTTAAGGACACTGTAATTTATTCTTACCCAACACTTAGCAAAAAGCAGCTCCTATTTAATCTTTGTAATCCTGGCTTTGAAGCTGCTGCTGCTTCGTAATTTTCTATATGAGTAGAAATCACAGCAGTGGTTTTGATTAAATGATTACCCATAGCCCCGCTCTTGAATGAAGTGACAGATCTACTCTGCTAAGATGCAAGTAAATGCTGTGAACTTGGTAACTTCCTCCAGAGTGAGCAAGTTCCAAATATCTTTATGCACTATTACTATGAATTACTTGTGACACAAAATTAACATATTACTTGCTTTGACTAGGTTCCTTTGAATAAGGGGGAGGTAGGCACGGGGCAAAGCCTGATAAAGGTCAAACCCCTCTTCAGCACTTGTTGTAAGAATGTGTGTACAGATGGAAAGGGAGCGCCTGCGTCAGCAAGTGCTACCTCTGAAAGAGCTTGAAGAGTCTGAAGATCTTTCTGCCTTTCTCTGTTGAGCTTTGAAGTGCTCATTTTCACTTTGACAGGTTTTCCAGAATGGTTTGAATCATGTCAAATCTTCTAATAAGAGGCTGACAGCCTGCTGTGTGAAAGGAAATTCTGCAACGTACCAGCATGGGCATATTTAACATGACGTTTGCTCTTAGGTTTTTTCCATTTGTTTGCAAGCACTTTTGTGGGCTGTGGCAGTATGTTCAGTGGCACCCACAAAAATAGCAACATAAGGTGAAATGTTTGCAGCTCCAGGAAAATGAGTGTGAAAATCTAACAGACCGATGTCCTATGTAACTTCTTGCAACTTTGTTTGGAATTCTGTATTTTTCTTGATTTCCAAAAGCACCTTTTTTTTTTCCACGTTAAAAACCAAAGTCATACTTGAATATCATAGTTGTTCTTTATGGTTTGTGGAAAGGGACAAAGGTAAATTGTTTCCCACAGCAATGTCTTATACCCAGTGTATAAGAGTGCCAGAGCCTGCTGCTGCCAGGGGAGGGAGACCAGCATTCCGCCTGCGTGAGGTGTGAGCAGGTGCAAGATCTGCTCGGCATGGTTGCAAAACTTAAGGAGGAGATTGAGACGCTGAGGTCCATCAGGGAATGTGAAAGGGAGATTGACTGGTGGAGTAACTCCCTGGCATGCCAGGCAGAAAGGCCTCAAGGGGGAACCCCCCAAAAGGTGAGGGACCCCCTGCCCTGTCAGGCAGAGAAGGAGGACCTGAGACAGCCCCTGCCCTGTCACTGTCGGGCAGAGGTAGGGGACCAAAAAGCTGAGGAGGATTGGAAGCAAGTTCCAGTTTGGTGTCATGGGCAACCCCCTCCCTACCTGCTTTGCTTCCCCAGGTGCCCCTCCGTAATAGGTTTGAGGCCCTGGATATTGAAGAAAATGTAGGTGGGGATGTGGTGCAAGGGTCGCCTACAAGGTCACACAGGAAGAGGCGATTGACTCCACGCCTCAAGACTACCTCCGATAAAAAAGAAAGAAGGGTAATTGTAGTAGGCAATTCCCTTCTGAGAGGGATAGAGGGCCCAATATGCAGAGCTGACCCTCATCATCAGGAAGTTTGTAGCCTACCTGGAGCCCGGATCAGGGACATCACCAGGGCGCTACCCAACGTGGTGCGCCCAATGGACTACTACCCCCTACTGATTTTCCAGACAGATGGGGAGGAAGCTGCATCCTGTAGTCTGAGGGAAATGAAGAGAGATTTCAAGGCCTTGGGACGACTGGTGAAAGTGTCTGGGGCTCAAGTTATCTTTTCTTCCCTCTTTCCATTTTTGGGTGATGATGTGGGATGGAATAGAAAAATTAGGTCCGTAAATGATTGGCTTCAGGACTGGTGCTACAGGCAGGGCTTTGGGTTCTTTGATAACGGCTGGTTTTATAAGACACCAGTTCGGTCAGTGATATGTGGGAAAGGTTTATCCCGCAGTGGTAAAAGGATGCTGGGACAGGAATTAGCAGGGCTCATTTGGAAGGCTTTAAACTAGATTTGAAGGGGGATGGGGTTGTAGCTGGGCTTGCATCAGTGGGGCAGCATGCTGGAATCGATAAAGACTGGGAGGCCCCCCATATCCCTAGGATGCACTGCTGGATCTCGCCCTCACTAACAAGGAGGGTCTGGTTGAAGCAGTAAAGGTGGAGGGCTGCCTTGGTTCCAGCGACAATGAGATGGTGGAGTTCAGAATCTCATGTGGTGGGAGCAGAATACCAAGCAGAATTGCAACCCTGGACTTCAGCAGGGCCAACTTTGGCCTTTTCAAACAATTGCTGGGGGAAATCCCGTGGGCAAGGCTGCTTGAAGGTAAAGGGGCCCAAGATAGTTGGTTAACATTCAGGGACTGCTTCCACTAAGCTCAAGATCAGTGCATCCCAACACACAGGAAGTCAAGGAAGGGAGCCAGGAGACCTGCATGGTTAAACAGGGAACTGCTGGGTAAGCTCAAGTGGAAGAGGAGAGTTTACAAATCATGGAAGGAGGGGCTGGCCACTTGGGAAGAATATAAGGCTGTTGTTAAAGGATGTAGGGAGGGAACTAGGAAAGCTAAGGCCTCCTTAGAGTTAAACCTGGCAAGAGGGGTCAAGGACAACAGAAAGAGCTTCTTCAAATACATGGCAGATAAACTAACACCAGAGGCAATGTAGGCCCACTGATGAATGGGGTGGTTGCCCTGGTGACAGAAGAGACAGAGAAGGCAAAGTTATGGAATGCCTTCTTGGTCTCTGTCTACTCTGCCGGAGGCTGTCCTGAGGAGCCCCATACCCCTTAGGCCCCAGAAGTAGGCAGGGCAATGGAGGAGTTTGCCTTAGTTGATGAGGACTGGGTTAGGGACCAGTTAAGCAATCTGGACATCCATAAATCCAAGGGTCCAGATGGGATGCACCCGCGGGTGCTGAGGGAGCTGGCTGAAGTCATTGCTGGACAACTCTCCATCATCTTTGTCAAGTCTTGGGAAATGGGAGAGGTGCCTGAGGACTGGAGGAAAGCAAATGTCACTCCGGTCTTCAAAAAGGGCAAGAAGGAGGACCCGGGCAGCTATAGACCGGTCAGCCTCACCTCCATCCCTGGGAAAGTGATGGAACACCTTATCTTTGGTGCCATCTTAAGACATATCAAGGATAAGAGGGTCATCAGAGGCAGTCAACATGGCTTCACCAAGGGGAAGTCGTGCTTGACCAACCTCATAGCCTTTTATGAAGACATAACAAGGTGGATTGATGAAGGCAGAGCGGTGGATGTGGTCTACCTTGACTTCAGTAAAGCATTTGACACCGTCTCCCACGGCATCCTCATGGCTAAATGAAGAAGTGTGGACTGGACAATCGGGTAGTGAGGTGGACCGCAAACTGGCTGAAGGAAAGAAGCCAGAGAGTCGTGGTGAATGGGGCGGAGTCTGGTTGGAGGCCTGTATCTAGTGGAGTGCCTCAAGGGTCAGTTCTGGGACCAGTGTTATTCAATATATTCATCAATGACTTGGATGAGGGAATTGCGTGTACTATCAGCAAGTTTGCTGATGACACCAAGCTGGGAGGAGTGGCTGACACGCCAGAAGGCTGCGCTGCCATCCAGCGAGATCTGGACAGGCTAGAGAGTTGGGCAGGGAGAAATTTAATGAGATATAACAAGGGAAAATGTAGAGTCTTGCATCTGGGCAGGAACAACCCCAGGTTCCAGTATAGGTTGGGGAATGACCTATTAGAGAGCAGTGTAGGGGAAAGAGACCTAGGGATCCTGGTGGACACCAGGATGACCATGAGCCAGCACTGTGCCCTTGTGGCCAAGAAGGCCAATGGCATCCTGGGGTGTATTAGAAGCGGGGTGGTTAGTAGGTCGAGAGAGGCTCTCCTTCCCCTCTACTCTGCCCTGGTGAGACCTCATCTGGAATATTGTGTCCAGGTCTGGGTCCCTCAGTTCACGAAGGACAGGGAACTGCTGGAGAGAGTCCAGTGCAGGGCAACAAAGATGATGAAGGGAGTGGAGCACCTCCCTTATGAGAAAAGGCTGAGGGAGCTGGGTCTCTTTAGCTTGGAGAAGAGGAGACTGAGGGGTGACCTCATTAATGTTTATAAATATGTAAAGGGTGGGTGTCACGAGGATGGAGCCAGACTCTTCTCGGTGACAACCAACAGTAAGACAAGGGGTAATGGGTTCAAGCTGGAACACAAGAGGTTCCACTTAAATTTGAGAAGAATCTTCTTCACAGTCAGGGTGACGGAACACTGGAACAGGCTGCCCCAGGGAGGTTGTGGATTCTCCTTCTCTGGAGACATTCAAAACCCGCCTGGATGCCTTCCTGTGTAACCTCACCTAGGTGTTCCTGCTCTGGCAGGGGGATTGGACTAGATGATCTTTTGAGGTCCCTTCCAATCCCTAACATTTTGTGATTCTGTGATTCTGTGATACTCTTGTAACTCTTCTTGATATTGTTCTATATGCAAAAATTTCAGTTTCATTAAAATTTGTTAATCAGACAGCCCAGGGCTTGCATCTGGATTTATGGAAATATTATTTGTCTAGATGTATTTCTTCATCTGGTAATACCATATAAGGTATAGGAATCATATAAATACCATATAAGGTGTAAGAACTGTGCATTTTCTGTGCTCGCTTGCGGCCTTTGGTACTATGCTTTTGCTTGTTGGCTGCTTGCTGTAGTGTAGAAATTCACTGGCCTTTCGTAGTAGTGTAACTTCTGGAAATGGGAGAAAGCAAAAGAGCAGAGAGAGTCAGAGAGAAAGGAGTTTTAAAGGGAAAGGTCAAAGAAGGGAAAGATAACAAGAAGCTGAGAGACAACTTCCTCTCCTGAAAAAGAAACAAACAAGAAAGAAATATTAAAAAGATTAGAGAAAAAAAAGGATACTGAAAAGGAACTGATATTTCATCATCACCAACACTATTAACAATAGGGTAATGTTTACTTTATGGTAATACTCAGAGGCCTCGGTTGTGCCATGCGCTTTCCATAAAGATGCTACCCGATTGTTTCTGCAGACTGATCTTCCACTTGCCCTTGTTGCCTTCTCAGACCTCCCAGTTGTCCTTTTCTCTTTCCATCTCTTTCTTCTCTCATGAAATGGTCACAGAGAATTTCTCATTTCACCCCTGGCTTGCAGCAGCAAAACTGTATTGTCTTTGAAAAGCTGGCAGTTTTTGGGAACAGAAGAACCAGTGATGAAAGGAAGAAAAAAGGATATGGGGCCGTGTAATGAAGAAGAAGGCGCAGACTGAAAGGTTAAGAGGTTGCTCCCCATGAACCTCACTACTGGACACGCTATCTGTGAAGTCACTCCTTCTGCTTATTGGATCAGTATGGTCTGGGATAGTTTAAACACTTAAAATAATTGTGTTTTTAAAATCTGGGTCATTTTGACAGAGGCAGCCTAGAGATAAATTTCTATATGTGCTTATCCAATGCACCTCAGGAAACAGCATCCTTAACATGACCTTTAACCAAGCTTTGCTGCAATGTAAACAAAGTTTTTTTTACATACCTTAGCTTTTAGCATTTTTAGTATTTTGCTGGAAGGTTGCAAGCCTAATGTAGAATAATTGAAAATGCACTCCTGCATGCTTTTGAAAATGACTAAAACTTAGTGCTTTAGACCAATGTGGTACATACAGCATAGTGTGGTGTTACCTAAAATGCACATATTAGTCTTGAGCTCCTTGTTGATTTATCACTTTAGAAAGTGATAGAAAGATGACATTCTTTAGTGGGCATTTGTCAAAGTCACTTGGCATATGGTTCTTTTGGATAGTCTGCTAAGTGGGATCTCATCTCATACTGTATATGATCAAAGCTTTCTGATGTTTATGAAGACTCACTTCACCTTAGTGGTAATCTTTTATATTGGCTAAGACTTTTCATAAAATCTGTGTATTGGTCCTGTTTTCTTATCTACCAAGGAATACTCATCAATTAAATGCCTCTTGTAGCCTCTGCTTACTACAGAAACATATCACAAGAAGCTGCTCTTTAAGAAATTCCTTACTTAGGTGGAGACACTGTTAAATGAGCATGCTATCCTTATGCAAGAGAGAAAAAAACCCCACAAGAAATGCAAGAATCTTTCTCAACATTTTATGCACATGACACTTGAATCTGTGCAATTCGAGCCCCATGTATAGCTTGGCCATAAGCATGTATGTATTACTTGAAGAACTCTCTGTTTGCCTTGGTAGGTTTGTCCTAGTGTGGGAAAAAAGGACAAAAAAGTACTAAGATGTACAGTATGACTGACTTAACTAAAAAATATGCTGTCAAAGGTGTGTGTCCATAGCAGAACTTTTGAAATGTCAGTTTACTTACAGAGAGTCAAAGATTTTATTTTTTTGCTCAATCACTTACTTTTCATCTGCACTGCTGACTGAAGATAATTGCAACCTCTATAGTTTGTCTAAAATATTCATATTTTGAATACTGACTAACAGCTTGACAACACTGAATTGCTTTGGATTGGGGTGGTGAATTCAACTGTGGTTATACATGACCAGTAAAATTTATTATTTACTATGCCATTGCACTGCAAATATTTGTGCAAAGTATAGATTCCATATACTGCTATTTCTCAGATTCTTAGAATTGTTTTGTAAAGCCATAAATTTAGTCTATGAAAATAAAAGTAAGCATGCTGAGCTGTGGCAAGTCAGTGTGGTGAGAGAAGGCACACAGTGTGATGAAGTTTGTTTTCCTTTTTAAATATACAAAAAGTGATTTAAAACACTAGGAACATCTCTAGGCAGATACATTTTTGGACTGATCTCCATATCCCACAGTTGCCACTCCTTATCCAATAAGCCAGGTCATAAGACTGGCAAATGCTGTCTCCGATGCATGTATTTAAGGGTACACACATAACCACAGCTTTGTGTAAATCACATCTGACAAATATAATCGTGTGGAAATAGCTCAGATAATTTAAGAGCCACATTGAAAGGCCAAAAATACCGAAGCAGATTCTGCTTGGTCATTGTCTCCCATGTGGTTTTCAGCATTCTTCTTGTATTACGTTCAGATTCACCATCCACAGCTTCAGCCCCAGCCTGGTTAAGGCCACATTACCTTGGCAGCAGTGCTCATCCAGTGGATCTCGGTGGAAATTAGGGATGTTGTTCATACCATTTTTTTTCTGTTGCGATTGAAAATACTCAGAAAAGAAATGGTAAGTTACTGCTTTATCTTTGCTATTCTCTCAGTGGGTGATAGATTGAGGAAAAGTTAAGTATTAAAAAAAATTAAACATGGCTTTTCATTCTATCGTAAAATAAAATATTCTTGCAGGGATTAAGAAGTCTCGTTATTGGCAGATCTCCTTTACAAAAGTCATTAATGTAAATCCTTTGTAAAATACAAAAGTAAAAGCATTTGAACAAATAGGTCTGTGCTTCTGGAATTGCAGGTTATGCAAACTGCTGTTATTCCTGATGGAAACACTGACATCTGTATTTTTATTTATATTCCTTGATCAAGACATAGGAAGACAGAGTAACCTATTGAATTGTCAGTTCCTGTTTGAATAACCTATGCCAATTTGTGATTTTTAGGTACACAAGCAGGGAGAAAGAAGCCAGTCCTCACTGACAGTAAGCAGGCAATCTAAGAGTACTTGTTGGGGGAAAAAAGGTGCTTCTTTTTTTACATTTGTTTGGAACTGGGGTGCCAAGTGATCTACTGTAGTGAGCTTTAATAATAAAACCAAAAATAACCCATGACACAACTATCCATATACCATTGCCCAAAGTCTTCATCTTTCATCTCACTTCAGTGAAAAGATTCTTTGTTATGTATTAGATCAACCTACCCAATATCAAATTGCGATCTGCAAATGAAGGAAATTACCTTGTAAGAATGAGATGCACTTCTTTATGAAAAAGCACCCCTTTATTCATGTTTTACTTTGGGAGGCTAATTCCAAATATGAGGCCTCAAATAGCCTGCCTTGGGGGTGTTCGGTTTTGTCTGACTGATTTAAAGGCAATTGCAGAATTATATTGTTATAACTTTCCCTGTAGACAAGAAGGTTCTTTATGCCACTGTTTCAGACCAAGGAGCCAAATAATACCTTTTTTATTGCAGTATTTTTAGACATTGGATACATCTGGAAAAATATTCAAGCAGGTAATTAGATTGCATTAGCAGTGTGTCTGTTGTGGTTTCCCTGATCCCAAAGAAGGCAGCTCTTTATGAAGCACTTGGCCACAATCTCTGCAAAATCTGCTGTGTAAATTGGCCCACACTAAAGCATGTGGAAAACATTTTTTGGCTGAAACTTGAAACCATTCATGTGGCTTTGAGACAGGGAAGCTCAGCTTGCCAACATCAATAGAACTTTGTACTACAAACCAAAATGGCCATTTAGACATATGTACTTTCATGCTCACAAATGCACTGAGGTCAAATATTTTTTAATCTTGGGAATTTTTCCTCTTTATACAGCCTCGTATTTCACACAGGAAATGAGGCTGAGTACAACAAACACAAATCATTCAGACTGACAGGGCATATTGGGTTCAAAACCCAAGCTCTGACTCTAATTGCTCTCCAAAGGCCTCTGGCTCAAGGTAACTGTTGATTTAGTTCAGCTGTTTCAAATCAGCACTGTAAGGTCTTGCTAAGACAAACTGGTTAGGCCACATTACATTTGTACCATTGGATCCCTCAGGTACAAGTATAACACAGTTAACATTTTAAAAGATTGCATTTGTCTGGACACTGCAGGCGGTAATTATAAGAAGGCAAATCTTCTGTGAAAGATGGTGTGACCTTCCTTTTGGTAAAAGAGTGATGATGGCTTCTTGTGGAGGAAAAAATAATGTTTCTATTCAAGGTTCAGAGAGGGACCCCACCTTGTTTCATATGCAAGCTAGCCTTGTCAGAAATTTGTTGCCATTGTTTTCATTTTGCTTGACTTGCTTAGCTAGATAGTGCCTATCTCTAAAATGTAAATTTTATGTTACTCCCCTTCTGCAAAAATATTGCATCACCTTCTCAGGGAGGAGGGGTTACTACAGAAAAGCTACCTTCCCCCTCCATGAATTAAACAGTTGACACTCATTCAATTCCATGTGTTAGTTTTCTGTATTATTGACTGCTTCTGACATAAACTCAGTCTGACTTTTCAGCAAGGGCAAGTCTGGAGGATTACCCAACAGAATATAAATCTGCTTGGTGTATTATATTCTCTTACTGTTCTTAGCAATGTAAATGCTGAAGTGTGATTTATACCAACATGTCCATTTGCCTGTCTACAGTCAGAATTTGCATAGTAAAGATCCAATCCCCCCAAAGGAAAGCATGGTGAACTTATGCCAGATTTAATTCACAAAGTGCTGTTTTACAGGTTAACTCTTCCTGGCCTAGAGGTCACTCCAGAGTGTCATACTGGAGCTTAAAATCACAGAACAAATAATCTGCCCACATCAAACTGCTTTTAACATGGTGGTGGACTGTAGAAGCAGTAGGGCTCCAAGCCACCTCCCAGCCTGCTAAGCAGTCAGCCCTGGCTCCAGGTCCCAGAGGACGACCTGTTGATCAGGGATTGAAGTCTACAACACATGGAGGGCCTGCCACTTCTGCTCTATCTGCAGCTCGTCCTTGCCAGGCGAGCTGGGAAGGGGTGACACAGGGCTGACTGTATTGGCTTTCTGCCATCACAGCGACACAGATGGATATGTGATCTGGTACCAGGTCTGATTAATTTGGATGGTACTAAGTATCATGTGTACACTTGTGTGTTTAGGTGGCAGCATTCACATTTACTATTATTAGAGCATGTGTTTTATGTTTCAAAAGATTTTTGTTTCTGATGAAAAACATTCCTGAGGCTCCTTTTGTCCTTTTTTTCAAGCACATCCATACATATCCCCCAATATAGTGCTTACTGGAACGAACCCTGACTAATACCACCTTTATGGTCTCTAGTTTCCCTTCCAAGAGCTATGAGGTTCAGCAAGGTGATGGCAGGGATAGATGATCTTTCCATGATTAACTATAATCCCACACTTGGGCATCATGACCAGGCAGAATGACATCTGAGGAAATGGGGGTGGTTTAATTTGTTGAAGGATGTGTAGCTCCCTTACTTCAATATAAATAATGTGATGGTCATTTTGATCCAGACAAGATTAACAAGTTGCTTTCAGCTCCTTTATTACCTTTTTCAAATAAGACAGTCAGTTCATTGTCAATCAACCATCTCAGTTGACTGTGCTGTGCCAAAGAGGAATAAGCAGTTCTCCAGCATGAGATGTACCTTTTCTGAATCTTGAATTGCACTCAGCTGGTCATTCACAGGTAAACATGAGCTCATTTTGCCTGTGCTCCAAACCAGCTAGAAACCATATTAGTACAGACACAGGCTGGACCTGGTGAGCACTGTGGTGAAGCTGATATTTTAGGTTGGATTCGGCTGTGATATGTCTTGCAGCTTTGAGCTGACTGGGGTATAGGCAGACCAAGTTCATGTCTGCCTGTAAATTGCTGCATAGACATGCCCCTAATAGAGATGTATAGGCTGACTGAGAAACTTGCACTGTCAATTGTTCGTCGCCTTGGTCCACTGGATAAGTAGAAAGTTTTCTTCCTTTTGCCCCATGAAGCATGTTTCTTTTCTCTTTTTTACATTAAATTTAATTTTATAAAATGTTCTTTATATCCACTTGCTATACTTGCAGGAAGCCTATAATGCCATTTTCCAAAAATATAAAGCTTCCAGAACTGGTTTCAACTCTTCCTAATTTAATCACTTTTCTAATAGAGAAGAGGGCTAGAAGTGAGATGTAACTAAATACAGATCTATGTGACAGCAATTAGAATACATTAAAATCCTTCCTAGCTACGCTGTCTCTCTGCATAATGCCCATTATTAAGGCCTTCCAAACATTCTCCAAACATTAAAGAAAATTTATGCCTTTTCTCTGGTGAGGTATTTGGGAGTGGCTATCCATATGAACTCATTAGTTTACAGCCACATAGTAGTTATTTGAAATTTTCTTGTCTTTTCCTGTTCTTAGAAAGGTGGAAGGTATCACGTCTGCTGGCAAAAGTTGAATTTTAATAGCAGTAACTAGGACTACTTCTAGCACAGTTTAGCAAAAAAAAGCAACCCGAAACTAGAGCTCACAGAGCATTACTGCAGGTCTTTTGAGAGATTAGATAATGAAAATAAAACCAATCACATGTACAGTAAGAGGATTCTGATAATGAAGACATATTCTGGATTGAGAGAAGATCTTACAGTAAATACATGCGGTGTTGTGTGCAAAACCATTTTGACAATCTGCTAAAAATTATTTTCATGCTTCTCTCTATATGTTGTCTTCCAGTTTCTGGAAGAATAGATTTGCATTCCATGTATGGAATGGAATTACACTGATTCTGATTTGAAGAACAAAGTATTTATTAAGTGAATATGTTACATTGCCATTAAATACTGAGCATTTTTCAGTCACATTGTGGA
This sequence comes from Caloenas nicobarica, assembly GCF_036013445.1. Taxonomy (NCBI): domain Eukaryota; kingdom Metazoa; phylum Chordata; class Aves; order Columbiformes; family Columbidae; genus Caloenas; species Caloenas nicobarica. The sequence goes on from NC_088284.1 coordinate 55,208,361, forward strand.
ATAGGTGCCTGGGTAATATTCTGCAAATGTTGATATATCTTCTTTTCCTCAGTGCTTGCCCTTGAAACTAATCTGTTCATCCTTAGTTAAATGTATAAGACCCACAGTATTAACCATATTCCTAATATGGTCCATAAATCCACTAATTAAATATAGCAAATTAGAAACTCTCAGCCTTTCTCTAAGAAAATCAGCACATTTAAGAATATAGTAGTCTGGTACAAATAAGAACTTGCATAAGTCAGGTTTTATTTTTTCCCTAACAGAATTAAATAGTTTGAATTTGTTTTCAGGTATAGATGCTGAATATTGTGCTGAAGTCAGTGTAGAACAACAGGCAGAATGTGTTTGTCAGCAACAGTTTCTGCGTTAACTCAAGTAACGTGTTGATCTTTTTTTAAGTGTCTGATATTTAGTGGTCAAGTCTGGTGTGATAAGCAATGCTCTTGCTCTTTTATGCTCTCTAACTGTGGCAGCAAAAAAGTAAAGAAATACTTGAAGTGACATGTCAGACAAACAGTCATAGAGCTGGTGCTTAACCAAAATGGCATTTCCAAAGACCTGGAAAGTGAGAGTTGACTTGCGCAGCGTGGGCCACTTGGTGGTAAATGTTGGATTTGCAGTTTGTTTTCATCAGCTGCTTTCAGAGAGGCTGCGACAGTGCAGCCACTGCTAGAAAAAAAGTCATTCACCATAGTGCCCCTGAAAACAGCAGTTTATAAAGCTAGAGGGGTTGCTCTTTAACATTATGACTTCCAATTAAACTGATTTTCTTTCTTGTTTTTATGCTTTTTAGATTATCTTCTGCCTTTGCCAGTCTGTGTCAGCCGTGTGTCTCCAGCCACAAAGCATTATAGGTGAAATGATAAAACTCATGCAGTCCCCTCTATTGAAAGGTTATTATCCTTCCCTTTTAAGATACAGATTTTTGCTAGCTTCCTCTTTATCTTTCAGTTGTTTCTCCTTCCCTGTGTTTGTTAAGTTTCTTCTCACAATGCTTATAGGCCTTCTTTGAGCCTCTTTGCATAGAAAGGCTTTGTGTGAAGCACAGGGCTCTGATTTACCTGCTGATGGTGAAATGATGAGCGATATCAAAAGGGAGGGAAAAGTCAGGAAACTGGAGAAGGAGGAGGAAAGGAGTATCTCGCCAAAGAATAAATGAGACAATGCCTCTAGCAAGCCCAGACGCTGCTAGTCTGCAAGCCTGGAGAAATCTTGTCTTTTCTGTAGTCAAAGCTTTTTTGCATGACAGTGGAACTGATTGCCACCTTACTAGAAGTTTTACTTTTTGAAAAGAGCTTTAATTCTGAGATTCCTGCTCAAACTGGGCCAATCTGATTTTCATATGTTGCCATGGGAAATAATGATTTTTTTGTTTTCTCAGAAAGTGAATGAATGAATGAATGAATTAATTAATTAATTAATGGAAGAATGACTGAACTACTAGGCTGCTTTCTAATTATTTGAAGGACCTCACACATCCACTTCCTGGCCACACTGTGAGCCCCTTCTCCATGAGAAGACATATCTGATTATTAATAAAAAAGGCTGACCTACAGCTAACAATAAATCTCACTAAACTGTGCATTTCAAATTGATAACTGTCTGCAGAATGTAATGTTAAGTGCACTGAAGTAAAGGCTTTATGCATTCGTACCTGTGCTTGGCTGGGTATATTCTCAGTAACATGGATTGTGGTTAGCACTCTTTGGAAGAGGAATTCTGAGTTGTGAAGGCTGCTTTTTATCATAAAGAACATATTTTCCGTGAACCTGGCTTCTGATGACTGTACATAGCAGATCTCCAAGGGACATCACTGAAAGAGAAAATAATCTGATGCTTAAAAGTATAAATGTCTATTGACAATCAAAGCATTTCCTCTTCCCTCCCTACTTATTTTTCCACTGTGTATTTTAGAGTTATCTGATAACCAGTTATGATTGTTATGCTCTTTTTTTCTCATTGCTTTGCTCTATGTAGGGTTTATTTTACAGTTTATAAGATGTTGAACATTTGCTGAGAGATCAAGGTACTTATCATAATGAGAAAAATGTATGTAACAACAGTTGTATAGCAAGGATAAGGATTGCCTGAAGCAGAACAAATTTCTACAGGTTGCCTGACAATGTAAGAATAATATAGCAGTCGAATCACGAGAATAATATTACTTAACAAATCACTGCCTTTATAGGTCTTATGGTGAAACTTACCATTTTATAAAATACTAAACACATTTTCTGCTTGGTTAGCTATTCTATGTGCAGAAAACCTACAATAAAATCCTCTTCCTTTAAACTTATTTGAAAGAAAGATCTTAATTTTATTTTAATACTGAAGATCAATAGAATGGAAGTGGCAGCCTAATAACATGATTTTTACTCTATTTAGCAATAATGTGTAGTCTTAAGCTCATTCTTGTGGCCAATGGGTGCAGGGAAGCTTTGCAGTGCCTTAGAAAGTACCCGTTGAGGGCTTGTGTCTTACTGTGCTATTGAACAAGGAACTGCGAGACTCCAGTTTCATCACACAATGAGTAAGGAATGGATTTCATAAGAAACCTACTGACCCCTTGAGTGTTCTGAAGTCCCCAGGAGCTGCACCCACACCCCCACTGCCGATACCCTGGCCATGTGCATTTTGTGTAGTGAGGGCCTGTGGAGGAAGGAAAAAAATAACTCTTCTCCAAAACTCAGGCTCTTCCCTTCCCATTTCATTCCTTGTCTCACTCCGTTTTGCTCCACATCTCCCCATAGCATGCAGAAAATGAAATTAAGCCTGTTTTCCTTGGCTTTTCATGGGAAAAAAGAAAATAAGGCTAAAATTGCCAAATCCTGTAGCCTTTGCTTAGACGTTTTTCACTTCAGCTTTGATTATGTTTTATCTGGTGGAGAACTACAAAATTGGGCTCAGAGTTAGTGCAGCTTTGTTGGTATAACATGTGTTAACATTTACCCAGTCTGAAATCCAAGTTCATGCTTCATACATGATTGCACAATACATGGCAGGTTAGGCTTATGTCAGGATCAGAAATCATTTCCCTTTGAAAGTACTAACAGGTGGAGACTTCATAGCCCCCAAAAACCACACCATCCTTCCTTCCCAGCTTTATGACTTCAATGTTTTAACAAGGCTAAGAAGGGAATAGCAGTTCCTTGGGCTTGAAGTGTATCTGCTCATTGCAATCTGACTTTCCTCCTCACTATAGATTACTTTGAGTGTATTTTCTTATAACAGATGTTTATTAGAGCCTGAATTAGGAATGTAAATTCAGTCATTTAAAAAGAAGCCCTGGATACCTGTCTGCATATAGTTGTTATTCATAGCTGTTTCTCATCCTGTACTGGTAAGATGATCAAGTAGATAAGCTGACAGAGTCCTTTATACCTTGTAATTTGATTATACACTGTCAGCTTGGAAGAGCTATGCAGTTCCAGAGCCCTTTGGTGCTTTAGTGTTCTCTGGCACTTTAAAAAAAAAAAAAAAAAATTACTTTGCATATTTGTTTAATTTTTGAAGTGTTTTATAGAAGGCTGAGTATAAGGGCTTGCAAGCTATGAACTCTGGGATGGAATTTTTAAAAATTAGTTTTTCCACTGACTTCAGCAGCAGCCACAGAGTTAAACCCATGGCAAGTGGTTGCATTCTTACACTACCTCTGGAAGCAGATTTCTTTGAGGGCTTCATCAGGATTCTTAACTTTTTTATTTACATACCTCTGTTTATAAATTAGGGATTAATTATATTTATGCAGTTCATTGGAATAGGGTGGTTTTGTGGAACACTTTATTGACTAAAATGAACAAGGATATTGTTACAGTTTAGGTTATTATTGCAAATTGAAATTCAACAATGACGTGTCACAGGTGGTGCATTCTTACAAATGTGACAAAGCTTTCTGTAATGCATCAATAACACACTGTCTTTGTCCCCTTTTGATGTAGTATGTTCATTTGGTTACCTTAGGCTTTCACCAGCACTTTACAAAATTGTCTTAGCTGTTGTCTATAATTTTATTGCTCCTTTGCCTTATGGTGTCAGGTTATGAGCAAGGTTCTTAGCTGAAGTTCTGCCATTAGAAATATTGTTCAGTGCCTAATAAAGTCTATGTCTTTCCACAGATGTAGTCTAAATACACTTGACCCAAAGAATATGCTTGTATTTGCATCCATGGAGTAGAAAAGCCGTTTCCTGAAGTTTTGCAGTTCAGAGGCAGAGCAGTGCACATGATACTGGATGATAAAGCATATTAAATAATCTAAGCACACAAAGTTACTGTTTTCTTGCATCCTGAATACTACGCTGTTGAAAACATTGACCTCTTCTGTTTAATGATTTCCTGGTCAAATCCTATCTACATGTTGGGCTAATGACAGCTTTTGCTTAAGTTATATGGATTTGTAATGTCTGTTGTCTTGTCCTCCCTTCTATGAACAAGGGTTCAGTAAGCTGAACTGTGCTAGACTGCCCTGCTACACAGACTTTCAATAAGAGACTGTTCGAAGAGGCCTTGTGGCCCATTTATGTAATAACAAGGGAGACATGTCTTGACCTATCAATCTCACTTTAAAAGAGCTGTTCAAAGCAATGTGTATTGTGCAAACAGAAACCGATGGACAAACATGTTTATTATTGCAACAACTTTAAGCCAAATAAAAAATTCCCAAGGAGTTCAACTGGGAGATGAAGTCAAGCTCTTTGTTTAAAATGCCTCATAGTATCCTTATACATGACAGTCTATGTAACAGCTGATTTTTCAGTTGCAGAACATTTTTTGTTTGAGGGTTGGAGTTTTTTTCCCCCTCCTTTCTTCCTTAGTAATCTCTTTGGTTAATAGCATGTTTGAATCTTGCCAGGTATTCATAACTCACCGTATTATGTGCTGTTTTTCTCTGAAATATGTATTAAAGCAATCTAGATTTTAAAAAAATATTTTTTATTTATTTTACAGCACAAGAGTCTGTTTATCAATATTGAGTCAAGAAAAACATGCAGTAAAGGAAACTAACAAGTTTTGTAGTACTAGTACACACATTTTAAAAGTAGAGTTCAGGTCTCCAATACCAGTGGGATTATACCAGCAACATTTTGATGGCAGATTTTATTGATCATCTGAGAGTTTTCTCTTGGTTTATTTTTGATGTCCCATTGGAAACTGGCTGATTACTTTATCCTGTTTGGGAGTCAAGTTGACGGTCTCGGCAGAGCAAAGAGCTGCCAGTTTGGACCAGGAGCTAAGGACTATGTCTATACCATAAACTTCATCAATATAGCTGTGTTGATCAGGAGTGCAATAAGGTACAATTTATGACAACAAAAGCCCAGAAGATGCAGTTATATTAGCAGTTATCAGTTACCAGTGTTGTTTTTTGGCCCATTGGAGAAGAGGATCTGTGACTGGAATAGATTACACCAACAAAGTGTGTAGTGTTGCTCATATTAGTTTAATCCATCGGAGAATCTGCTAGTGTCACTGTAGTTAAGAAGCCAAACAAAGATTGTTCCTGTTAATGCTCAAGCTTTCAGGGACTCTCTCTTTAGTTTATGGCTGTGGTTAATGACTATGGGGTAACTGATGGAGATTTGTGTCTGTTGTACATCTGTATGTCTGTATTGTAACTGAACACACAAGGTTTCAGGAAAAGATACCAGAAAATCTACTGGATTTTGAAAAAAATCTTAGATTTGAAGAAAAAGCAACAGCAGCTAATTTTTACCTTAAAAAATGGCTTTCTTGTTCACTTAGTGGAACTGATGGAGTTCACTCATTTTATTAGTGTTGATGACATCTCTATCATTTCAAAGAAAACACTCAAAGAATATTTTTCTCTGTTTTTGCCTCTGCACTAGAGGGAAGTATCATTATTGCCTGATTGTAACAATATATCTGAGCTGGTGCTAGTGGCATAGTTAAAATAGCCAAGAGAAAAGTACTGTGTGATGTCTTAATTAAAAAATAAAAAAGCTTGCGATAGTTATTGTTTTAGATTTATACCAGAAATGTACCAACTTCATTCTACTCAGCAGGGGCTGAACTATTAAAGACAATACAGATTTCAGGATAGCCCCAAGAAATGACTGAATAGAATTTGGTGAGTGTATAACAGATGTTTGTGCTGTAAAACAAGGGCACAGTACAACTAGAGCAGAAAACATGCAGTACAAGAGACATAAGAAAATGTTCTTTCTCTGTGTTCTCCCACATGTCCCTTAGCAGTTAATATTTTACCTCTTAGTTAAAATACTTTTTTGGCATGGGATTAGTTGACAGAACTACCTGTGAGAAATAGCCAATTTTATAGCATGCCTGAGTAGGCCCAAACATCAGGTGCTGCCGTGTTCCCCTGGTCTCTCGCCACAAGCCATGCTCCACTGTGTGTCTGAGATTGCAGGGGCTGTTTAGAGCTTTTGTTTCTGATTACTGTATGGCCCTGTGAGAACATGGATGGCATTTTAGACTGTCACCGGTGTTAAATTTTATTATACAGGGTTTCTGCTGGCATTGACTATGCATATGTGGGTGTACAAGACAGCTCCCTTAAAATTCTCAGGAAAGGGCAAGTTACCACTCCATGACCTATGTTCTGGTGGGCTCATCACATTGATGAGTGGATGATTCTGTACACTCACTGTCAAGGGAGCACTGAATTTGGCATGACTCTGACCTCGGGCGGGATGAGCTGCCCAGGGCTGCAGATATAGGAGGAGACCAGAGGCACAGAGAGGTTGGGAATGTTGCACAGTCACTTAGAACTAAGACTAGGATCCAGTACTCTGGCTATATATTCTTAGTGACCTTCTATGAGCTTGTGCTCTCTTTTTTAAAAAATGGATTAATTGAAATCAACTAATGTTGTTACTGTGTTAGTTATAAATTGAATTTTACAAAACATTCGCTGTATTTGTGTTGTCCCTACATTTTAAGCTTTTGATTGTCCTGCGGAAGTCTCAAATGGCAACATGCACATCCTAAAAAGGATTTGTCAATGGGAAGCCAGGGACTTGGTTAGGACTTTGTGCTTGTGCTATGGAAAAGAGGGTGGAAGTAAATTCGGGAGCACAATGTCTGGAGTAGCAGATACCTTTTGGGACTCGCACCTGAAACCTTTCACATCACATATAACCATGGCCCAAGCTGCCTGCAGATTGGAGAAGACACCCCTGCAGTTTAAGTTTGATGTATAATTACCAGAGGTTTTCTTTGCCAAGCAAAGTTAAACAAGACTGATACTACTGAAGTCAATGTGACTTTGCAGTCAAATACCACGCAGACAGAAACTTACACCTATATTATAGCTGATTAACTGAAAGTGAGTGAGGCTTCTGCAGGTACCCTGCCATAAAGTAAGTGCTTGAGTTGATTTATTAAGATTCATGGGGAATTTTCTGTTAATTTTCTGCTGGTTCTGATTTTGTAAGGATTTTTTCCTTACCAAAGGGAAAGACTGGCAGTACTGAGAGCATTTTCACTCTATGGGTATGATTTTTTTTTTACAATTTCAGCAAAAGCTTTGCTACTGACATCAGTGGAAATTGTAGTTAAACTTGGCTGAACATGGGTTTTATTTTTAATTTAATATGATTTTTGGCAAGGAAGTGTTTCATTTGTTCCAGAGGAACTCACTGTAATATCTTGGGAGGATGGAAGATTTAAAGCCAGAAGTAACTGGGACAAAGGAAAAAAAGCATTTATTTTGCCAGGTGAGGATACCTGATGTACTGAAAAGGGTGCTTTTGTATGCTCAGAAGCTTGCAAAATGCAGTAAGCTGAAAAGAATTTACCTAATTTCATAATTAAGAGCTAGCTTCTAGATTCAGTAGCAAACACATATGTAAAGCTTTATTTTAAAATAACATATATATTGAAAGAGGCATTCCATGTAAGATTCCAGAAAAAACCTCACAGTTTGTAGCAGCAAAAAGAAAAGAAGTTAGAATCCTTAGCACATGCAAAATTACTGCTCTTCATATCTAATTAGAAGGAAAAAATATTTCATCCAATTTAAGTTACTAGAAATTTATTCTGACAGATTTACGTGTTAATTTTCTTCTTTCTGAATCTGTGGTTTAACCACTTTTTTTACTCCTCTGTTTCTACAGATTCATCATTTTGATACTTGCAGTGTTGAGACAAAACGTGTCTTGTCTTTTTATGTTCCAATACTAACGTCATTTTGATAGTCATTCTATATTGAACCAATATTAATGATCATATCTTAGAAGGAAAGAAGGATGTTTTCAAATAAGCTAACCCTCAATACTTAATTATTTAATGGAATAAGCTTTCATAAACTTTCTATTTTATAGGATAAAGATTTATTACTATTATTAATTTGAAAAAAAAACCAGGCACATTTTGGTCTTTTTTTCCTTAATTTGATATGGATGCAAAATACATTAAATTATGTCAATAGAATAATTATGATGTAAATGAGATGCTAATTTGGAGCTTTAAAAATATTCTTTGTCATTTAATCAGATCTGTTTTTTCAACTCTAATATTTATGCTTTAAAATCAGGAAAAATATTAGTAGAATGAAGGCTGTGTCTTGCTCTTGGAGTGGCAGGCTCTTGGAGTAGCAAGCTAGCTTTTTATTCAAGAATGCAGCTACTAAATTGTCACAAGGAAGAGCTGTAATGCAAAAAATAAAATGAAGCATAGATGTCATGTTTCACTTAAATTTATGAACTGTCTTGGCACTAGGCGGCAATAGGCTCACAACAAATCCCTGCATGTTGCAATTACCTCCAGAGAGCCTAGCCTACAACCACCAAAAAGCCCTTTAGGGTGGGGTGGACAGGAATACCATGCTAATGCTTTAATTCTATCATGCAGCAAATCACCGTTAGACCAGACGCAGAGTCTAGCACGTTGTCACCACCCAGCAGCTGAACCAGCAAAGATAGGAATGATATAGGTCAGGTTTTGCCACCTGAAAGGTCATAAAGTGTATTGGAGGTGGGAAATTTACACCCTAGTTCATGTGGACATGAAGTAAAAACTAGGTCTGTGGTCTTGTTGCTGACATCAAGTGAAACCATGTTTGTCCTGAAAGGTATCCCAGCACATCTGGTACAATTAAACTTGCTGGAAATGTCATGGTTTATTACCCCACCTGTTGGATTCAACTACTGCCTTCATGGAGATGACATTTGCAGTTTAAGGCTGACAGGCTGCAAAGGGATTAGGAAACACACACACGAACACACATGCAGACACACACTCACACACACACGCTGTTCATCCCCCGCTTCTGCACCGTGTTTAATACATTTTCCAGTGTGCACAGGAAGCCCATAAAAGCGGTCTGGCAAAGTAGGACTTGACCTACAGATCCAATGGTGCTCTTGAGACCAGAGTCTGAGTTTTGCCACTGCTGACTGATCTCATATAATTAGAGTAGATCACAATATAGCAGAGTAAGAAAGCACTGTGCTGTTCTTCACATAAATACAGAAAAGGCAAAATTAGACCCTTATAATGTCTCTATTGGAATTATTCTGGTCTTTTTAAATTCACTGTCTCTAAATAATGTTGATTATTAAGACCATTTCCTCCTAACAGTGTACAAATTTCACCATATACCCTCTGTAGATTTGCTTTCATGCACCAATAATGAGAATTAATGCTTTATGTGCCCAGTTGTAAGTGATGTCCCTTTAAAAAAGGAGTGAAAAAAAACAAGTGCCAATGAAGCAGTGAGAGAAACCCACAGTTTCAAATAGGCATGCATGTTGAATTTCAGCAAGCAGATGGTTGTTAGGTTGCCTTTTTACTTCGGCCTTGCTGGTGGAACTGGCCACGGGCTAATCTCTTGCTGTAGGTGAGAACAAATGTCGAGATGATACGAAATATCTTCTGTCAAAGAGTTAGTTGGGTGTCACTGAGACACAAGAAAACCATACTAATGTTATTTTCTTCCTGTGGAGTCTTCCTAGGATGTCAGATTTTGTAGTTTTTTTGTGATTTATTTCCTTTCTGTTGTTCCTGGCAAAGCAGCATTTCTAGGGCAAGTAGCTTGCTCAGAAACCTGTTCCAGAGAATTCCTTGAATCTAACTGTAAAGAGGCCTTGAACTCTTACAAGATGTTGACTTCTCCTTACTCCCCTCTTTCAAACTGCAGGTATAATGTAGTGAAAATGAGAGAGATCTTTTCATGTTTTTAAGATATGCTCTTAAGCCCGGTTCTTTTCAGCAGTAGCCCTTCCCTTCACTAAGCATGGGTCATATACTGGCAGAGATATTGCTGCAAAAATATGTGTGGAGAAGAGAAATACTGGAGAAATTATGCAAACTTTCCACTTCCATACTGTATTTCACAAACATCTCAAGTGCCTTGGATAATTCTTTGATAGCTCTATTGGGAAAAAATGATAACTGCACACTGACTCTTGCATTCTCTCTACATATGTCTGTAGTTGTGTTGTATCACTAATAAAGTGAAGGCTGGAAAGTTCCCTAAATGAATTTGTGAGCTTGGGTGTGTTGGAGTTGGGGATAAAGGTAAAGAAAATGAAAAACCTGATCCTATTTCAACACAGTTATAAGACTGATCAAAATTTCAGATAAATTGTAACCTTTTCTGTCATGAAGGAACTTATTGTGTAGAGCATAATATGCCTATGACCAGCTTGCTTTTTTTCTTTTTTTCTTTCTTCTTTCAGTACAATTTGCTGAAGAATAGCAGGTTGAGGCTGAGGGCTGGAGTAATACAATGGAAGATCAGGATCATCATGACTCTCTTTGACACTGTTGTCTCTCTTACAGAAATTCTCAGTTCGTTCCATTGTTGGCAGATCCCAAATGTATTGCAGAACAACAAATGCATATGTACACAAGAGTAATAGATAATGGGAGTAACCTGTACAGATCCAATTATGACTGATAGCATTGTACTGCCTTTATGCTTATTTTAAAATCCCCTTGACACAGATTGATTAAAGGCAAGGACCCATATGAACTTACAAAAAATTTATGGATTTTTGAAAAAGCTTTAACATGGACCATTTAAGAACTAATCATTTCTTGGCTGTCACTATTTTCTTTCCCCTTCTCTCCATCACAAAATCTCTCTTACATTGGGTACATACCTAATAATCAAAACCTTATGCTGTGGATTAAAGAATAAAGATGTCACTAGATAAAATAAAACAACAACAACAGAAAAGAAATTAGATTTGTATGATTTTAACTGTGCTTTAATCTGCTTCTGGGCAACAAAAGTGATTTGTGTCAGCCGTTATTGCATTAAACTTTAATTTTCTTCCACAAGAACAGGATTATATAAAGGAGTATTGGATTGCACTCAGCATGGATTAGCTGAGCGGTGTCTTTGCTGCCAAGGACCAAATGGATTTCCTTCCTATTGTGATTTATATTTTTATTGCTGTTTTTTTCCCCTCCTTCTAATTCCCATTACCTGTCTGTTTGCCAGAACTGAGATACCCTCAAGAGCAGCAGAAAGGCAGGCAGAATTATTGGTTTATTGCATATATTTATGCTCCAAGGATCCTCACTAGCCAATGTCAAAGGACTAAGCTAGCCCTTAGCCATAAAGGCTGACTGCTAGTTTAAAAGCGAAAAACTAAAAGTTTGTTCACTGTAAAAGAGGCATAGATTTTTCTTCTTGGATTAAATATATATATATGCATAATCAGCTTAACTTTTCCCTTAAAAGTTCATTAAAATGTCCAGAGTTTTGCCTGATGGAAGATCAGCAAATGTTTGTTGGACATATAAAATGATGAATGGTCAAAACAGAGATGCTGGCAGTGTGGATGGAAGAGGAAAAAGATTCACTCAGTATAGGGGCAGGGACCATCCAAAATTTTCAGGGCTAAATAGGCAGCAAATAAAATATAAACCCTCTACTAAAAGACTGAATATAATAAATTGCACTTTGTATTTTGTAGTTCATTTTAGAAATGACTAGTGAATTTTCTGGTCTTGACATTTTAACCAGTAAGGGGTTGCTTGGTGGTAGATGAGGCAGAAGTATTTGAGGAAAAATATTTAAGCTATTCAGTTACAGAGTATGTTTTGGGTTTGTAGGCAGTGAAGTACAGCAGCCTGAATGCCTATCAGTAGTTTCTTTTGGGCAGATTCAGCAACACCAGAGGACTTTCAAGAGCAATAAAAGAAATGAAAAAGTGTAGCAAAGCATAGAAAAACTATTGTTAAAAGGCATAAATGAAAAGTTTAATTCTCCACCACAGGGATGAAGTAGGACCAGAAGCAGGCCCTGCTGTCATTACATCACTAAAATAATGGTTATTAATAATAAGTTCCAGAACACAATTTCCATGGATCAGTTATAAAAATATTTTGTAGGATGACAGTCCAGAAGATTGAAACTGAGATGTGTAACTGCTGAAACCTGAGCTCCCCTTGATCCTATTCTTAAATACTTTTATTGATGTTGCACATCCGTTGCGTGATTCAGAACTCAATCCACAGTCAAACCTGGCCCAAGCATTTAGTTTCATGTTGCGAGGTAAACATGACCTTTCCGTAAATTAACATGTAAAAGAAGCATATTAAAAAGTTCACTTAATTCCTCGCCTGGCAATGCTGCCTACTGAATCTTAGCAAAGGATCATAGAATTGTAGAATCATCTAGGTTGGAAGAGACCCTCAAGATCATAGAGTCCAACCATAACCTAACTCTAGCACTAAACTGTGTCCCTAAGAACCTCATCTACATGTCTTTTAAACATCTCTAGGGATGGTGACTCAACCACTTCCCTGGGTATCTTGTTCCAATGCTTCAGAACACCTTCTGTGAAATTTTTCCTAATTTCTAATCTGAACCTTCCCTGGCGCAACTTAAGGCCATTTCCTCTCATTCTATCACTTTCTACTCGGGAGAACCAACCAGCACCCTCCATGCTACGGCTCCTCACCAGCTTTGTTTCCCTCCTCAAAACTGTCTTCAGCATCTCAATATCTTTCCTGTAGTGAGGGGCCCAAAACTGAACACAGGATTCGAGATGGGGCCTCACCAGTACCGAGTATAAGGGGACAATCACTTCCCCAGTCCTGCTGACCATGCTATTTTTCATGCATGCCAGGATGCTGTTGGCCTTCTTGGCCACCTGGGCACACTGTGGGCTCATGTTCCACCAGCTGTGGTGGATACACCAGGTCCTTTTCTGTCAAGCAGCTTTCCAGCCACTCTTCCCCAAGCCTGAGGTTGTTGTGACCCAAGCGCGGGACCCGGCACCTTGGCCTTCTTGAACCTCATACAATTGGCCTCAGCCCAATGATCCAGCCAGTCCAGATCCCTCTGTATGGCCTTCCTACCCTCCAGCAGATCAACACTCCCACGCAACGTGATGTTGTCCGCAAACTTACTGAGGGTGCACTCAATCCCCCCTTCCAGATCATTGATAAAGAGATTAAACAGAACTGGCCCTGGGAATGCCACTTGTGACTGGCATTGAGCTGGATTTGATGCCATTCACCACCACTCTCTGGGCCCAGCCATCCAGCCAGTTCTTTACCCAGAGAAGAGTATGGCCGTCCAAGCCATGAGTTGCTAGTTTTTCCAAGAGAATGTTGTGGGAAACCAAAGGCTTTCCTGAAGTCGAAGTGCACAACATCCACATCCTTTCACTGATACTTCCACATCTTTTCATGTCAGAGCTGGAGGCTTTTCTCATTCTTCAGATTAAACAGAAGCAGTTGTAGTTCATGATATTTAGTTCGCTGGAACATGAAAAAGAGTGGGCTATTGTTATATTACCAAAATTAATCTTCATGATTGTTGCTGTGGTTATTTTTTTTTTGTTCTTTGTAACTGTAAGATTTCTCATAAGTAGCTTTCATGTCGTAGGTAAATCAAACCTTTAAGTCATCACGCATTTTCCAAACAGGCTTTTAGGGCCTTCAGACTACTGACAGAGATGCTAGTCTGTCAAACACTAAATCAGAGAGGATATTTCCTGCTGCTTCCATCATACCAGAAAGATATATGGAAAGACTCCCTATGGTGGCTTTAAGACTTAGTGTTTGCCAGCCATGTCTCCCTTATGTGAAGTAACTATTTGTGATAGAATAAATATTGCATTATGCAATAATGTAATGGAAGCCTATTCCTTTTTACTGGAAAACAACCCAACAAACAAAAGATTCCCCCTCCAACGTACACACACAAACCCACAGTCTCACCTACCATGCCCCAAACAGGGACAGAGATAAGCTTGTTTTAGCAGACTCATCAAAGTCTAAAGCAGTGGCTCTGCTTCCAGAGACCTCTTAGAAATGGAGCACAAAAAAGCACATTTATCTCCCTACTAGTCTGCATACATCTCAGACAGAAAAAATGGTGCTCTCAAAACTCAGATATAAGCCAACCAACAGCTGTTGTACTTGCAGTTCTTACTCTTACCCGACTAAATGAAGTTAAAATTCATTTAAATATTTGTTAACCTGAGTGCTTTTGCCCTGCTGTCCTATCACATCCAGAAATCTGACTTGATCAACTGGAGTTGTGTCACCAAATTTGCTGGTATACAGCTGAAATAAAAACCTATTAATAAGTTATTTTTCTGTAATGCTTTTTCCTTTTTTTTTTTTTTTACATTTCAACTCCCTGGAGGACCTGCAGCCTGGTGTAATCGTTTTAGCTGTTCTTTAATGACACTAACTTTAGCACCAAGTGCTGACCTAAACAGGTCAGGAAAATGAGCCAGAGAGTAGAAATTCACCTTTATCCAGTTCATTTTTCAGTACTTTTGATTTCTTTCTGTACAGGTTTTGCTCATATTGGAGGATTTGTAATCACATTTTTTCTTGAACCAGAACTCTATTATTTGCCATAAAAGATGCACAGCTGATTGCAGAATAGACACCTGGTGAGGAGAGCAGCCTACTGAATTTGTAGTTTCTATAGGACTGTATTTTTGGGTATTCACATCTATGCACTGTGTATAAATCAAGGCTTGCAATTATTTAAATCAGTTCTCCATCTGACCTGTGGACCATTCTCAGTGCATACAAAAATACAATCAAGATTTTACTGCCCACTCTTTATGATAAAAATGAAAATATTAGATGCCATTGTGACACCAGCCAGGTAATTCCCTACCACAAATCAAGATTTAACTTTCATTTGCTCTCACAGTTTTTCCAATCTCCAATATTTCTCTTTATGATTGAGTAATAGAGTTATTGGTATATTTCTGTGACTTTATGGTGTAGTAGTATATAGGAGCAAAAGTTACCAAGAATGAAACATTTCTTTTTCTCTAACATGAGATGAAACTGAACTGAAAAGTTGGATTGCATTTCAAATGCTGGATACAGAGATTCATTTGGTAAATCTAAGGTAATTTTGAAACTGATCACTCCAGAATGTGCCATAAAGCCCGGTTCCTGCAAGGATTTCAGAAAAAAAAAGCAGCACCTGAGTAAGAAAGAAATTACCATGTACTACTCACTTAACATTACTCATTTGGAAGAAGAGGGATGGAGAAAATGACTAAAAATCTACTGGAAACTGCCTAAATGCATATGCCCCACATGCTATGATTGTATTTTAAATTGTTGGCCTTTATCATTTGGAAGTGAAAAAGAAGTTGCAGTCCATCTTGGTTTTTTCAGCTTTCTCTCATCAATCTTTTCTAGCCCAAACGAAAATCACTCAGTCTGCGGCCCAATTTAACTCAGTATCCCCCTGTGAAAGAGCCATTTGTTTACACTGAGAATAAAAAGTAACTTATATGAAGAGATACTGGAATTCTGCCATATGTTATAACATATGGATAGTTTACACTATGTTACATCTGTGTGAAGTAGAGGGCCTTGATGGACAAATGTATTTCATTATCCTGTCTTGAATTCTTAGGAAGAATACTTAGCACTTTCATAACACTGCAAAAGACTTAACTAATCCTCACCAAACCAGAGGTTTTGTAAATATTAATGAAGAAAATACAGCCTACAACCAGGGACAACGAGGCACAGAGTGAGCATAGAGCTATGCAAGTCTTGGTAATGAAGACATTGCAGCCCCTGCACTTTTCTCTGTTTTGCAGCATGTGCCACTAGTTTTCAATTTGCTATTTATGCAGCAGGCTTTGAAATGTGTACACATCTCTTTGTACATTATGCACGAAATGATCTTTGTTGCACATTTGTAGTGACAAAGAAATAGAACTGTCAGCAGTTTCTCAAATAGGTAGAAATATAGGGAAATATATATTTTATATTATGAAATATGACACGCAGCGGTACAAATTCAGTGGTGAGAAGACATATGTCATAGTTCTGTAAATAAGTGTGAGTTGTTGTAAGTTAGATGTTGAAGGACAGTTTTTGCTCTTATGTCTGCAGGTTGCTACCTGAGGTAGCACTGGTGAAATTACATTTCTATTGGTATAACTGCACTGGTTCTGTATTTGAGGAATGAAATCAAGGGACATGGCAGGAAAAATAATCAGCAACATGGGCATAAAGAAGCAATCAGCTTCTTGTTCCTCTTATTGCTTTCCATCCCACAACTTCCTCTCTGTTGTTGTGATTGTACACATGACAACTCAATTCCCTATCTTGAAACTTATATTATTTTAAGTACTCTCTGAGCAACACCTACTTAGGGCCATACAATCTCTTCTAAATGGCTAGCCTACTATGGTTTCAGTATGACTTCATATGGTACTAATAGTCACGGCTGTATAAATGAAACCCAGTCTTCTGGAATAATTTTTTGATTGAATTATTGTCTGCTATGTTTACCTCACTTTTACCGTGATCATTGAACACATCAAATTAAGAATGTTTTCTTAAAAAATTGTTATATGGGTCTTTTTATATGGTTTGATTTTGTTTTGTTTTGTTAGAAAGCAAGAAATTTGACTTCTAAGAGTTCTCAAAATCCTGACAAGAAGCAGTTTCAGAAATTTCCTTTCAGAGTATTTCCATAAAACATGTATAAGATGTCATTTCCTTTCATTTCGTGATAGGTTGAACTATATTCCCACTCTCTGCTGTACACTTTTGTAGCATGATTTTGTAGAGTGATTAATGATCTGAAGTAACAAACCCAGAAGATCTGTGCAGGACTGAGATCTTAGGCCCTAGTCCCACAAAGATCTTTTTATAGACTTAACATTGGGAACATCCACAGTTTTAGTGAAGTCCGTTGAACCTTTTGAACTTTATTTTAAGCATATGTGAAGTCTTTGAGTAGTCAAGGATTGTAAATTCTTTCGGGTAGGAACAAAATTTGCCTACTATTTATAACATAAATTAAGCAATGTATCTCCAGGCAAGAAGGAGTCTTTGGGTACAAATGGTAAATAATAATCATTTAGGCCCTTCATCCTGTCCAAAGGTCATATATAGAGATATAGAGCGTGTTACCTGGTGTAGTTTATACCATCGGATACTGTGACATTGTTAATGTCATTAGTAACAGAAAACAGTCTGAGTTTAAATTGAAAATGTGATACTTAAGGTTTTATGAAGAATAACAGTATTGGAAAACTTTCTTGTTTTGTTTTTCTTGGGTTTTTTTGTTTGGTTGGTTTTTTGTTTTATTTTGTTTGGGCTTTTTTTGTCTTTTTTTTTTTAATGTGACTGTTCTTTGGTTGAAACTTAGTTTGGAATTTATCACGGTGTGTTTAAATTTGAGAGCCTGATGTTGACACAAATTTATTGCAATGCAAGCATTGATTGTTATTGTACATATGTTATAGCATATGGCAGAATTTCATCCCTCGTCTTTTTCTTACGCAGTTTCCTCAAAGTCACTAAAAGGCTGTCCCATGGGATGACTCTGTTAAATTAGGTCAGCAACTGGAGGAGGCCATGTGTCAACTCTATTGTTGAATAATATGGTAGGGTTAACACTTGAAAATTATCTTTTCTTCAACCTTTTCGGGGAAGAGAGGAAAAATCTGACAAGAGATCTTAGTTTGACTGTAGAAGTCTCTAAGATACTTCTTGTCAGATATTTATGAGATATTTTAAAATTTATTTTCTACAACTATGTTAACTATACTTTTGTTTCCAGACATTTGAGACATACTATACAGATGTCAGTGGAAAAAATTAACTTCATCTCCCTGAAGCTCTTCTCATGGCCTGTATCTATGATCAGGAAGAAGAGGCTGAGCTTGAAGCCTGGGCCTTGGCTGTTGGTGGCATTTGTAGTAAAACAATGTTTTTGCACAAATCTGCCTCTGCAGGCTCTGGATTGCTTTGCTGTGTCCTGCTTCCCTTTACACATAGCCACACATTCAGGGGAAGGGGAGAAACATTAGCATAGCAGGGTATGATGTATGTATCTGGTAAATCTGCAGGATGTGGTCTTGCTCCATCCTTCCATACAGAAGGATATTTTACCTCTGTTGATTTACCAGTGGTTCCATTTCCACTGTCTTTCTGCCACCCACGATGTTATAATATAAAACTTTACCACAGCTACTCTCATTTACATCTTTTCCAGGCTGATGAGTACAAACCACTTAATTGTTCTTCAGTGCTGTAGGCTTTGGTTAGCTTTGTTGCTGCCTTTGAACATTTTCCAGCTCTTCTGTGCACTTTTTGAGATGGAAAGTTTAGTATCCCATGGTATTCAAGAGGCAGACATGCCATGGATTTATACAGTGGCTTAATTATGTTATCTTTTTGTTTGTTTGTTTGTTTGTTTTGTTATTTCTTCACCACAATTTTAATAATTCCTAACCTTTTATTATTTTTCCTCCTACTGAGGACTGAACTAAACTATTCATGAAAGTATTGATTTTTCTCCTAGATCTCATTCCTGAATAGTTGCAGTTGGCTCAAATCAAACTCACACTTCAGGAATTTTTTGAGTTTAAGTTGCAAAATTTAATTTATTCTTAGACACACAGTTAAGACCTGGATCTATGAATCAGCAATGAACAGAAGTTTCCAGGCTGTTCTAATTTTTTTTTCTTTCTCTCTTTCAATATCCCAGTGCAGAATTTCCGACCATATTGTCTGGAACACAGGAGTGACAATTTTAGCTGCTTGTGTTCCAGAAAGATGACTTGTTCAGAAATGGGTATGTAGAAAGACTTCTAGAATACAGTGCCTCTTAGACATAAAAGTGGAATAATACTCTGACTTGTTTAGCCTAAAATGAGCATGGTCGCTATCCATAGCAACATGTTGAGGGTGAACAGATAGGAGGGAACTCGCACCAAGCCAAAGGTCTAGATTAGCATAAAAATAAATCAGTTGAAGCTGTCCATGAACAAATTTTATGTGGGGAACTAGGGGGCTGCTTATTTTAATGCTAGTGAGTTACCAGTGGCAATGGTCAGGACAAAATAAAAAATAATCTGTTTTCACTATGTATTTTAGAAGTTGAATAAAGATATTATTCTGATA
This sequence comes from Caloenas nicobarica, assembly GCF_036013445.1. Classification (NCBI taxonomy): domain Eukaryota; kingdom Metazoa; phylum Chordata; class Aves; order Columbiformes; family Columbidae; genus Caloenas; species Caloenas nicobarica. The sequence goes on from NC_088284.1 coordinate 55,227,721, forward strand.
TGTTTCCTGTAGATGCAGGAAACCAGACCTCACACAGGATCCCTCTAGGCTTGTCTTCTATGCATATAAGTGGAAAAATGACATTTCCCATCATTTGAACAGCAACAGGAGGACAAAAAAGAAGGAACTTTGCCCAAAACTACCAAGAGGCTTTGGGTCTGATATTGAAACATACATGGCTGAACATATTTCCAGTCTACGTGGATCCAAATAATACAGTTATGACCAAATCTTTATTAATCACAGAATCACATAATAGTTGGGGTTGGAAGGGACCCATGGAGATAATCTCGTCCAGCCCATCTGCTAAAGGAGGATCACCTAGAGGAGATCACACAAGAACAAGTCCAGGTGGGTTTTGAATGTCTCCAGGGAAGGAGACTCCACAACCTCTCTGGGCAGCCCGTTCCAGTGTTCTGTCACCCCCAAAGTAAAGAAGTTTTTCCTCATGTTTAGATGGAAACTCCTATGTTTCAATCTGTGCCCGTTGCCCCTTATCCTATCGTTGGGCACCACTGAAAGGAGTCTGATCCCATCCTCTTGACATCCACCCTTCTTAAGCATCGATGAAATCCCCTCTCAGCCTTCTCTTCTCCAGGCTGAACAGACACAGCTCTCTCAGTCTCTCCTCATAAGAAAGATGCTCCAGACCCCTCATCATCTTTATAGCCCTCTGCTGGACTCCCTCCAGCAATTCTTTGTCCTTCTTAAACCAGGGAGCCCAAAACTGGACACAGTACTCCAGATGCAGCCTCAACAGGACAGAGGGGGAGGATAACCTCCCTCGACCTGCTGGTCACACTTTTCCTAAAGCACTCCAGGATACCATTGGACTTGTTAGCCACAAGGGCACACTGCTGACTCATGGTCAACCTGTTGTGGACCAGAACTCCCAAGTCCTTCTCTGCAGTGCTGTTTTCCAGCAGGTCTGCCCCTAACCTGTACTGGTGCCTGGGGTTGTTCCTCCCCAGATGCAGGACCCGGCACTTGCCCTTGTTGAACTTCATTAGATTCTTCTCAGTCCTACAGCCTGTCCAGGTCTCACTGAATGACAGCACAGCTTTCTGGTGTGTCAGCCCTTCCTCCTGGTTTGGTGCCATCAGCAAACTTGCTGAGAGTGCACTCAGTCTCTTCATCCAGGTCATTGATGAACAGGTTGTACAAGACTGGACCCAGTACTGACCACCGGGGAACCCCACTAACTACAGGCCTCCAACTAGACTCTGCACCATGGATCGCAACCCTCTGAGCTATGCCATCCAGCCAGTTCTCACAGTGCACTCATCCAACCTGCATTCCTGAGCCTTGTCAAAAGCCTTGCTGAAGTCAAGGTAGACAAGATCCACTGCTCTTCCCTCATCTATGCAGCCAGTCATACCATCATAGAAGGCTTTCAGTTGATCAAACGTGATTTCCCTTTAGTGAATCCATGCTGACTACTCCTGAGAACACTTCTTTTCCTCCATATACTTTGAGGTGATGTCCAGAATGAGCTGTTCTGTCACCTTTCCAGGGATGGAGGAGAGGCTGATTGGCCTGCAGTTTCCTGGGTCATCCTTCTTGCCCTTTTTGAAGACTTGAGTGACGCTGGCTTTCTTCCAGTCCTCAGGCACCTCCCCTGTTCTCCATGACCTTTCAAAGATGATGGACAGCAGGTTAGCAATAATGTCTGCCAGCTCTCTCAGCGCTTGTGGGTGCATCCCATCAGGGCCCATGGGTTTGTGGATGTCCAGTTTACCTAAACAATCCCTAATCTGATCCTTCTCAACCGAGGGAAAGTCTTCCTTTTGCCAGACTTTCTCTCCTACCTCCAGGGTTTGGGATTCCTGAGGGCCAGTCCAAGTGGCAAAGATGGAAGTGAAGAAGGCATTCAGTAACTCTGCCTTCTCTGTATCATCTGCCACCAGGGCACCCAGCTCATTCAGCAGTTGACCTGCATTTTTCCTAACCTCCCTTTTGCTGCTGACATACTTGAAGAAGCCCTTCTAGTTGTCCTTGACATCCCTGGCCAGATTTAATTCCAAGCGGAGCTTGGCCTTCCTCACCACATCCCTGCACACTCTAACAGCCACCTTATATTCTTCCAGGTGGTCTTTCCCTTTTTCCACATTACATAATAATCCTTCTTCCACCTGAGTTTTGACTGGAGCTCCCTACTCATTCATTTTGGCCTCCTACTCCCTTTACATGATTTCTTGCTCATAGGGTTACATTGGTCTTGATCTTGGAGGAAGTGATGTTTGAATATTAGCCAGCTCTCTTGGACGCCTCTACCTTCTAGAGTCCTAACCCATGGGATTTGCTCAAGCAGGACCTTGAAGAGGCCAAAGTTTGCCCTGCTGAAGTCCATGGTTTTAGTCCTATTTACTGCCCTGCTTCCTCCACACAGGATCTGGAACTCCACCATCTCATGGTTGCTGCAGCTGAGGCTGCCCCTAAGCCTCACATCCTCAACCAGTTCTCCTTGGTGTGTTAGAACAAGGTCCGGCAGCACACCTCTCCTCGTTACTGTGTTTCTCCTTGCTGCTGTATTTTTTAACTTTGGAAAAAAATACTATGTGCTCTGCAGGTGCAATATTTATCAAATGGGTTTTCTAATTAGTAATGTTCATTGAATGAGTGGAATGTATATTAAAAATATGATTTCTATTTGCTATTTCTGGCATTTCCACTGAATGTTCCTTCTCTTTATCTTTTCAAACTGATTGTGGGCCTGACCTCATCTGAAGTAAAAATACAACTTAATAGAGACAAAGAGAAGGAGACAGGAAAGTAGAATTTTTGCATTTTTGTGTGTTGTTTGAATTGATGTAATGTACCCAAGTGACTGAATTGCAGGGTACAATATGTTTCCTGAACCAAACTCTGGATACAGAATACTGCTTATCTTCATTCCTGTCATTCATTTCTCCCATCCCACCTTCTCCTCTTACCATGTTCTTTCATGACAGTCGCATTGCTTTCAAGCACATTTTCTTATCCACATTACATGTTATTCTAGCTCTTTTATTTAGGATTTTTCACACATCCTTCACATCTCTTTTACAGTCTCCAGTCAATAAGCACTAAGACCTAAATACTCCTTTGCACTTCATGGCTATTTCCTTATCACATGCATTTTCTGTTTCCTGAAGGCAAATCTGTACAATTTTTGTTATTGAAATCTGTTTTTTTTCTTCTTTTTCTTTTTTTTTTTTTTTCTCCCTTCTTCCCAAGCAGATGGAGGATGTGTAAATGTGTCTAAAGACTGAGAATACCATTAACTTGTTTTTTACAGAGCCCTGGGAGACACAATGTCTCTCTGGCTCCTTTTAAACCAGGATGAAAAAAATAGTAATAACTCCACAATACAAGCAAAGCAACTTTAGCACATTATTGTGTCTCTCTTAAAGCTCTGACTGGAGGGGAAAAAACCCTGCTGCTGTGCATCAATCTATTGCTTTTTGCAAGACAACAAAATCCCCAAGTCATACACAAGCTGGATTTACATTATTCCATTAAGTATTGATTGTAATACTTGAAGCCTTTATTATTGCAGTTTATCAGAGCTTTTTGCACTGTGATGGGTAGAAAATAATACTGCCCAGGTACTGCTTGTTGTGCACTCCACAGCTGATAGGACAAAAGTGATCAAGAAGTGTTGTTGCTATTCATTTTTTTCTTTAAATCAGTAGATTCAGTAGGGAAAGCTATTTTAACTCGATTTGGTCAATACCCGGTGTAAAATAAAGAACATCCAGTCTCTAATTGGGCATAGAGAGCTGGATCAGAATTCTTTTACAAAAGGTGGATGGCCTTCTGTTACTGCAGATCTGTGAGACTAAATTCATTAAATGCAAAAGATGAGAAACCCCTTCTTTTGGCAGAGAGGAATGTTCAATCTTATTATTTTTATCAGAGCTCATCTAGGCTCCCTGTTTAACTTCAGACTGGAGTTATTACTTCAATAAAACATAAGATTAAATTTTTTAAAAAGAAATTGAATATTATCAGCAATATTTTAAACAAATGATCATGCGACTCAATGAAAAAGTACACAGGCATAAAGGAGCCAAGGCTGTTTTCTGAGACATTTCACACACATTTTCTGCTTTCTAAAGATGCTTTTCATAAACGATGGTTTGGAAGATTACAATTCTGGAAAATGTCCAAGTCAACTCTTTGTCAAAATATTGCTTCTATACACGTATATTTATACATCTAAAAACAAGTCTGGGAGGTGTGACAGAGAAATCCAAACTGTGACTGTAAGATTGTTTGGGCCAGATCCTGGTTGAAATAAATTAACATGACTATGTAAAAACTACATCATGGCTATTACAATGTTGTTTTGACTTCATTTAATAATTTTTAAAACATTGAGACTGCTGTCTGCCCCAACTTTTTACAAGATTATGACACATTTGAGTTATTTTAGTAACAACATTTATGTACTTCATACAAATAATAATTTTATCTAAACTGTAGGAAGGTAACTTGAGCCCTGAGTCTACCACTGAGGAGTGACAGAGATCCTCAACTTTCTCATCTTCAGCTATTTGGTCACTAAAGAACATGAAAATTGTTAAAGCTGTCCAACACCTCATTCAGTTTCATTGCTGGTGATCTTCATGCTTGTCAGCATTTCAAGGGGATTCTCAGGCACAGGCCTGTAAGACCTGATTCAAGGTGTTGTTACAGAATGGGTCGCACTGTGCAAAAGATACACATTTATCTGGAATGTGCACAATGTGGGTTCATATCCTGAAATCCTCAGGTGACGGATTTGAATCTGAAGTGGGGGCGGGGGGTTGGGGAGGGCGAGGCAGCACATATTTTTAACTGTACTAACAATACTTTAAATTACTTTGTCTGTTAAAGCTGGATGGACAGTTCAGCTAAACTGCATAGTTTTCTTGTGTCCAACTGGAGTAGTATCAAGCCTGAGCTCTGAGATAGAAATTTCTAATTTCATGGAGATTCATGAGAACAGAATAGAAATCCTACCTTGTTTTCCTCTTTGGGAGCCTGGCAACAGTCCACCTGAGTATGCTGAGAGCACTCTTGGCTAGCACAGCTGACAATATCAGCTTGTGAAAAGCTTCTGCAGAGGCACTGATGAAATAAAATCCAAGCCCTTCGCTTCACAGCTCTGCATTGGCCAAAATATCTGGCTTCTTGGAAAAGTACATACTCTGCCATGTCAAAGACTGACGAGGTTGATACTCAGACTGGCAGAAACATTTCTGGGAAAGTGTGCTGGAATCCCTTCAAGAGTTTCTGTTAACAGCATAGCCCAGGATTCGTAATATAGAGCATGGCTAAAATTTGGAAGAGGCTTCTCCACATTGTACATTCTGTGGTATGTACACTAAGAAAAGTACACTATTAGAACCATCTGTGAACTTGTAAGACAATCTGAAGAGGAGTGAAAAAGTATTCTTTACACTTTCTAGGAAGCGTTGCATTATAGATTTATCCTCACAGTTATTCTATGTAAACATTAGTAATGTAATAAGTCTCTTAGTTCTCCTCGTGCCAAAGCTGATCTCTTCAGGATCCTATATCTTGCATAAGTCTCAAATTAGAAAGATGGAATTGAATTCAGATTGCCAAGAGGAAAACATCAAGGACAATTAAACTACTCTGATTATTTTCTGGAAATTAACAATACGTGTTTAGAAATTGTCTTGAAAGTTAGAACCTTAGGTCAATCAAATGTTTTGCACATCATTTTAATGAACAGCTGCTTCTGGTCAAGGGAGGAAAAGGGAACTAGCTGTACTTCCCCTTCTTCCATGTTCCTACATTGCATCTTATTAGCCAGGTGTATTTCACTGGTGAGAGTCATCGCTTACAGCTGGGAAGATTATTTTTTTGCACATCTGTAATGAAATGGCTTTTAGTTGTATGTCTACTCTAAAACCAGGCCAACAATCATGAAACAAACAAACAAACAAACAAACACAACAAATCCAAAACAACAACAACAAAAACAAACCAACAGAAAGTCACTTAATATTGATGTTGAATGTTTTTGCATTTTATTTAACTGCTTGAGATCTGGCACATCGCTGTGGCAGAAAATGGGACAATGCCTAACTCAAAACTTATCTTCACTTCTATAATGTTCAGCACGTGGCACAGAATTTGCATTGGATTCAGTTGCACACTTCTGTTTGTGGGATACGTTTAAGGCTTTTGCTTATGGAAGGATGATGGGATAGTCTGTAAGAAAAAGAAATGGAGCTTGAATAAAAGTGGAAAGCCTTCTATAGCAGAACAAAACTGGCATTCAGCCTAGGTTTATGTTGAAATTATCTGAAATAATTTATGAGATACTGTCCAGTAAACAGAGTTTATCATCTAAAAAGCCACAAAGAAAAAAAAATCATTTAAGACCGTTGTAAGGATAAAGTGGAAAAGAGGCTATAAATCTTGACTTGGTGGAGCTGTTTTTCTAAAATTTCTCTTCCCAGGCTTAATGAATGATGATGATTTGGGTTATTGCATGGACCTGTATATGCAACATAAATTCTGAAATTGTATCTTTACCAAGCAGAGACACAGCCAGGTCCTCACACTTTTTCTAAAAGGAAGTCCATAATTTCTGCTACTTCTTATGAAATTGTCTCTTCATTAAGAAAAAAAGAAAACAACTGTCTTCCTCTCAGTAATTCTGTCTAATGTTTGACATGTTTTGTTGGCCTGGTGGATCAATACGCAATTTCATGTTACAATAATTCTTACCTTAAATGGCTATCCTATGATAACCCAAATACTTCTCTTTGAAAACACTATTGCACAATAAATACAATGAGGGTTACTAGGTTTTCCAGTCACCCTCAGTTTTCTCTTTATGTATCTGCCTCAGACAGCTCCCTTGTCACAAGATGATTACAGAACCATTAAATTATTTGATTTAGAGACCAAACCAAAGGAAAGAAAAATTACCTCCAGGCAGCTAGTTCTCACTAATGATCCCACCATTTTGTTCAAACAATTTTGACATGATGTGAGAAAACAGAGTTATTCTATGGATCTGTGGGTAGTCATGTTCCAATACTTAAAGCATGCTTTGGTGTTTTTCTTAAGAGGTAGATAATTCAAAATACCATGGAGTGCCTTCTTGAATAGTAGGTATGTTGAACAGTACTATTTTTTTCAGGTCTGTTTATAAAACTTGCTTCATACTAGTGTTTTGGAGAGGACTGAGAGTAGGAGAAAGAGCAATTATGAAGAAAGTACATAACACCATTAAGTACCTTCCCCTTTCTTCCCACAGCTTTCCTTTTAATTCCTTTCCTTCTAATGTTTCCTTAATTTACTACTTTATTTTCTGGCAGCTGTACTAAGTGTTAGAAAGACAATACGTGTTCTAATTTCTGTGAGTCATGTTCAGGTAATTATTTCAGGCTCCAAACATTTTGATGTGGATTTGTACAGTTAATTGCAGGGTTGAGTAACTAACCTACCACCACTACTGGGAAGCAGCTGGAAGCATGCATTTCAGATTTGATCTCACTCAGATTTATAACCAGGCTTGGCTATATGTTTACGCTATTAATTTTTTTAAATTAATATGTATTTATATTTTAATAATACAAGTGAGAAAAAATCCTCAAATATTATTAATTCTAACATTTATTTAGCTATAAATTCACTTTATGCTTCCTAGTGTATTACTGTGGGAATTCTTTTGATATGAGGAAAGGAGGACAGGGCCATGAAGTCTGAAAGATAACTGAAGTGGGTGCAGTTCTCTTAGGTCTTTTAAATAGAAAATCTTGAAGGAAGTTGGTACATGTCTCCAATCCTCCTTCTTACTTCACCCCACTCTTCCTCTTTTTCTTCCAAAAACAACGCAACCAGTAAAATTTAGCAACCACAGTTACTATACTGTGATTATTGAAAGACCAGAAATATTAAAGTGGTATGCAAGGAATTAAAGTATGGGAATCGGTTCCTCCTCATCTCTCTTTAATATTAGCATTTTTAAACTACTTTTTTTTTACATTATTTTCATGCAACAATTTTTTGCGATCAGTCTCATGCGACACTTGACAGTATCAAAGTGACAGATTAAATAGGAGAAGTACAGCATGAGATGAGCAAGGAAGTAAATGAGGAGATTCAACATGTGAAAGCTGCACATATGGGACCGAGAGTTCTTTCAGGTAGTTGTTGGCTGATGTTAGTAATGTGAGATCTCCATGCTATGGGAAGATCAAGAGACTCCTACCTTCTAAGGTGTTTGCAAGCAGGTGTGTGTGTCCATGCTGGTTTGAAAGCTATAAATAGAAGTTGGTGAGGTTTTTGGTGGTTTTTGTTTGTTTGTGGGGTTTTTTTCTACTTCTTTTTTTTTTTTTTTTTGTTCATGTTCTGGTTGTAATATATTACAGTAAGAAAAATCCAAGACAGGGAAATGATCAATGGATTTGATTGCTCAGAGTCTGAAAGGGGCAAGCTAAAATGAGATTTGGAAGGTAGATTGAAAATAAAATAAATCAGTGAAGAAAACAAGCAAAAAGAATTTGGAGGTTAGATTTGTGCCAGGTTTACTCTATTATTAATCAACATTATTTTTCTCTAAGACTCAACCAAATATTGCCATCTGTTCATCATGAGTCATGGAAGCCTTTAAATGCAGAAAAATGTAGGTGTTTGCACTTAACTCGATAGGCAATGGAGAAGCCCCTTAATAGTCTTCATTTTCATATAGAAAAATGGAATTAGAAAGCTGTTAATTCTGCAGCAGCACAGGCTGGGGACTTGAACAGAAGGATGAATATTGGGAAGCTATGGCTGCTTTTATGGGTTACACAGGTCCTCTGCAGTTTGTTTAGAGAAGGCTGAACGAAATAAAAAAACCCCACCAACAACAAACAACCTCTTACCTATTTAGGTTTTTGATTGTTTGTTTGTTTTTCTGAAAGGGAAAAAAAAATTATTCATGGTTCATTTCAGAGAATAGATATCTACTGGGAAGATGGAAATAGTTAAAACTATTAGGGAATGAACAGTGTCAGCATAGGCAGGATCAAGGCAAAGACGAATTCTGGCAATGCTCCAGAGGGAGAAATAAGCAGTCACACAGTGAGAGAGACATAAACACTGGGGTACGAGGGAAAATAGCTCTGGTTTCGGAAAAATTAAGTGTTTAAACATGTTTGTTTCTTTTTGTTGTGAGATCACAGAGTTGCTCCTTCAAGATGACTGATCTGTGTTAATATAAAAACCAATTTCCTTCCTTCCTTCCTTCCTTCCTTCCTTCCTTCCTTCCTTCCTTCCTTCCTTCCTTCCTTCCTTCCTTCCTTCCTTCCATATAGCTTAAGTTAAAAGCAAAGATCTGTGCTCTATGGTTTCTTCCTCAGCCAACTCTTAACTCTACCCTCTCTCCCAGATTCCACAACTGTAATTTTATTGTGAAATTTGGGGTTTGGGAGAGAGAGATGGAATGCCAGTGTTCTTTTGCTTGTCTATTTTGTCTCATTTTGATGATAGAGAGATTGAATATGTTAGTTCCTATGCTGATAATAGAGGTACTGGCAGAAGCTAGCATGTTTCACAGCAGCATTATTTTTTGGTTGTCATCTGGAGACCAGCAGAAGAATGACAGTGAAATTTCCAAGCTTTCTGAACGTGGCCTGTGTGAGTTTTTCTAGTGAAAGCTACCAGAATAAAAGCACCAAGTGGCCAAAGTTCTGCAAAATGTGCTAGTAAATGGATAAATCAAACCACTTCTGATTTTTTAAAAAAATTACACCACAAATCCTGTAATTTGTGCAGCTTGATTCTATGCTATTGCCACCTCTTGCAATAAAAATTTTTACACATGCTTGTCTTAATGACTGAATTTACATATTATATTGTGGGAAAATCTATTCAATTTAACTAAAGCCATAAAGCCACAAAGAAACAAATACATTCTACTTGCAGAAGTAAGAAAACTTTTTTTTTTTGGGCTGGAAGGAGAGTGGTTCATTATTATGCAGTCAAGAGATTACCATGTTTGGTAAAGTCTTTCAAAATTATGCAAAATTATGAGGGTGGTAAATAATTTACTTTCATTTTTATATTTCTTCTGCCATCAGGTAAGGCTAGCTTGATGGATCACATGTCATACTGTGTTACCTCTTGTAAATGAGAATGTTCTATGTCACATGGTTGGTAGAGTTTCTGCAAGCTCTTTGACTAATCTTTTAAAGAGACGTGGAAATTTCTCTCCTTTCTCTTAGCCCACTGCAAAACTTTGGCCTTCATCTTGCTGTGTCTCAGTTTATTTATGATTACATTAATAGCAACTGCTTGCTGCACAACAGGAGGATTAATTAGTTAAGGTTTGTAAAGCACTCTGAGATTCTTATTAAGGATTATGTTGCAGAAGCAGCATATTATTCCCTCCTACTTCAGGATTAAGATATGCATTAGTGGCCCATAAGTAATGCCAAACATCTCTGGGTCACTTGAGAAGGACAGAACCTCAGGGTTTTTATAATCTATAACTGTAAATATATTTATAGGTTTTATCATTGTGTAAGTCCTCAAAACAAATTGAAACTACCTTGCTGCATCAACTCTGAAGACTGCTTCAGAGCAGAGAGCCTGAAATGAGTAACACTTCCAATTCCCAGGACCTTTAATTTGACCCTGTAGTGACTCAGAAACTTTCTCTGTCCTTTCTCAAACAACACGTTGTTGTCCTTCTTTACATTGATGTCAAACACACCATTCCCCTTATATTAATGTCATGCATACAAGTTGTGATACAAACTGTCATGTCTCTGTGCAACATATACTGGAATTTCAAATATTATCTAATAGGAACTATAGGATAACTTGTGTGAGAATCCAATATTTTATGGTTAATGTTTGCAAAAAATGTGCTGTTCATCTGTAAAGTTCTAATGTGCAATGATATTGTTATGGGGTAGTAAATGTAGATTTAGTTTGATAATGGATGTTAAATGTTTTAATTGTTCAGAAACAAAAAAAAATTACTATAGGAGCAGTAAATGAAAATATTGCATCATGTTAGCTATTTCTTACGTGAAAGCAGAGAGTTGGGTTGTTGATTCAGTCTACAAATAAAATGTCATGCAGTTTTAGGAAAAGGAAGCTTATTGAGGAGAAGGCTTAGCTGGTCTAAGGGCAAGGTTGGACATGCTGTCATTACTTCTGCTGTTTTCTGGCCTTACATTCAAAGTCTTGGAGCTATACAGGTCAGCCCCAAGCTCCCATTGAAGGCTTGTTCAAACTCTTGATTGCTTAAGAACACAGTTGTCCATTGCATAAAACTCTAGTACAGAAAAATAGTGTTCATCTGCATATATTTATCTCTGATAAAGTCATTGTATGTACTATACATACATTATTTCCACATAGGGTTGTGACATAGCTTCCATTATCTTGCCTCCAGAAAAGGTTTTATTAGTCTGATTATTTTGAGGCACAGAATTTCATTTTCGTAAAAGGAGACCATCTCTGATAGTAGATGAAGAATCTGCATAATTCTTTACTCCAGGCACAAGATACTTTGAGAGTAGAACAAGAACAAAATGCTAGTTACTTATCGACTTTTTAGTGATATTTTCCAGGCAGTAACATTGTTTCAGCTGTTCAGAATACAGTATAAATGCATAACATAAGAATGCTCTATAGGTAGAATGTAAATAAATATAAATGTATACATAAATATATATAAATACACATAAAACATTAAATATAAATATACATAAATATATAAATAGACCTATAAATATAGCTAGAAGAAAAATAAACCCACATTTTTCTAATGTATCAATAAGTCGTAGAGTGAGGGAGAGGTTTCACAAAGGGATTAGTCTCAAAAGTAGTCTCAGGGCTATTCATAAAAGAAAGCCTTCCTAATCCAGAGGGTGTTTCACATACGACTTCACTAAGATCTTACACACTCAAGTGTTTATCCGAAAACATTTGATCTGAAGTTGTTGCAAGGTTAGCATAGAGTTTTCCTAGTAACAAGCTACAGAAGGTACACTGCACTTTGATTTTCCTTCTACTTTGTGGAACTGATTTCTTTTTTCCATTCTGATATTAAGTATCAACCTGACTTGCAGCTGACCCTGTACCATGCTGGTTTTTTTGACATGCTGTATTCTCAGCTGGAGTAAAACAGTATACATTTACACTGGCATTATTCCCATTATTCTTACTGACTCTTACTGAGGCCATCGATCTAAGTAAATTAATATTTAGTAACCTCTGAACACTGGCATGAGAGTTTTGCAGAAATGCATAGTAAACTGGAAAGGTGGGGTTTCCCATAAGGCTTAGATTACTGGTAGTAAAATAGTGACCACATCCTTTTTTCTGGTCCTGGAGAGTAGTCCGTGGTTTTGCCTTTCCAGAAACTGTCAATTTTGGACTGAAGCAGAAGCAGAAGTGTCTATCTGAGCAAAGCCTGGGTTAAAAGGGAAGGATTTAACTAGCCAGCATGTTTCATGTTCTGGAGTCCTCCCTCCTGGCAGAGATTTACCATTCTCTCTGCTAGGTTATTTCTGTGCCTTGTGTTTTCCCTTGATTTTTCTTAACCACTATTAACTGTATCCCCACAGTAACAGTCCTATACTGTAGGGCTTTGGATGAAACAGATCTTTTGTTTGAGACATGCTTTTTTAGTAATGGTTTCAAACTAAGCAGCTGTTTTTCAGGTTTAACAATCTGCAAACTGTATTTTCTCTAGTGTTTGTGCATGCTTTGGAAAAGGCAAGTAAAGCAATCTCCTGCTGTCTGACTACATAAGAACAAACATGAAGTGTAACTAAATAGCGAAACACGGTCCAGAAGTCCCTCTGCAGAGGTGGGAAGTTCTAGAGGAAGAGGCACTTCCCATGTGATCCAGGGGAAAATACGGTGCTCCATTTTGAAGAACAGCAGGGATTCCCACTTTTTACCATCACTAGGTTCACTTTGACACTTTCAGCTTCTTTGACAGTTTTCTATGCTATGGTCCAGCCCCCCATGCAGTCTAGAACAAGATGTACCTTAACCAGAATTAAAAAAAAGTCCAAACAGCATCACCTCCATCATTTCTCCTAATCTTTTGCAAATACTTTTATGTCAATTCCTGCCTGTCTAAAGCACCTGGAATTAGCACTGGAAAGAAAGCTACTAGGTGGCAGTTGTTACTTGGTCAACTGATAAACTGCATACAGAAGTAATTGGGAGAAGCAGGAAAAACTTCCTGGTTCCTTCTCAGTAAAATAAAAGCTCAGTTTTGAAAGTTCAGGCTTGTGATCAGCAAGGACATTCTTGTCCAGTGTTTATCACAGTAAAAGTGTGATAATGTGATAAAAGACTGTTTTCTCAACAAACAAGATCCTGGTTGATGCTGAACAGCTGTAGATGGAATATGCCTGCAACAGCTACATTTTTTAAAAAATAGCTACAATTTGCAATTACAGGAGCAAAATTATGGAAGATGAAGACAGATTTGTATTTGTGCTGCAGAGCTTCCTTAGATACAGTTTTCAGAAGTACTTAGGAGCTAAAAGCTTCTAAGATTTCTGTGTGGCTTAAGTCATATAGGTTCTTGGAAAATTCACTTGCAGTTTATTTTTCAGATGTGGCAATAAAGGACAATGTGATTGGAAAAAGTAGATCTATGAGCATGAAGTATGAAGCAATTAAAAGTTAATTAAATGGGCTGTTAGCTACCTCAGAAAAACTAAGTAAGCCCTCCTCATTATAAAAGGAAAACACAAGTAAGAATCGCATCTTTGTAAATAGTAATAAAAATGCAATATATAAATATTTCCTCTGTCATAACTTTCCACCATTTAACCTGTTGTGTAGAGATATTTTTTCTAACCTCCACTCATATGTGAATTGCCACAGGGTTCCTCAGATAAAATACTGGTAGTGCAGTTTATATATGAATTACTTAAGCCTGTACCTGAACACAGGATCCTTGTATAGCGAAAGCATCACATCATCAGTATATCTTCAGGTATTTGCCAAACAACTGTTCACAGATATGTTTATCTAATGATGGATCCTCAGATGGAGAAAACTATAGAACTGATCTGCTGTCAGGGTACTATTTCCTGCGTCCTTCTGAGGATCCCACATGCTTTATGTATGTTAGTTAAACAACTTACATCCTCTCTGAGAAGTAACAAAAGGTAAAACTGTTATAAGGACAGGAGCAATGTGTGCAGTCAAGCTGTAACACATGGACAATTCCTGAGGCTTCATTACAACCTTCCAAGCATAAAAGGAGATGTCTCTTGAGGGAGGTGAGCAAGGACACACATCTCAGTGGGTGCTCATCATGCCTAGTAGGCACATTTTGCTTCAGAAGTTTAGAGTCTGATTTGACTAAAACAGTGGTTGTGTTTATGAAACTGATCCTTTGCTTATGCCCTGAGTAGCAGTGGTCTTGTATGCACAATTAAGAAGGTGGTTTTTTAGCTCAGACATGAAATTAATTCACAGATGTTAATAAGATGCTCTGATGAGGACAGGGGCAGGTTGCAGATCAGAGTGGGCTGTCAGTGTGCTGATGGAGCATGCTTGCAAGGGCTTCATGCCATACATTGTTGGTAATTAGCAGCAATGTCTGAAGGGCTTATTCAGTGCTGTTGTGTGTGCTCATTCACCCTTAAATCTCAGGGCTCCTGGGTTACCTAGGGCTGTCCTCCTTCAGCACAACCCTTGAAAATGATGTCTGAGGAAGCCTGCCCTGTCCTCACAGTTCAGTGGCCCTTCCTGGGGAGAAATGATTTGACTTCACTGATTTGAAATTTAATACAAATATTATGAGTTAAACAGATTTGGTTTTTTAATTGCCTTGTTAGGAGGGATTTTAATTTCAGGAGAACGCATTTTTAAAATCCTAAAACCAGCATGTGTCCACCATTGTATTTTTTCCTGTCAAAAAAACTGGGAATAATTCCAATGTGGGATTTAAAGCCTTACTGTATTTCTATGAAACAAAATAAAACAAAAACCCACACAACCTAACAACCCCCAAATCCTGAAGCTCTTGGCTTACTATGGAATTAAGATTTGTGCAAAGTAGTTTGGCTGTAATTGAAACAAAATTCCTTCTCTTGCTTCCACATGACCAGCTCGCTCTTATCAGCATGACAAGGGAGGACTGGAGTAGAATTCGCAAACAAGGGAAAATACTGAACACAGTTCTCTGTGGTTTCATTGTGTACAGTTCTGGCTTTGCCGCTTTCCTTGTGGCAACTGTCCATACTCTTGGCCTTGTGTCCCAAAATGAGCAGATGTAGCATGGACTCCTTGTTTTCAACTGGCACGTAGTGTCATTCCTGTGACCATGCTGCCTCTGGTTATGATAATTTGAACCTTACTGTTGATTTAAGGGCCTTCGTTGTGTACCAAATCACTTTTGTGGTGTAAAAATGATAAAGTCACATATACAGTGCATGGCAAAAAATGCTGTCATCAAATGAGTATGGTAATATTTATAATCTCTAAATGCTTCTAAATTACTTGGGTAAAGAGTTGAAATGTGATGCAAAATCCTGAAAATGTAAAGCATCCACCTACTAATTATTATCAAAAATTCAGAGATGTAATCCAGCTTTCAAAATCCTTCATTCTTTATCTTCATGGCAAGTGTTCAGCAAGCATAAGAAGGATCAACTTCGACTGCTCTTGAGCCAAAGAGTAGTACAAGGGCCAGAAGCAAAGTAAGTTGGACATTTGATTGCTGTCTCTGAAATCACGTTCACACATGGCTATATTTATGATCCTTCAGATGCAGACATATGTTTAATGATCAACATGAGTACGCCGTTCTAACATTTATCATACATTTCTTCCAAATTCTTATTACAAAGCACTAAAGAAAGAAAAGATCTAAAGAAAGGCTGTTTGGCCTCTGCAGCAGACGATGAAACTCAGCATTTCAATAAGTTCAATTTTCCAGCTTTGTAAAAGTGATGTCTACACTGGGAAAATAAATAGTGTTAGAAAGGAGGTGCCATTGTATCCTGTTTTGTGATCTAAAGAATATTGAGAATCTGTTCACATACAAGGCCTGAAAAGCCTGAATCAAGTGTCAGATGGGGCCTGATTTGGACTGAAACACATCCTGTCCCTGTAGACTCTCTACTGAGCTTGAGATTTCCCGTAGTCAGAATGTGACCAACAGTTTTTCTACACAGATAGTGACTAAGACTACAGGACTAAGTATTTAGAAAATGTAAAGCTATTCTTATCAGATCAGGGCTCCATGAAGAAGAATTTAATATTTGTAATGTTTATATAGAGATTTATCTCAGAGCCACTTCTCTCATATATATATTATTTCCCGGTCTAATCTAATATTTGCTTGGAATCTTCCTTATGTTCAATACTTTTTAGAACCGTAATAAATAATCCAATTCAATTTAGAAAATAATAATGTTTTCTTCCAAATTCTAATAATCCTGTGATACAATCTGTCCCAGTTATAGTAACATGTAGTAATTTCCTTTTCAATTTCTTTTCCCAGTTCTTTTTTCTTTTCAATTATTTTTTTTTTCATAAGAGGTTCTTTTGTTCAAAAAGATTGAAAGTGGTTGGCAGGGCTTTTTTGAATTCATGGTTTCATCATATCTTTTTCAATTTCTTCCTTTAATGTACTAGATATTACTTCTGAAAAATTATGTATAATCACTAATGGATATTAAGTGCTGCCCAGCACAAACTCTTCATTTATACATCTACAGATATACGTAATAGATGTCCTGGTTGTTTCTTCTGTTCAGTTACCTTTTGCAGTGAATACAAGAGAAGGCTGCGTGAATTCCTCCACCCTTTCAGGTAATTACGGTAGGAGTTGCACACTTTTCATTAACACATTGACCATAGCAAACCTCCAACAAAATGGACCCATTTCATCCTTTAGTGTTTCTTTGTAAGACTAATGTTAGCACAAGATATTTCTCTGTATAATCCTGAGTTGCTCTAACATTTGTGCAGGTTACTTTCTGTACTAAATACTTTTGAAACTCCCTGGGGTTGAAGTTTAAAGAACTTGGTCCAGCCACTCTCTGGTTGTTTTTAAGGTTTCATTTACTTTTCACAGAAGCTAAAAAGCCTTTATTTTTCAACATAAGCTACCAGATTCATAATGAGTGAGTACTGATTTCTAGAAATAGCTTGGTATTTTTACAAGCTATTGTTTAACGGCCTCAAGGTTATGGAGAAAAATGGAGAAAAATAAGTTGTGGTAGTTAGCATGAAGATTCATAAAGTGTGCTATACCAGCCATGTTTTCATCTGAGGCAATAGTTATCCTCCCAAGCCAATCAGATATGGACTGGGAGCCATCTTGTGAGATTTGAACATTGAGGAAAGGGATTTGTCTTTGGGACATTGTCAGCATAGTTGTTGGTGGCTAGAGCTTTCTCAGGATTAGATCTTATTATGTTCTATCTTCAGAGAAGGTGTTAAATTATTTAATCCTACGGGGAATGCCACTAACAGAACCACAGAATGTTAGGGATTGGAAGGGACCTCAAAAGATCATCTAGTCCAATTCCCCTGCCAGAGCAGGAACACCTAGATGAGGTTACACACGAAGGCATCCAGGTGGGTTTTGAATGTCTCCAGAGAAGGAGACTCCACAACCTCCCTGGGCAGCCTGTTCCAGTGTTCCGTCACCCTCACTGTGAAGAAGTTTCTTCTCAAATTTAAGTGGAACCTCTTGTGTTCCAGCTTGAACCCATTACCCCATGTCTTACTGTTGGTTGTCACCAAGAAGAGCCTGGCTCCATCCTCGTGACAGTCACCCTTTATATATTTATGAACATTGATGAGGTCACCCCTCAGTCTCCTCTTCTCCAAGCTAAAGACACCCAGCTCCCTCAGCCTTTCCTCATAAGGGAGATGCTCCACTCCCTTCATCATCTTTGTGGCTCTGCACTGGACTTGCTCCAGCAGTTCCCTGTCCCTCCTGAACTGAGGAGCCCAGAACTGGACACAGGACTCCAGATGAGGTCTCACCATGGCAGAGTAGAGGGAAAGGAGAACCTCTCTCGACCTACTAACCACTCTCCTTCTAATACACCCCAGAATGCCATTGGCCTTCTTGGCCGCAAGGGCACAGTGCTGGCTCATGGTCATTCTGCTGTCCACCAGGACTCCCAGCTCCCTTTCCCCTACACTGCTCTCTAATAGGTCATTCCCCAATCTATACTGGAACCTGGGGCTGTTCCTGCCCAGATGTAAGACTCTACATTTTCCCTTGTTATATTTCATTAAATTTTTCCCTGCCCAACTCTCCAGCCTGTCCAGGTCTCCCTGGATGGCAGCACAGCCTTCTGGCGTGTCAGCCACTCCTCCCAGCTTGGTGTCATCAGCAAACTTGCTGATAGTACACTCAATTCCCTCATCCAAGTCATTGATGAATATATTGAATAACACTGGTCCCAGAACTGACCCTTGAGGGACTCCACTAGATACAGGCCTCCAACCAGACTTCGCCCCATTGACCACGATTCTCTGGCTTCTTTCCTTCAGCCAGTTTGCAGTCCACCTCACTACCCGATCGTCCAGTCCACACTTCCTCAGTTTAGCCGTGAGGATGCTGTGGGAGATGGTGTCTAATGCTTTACTGAAGTCAAGGTAGACCACATCCACCGCTCTGCCATCATCAATCCACCTTGTTATGTCTTCATAAAAGGATATGAGGTTGGTCAAGCATGACTTCCCCTTGGTGAAGCTGTGCTGACTGCCCCTAATGACCCCCTTATCCTTGATATGTCTTAAGATGGCACCAAGGATAAGGTGTTCCATCACTTTCCCAGGGATGGAGGTGAGGCTGACCAGTCTATAGCTGCCCGGGTCCTCCTTCTTGCCCTTTTTGAAGACCGGAGTGACATTTGCTTTCCTCCAGTCCTCAGGCACCTCTCCCGTTTCCCAGAACTTGGCAAAGATAATGGAGAGTGGTCCAGCAATGACTTCAGCCCGCTCCCTCAGCACCCGCGGGTGCATCCCATTTGGACCCATGGATTTATGGATTCCAGATTGCTTAATTGCTCCCTAACTAAGTTCTGGTCAACTAAGGCAAACTCCTCCATTTCCCTGCCTTCCTCTGGGGCCTCAGGGGTACAGGGCTCGTCAGGACAGCCTCCGGCAGAGTAGACAGAGACCAAGAAGGCATTCAGTAACTTTGCCTTCTCTGTCTCTTCTGTCACTAGGGCATCCACCCCATTCATCAGTGGGCCTACATTGCCTCTGGTGTTAGTTTTATCTGCCATGTATTTGAAGCAGCTCTTTCTGTTGTCCTTGACCCCTCTTGCCAGGTTTAACTCTAAGGAGGCCTTAGCTTTCCTAGTTGCCTCCCTACATCCTTTAACAACAGCCTTATATTCTTCCCAAGTGGCCAGCCCCTCCTTCCATGATTTGTAAACTCTCCTCTTCCACTTGAGCTTACCCAGCAGTTCCCTGTTTAACCATGCAGGTCTCCTGGCTCCCTTCCTTGACTTCCTGCACGTCAGGATGCACTGATCTTGAGCTTGGTAGAAGCAGTCCCTGAATGTTAACCGACTATCTTGGGCCCCTTTACCTTCAAGCAGCCTTGCCCACGGGATTTCCCCCAGCAATTGTTTGAAAAGGCCAAAGTTGGCCCTGCTGAAGTCCAGGGTTGCAATTCTGCTTGCTATTCTGCTCCTCCTGCATGAGATTCTGAACTCCACCATTTCATGATCGCTGCAACCAAGGCAGCCCTCCACCTTTACTACTTCAACCAGACCCTCCTTGTTAGTGAGGGCGAGATCCAGCAGTGCACCTCTCCTAGTCGGCTCTTCCACCATTTGCATCAGAAAGTTGTCATCAATGCACTGGAGGAACCTCCTAGGCTGAGGCTGACTGGCTGAGTAGTCCTTCCAGCAAACATCAGGGTAGTTAAAATCCCCCATAACAACCAGAGCCTGTGACTGTGAGGCCCTCTCAGCTGCCCGTAGAAGGCCTCATCAACATCCTCACTCTGATCTGCTGGCCTGTAATAGACTCCCACGACAGTGTCCGCCCTGCCAGCCTGCCCCTTAATTCTCACCCACAGACTCTCAACTCGCTCCTCAACCGCACCTGGGCAGTACTCTATACATTGTACTTGCTCTCTTACATAAAGAGCAACTCCACCACCACACTTGGCCGGCCTGTCTTTCCTGAAAAGGACATAGCCATCCATGGCCACAGTCCAGTCATGTGAGCTGTCCCACCATGTCTCTGTAATTGCCACCAGATCATAATCTCCTGACTGAAAGCAGGTTTTTAACTCCTCCTGCTTATTCCCCATGCTGCGCACATTGGTGTACAGGCACTTCAGGGAGCGAGCTGAGTACACCGATTTCACCCTAGGGGTATGGGGGGCCTCCCAGTCTTTATCGATTCCAGCATGCTGCCCCTCTGATGCAAGCCCAGCTACAACCTCATCCCCCTTCAAATCTAGTTAAACCTCTCCAAATGAGCCCTGCTAATTCCTGTCCCAGCATCCTTTTACCCCTGTGGGATAAACCTTTCCCTCTTAGATGTTTTTCCAAGAAAGGCGGGATATATTCTAACATTGATGGTTCATGTAAGCAGCTCTTTTATAGACATCCATTATGGCTATTTTAGCTATAAACAAACCTCCCTCTCTATATGTTTGGTTTTCCAAAATTCCCTTGTAACACTACACAGAATGCATGTTTGCTTCTCAGTTAGATCTGGACTTTGGCTGACTTTCTGCTGTTGCATATGAAGAATGCCAAGCCACATGTTCCCAATTTAACAGGTCTTCCAAAGGTGTTCTCCATTTGTACCTCATCCACTCTGTCCTTCTTTCTCTGCCGTGGGCATAGATATCAAACTAGCTTTGTCTCTGCATGCACAATTTTGGGATTTGATTTAGAGTGTGTAGAAATTTTAACTCAGTTTCTCCAATTTCAATCTACTGCTTCTCTTGAATGAATTATCACTTCTGTAACACGTATTCCCTTCTCAGCACAGTGTGAG
Organism: Caloenas nicobarica; assembly: GCF_036013445.1. Lineage (NCBI taxonomy): Eukaryota > Metazoa > Chordata > Aves > Columbiformes > Columbidae > Caloenas > Caloenas nicobarica. The sequence goes on from NC_088284.1 coordinate 55,248,700, forward strand.
CATCAGGTAAACATTGACACAGTTTTAATTAGAGTAGCTTGAGGGAATTTTTTTACTAGAGCAATTGTTTTAAGAGTACTACAGACACTTGTGATTTTAAAGAGAAAAAAATCAAAAATTTCAGAATAAATTCTAAACCAACATAGTACTACAGGTGCATACTACCTACTACATGTATATATGCAAATGGGATGCGATCTCTTCTGACATATTTTCTAGAAATAAATTTTCCAGAAAAAAATGGCTTTTTTATGGGATAGATCTTACAAAGAATAAGCTTCCCAGGATAGCCACTCATAGCTTAACTCCCAGGCACGATCTTATTCTACAAAGCAAAAACCCATTTTTTCTTTTCTAAAATGAAGTAAATTTGGAAATAATTTGGAGATCAGTGAAGTGTTCTGCTGAAAATATTTTATTCTATTTGCTGTAGTTATGTGTCCTTATGGTAGCAGATTCAGTAGTGAACTGTAAATGGCTGTTATGTCAAGGATGCTATTGTGAGTGAATCATCGGATTATTACTGCATTATTATTAAATATGGTTTGCAATAACAATTAAGTACCAAGATGAGAAAGCACATCTGTTATAATGTCATAGGAGTGTACCCATTTAGGCCATGTACCTAGGCTTTAAGCCAGAGAGTAGTTGAAGCTTATGTCAGTCATCATAGAACAAAGAGAACAGTCAAGATGTGGTCATGATACCTGGATAATTAGTGAAACAATATGATTAGAGTTGCAATACATTTTATATGGTATGGAAATACATACAGGGGGTGATTGTCTCAGAACTGTCCAAAGTTTAAACATTATTCCCAAATCTCTCCTCTTCCTCTATAATAATGACTAATAGTAACATAGTATTTGCTTATTATTCATAGTGCATTAGTGATGTATCCATGTATGCATTAAGCTGAACTGACAAAAAAGAAGATAATAGACTAAATTTTCAAAGCACCTAGAAGCCTCAGGCCTACAGACTTGAATGTAACTTCATACTCAGAGTGCTTGTTGCTTCTTTTGATGATAACTCTAAGAGCATGATTGCAGGACCCAAACAACACCAAAGCAGAAATGCCTGAGCTAGCAAAACTCTAAGTGAGAGAGGGAGGGTTCCACAAAGGTGAGGAACACACAGCTGCTTAAGTTTGGAAGTATTGGGGGGTATTTTTGTTGCCTTATACCTAAGAAACCAATCAACCAAACACAAACAAACAAAAACTAAACAAAACACCCAACAACAACTACACCCACCCAAGAAGAAGCCATGCCAGAACTCTTTGGCCTGTATATACTTTATCCCCATTTAGTTGTCTGTGAGTTATTAATTAAACATATGTAAGCATTTCTAGAATTGCATTTGTGCTTTCAGGAGAGTATTTGCAGAACTCATCTAAAAAAATATAAATACATCTTTAACACAGTTTTGAAGAATTTTTCTAAAAAAACTAATGAGTTGACCAGCCCTGTATTTAAGATATCTAATGACAAGGCACGAAAGCATGGATCACAAAACAGCTGTAGAGAATTTATCTTCCTTTTCCATGAAACATTCAAATTATGATCCATATTCCTCTGGGGTGAAATTAGAAGTCTCACTCTTTTTAAGACTCCTCAGTCTTTTTGCTGTGCAATAATGAGCTACACAGTCTACAGGAGTCACTCAGGTCAAACCAGGTGAATATTGTCTTTAGAGGAACTCTACTACCATGAACACAGTAATGTCAGTGTTGCCTGCCTTCCTTCCTTCCTTGCTTCCTTCTTTCCTTCCTTCCTTCCCTCCTTCCTTCCCTCCTTCCTTCCCTCCCTCTTAATTCTAACAGAATTATACCCTGCTGCAGATAGGGATTGTAATATTTCTATGCTAGATATACATACACAGTAAAAATTAATGTCTTTATGTTTACCTTCATCGTCATACTTAGACACAATTGCAAGTTCACATAGAGTGTCCACTGTAACATGATCAGAGAAGAAACATAGCTAGACATGTGGACAAGATGCTGGAGAATATCTGCTTAAAGGTAGCTGCTCTACTTCTCAGAACAGCAAAATTTATGGTCCAAAGACCACCTTAATATACTGTTGTCCTAAAAAGTTGTAGATTTTTTTGCTGTAGCTCTTGAAGATGAGCCCAGGTGGTAGAAATCTCAGTGAGGAATATGGAGGCCTGCAGATGACATACATCTGTCATGTCACCCCACAATGTGCACGGTGATATGAAGGCTGAACAAGAAATCATGTCTGCAGATCCATACAGCCACAATCTGCCAACTTTAAGGGTTGATGAAACTAAGTAGAGGTTGTTAAAAAGGTGACTGTCTCAAAAGCCTGCTGTTTCCCAGTCCTTCTGTGCTGTTTGAAGTGTAACAAAAGCATACATGTACACCCATGGCATTAAAACTAGCATCTTTCACAGAAGGAGTGAGAATAGGTCAAGCTTAAGGTTTTCTTCTTACAGAGATATCTCTCTGGGTATACATTTGAAATATTTATTAATATTGTATGAAATAAAATTAGTAATTTTACACAGAACACAACAGTTATTCATAATGATTGATGCGATACTTAAAGTGGTAGCCTTTTCCTAAGGTGTCCTGATATCCATTCCATTAGCAATATTTTCTGTATTGTATTTATGAGTAAAAATCAGTTGGATATTTCATGCTGTATTTTTATGTACTAGGCTAAACCTAACTGGGTGCTACAGTATGAAAACACAGCAGTGCTTTAATTTGGGAGTTTACAGTGCTCAATTCCAACATTGGAAAGATGTGGTATATTCCAGCCATGATGAAAATGTACCATCACTGAATATGAAGATGTTTAAAGAACTATGTCCATTTTGTTGCCAGAAAAAATGGCTGGATTTTGGTTTAGCAAATCAGTTAAGGACTTCCATAAAAAGATTGATATAGAACTGCAGTTACAAACATGAAGAACAAAAGCCCAACTCTTAACCTGCTGCAAATGGTCCTTTGGAAAAACAGTATCTTTTTTAAAGAACTGATGAAACTGAGCTATTTGAATATTTAGAAATTATGGAGAAGGAAAGAAGGGACCTTCCACATTGTTAACTAGCTGGTTATTTAAGCCTGCAGAGTGACTTCTCTCTTCTGTCTCTTTGCTTTCTGAGCTCTGTTTTGAAACTACTATTCCCAGGGGAATTCTGCCCAACACTCTTCATCTAGGCCTATACCAAGTGATGAAAAGTTTTGTATGTATTCACAACACATCAAATTCTACTTTGATTCTTTCCATTCCTTTTAAAAATGTTTCTCGTTTCTGACTCCATTACAGTACACAGAATCACAGAATCACAGAATGTTAGGAATTGGAAGGGACCTCGAAAGCTCAGCCAGTCGAATCCCTCTGCTGGAGCAAGAACACCTAGATGAGGTTACACAGGAATGTGTTCAGGTGGGTTTTGAATGTCTCCAGAGAAGGAGACTCCACAACCTCCCTGGGCAGCCTGTTCCAGTGTTCCGTCACCCTCACTGTGAAGAAGTTTCTTCTCATATTTAAGCGGAACCTCTTGTGTTCCAGTTTGTACCCATTGCCCCTTGTCGTATCATTGGTTGTTACCGAGAAGAGCCTCGCTCCATCCTCACGGCACTCACCCTTTACATATTTATAAACATTGATGAGGTCACCCCTCAGTCTCCTCTTCTCCAAGCTAAAGAGACCCAGCTCCCTCAGCCTTTCCTCATAAGGGAGATGCTCCACTCCCTTAATCATCTTTGTGGCCCTGTGCTGGACTCTCTCCAGCAGTTCCCTGTCCTTCTTGAACTGAGGGGCCCACAACTGGACACAGTATTCCAGATGAGGTCTCACCAGGGCAGAGTAGAGGGGAAGGAGAACCTCTCTCGACCTACTAACCACCCCCCTTCTAATACACCCCAGGATGCCATTGGCCTTCTTGGCCACAAGGGCACAGTGCTGGCTCATGGTCATCCTGCTGTCCACCAGGACCCCCAGGTCCCTTTCCCCTACACTGCTCTCTAATAGGTTGTTCCCCAACTTACTCTGGAACCTGGGGTTGTTCTTCCCAGATGTAAGACTCTACACTTGCCCTTGTTATATTTCATTAAATTTCTCCCCACCCAACTCTCCAGCCTCTCCAGGTCTCACTGTATAGCAGAACAGTCTTCTGGCGTGTCAGCCACTCGTCCCAGTTTTGTGTCATCAGCAAACTCGCTGTTCTCTCATCCGAGTCATTGATGAATATATTGAATAGTACTGGTCCCAGTACCGACCCTTGAGGCACTCCACTAGATACAGGCCTCCAACTAGACTCTGTCCCATTGACCAGGACTCTCTGGCTTCTTTCCTTCAGCCAGTTCCCAGTCCACCTCACTACCCAATCTTCCAGTCCACACTTCCTCAGTTTAGCTGCGAGGATGCTGTGGGAGACTGTCTCAAATGCTTTACTGAAGTCAAGGTAGACCACATCCACTGTCCACCTGGTTATGTCCTCACAAAAGGCTATGACGTTGGTTAAGCACAGTCAAGTTTTTGTCAGAGCTGTCCTTTGGGCAAACACGTATTTGCTGAGGAGATCTGATCTTGTAGAAATGCAGAGAGCATGCTAACGATGAACTGTGCTGTTATATAGTTATCTTAAATGGTGGAGCATGGGACCCATGACTTCCAGTTTTAGGTTCACAATGATATTAGCTGGGGAAGGAGGCTGGAAGAATCAAAGATATGTGCCGTTAACTAGGTACAAACATAATCTACATTTGGTGAGATATTGCTTGACATCGGATGATTTTGGAGATTTACATTAAAAATATAAGAATTACATCAAACTTTTTTGGTCTGCCAATAGAGGTGAAAACTGGACCTATCTGGCGTATGTATAAACACTGCTTTTACTTCCTGAGTTCAACTGACCTCAAATAACTTAAGAATTCCTGATTTTCTGATATTTTGTTTTAGAGTCTTCCTGAAAGCCAGGAAGTAGTATAACTTTTTCCATCTTGTGAGAAGTGAAATGAAAAAACGGAAGAAGAGTCCTTCTATTCTGATGTATTTCCAGTCTACTGACACCAACAAGACAAATGAGGAAAAAAGTGTTCCAAAACCAAGTTGAGCACATACAAGCTGTACTAAGTCAGTTCAATGCCCTGCCTGTGGAATACAGCTGGGTCTGAGTTAGCAGGCTCAAAAAAAGAAATGTCTTTTCTCCAGTGGTACTTTGAGCTGCCCTTTTGATTGAGACCTACTTGCTTTCTGGGTCACAAGGAAGATGAGGAACTTGCTCCAGAAGTTATTGCAATACCTGGAGGAGAAGAAAACCTAGGATCTTGCAGCCATTACTAGCCCTGGGAACTAGTCCAAACAATTTCTTGAATTCTGCCTTGCTTGTATGGCAGCTATCTGGATAGAAACTTGATAATACAATATTGGTACATGGGTTTATATAAAGATGTTGTTCCTTAAATAAATTATTAGAAAAAGCTACAGATTCTCACTAGGGTATGATTGCTATTGTCATCAAAATACAGTTTTTGTTGTTCTTTATGGAAAGTAAATTTTTTAGGATTTTACTTTCTCAGGGCAGAAAATCTAATGTGAGTAATTACTGCCTGGTCAGCTTGAATACTAAGAAATGACTGAAACAGCTTTGGTCCATGATGCACTCATGTGTTTGTATATTTCTTGTTGTTTTATAGCTTGCAGTCCTTTACTGCCATTTCCCAGTTTCACTGAGCAACTGCTGTTTATTCTTTTCACCATTCTTCATTCATCTTTGCAAACCCAACCAGAAATCCCTATTCATTATGAAAAAGTAAGTAAATTCTTAACTAATCAACTGTTGACAATCAATACCAGATTACACAAACACACTTTGAAAATCAAATTGGGGGAGAGGAAGGGAAAACCCTCAACGATTCATGAAGTAGGTAGTAAATCTAGCTGACAGAAGATAAACTTATCCAGCACTAAGGCAATGAAAGTGGTGTTGATCTATATAGCCGCAGATGTGGCTCCAGGGTGCAATCTGTCCAGCTGCTCATTATCAGTGCTGCCACATGGGCACTGCAACAGGGAAAATAAATAATAAACCTCTTGGTCAGACTCGTAAATACAATCGGCAACTGCTAATTTTCACACCAAAAGCCTACTGCTTCCCATCGTTGGGAAAGAGAGTACGCCTGTGACGTATCTAGGGAACACAAATAGAGGAAGAATGGAGACTTCCCTCATTAACTCTATTACATTGAGCAACTAAGGAAAGATTTTGGAATTTTGTCTTACAGCTTGGAATTGTTTATGCAAAAGAATACTCTAAAAATTAAGGCCGTGCATGGAATTTAGATAGGAGTCAAACGTTTAACTCCACTGAACCCAAACTTAATGAAAGCAGTTTATCTTGACAGTGAAGTTTCTGCTTTTTGAGCCTGGCAGAACCTCATGTGTTAGTCCACCAAATCCAGGGTGCCGAAGGAGGTGAGCCATTCGTCTTTCCTCCATGGTTAACCTAAAGGAAGCCGGTGCAACGATTTTGCTTACAAACCTGAAGCATGTGAGAGAAGAATCAGATGCAAGCAGTTTGTTTGGTAGATGAGTGCTTATTAAAGAACAGATGAGTTATTATGCAAGCCATTATAGGGTAACCATGGGGTGTCTTAAAAATATATATATGGCCATATATATGGCCGAAATGGTTTCAGGATGTTATGTGCATTTCTGGAGAATATAGCTCCATGTAGCTTCTCTGCACAAACGTAAAAATCTTAAATCCAGCCATTAAATCCTGGATTCATTAATGTACATTTTCTATCCCTAGAAACCAATTACTAAAATATTTTGCCATATATCCCCTTACAGCTCTTAACAAAAGAAAATGCTTTCATACTTCAAAATAATTTCTTGCGTTTGAGAAATCTTTGCTTCCTATGATCCATAACACATCACTGGCAGTCTTGCTTTGCTGGTTAATAGGAAATCACACTTGATGGATTACTGAGGTTCAGCTAAATAATATTACAATGTTTCCCCTTTAATTTTGTCTTGGAGCAAGAGATTGAAAATCTACTAGTGTAAACTTATCAAGAAGTCTGATTGTGGTCTTTAAAAATTGAATAATATAATTAAATCCTGTGGCAGGCAGGTGGAAGGATATTGCCTGCAGGATTGTGTTTTCTGATGCTGTCCAGTGAGATAATGAATCCATGTCTATGGAAATTAATTCATTAATATTTCATTGAGTCAGCTTCAGTACAATTCATGAACTGCCCCTAGAAATTCAATAAGTGAATTCAACGAGTTGCAGAGCTTAACAAATCTGGAGCAAAAAGTTAAAATACTACTAGTTGGCAATTACCAGTGGAATTTGCTGTGTGAAGTGAGCCTTGGCAGCAGTATTTCATGTATTTTATCTTCAGAAAAGCCCAAACAGAACAGCTGCAAACTTGCATACACATGTGGACCCAGAGATTGATGCTAAAGTAAAGAAACTTTGAACTGGACAGGATCCTGAAACAAAAACTTACCTCTCAGTTCTTCAGGTTGTTTGAAATTAGAGCCTGGGACAAATTTGTGTTTTTCAATGCTAGTTATCTTTATAATGGCTCTTGCTACATAATATGTAAGCCTTAGCAGGTGCAATTGCAGAACCCAAAGCACATGTTGTGACACAAGCTTCACTTTTCTACCTCCATTAGAGAGTCTGTGGGAAAGAAAAGATTTACCCAGCAGCACACAATGAAGTTTGTTATTTTGCTATATTTTGTGCAATCAAAGGCTGGGGACAGATGTGAAAAATTAAGCAATCTTGGAAGAAAGGGTAGCTGTTAAACACGGTACATAACTGAGGTCTTTGGCCAGAAACATACCCGTGCTGGTTGCTCAATTCATCATGTAGAACCGGCATCAAAGGGACTGATTAGGAATAGAGATTCAAATTATCTTGTCAACTAAGTAATTGGTCTTTGAGTGTCCCTAAAAAGGAACCAATAAATAATTTTATTTTCATTTTGTATTAGTGTCTCCAAGACCATGTCTAACTAACCTGTATTGATGTCTTTTAATTAAACTATGCTTGATATGCTTACACTGCAGTGGTGCATACTGAGTATGCATGCTAGACATTCCAGATAAAATAATTATGCTATTTGTCACTGTCATGATTAATGTGTGACAGCTGTTATGACAGCTGTGCTACTGTTTTGTCACAACACTATGTTCATCCATAACAAAATTAGGTGTCTCACTCAAAGGTACACAGTTGCTGCTATTTCCCTAAGTAGTCATCAATGAAGAAAACTGAGATGGAACATTACATGAACTCTGTGACAAATGACATCTTTATTTTTTCTTTAAATGATGATATGGCTTGCCTGTGTTGGAAATGCAGATAGCTCACCTTTAGCAAACAAGCTGTCACACAGAGCCAATCCACCACCAGTCTAACTAACAAGGTCTTTCTGTGTGAAGGGATTGCTTCATAATTTGGATTTACCTTGTCAGGCAAGGCTTTAGATGTTACCTAAATTAGCATTGGCTGTAACTTTCCCTTCTGTTGGAGAGTCAGGGAGGGGAGAAGTCAGAAGGAAAAGCAAAGGCTGTATATAACAGAGCTGGGGAGGTGCTTCTTCCTCTCCCTTAGTAGCCAGTCAAGGAAAGCAAAATAAATAACCTCTGCATTTTCTCCTACTCTTCTCTCTGACACATACATGCTTCCACTTGTTTCAAGCTAATTGAAATCTAACTCCAAATTGAATCTTAAATCATCTGGTTAAATACTGTTGTCAATGTTAGGTAATATTATTTCTTATAAGTCTCTGAAAGTGAGTTGTAACAATAATTAAAGTAATGTGAAGAGAGGGATGGCTAAAAGAAAAAGCATTGTTTCATTATCCTACTAGTTTTGGTCACATACCTATTGTGCATGTTGTTTAAGTACATAAGAATGTACTTTGGCTTCTGCTCGTTATCCAGGACAAACTGTTTTTGTGGTTTAACCCAAGCTAGCAATACAACCACGATAGCTGATAACTCACCCACTTCCCCACCCCCAGGGGTGAGAGTTGAAACAGGAGAGGGAATTGAAAGGGAAGGGAGAAACTTGGGTTGAGAAAAACACAGTTTAATAAAATAACAAAATACTAATATACTACTAGTAAATATCTATCTATCTATATAACAGAAATAGAATATAAAATAAAAGATACTCTAGGCAGCTCCTCACGAACTCTGTCCACACCTAGCAGCCAGTCCCAGGAGGCAGCACCTGGTCCCAACAGCTGATCTCGGAGAAAGAAAAGGAGAAAAGAGGCAGAAAAGCCCAGAGGCCTCTGAAAAACAGCAGGATGGCAAAAAGGACAAACTGAACACCCCAAACAGAACTCCCCTGTCTCCAACAAAAAGCGTGAAGAAAGATAAGAAACAAGAGAAAGACCAGAAGATCCCGGCTCTTTTTAAATATGGAGTATGACGTTAATGGGATGGAATACTCTCATTGATCAGTCTGGATCCAGTCAGTCAAGCTCTGCCCCATCCATGCTCCTCTTCTTCGATGCCTCACACCTGTGGGCAGAGCGCTCAGAACGTCCTTGGCTCTCAGACCAGAACAATTAAAAACATTAATTCTGTTTTGGAGTGTTATTTCTTGTTCTCAAACTAAGTCCAAATAAAGACTTTGCTAGCTATGAAAAAGAAATGTTTCTAACTGCATGAAGAAAATTAACTCATTTTCAGTCAAACCAGCACATCTATGAAATATGAGGCTTAGAGTGGGAAAGAACATATCCTGCCAAACATGCAGATTTGTACTAAAAAGAACACATATATTTAAAATTAGGAAAGACTTTTTTTAAAAAAAAATTATTCTTATAAACTCATTTGGAAATCAGTATCTGTTTTAATTGCGTTGCGTTTTCTCCATGATTTAGTTTAGATGATACACAGATGGTGTATTTAACTTCCCTAACCTACTCTCAGATGCGGAGTAAGAGTATCCATGGTGTTCATTTCATTTTATCCCACATCTAGGATAGAGTAAACTAATTGAATTACTATTGCTACTATACTTTTTATGTCAAATATCACAAGCATTGTGTACTGCTTTTTGCAGCTCAGCACTAACATCTGAGCTAAAGCAGACAGTTTGGAATTATCTGTAGAAATGCATCTTTTTTCCTAGTTGTTGAAAGAAGATGCATCAAGGAATTTCTGATTCAGTTCAAGAAAATATTCAGTACAGAGTCACTTATTTTATTTCAAATGATCATTTCAAGACTATGCAAAGAATTAGCCTTTGCATCTGTTGGAAATAAACAGCATACTCAGTGGATGTATGTAGCACAGGTGTTTATATTCTTGTCTTCAATGAATGGACTGATTTAACTGAATAAATATAAGTTAGATGAGAAAATTATCAAGTCATAATCCCTGGGTTTTTAAATACTTTTTTCCCCCCTTTTTGGAAATGTATGTGAGATCATTCTAATGTATTTGTATCATTGGTCATACATACAGTAGAATATGATGGATACTTAGTATAGGTACAGAAATTTACTTTCAAATTCAAAACACAAGCTGATACATAATCCTAGATTCTTATATATTTTATTCTATTCTTTTTCAAAGGCTACATCTGAACTCACATAAGGAAGAGATTTCTAATTTTTAATACAGTCATTGCAGCATTAGCTTAAAAACTATCTAACAGCTGTGCACAATTTTTGTATGAAGACAGGTCTCTGGATATTGCAGAGGTAGGACCTATCTTATAGTTTTTTCTCATATCAATTCAACTCTAAGGGAAAATACACGAATTTCTCTGTTGGTCCTCTCAATAGTAATTGTGGCTATGGTAAAGAGGAAGTTCTGTCAAGTATCAGTCTGGACAATCCAATATTTTAGATTAACATTATTTAAAACTAAAACTCACTCCCCTCCCCTTTTAACTATAAATGCTGGACATTTACAGTGGCAAAGAAAGCTTCATAAGCTGTTCAGTGATATTTAAATAGATAGTAGAATTCTCCTTGGCAGGAAACACTTTTCACAATGAAAAAGTCCAGCTCTAAATACCAAACACACCCTGAAGCGAGGCCAAGCAAGCACCACTTTTATTGAGAGCATCAGCTAGTTATTTTCATTTATTTAGTGAACAAATTATTTTTGAAATTTTGATCCTGTAACTCTGTAAAGGAAATGCTTTTTCATTTAATTTTCCTTTAACTCTTGTTCTTTTATTTCCCTGTAATTCGGGCTTGGAAATTCATTTTTAGATGAGATTTGCCAACTCTGTTTTGATGGCAAAGAGTGTTTAGCACTCTTTGGGAAAAAAAAAAATCAATATTTTTCTAAATTACTCTGTACTGAAATCTCAGTGCTGTTGCATGACCATGTCCTGATCTAGTTCAAAAGTGATACAGTAAACTGCCCTTTGTCTGGAATTTCTGGAATTTTCTTCTAACTTTTTCAGAATTTATGTGAAATCTATGTGTGAAGAAACTAGACTATATGTAAGAGAAATAAAATACATTTCTGTGGATAGTGTTGAGTGTCATACTATTTCCTCTGATTCAGTAATGCTTTTTAGTGTGTACATCAGCGGCAGTAAGATTTGCACCTGGTACATCTTTGTATTTCTCCAGGTCTTGGCTGCCTGTACTTTAAGAGGTACATCTGCAGCATGCACACAGCCTCTCCAGAAAGATCTGCTGAAAGGATGATCTAGAGCAACATCTTCCACAAATGTGTTCAAAACCATTGCTTATCATTAGCAACATCTATAAACATGTGCACTAGCACATTTACAGGAACAAAGAATGTGAATCTTTATTACTGACTGTTGTAGAGCCCTCTACTTGTGTGTAGGGACTTTGAAAGCTTCACAGCTAATTTCTGATTACATTCAATTTACCAGTGTGATCCAGTCACAAAGGCAGAAGGATAAACGTGGGCATGCTGTGTTTCAAGAAGTTAATGTATTTGCATAAGATGACTCAACTGTCGAAGTATTTTTCTGTTGTATATTTAACTGGTGTTGTCACAGGTACGTGCTACAAAATATTTGCAGATCCAGGCTTCTACTGACTTTTGTGATTGATCCATTTCAAATGTTTGATGGTGTTCTGAATCATACCATTATTATTATGTGTGTGGAATGAATGTAGTGTCCTACTTAGCCTTAGGGTGAAAGGGAGCAGAAGGTGTAGTGTTAGCAGACAGAGGTGTCTGAACACCCAGCCTGGCAGAATAAGAATTGCTGTCTGGGTCTGACAAAATGGAAGCAGATTTTACATGCTGTAGGACTGACGTATCAATTCCTGTGAGCATTGGTTAAGACTCCTCTATGACTGTTGAGGATGAAGTAAGGGATGTGGAGTGATTACTTTCTAACTTAGAGTGCTGGCTGCATTTTCTGTGTGCTGTGTGTCCTGGAAAAAAAACCAAAAAGTACCCTTCTCCTCAGAGCAGCCCAGCTCTGTTGCTCATCACTCCATCGCTTGTCATCTTCAAGCAGCACAGAACAAGGGCACCTGAATGTATTAGAGCGAGTTGATTTTCTGAAGGATGGCATGCAGCCAATGTGCTCACCCTTTTGGGAGAGAAAAAATAATATGTGTGTGTTTTACTTGGGAACACCGCACCAAATATCAAAAAAAATTTTAACAACAGTTGAGGTTACACAACATGGTAGAACTGACCCAAATGCTCTTCTCGTATACTAAACCTCTAGTGCTGTGCTTGAAATCTATACCGGTAGTTTCTATGTAATCCATGGAAGTAACTAGAGAAATTCTAAAAAATTACAAGCATGTGATAAAAATTTAGAGTTTGTGCTTATGTAATGAGTACTTAAGAAAACATAGTATCAATCTCAAAAGTTAAAGCTTTTACTGGTACAAAATATCTATCAGTAAATCTGTGAGGTTTGATAATCACGTCTGCTAATGTCAGGGAAATTAGAGATAACAGACTGAAAATATAAGGGACATTAAAAAATACTTGCAGCTGACTTTACAGACATTAAAAAAGCAATGATGCATCCTATTTGGGATCAGCTTTCTAGGAGCAATAGAGTAGAATTTGAATGCATTTAATAGGAGAACAATATGAATAGGTTATATTTAACTAGTGACATGCTAAGTTTAGAGAGGAAATGTGATGGAATGTGAAACTTAGACAGTGATTGGAAACACCTTCTAAATATCTTTATGTTAAGCAATTTACAGTGTAATAAAGAGACAAACAAAACAATCAGGAAACAACAGCTAAAAATATTTTGATCATTTAATATACTACAAGTGGATAAATCTGTTAAGAAAGGTGCTTTTCCCTAGGTTTCCTGTAGCAAAGACTCAGGCATGGATTCCAGAAATTACTTTAAAATAAATAATTTATTTGCAAGGTACAGCATAGAGCAGCCCGAGCTGGGTAAGTCCTGAAGAGGGACCCTCAGCAGGAAAAAACTCGGACAATTATACCCCCACAATCCAAGCCCCCACCTCTTGTGTGTCACTCTGGGCCAATTGAAAAATCAGAGTTTGTGGTCCTCCTGTTCTTTATTGGATCTCTTAATTTTCATCAGGTGCGCTGTCAATTAAAGTTCTGACCTTCAGTTGCTATTTTGCACCTGCAGCTGGAGAAAATAATTTCTTGGCAATAGCCAAAACATTCTTGTATTAGACACCATTCCGTTCCTTTACTTATCTCTAGGGATGCAACTTCCCTTATCTTCTAGCCTGAAGACTCTGAAGACTTTTTTACTTAATGAAGCAGAAAGTTCAGAGGTTCACAGCCTACAAAAGTTATCCTGAGCAAACTCACTTATGCTAAGCGAATTCTATATAAGCAGTTTCTAACCAAGTTCTACAGGAAGCAGTAGTATACCAAATAATTAAATAAGGTAGGCTATTCCCTAACAATAACCCACACCAAAAGAATGAATTTTCCCCTATTTCTCCTTGCTTCAGTTTGCAGATAGTCCTAGACATCAGGAACTGGTAACATGCAGTGGTGTTCAGATAAGCTCAGAAAAAAATCCACAAACCAAACTAGAAATACTCTGCTTCTTGGGTGATCAAGTACAGTAGCTTCTATGAGTTCATTTGCTCTGGGCTGGGAATGGATTTTAACATGAAAACACCACCTCTGTTTGTTGAATAAAGATTACTAGCCTTTTTCAAATAATATATGTTACTCTGATCTCCGTGAGTAGATTGTAACTGGCATATTCATTTTACCATCTGGCTAAATGTCAATAAAATGATAAGATCTAGTTACTTACTATGTAGGGCAGGCAACTACATTTGGCATAGAAAAGCATAACCTGAAAACACTACATCTTGTATATTTGCAGGCTATAACAAATCTACTAATAAAAACACATTTTATTTCATCAGGTGAGTCTATAGTTTGAGTATTACTTCATGAGTTCAGACAGGATGGGCTTATATCTCAAACTGCATGCCCTTCATGTTGCAGAACACTAGTGTTTTAGGTCATCTGATAAGGGAAATAAAACTAGCATGTCACAGCACATTGATCATGCGGTGGAGAAAACAGGTCCTCATGGGTGGGATTGTTAATGAGAAAATTACTGATTCCTGACGTTGCACCTGCTTGAAGATTTGCTGTATGGAAGTTCTGAAGATTCAAAATATCTCTTGTTAAGATCGGGGGGTGGGTATGTGTGTGCATGTGTCTTGTTTTGCTTTTGATTGAGATATTTTTCCTTTAAACTTCAGACAGATTTGAGTTAGTTTTCTAGACTATGATAAAGTCTGAGGATTCAAATTCAGAGTGACCTTCCCCATGATAGTATTGACTACCTGTTCCTGATCTGGTGATTAAATGTGGAGACTTCCTGCCAATGTTGCCCTTGCCCAGGTATTAGTGCAGACAGAAATGCTAATTATTCTCAGCTAGTTCACTTGAGAAGAGGCAACCTTACACTGTTACCTTGAGATTTGAACTCCAAGAAGCAAGGTCACAGATAATGCCATTGAGTATGCCTACTCTTTTCCCAAGGTTGATAAACATGTACTAGAAGCAAATCTAAACATTTTCTTGGTTTTGTGTATGTGTCTGTGTGTGTGTTGTACTAGCTGTTTCCTCTTTGAAGACTGTAGATCTGCTAACGTAGTCTGTTCACGCTTTTTGTTTCTCTTTTTTTTTTTTGAAAATATAGTAGCTGAAGTCATACTAACTTTGTACAGTATGCTCACATTTTCTCACTTTAATCAGGCTGTTATATAACTTAAGTTATGATCTTGTGAATATGAGTATATTAGTCTTTTATGTTACACTTAATTCTGAAAAACAAAGCATATTTGACCCAGGCAAAATGCTTGCTTAATGCACCAGCTTTCTAGCACTTCATCTAGATCTACTTCCATGACATAATATTATGCTACATAGACGTACCTTAAGTGATTGGAAAAGAAAATGTCAAAATAGCTAAGCAATTTTATTTTGTTAATTAATTATTTGCTTATTTTTAAAAAACTTCTTAGCATTTGAGTAGGTCAGGATCTTTTATTGCATGCATCTTCTGCTCCTAATTTGACTTAGGTACAGGTAGAAATTATGTACATGAAAATATATTAATCATCTTCATTTTATTATATCAGTAGAAAATGTGTCATGACCAATGTCTTTATCTTTTCTTATATTTTGTACCATATTGAACAGACATTTGGTAAGCATTTGCCGTGAGATGATCTGACATATCTTAGCTGAAAAGAACACAAATAACTTTCTGCAAGGATAGAACACACTACTGGCTTTTCCCTGATAACCAGGTTTTGAAAGACAAAGTTAAGTGATACTCAGAGCATGCACAGTAATAACTAGGATTTACTATTCCTGTAAAACCACACAAGTAAGTTCCTTTGAAGGGCAGCTTTCTGTTTCGAAGAAATAGTGTGTATATAAATATATAAGTGTATGTATGTATATGTGTGTATGTATATATATGCATTATTCTACCTATATACATATGCATATGTGTCTGTATCTACCTCTATCTATCCATCTTATACACATAAGGATAAAATATATATCGAATCATTTTAAAGAACCTACTTGCTAATTCAATAGAGACTACCAAAGGACTGTGAATCCAGTAAGCAACATAATATTTTCTTTATTTCTCAGAGTAAATGGTATTTGTCTGTTCTGTGCTCATGCTACATTCCTTGTGCAAGGCCAAAAGAGCACACAAGGCAGCTATTAAAATGTGTCCAGAGTTCCAAAAACTTCAGATGATATCTTAGGGCAGGAGGTGGTAAAAGGGATAAAGTATCTTAGGCTGTAAGCTTCTAGTTTGTTTTAGATATATTAAAGACTACAGAAAGTGCAAGATTAAACTTATAATCTCTGAACAGTTCAGAACAACCAGATTTACGTCAATATTTACACCCGCACGAGTTTGTGTGTGATACCGCAAGATAATAATCAAGGCCTAGGTACCACTGCTATTAATTTTGTTCCAAATTGAAAAGAAGATCTATTACTGTTATTCATAAATCAATCAATTAATCATTCTCTATAAGATTCTTGGATGTGACAAGTTGTGATATCCCAATGACTGGCAATGAAGAGCAAGTGTAATGCTCTTACATGACTGTTGCTTTTCTATCCGGTTTACAGTACCCAAGTATTTTCAAGCCTATTAATCTAGCAGTTTTTTTCCTAAACACCATGGTGTAATATATCCAATGGTAAACATGCCTCATATAAATGTGAACAAAGTGTTTTCATTATATTTTGCAATCTGTTTTCCCTCTCCATCAAAACCATGAAGTATATTACTTCCTGTAGAATAACCTTTGTGCAACTGGAGTGCTTTTTGTCACACTGGGTTTTTTTGTACTTCCTTCCAGTGGTCAGGTTATGTGGCATCATCACAGGCTGCTGGGGGATTTTGTCAAAGGCTGCCAGTCAGGAACTGGTGTCAGTCAACTCTAAGTCAATGTCAGGTCCGTTATGCAACAGTTTCTTCCAAGTTTTTCTTTAATACCAGGGGTTTGTGTTACTGATATTAAATAAAATTTCTTTCCAATGAATTTTAAATGAAGGAAAAGCTCTCACCAGAGATTTGTTAAAAGCAAGCTAACGGTTGTTCTCTTTTTTTTCTCTCCTTTTTAGTAGGAGCACTTTAAATTATATATTAACCAAAAAGGTAAACAGAATAAAATGGGCAATTAAATATTAATGGAAGATGTAGTGGAATTGTCCTGTGCAGCACTTAAAATGGCCTGAATGATTGAGCTGTGAATTGCTCTCCCTTAGGTATTGAAAAATTCATCAGCACTATTTAATAAATGTTCATATTCGTAGCCACTCATGTTTACACTACAGCACTTCCAAGAGAGTGCTTACTAAAGAAAACATTTTAATGGAAGGTGAACTTTCCTGTACAATGAGTCACCTTAAATTATACAGACTATCTGGCAGAGGAGACAGAGAAATCTCTGAACTGACAAATGAGAAGTCTGCATAACTTAAGAGCATCTTTTCTTAAAGAGAACTTCCCATGGATTGCAAAGGTATTTCCAAATCCAAAGCTAATTTGAAGCTTTTAAAAATTCATTTTCTTTGCATTTTAAAAATATTTAACCTTCACTGCCTGTGTGAAATCACCCTCCATGATGACTTAGGCTAAGGACGTGATTGTTACTGCAACGTCACCTGCCTGATCTAGAGGAAAGGAAACAGTGGCAAAACAAAACTTACATCACAAATCAATCAAACATCGAAGTAGTTCTTTTCCAGGTGATACTCTGTAGACTAAATTTGCATATGTAGCGTATTAAAGCTATTAAAATATTTACTAGCAAATTTACTGGGTTAATTAATGAATTCATACCAAAACCTTAAAATCAAACAAAAAAATTCTGGAGTGCTCAGTGTGTTAATTTGGAAACTAGTGAGGTCATTAGAATGTCTGTGTTTAGTATGAGAATTTTTTGCCTAGGTGGGATTCAGTGTTCTCTGTCTGTCTTGTTATCAATCCAGCAGACATCCCTCCCGACCTTCGTGGCTCTCCAATTCTGCTCATTCATTCTCCTCACAAAAAGAACGATATCCCATGACAGTCAAGTTTGGTTCACTCTGGCCGTGCTAGATATGCCCTGGGGAAGTTTCGACCAAAATATTTGGCTACAGGTTGTCTTGGTTGTGCTGTGCAGGTTCACACAGTAAATAAGGACTTGTGCTGTCTTGGCAGATGGATGAAGTTTAGAATAAGTGGTGGTTTCTGTCAGGAGAATTTAGATTGCATCTAATGAAATGGCATGGTAGCAAGCAGACTATACTTCTTACAAAGACGTATCGGACAGCAGAGGTCTGCTGAATATTTTCTGAGGAGAGCTGCTTCACTAAAGGTTAGCACGGTTGGAGGCAAGGTTTGACTCAATTGCTATGCTGTGAAGAAACTAAAGTAGACTTCAGAAAATAATTTTCCCTCACTTTATCTAACGTTAACTCTTCTCTGGAAATTAAATCAAATTCAGCCTTTTCAAAATTCAGATTTGTTTTCCACAAAGTGTTTCTTGAGGGCTAGGAGGCAATTTGCAAAGCTGCAGTAGCAACACTTGCTGCAAAAAAGGGATGTGTTAATTACATTATAGTGCTGAAAAGATAAACTTCTCAGCTCAAAGAGCTACCCGGTGGAGCTGCATCAGACAAATCCCATCTTTCTCTGTTGCTGCTATAGGGAGTGATGCATGCACAAGCAAAGAAGCAGATGATGGTTCCAGCCATGACATGAAGTAAAAATCGAAGTAAAAAAAGTTTACTAATTTGAGAAAAGCTTCTTTATTTTTTGCCCTGACTTTGTAAAATGAAGAGTGTTCAAAAACTGTATGCATAGAAATTTTTCAGATATTCAAGATTATTGTACAAGTGCTTTAAAAAGCTCTTCCACAAAACGTCGTGTCAGAAAGGAGTAAACTAAGTACAATTATATACATTAATAATATAGTCTGGAAAAAAATCAAAGATAGTTAGGATTTATTCCTTGGCGGTAGCTCAGAACACCACCAGGGAGCAGATTACAACAAAATATTTCTCAGGGGATTAAAATTAATGTTTTAACATTTCCTTTGGTGGGTTTGTGGAGGTGTTAAGGGAACTGTAGATCCTGTTAATGTAGGACAGCATGTAGCTGTGATGTGGGAGACAGGGAAGATGCACAACGACACAGAACCTCCCAGCTACTGTGGCTGCTGATTGCCTTCACCAAAGTAAAAGAAAAAAAAAAAAAGCCCCCGATTTGGATCATGTTAGTAGAGGAGTGAAGAAAAAACAAATGTGTTAGTAGGCCAGGATAAAATTCATTATTTGTTTCCCTGTTATAAGGTTTAACATGATGAAATAAGCTGGGTTGTACTGGCTGCACTGCTGGCTGACATGGTTTAGCTGATTTCAGTAATTTCAGTTAGACAGCCCTGGTTAGGAACATAGCTTGTATTGTGTTGAAGGTGTATGCCCACTC
Organism: Caloenas nicobarica; assembly: GCF_036013445.1. Lineage (NCBI taxonomy): Eukaryota > Metazoa > Chordata > Aves > Columbiformes > Columbidae > Caloenas > Caloenas nicobarica. Next base: position 55,268,170 of record NC_088284.1, read on the forward strand.
AGGGAATATTTAGGTGAAAAGGACTTTGTGCTCAAGCTTCAACAAAAACTACATCTCAGGTGACAAGAAGCTTTGATTCCATAGCAAAATGTTAAATTTTCAGATAAACAGAAAAATAAAACTATCTACAGTACTGTCCTCTGTTTTCCGTTGTCAGTGGCTACAGATTTTAGAGCCTATGAGCTACAGTTAAGACATCTTTCTGATTTCTTTAATGACAAGACAAGGAAATTTATATCATGCCCAGGCAGGCTCAATGAGTTTGGCTCCTAGTTCTGTTGATAGAGAGGACAGTGCAAGGGCTGCCTACAAGGCCACACAGGAAGAGGCAATTGACTCCACGCCTCAAGACTGCCTCTGATAAAAAAGAAAGAAGGGTAATTGTAGTAGGCAATTCTCTTCTGAGAGGGATAGAGGGCCCGATATGCAGAGCTGACCCTCATCGTCGGGAAGTTTGTAGCCTACCTGGAGCCCGGATCAGGGACATCGCCAGGGCGCTCCCCAACCTGGTGTGCCCAACGGACTACTACACCCTACTGATCTTCCAGACAGATGGGGAGGAAGCTGCATCCCGTAGTCTGAGGGAAATGAAGAGAGATTTCAGGGCCTTGGGACGACTGGTGAAAGTGTCTGGGGCTCAAGTTATCTTTTCTTCCCTCTTTCCATTTTCGGGTGATGATGTGGGATGGAATAGAAAAACTAGGTCCGTAAATGATTGGCTTCGGGACTGGTGCTACAGGCAGGGCTTTGGGTTCTTTGATAACAGCTGGTTTTATAAGACACCAGTCCGGTCAGTGATACGTGGGAAAGGTTTATCCCACAGGGGTAAAAGGATGCTGGGACAGGAATTAGCAGGGCTCATTTGGAGAGGTTTAACTAGATTTGAAGGGGGATGGGGTTGTAGCTGGGCTTGCATCAGTGGGGCAGCATGCTGGAATCGATAAAGACTGGGAGGCCCCCCATACCCCTAGGGTGAAATCGGTGTACTCAGCTCGCTCCCTGAAGTGCCTGTACACCAATGTGCGCAGCATGGGGAATAAGCAGGAGGAGTTAAAAACCTGCTTTCAGTCAGGAGATTATGATCTGGTGGCAATTACAGAGACATGGTGGGACAGCTCACATGACTGGACTGTGGCCATGGATGGCTATGTCCTTTTCAGGAAAGACAGGCCGGCCAAGTGTGGTGGTGGAGTTGCTCTTTACGTGAGAGAGCAACTACAATGTATAGAGTACTGTCCAGGTGCGGTTGAGGAGCGAGTTGAGAGTCTGTGGGTAAGAATTAAGGGGCAGGCTGGCAGGGCTGACACTGTCGTGGGAGTCTATTACAGGCCAGCAGATCAGAGTGAGGATGTTGATGAGGCCTTCTACGGGCAGCTGAGAGGGCCTCACAGTCACAGGCTCTGGTTGTTATGGGGGATTTTAACTACCCTGATGTTTGCTGGAAGGACTACTCAGCCAGCCAGCCTCAGCCTAGGAGGTTCCTCCAGTGCATTGATGACAACTTTCTGATGCAAATGGTGGAAGAGCCGACTAGGAGAGGTGCGCTGCTGGATCTCGTCCACACTAACAAGGAGGGTCTGGTTGAAGCAGTAAAGGTGGAGGGCTGCCTTGGTTGCAGCGATCATGAAATGGTGGAGTTCAGAATCTCATGCTGGGGGAGCAGAATAGCAAGCAGAATTGCAACCCTGGACTTCAGCAGGGCCAACTTTGGCCTTTTCAAACAATTGCTGGGGGAAATCCCGTGGGCAAGGCTGCTTGAAGGTAAAGGGGCCCAAGATAGTCGGTTAACATTCAGGGACTGCTTCTACCAAGCTTAAGATCAGAGCATCCCGACATGTAGGAAGTCAAGGAAGGGAGCCAGGAGACCTGCATGGTTAAACAGGGAACTGCTGGGTAAGCTCAAGTGGAAGAGGAGAGTTTACAAATCATGGAAGGAGGGGCTGGCCACTTGGGAAGAATATAAGGCTGTTGTCAGAGGATGTAGGGAAGCAACTAGGAAAGCTAAGGCCTCCTTAGAGTTAAACCTGGCAAGAGGGGTCAAGGACAACAGGAAGAGCTGCTTCAAATACATGGCAGACAAAACTAACACCAGAGGCAATGTAGGCCCACTGATGAATGGGGTGGTTGCCCTGGTGACAGAAGAGACAGAGAAGGCAAAGTTATGGAATGCCTTCTTGGTCTCTGTCTACTCTGCCGGAGGCTGTCCTGAGGAGCCCCATACCCCTGAGGCCCCAGAAGTAGGCAGGGCAATGGAGGAGTTTGCCTTAGTTGATGAGGACTAGGTTAGGGAGAAATTCAGCAATCTGGAATCCATAAATCCATGGGTCCAGATGGGATGCACCCGTGGGTGCTGAGGGAGCTGGCTGAAGTCATTGCGGGACCACTCTCCATCATCTTTGCCAAGTCTTGGGAAACGGGAGAGGTGCCTGAGGACTGGAGGAAAGCAAATGTCACTCCGGTCTTCAAAAAGGGCAAGAAGGAGGACCCGGGCAACCATAGACTGGTCAGCCTCACCTCCATCCCTGGGAAAGTGATGGAACACCTTATCCTTGGTGCCATCTTAAGACATATCAAAGATAAGGGGGTCATCAGGGGTAGTCAGCATGGCTTCACCAAGGGGAAGTCATGCTTGACCAACCTCATATCCTTTTATGAAGACATAACAAGGTGGATTGATGATGGCAGAGCGGTGGATGTGGTCTACCTTGACTTCAGTAAAGCATTTGACACCGTCTCCCACAGCATCCTCACGGCTAAACTGAGGAAGTGTGGACTGGACGATCGGGTAGTGAGATGGACCGCAAAATGGCTGAAGGAAAGAAGACAGAGAGTCGTGGTCAACGGAGTGGAGTCTGGTTGGAGGCCTGTATCTAGTGTAGTCCCTCAAGGGTCAGTACTGGGACAAGTATTATTCAATATATTAATCAACGACTTGGATGAGGGAATTGAGTGTACTATCAGCAAGTTTGCTGATGACACCAAGCTGGTTAGGAGTGGCTGACACGCCAGAGGGCTGTGCTGCCATTCAGCGAGATCTGGACAGGCTGGAGAGTTGGGCACGGAAAAATTTAATGAAATATAATAAGGGAAAATGTAGAGTCTTACATCTGGGCAGGAACAACCCCAGGTTCCAGTATAGGTTGGGGAATGACCTATTAGAGAGCAGTGTAGGGGAAAGGGAGCTGGGGGTCCTGGTGGACAGCAGAATGACCATGAGCCAGCACTGTGCCCTTGTGGCCAAGAAGGCCAATGGCATCCTGGGGTGTATTAGAAGGGGGATGGTTAGTAGGTCGAGAGAGGTTCTCCTTCCCCTCTACTCTACCCTGGTGAGACCTCATCTGGAATATTGTGTCCAGTTGTGGGCCCTTCAGGTCAAGAAGGATAGGGAACTGCTGGAGAGAGTCCAGTGCAGGGCAATAAAGATGATGAAGGGAGTGGAGCATCTCCCTTATGAGGAAAGGCTGAGGGAGCTGGGTCTCTTTAGCTTGGAGAAGAGGAGACTGAGGGGTGACCTCATTCATGGTTATAAATATGTAAAGGGTGGGTGTCACGAGGATGGAGCCAGACTCTTCTCGGTGACAACCAACAGTAAGACAAGGGGTAATGGGTTCAAGCTGGAACACAAGAGGTTCCACTTAAATTTGAGAAGAAACTTCTTCACAGTGAGGGTGACGGAACACTGGAACAGGCTGCCCATGGAGGTTGCGGAGTCTTCCTCTCTGGAGACATTCAAATCCCACCTGGATGCCTTCCTGTGTAACCTCACCTAGGTGTTCCTGCTCTGGCAGGGGAATTGGACTAGATGATCTTTTGAGGTCCCTTCCAATCCCTAACTTTCTGTGATTCTGTGTGATTCTGTGATTCTGTGACAGGGCTTCCCAAACTTTTTTAGTCAGTAGAGAGTCTTTGCCTTACAACTATGAGGTAGGGGAGGCAGGCTACCCAGCACTTAGCTAAATGCCAAGTAAACTGAGAGCAGATGATAGTAAAAGAAAGTGTGTGTAAACCAGGGCTGTACACTGTGCCAGAAGTAAGAAGTAATGGAACAAAGACTGCAGTGATTCTGATACTTCATGGAGCAAAGCTACAGATGAAGGATTTCAGGGCCCTTATAACTTCATGTGTTTCCTAAAACATATTTGCATGTGTTTAATACAACTCAGAGCACAGCTTCTTCACAGAAGAGGAATGTTTTTGACTCCCATTAGCTAATGTATGCTATAGATATGCATTCTTATTTTCATCAATACTTATTTCCTAAATGGTCATTGTGTATCTGTACGGATGTCCTCAGGTTGTTTTAAACTGAATTTAGTTTAGGCAATGCCAATTCAATCCTTAACTGAAGTGAACTAGATTTAAAGTAAAATAAGAGTTTTTAAGTGTACAAAGATAAATATTTGGTTTTAACTTTAATGTAATTAACCTGATGCAACATATTTATATGAAATGGGTCTATATAAGCTATATGGTTATAGAGAAATATAAACACTGCAATTGTTTAAAAACTTCAGAATTAAACCTTCTCATGTAATAAAATCCCTACAGACTGCCCATTCACAAGGCACTTCAGCAGGAAATACAACATTCAAAATTTTGGAAATACTAGGAAGCACTGCCTTATCATGCCCTCCACCTCACGAAACTATTAAAATATTTGATTTAAATACAATTTGGTTAAGTAAGTTGAAGTATCTGAGACAAAACTTATTTTCCAAGCTAACCAGCTGACGCATCAAGGAACTAAGTAATTTCACATTAAGTCATGAGTTCATACGTGACATTATATGATCAATGCCTTGGTGAATGGGGGAGAGAGGGAAAGGACCCAAATTTGAAGAAAAAAATTATTCAAAAAGACCCCTTGTTAAAAAAAAAATTGTATTTTTAGTTTTCCTCATGTGTGCATGGGAAAAAGGGGACATCTAATTCAGGAAGTATGGCAAATCATGCCATTGCTGGATACATATTATTTGTAGCTAAAAAGAAGGATAAAGATTTTCTTTGGCTTTCATTTGCTGAACTTGGGAAGGGTTCTTGCTCCTGTTTTATTTGGAGGTAACTTAAACCAAACATTTAATAAGTATGTTGCTTTTTTATTTATTTTTTTAAACTCACTTGCAATACTGGAAAAGAAAAGCTGCTATCTCTAGAAGGCTGAAAAGTGGAAAGATTACTCCTACATTTTTAACGGAAAGAGATTTTAAGGAAAATTATTATTCTGATAGAAAAAAACTGTTTGATTTTCTGGTTCGCCACCAGTACTTAGATTGATATTGGCAGGAGTTTTCCAGCCTCATTGATGGTGAGAGACTGAATCAGGTCACTGAACTTTTTACCTTTCATCTTTTCAGGAGAAGCAACTTGGTTCAGGCCTAGGAGTTTTTGTGGGAGGCTCTTATAAAATTCACTTTCACTTCCACTTCCAGAGCAGTGGTTTCAGTTTTTTTCTTATGGAAAATCTCTTCAGTTTTCTCCCAGAACAGTTTTTCTATAGAAAATGTTGGTTTTCATTGAACTTTCTGGAAAGTACTTGAGCAGTTCTGCTTTATGGCCCCTATGCTATAGAAAATAGTCTGTACCCACTTCATATTTCATTAGCCTCTCTCAGAAGCAAAATCTGAGGAGAATCATACACATACACAGCTTTCAAATACTTGAATTAGTACTGGAAACATTGCATTTTAAATCAAGCTGCTTCAATTTGTATTGATGAAACAGCAGACTTCTTTTGCTGTCAATTCAAATGTGTGTGGTATCTGAGAGAAGTATTGACTTAAAAAATAGAAAGCACTCAAAGTGCATAATGATCTCTGGCTGCCTGTCTTATCCTAAGTACTATGAAACCATAACCCCTTCTTGAGGCTGCCAGTCACTCTTTATTCTTTTCAAGATCTAGTAAAGAAAAGCCCACTTGGTTTTTTTTAGAAACTTCTGTAACTTTATCCTAATCCATCTCATGAACCTCTTCCCACTTCTCAGCCCTTCATTTATTGAGCATCAGACTTCATCTTGCTTCTCTTTGTATATCACTCTTGGAATATAAGTCTTTTTCTCTGGAGTACAGATAATAAGGAAAAAGTATTTGTATCTTTTAATCTTGTTGTGGTTCTCTGCTGTAAACTTCTCTTTTCCTGTATCTCTTAAATCCTTTCCTATGCATTATTAACATTGCCTCTGAATTATTTACTGTAGCTCTGTAAAATGTCATTAGTGAGAGTCGTTTCACTCGTTAGGAAAACTGAAAACTAGCTTGCAGAGGACTGAAGGAAAATGAGGGAAGGAGAAACAGGCTAAAGAGATATCACCGATACGAAGAAGGGTAGAGGGTAGAAGCTTGAGGCAGAGGAGAGATCGTTGGGAGAAAGGGCTGGAGGGCAGACAAAAGTGCTAAAGAGAGGCTGGGTATGCAAGAGGGAACTAGCAGAGACATTAGAGAGGAAAAATAAAGGAATTATGTTAATTTGAAAGTAGGATCAATGACATGAAAGGCCTTTACAGTGCATCCAGCAAGTGGATGGCATTGGATGAGGCCAGAGATGGGATTGTTCAACAAAGCAGAAAAATCATGAAGGTAACCTGAGAAACAGGGAGCTGATGCAAATGAATAGCATTGTTTTGGATGTAATATGTAGAGAGCTAGATCTTGGGTGGAGGAATTACATAGTTTAAAAAGATTCATAGGTGTCCCATGGAGGAAAGAGAGATGAAGATTTTTAGCAGAGCAAAGCTTTAGAAAAGAATGATGGGAAAAAAGTTCATAAAAGAAAGTTGAAATACTGATTGTGAAAACTTCTTCAGTGAAACTCTAAGCCACAGTCCTGACACTACAGACAGAAGCTATAGAAAAGCAAAAATCTATATTCCTGGAGTAGGGAAGTGGGAAAGGATACTGAGACAATAGAACAGATAATAGGTTAAAAATTACAAATGCAAGAAGTGAAAGTAATGGAAAGGGGGAAAATAGGTGGTTAAAACAAGTCTTTCAAGAAGATGGAAAAAATGTCTGAAAAATGTCAGAACAATAGGGAAACAATTTTTTTTTTCTCTAGTAATGTGTTTTCTACAAGAATTTTAAGGTCTGCTTACTTTCATCCTCTTTTAACATTATTTTGTGCTTCAGTGGTATTTTATACATAGTCTTCAGCTATAAAAGTTTTAGCATATTCTCACCATATATTTAGCTTTCCTGTAAACATTGGATCACATTGTACAGGCAATGGTGATACTTAGCATCTTTTTCAGGTACCAGCAGACAGCAGCTCTGAAGCAGCCATTGGATCTTCAGGCTAAGATGGAAAGGTACGTTTTCAAAGCTGTGTGCAAGTATAAACCGTACAAATCCATTTATTCTCTAATGGGGTTTATCCTTAGCACCCTGTGCACAGGTTAGAAATGACCATACTGTAAAATTCATTTTACTCCTGTGGGATAACTCCCCCCTCCACCCAGTGGGTAATTAATACTTAGATAAGTAATACATTTAGATTGCAAGTAACTGTCAAGACCTGGCATGCTTTAAAATGATGCATTAACTGAATCTTTATGAAAGTGCAGCAGTTTAATCTTTTTCACCCTCCTCTGACAGGTTTACCATGAAACTTAATACTGTACTTGTATGGGATTATGCTTCAGAATTGCAGATTGAGAGACCGCACATGGATGCTGCATAGGGAATGGAGGATTAAAGGCTGAGAATCTAAGTGTATAGCGTGGTTTCTCGTGATTAAAACAGACTGAGTTTAACCGATCATTTTTATTTGTATTTAAAAACAAAACAAAACACAACAAAGAAACATAAAGAGTTTTATTAAAATGATTTTGAACATAGTCATGAGAAAACATAAATACCATGCATTTGTTGCAACACCCAATTTGGCCCCTGGGGTGGAATTCTTCATGGGAATATCTGCATGTGTGTTTGAAAAGATATAGTAGAAAAAACTGAATTGTTTGAAAATGTTGTTGGCACTTTATTAAAAAAAATGTTACAGTCTACCAATAGTTAACATGTCATGTCTCCATCCCCTTGGATGTTATACATAAGCAAAACCTGAAACATATTTAGGCAAATATATATATGTTTGAAAGCCTTTCTGTCAGTGTGGAGCTCACTTCTCTGAGGGATTAAGAGTCAAAGGAAATACATGAGAAGTATTTTCTGCATCTTTGTTTCATGGCCAAACTTGACTGACAAGATTCTTCCAGTATCACATATATTCTGCTAAGATCCCCAGCTTCTAGCACGCAAAAGCTGAGTGCCAATAGGCTTCACATTACACTGTTCAGAACAGCATCGAGAAAATACTCATTGCAATATTTATCATCAGGGATCTGATTTGTCGTATGGGGGAGAAGTGAGTGTTTTGAGTGTAAATTGGAGGAGGACCCTTGGTGGCAAGATCTTGAATATGAATGGTCCATCATTGTAGCAATATTCTGCAATTCTATCAGGTGGGCAGACCAGCAGACTGAAGACTGAACCATTTGCCAGAAGGGATTGACAGTTTGCTATGACAGATGACATTTTACTTTCATGACAGGCTTATTTCACTAAAGGAACGAGTTCTTACAAACGTTTAAAGATTACCACTTTCTTTTTTTGTATGTAGTTTTGTGACAATCCAAACAAAACAACAGAGTAAAAAAATGAGTCTAGAATCCTTTATTTTTTTTTCTTCATTTGATTATATATTGTAGCATGTGCTGTGTATTTCTGGAAATTTCAAAAACCAGAGATTTAACAGAACTTAGCTATTACTTTCACAGGTAAAAACTCAAGAAACTGAAGCTTTGACATAAAAATCAGCCTACTATTGTGTTTTCAATACAGCTGTCTCCACATGGCTAGGTATTTCAGGAGCTCTGTGAAAGAATGCTATGACACACTAGTTAAGTGATACAGATCAAGGAAATGAGAATAATGAAGTTCAGTGCTGGTCTGTGTTGTGAATGTTCTTCCTTCCTTTCCTCCCTCCTTCCTTCCTTCCTTCCTTCCCTCATTCCTTCCTTCCTTCCTTCCTTTCTTCCTTCCTTCCTTCCTTCCTTCCTTCCTTCCTTCCTTCCTTCCTTCCTTCCTTCCTTCCTTCCTTCCTTCCTTCCTTCCTTCCTTCCTTCCTTCCTTCCTTCCTTCCTTCCTTCCTTCCCTCGCTTTCTTTCTATCTCCATACTTTCAGAAGGTAGAGGTTTGGGTTTTGTTGTTTTCTTGTTTGGTTTGGTTTGGGGTGTTTTGTTATGTTGTGGGGTTTTTTTTTTTGGAATATGCTTGTTTAAAATGATGGACAGATATGGTAGCCTTGTCTCTGAAATTAATGGCTTAGAACACAGAAGCACCTTCAGGATCATTTATGATAAAAACACATAGAACAATCTCCAGGCATTGTCTCTGGCATGTTGAAACACTGAAATCTTAGTGTTGATAATGGATCTATAATATTAAGGAATTAATATCTTTATGAATTACAAAAAGAAAAAGTATTGGATGGGTAAGTTATGTAGTAACTTAGAAAGACTTAAAGGTGTTGTCATGTTTCAAGAAACGTTAGATATTTTGATTTGAAACTCAGAAGAAAGGTCTTATGAAACCAGAGTAATGCAGAGGTTTTTGTATGCCTCTAGGTTCTTGAAGTTTTCAATAGGTGTAATTTTCTTTTGCTACTAAGTTTCAAGGTTGTGGCTAAAAATGTTTGGCTGATTATACTGCTACAAATATGTATTTTTTCCTTTACTTGTCTTGTCTGCTTGTCTTTCAGTACTTAGGAGATGCTCATGGAGATAGATCAAAGTGAAGCATTTCTTCAGATACTCTTACTCAGGGAAAAAGGCAATAAAACTCTTGCTGACTTCAGTGGATGCAGAGTTACTACATAATCTAGCAACCATCTGAGTGCCTAGTGCACACAGAGGGTTTTAGATAGAATAATTATGGATTGAAAAGTAAGCAGAGGTCTGTCACAAGAAGACACCAGCAATACAACTGTGTCTATAGACGTAAGAATAAAATATGTTCATGATCAGTGTTAAAAGCCTTTAAGAGATGTGGAGATGTGTCATCCTGCAATAGTGAGAAGGTTTGAAATGGAAACTAGCCTGCGAGGAAAGTCTATGTTTTGCTCGAAAAGTTATCTCTGTTGTCGAAATAACGCCACCTTCCAATAATTTTTTTCTGCTAAAGGACAATCCACACTAAGAAAGATGTATCATTACCTCTTCTTTCCCTATTTTGTACTGTGAGATTTTTCATTAAGGTGAAGATCTGTCATTGCAAAGGAAGTAAAATGTTCACAATTAACCTTGCTGTTTTGTGTGTTATTTTGAGGATAAAGGAAAATGCGGATGACTGCTTAACATTCCATGAAGACAGACACCACAACATTGTAATTGAAAATAGAATCACACAGATGTTCCTGACACATATATTCATAACATTTATATGTCTGTCAATTCAGTCTTTACATTACAAAATGGAATGCAATCAAACATGACAGAGGTGCAATAACACAACATGATAAACAATGTTGACTGGTGGAAAACAGGTAAATGGAAACTGTTTGAACAGCAAACTCTCCAAGACTTTTGTCAGCTCTCCTCTACACAAGGTGCAAGTATCTTCAGAGCTTATGACAGGCACAGTGTGGAATTAAACTTACATGATGCTCAGCTTTATTTTAAAGATGTTTGTTAAAATCACTGTGACAGGTCTGTACAGAGAAATGAGTGCAAGTGCCTTTTTGAAGATTTGACCCTGAAATAAATGGGAAAGACTTGGCAAACGCTGCTGTGAACTACAAAACATGAAAAGTGAGAAAATCTGTAGGTCTCCAGTTGTGACAGCTCAACAGCACTATATTTATCTAGATGGGAGGAGAATGCTAAGGATAGCAGGCTGCACTGGATGCTGAATGGCATAAGGCAGCTGTATAGATATCCTGGAGACCCACAGTGGTGGGATATTTCTAGAAGGAAACAGAATGGCATGTCTTGATTTCAGCCTCTCTGAAATGAGAACAAATCACTGTTGTCTTTAAACACTCCATTTGCTGTTCGACAAATCCTGCTTTTCATGCAAGATTGAATGAGGAGACCCTGTCCCATTGAAATGGACCTTATGTCATCTTCACATAAGCTCCTGTATGTTTTTGTGATTTTTGACTGTTATTCGAAACTTCCAGTCTGAGGGAGGAAGCAGTATTCTACTGGTGAGAACTGAGCGAATTCACTGAGCTCAATGCCTGCTTGCTGTATTAATAAAAATCAAATGAAAAAAGCAATCTGATTAAATTACGTGTGCCTTTTCCTGTGCCGGTGGAGCTTAACTGAGCAAACAGAAGCAATGAAGTAAATCAGTGTTGGTTTATTAAAGATCAGAATTCAATATCTCAATAGTTGAAGGGCTTATGCACCAGTGTTCTCACTGTTTAGCTTTTCTCTGCAAAGAAAGTAAACACAATGGCACTGTGGGGACTCTCGTTAAGAAAGTGACACTTAGAGAAGCCTAGTTTTCTTGCAAGGAAGGTGCTGCCCTATCTATTACTTCTCGTCTCTTGCCAAAAGATTATCATGAAAACAAAAATCTTAATATTGTTTGCTGATGGTGATGTCACCCCCTGTAACAGAGGCATTGTCCTTGAAATATCCTTAGGGCTTGCAGATAGAAATATCCCTTACCTCGTCTACTTTTCTTTTAATACTCTTATCTGCACAAATACAGATTCCCTCTCACATTGATCTTAGATGACCATCAAGATAGCAACTTTTGTCAGGAGGAAGAAGTTAAGAATGTTTAATCTAATCTTTAGGACTCTCAAAGCTTATACATTGCAAGATTGCCCTCTGAGTATTAGGGGGCTTGTAGGAGATCACCAGAAGAATTTATTGTAGTTTACAGGGTGGAAAAGCTGTCAGTTAACTCTATCTCGGTGGCATAAGTAAGACTTGGCTTCTGCAAATTTAGAAAACCAAAAATATCTACTCCTCATGACTGGAGCTGGCTGATGGCTTTGTTATGATCAGACCAAGTATAGAATGAAGATTTCAAATATTCCTTTTACATCTGCCTCATACTAATGATGTTCGGTCTCTGTGCCTAACAAAGGGCATCAAGCTGTGCAGAACTATGCTTACTGGTACACTTGTAGGAGCTACCCAAATCTGCCTCAGAAAACGTTTTTATAGGCAGGCAGTTATCCAAATATCATTAGATGTTAAGTATTATATTGTGCCTGGAGATACAAGGTTATCTACTGGAACTTAAAAGTAGAGTTCTGTAAAATAATTTCACATTTAATACCTAAGACAGGTATTTAGGAATCAGTTAAAAATCTGTGCTTGTGTGCTAGTATTCAATACTGTATTAATATGCAGTGCATTTCATCCCCTCTCCTCTTTTTGCTGGCAGTCACAAGCTGAGCAAAGTCTTGGTAATTGTATCTGTTGTCTCAAAAAGACAGGCACAAGAGGCACCCAGAGACATAAGTAATCAAGAACACATATGCAATGATGTTTAGAAGCACAGATTCTTCTTCTTCTGTACTGGGAACCCTTCACCACAGGATGCTTTCCATAAACTGAAGAGCTCTCATGCACTGCTTTTGCATCCTGCCCTAATGTAGACTTTTTCCAGAGAGGCAGGAAGTTTCCAGTTGTGAATAACTAGGAAATTTCTATTTCTTTGCTGCTTGGATGCTTCATGCTTCAAAACTTGAAGATATCAGTGAAGACTCTGCGAGTGGCCGCAGGAAGCCTTAAGTTATTTTCTTGGACAAGAGTTCAGGCCCAACCATAAGTGAATTTGGCAAGAACTATCTCTTTTTTTAAATAAGTTCTTTCCAGAAAGCCAGGATAAATGCCACATCACGTAATATCTGTGATAAAGGTAAGGCTCATCATCAGATCTGCTTGGAAATTTTCTAATAAATTGGTGGTATCTTAGAAAGACGTGTCGTCTAGTAAAACAGGAATCATGATCAAATCATAGGATAGTTCAGTTTGGAAGGGACCTTCAAAGGTCATCTCGTCCAACCCCCCTGCAATGAGCCAGGACATCTTCAACTAGATCAGGCTGCTCAGAGCCCTGTCCAGCCTGGTCTTGAGTGTCTCCAGGGATGGAGCATGTATCACCTCTCTGGGCAATCCGTTGCAGTGTTTCACCACCCTCATTGTAAAAAAAGGTCTTCCTCATGTCCAGCCTGAATCTTCCCTCCTTTAGTTTAAAACGACAACCCGTTGTCCTATCACAACAGGCCCTTCTAAAAAGCCTGTCCCCATCTTTCTTATTAGGCCCCTTTAAAGCACTGAAAGGCCACAATAATGTTTCCCCAGAGCCTTCTCTTCCCCAGGTTGAGGAACACCTGCAGCTTCTGGTCAGCACATCATATGACAGACCTGCCCTCAAAGTGTCAGCTGCTGCTGAGGAAAAATTATGTTCTTTTACTGGCAATGACAAAATGAGAAGAAATGTCACCATCAATGATCAGATACAAGGAAATAAGCAAATATGAAATTATTCCTCTTTCCTCTACTGTGGGAAAAATTGAGTTTGTCTTACTTAATAGTAAAAGTAAATAATAAAAAATGTAAGTTTCCTTTGGAAAACCACATGAATTTGTGTGGACTGAAAAGCATTAATGTGAGATAGTGACTTTCAGAACAAATTAATTAAAAAAATGAATTCTCCTCATCTATGCCTTTGACACGCGGGCAGAAATGGCAGACCTGAAGTTTCTTCTTGTAGACTGTGAAGAATTTGGGAATGATCTTGAAAGATGAGATTACTTTTAATTTTGCAAGTGCTGAATGGAAAAGAATTCTATCTGACAAGCAAGGACTGTCTAAATGTGCAGTCTCCAGAAAATGGCAGAGGCAAGAAAAAAACAAGAGCAGTGAAGGGGGAGACAGACCAGTTTGTAACTCAGTCTCCAAAGTGACAGGTGTTTCTTTGCGATCATTGTGATCAGTGTTGCTGACATCTTCTAATGAAATTTATTCATGGAAAAGTCTTGGTATCATTTGTTTTTCTCAGTGGTGGCCAAATTTACAGAGAACAGAGTATGAGTATTTGTATTGGAATAGAAGAAAACAAGGTAATATCTACTTCCATTTTCTCTCCTAATAGCTAAAGTATCTCTCAGTTCCATTCAATGTCAGTTTTAAGCCTTAAGTCAAAGACAATCCTGGACCTCACCTTGCTCATTCAGACCTTTTCCAGACATTTATGAAGCCAGCAATCAAATCTCAATAGTTCTTTCATGGTAGTATGTGAAGAGAGCTAAGTAAAAATCTCATTTGAACACTAAGAAGAAATAAATATAGCAGAGAAAAATTAAATTGACAGCTATATTCTGAATAGCCTTAAAAAGAAGATAAGGTTTTTTTCTTGGATGTTAGAACACATCTGAGCTACCTGACCTGCTGTAGTTTTTGATCAGGGTTAGAATTTCTCGCCATCTGTAGAAGTGAGAGGGAAAGAAGCTAACATTACTAACCGAGTCTCTGTAAAGGGTTAATGACAAAGCGTCAATACATAAATTGTGCTCCTTCAATGTTGAAACATTAACACTACCCAGGAAAAAAAAAAAGAAAAAAAAAGAAAAGCACAAAAGATTGCTTGGTCAGATGAGGTTTTGGACATGCTTTATAACTATTTTAAGCTGTCTCCTAAATACTAGGACAGTTCCTTTGACAGCACCTGCTTTCATTCAGAAGACTGTATATTCAATTCCCTTAGCAGAAGCTGGGCTCAAACCCAGTGTCGATTGTACAATCCATTACTAAATAAATGCTGGCTAGTTGGTAGCTGTGTTGACCTTTAGCTGAGATACTGAAATCCTCTTGCCAACATCCCCACCTCCAGCTTAATTGACACTGTATAAAATGTGTTTCCAAGGGAGTGTATAATAGCAGTCATGGTCGCCTGCAATATTAACAGCAAAAGAAGCATGTAATTTATTCCTCTGAAAAATGAGTGCATAATAAAATCCAGCACAATAAATCTCTTTCTGCAAGGGTTATGATGACTGCAAATAGGCAGACCATGGTCTATTTGCACAGTATATGTTTCACCCAAGAAATTATTTTGGTTTTATACTGAAGTCTTAGTGGTGCACTTAGATGACACCACAGCTCACCTTTTATTAACACTCAAGATTATTTTTCTTGTTGAGGCAAATTAGTCCTGTTATTAAAATTGGTTGTAAATAGGAAGCTGTTAAACATACCATAGAGATATATTTCACTACAATATATGACAGAGAGTGCTTGATTGTTGATACTACCATTTCTGTCCAATAAGACTTTATTAATTTGCTGAAATTATTGAAAATGTATTTACTTTTTAATTAAATATGAATTGATGACTTGAAAGAAAAGACTAATCTCTTCAAAGGATGATATGGGAAAGGGTTATGTTATCACTATGCACTGGCAGAACACTAAATACAAAGTGAATTAGATCAGTGAACTTTAGCCTGGTTTTTAGGTTATTATTTAGGATGAAGCTCTGCATGTATTCCTCTTACCAAATATCACAGTAAAAAGTAATACTTCGTATTGAAGCAACAGCTTCACCCTTAATATTCTGAAGAAAACCAACAGTTTTTTTTCAAAATAGTCTTTTATTGTGGATCCAGCTGCCTTTACTCTGAAAATAAGAAAGGCCATTCCCTCTCCCTCAGCCTATTAAAAAAACCCGGCAACAAATGTGGTCATTGATTATATACAAAGCTACCTTTGAAACATATCTTGTGTATTTATAGGCATCTTTCAGTGTAGGAGGTGGAAATAGAAGCAGCAGCACACAAATATTCAGCTCCCTAGAGGCCACTAGCAAATGCTTAAAAGGTTGTCCTAGAGGGGAAATATAGCATTTTACAACAGAAGTAACAAATTTGCAAGTCTTCTGGGCAAATTATAAAATTCAATGATTCAGCCCCACTAGAACACTCACTATGTCTACCCAGATGTGTCACCATTATAAAATATTGCTTTCTCTACTTGTGAAGCTTATAAAATGGAACATTCCATGTGTTTCTGAAGAGCTGGAAAAAAACCTCAAATATTTCATGTGAAATTTTCCCCTTCCTATGCATGCCCTTTTTTCTCAGCACCTATGTAAATATTTTTGATAACTCTATGAATCTGATATGATAAACATAATTTCCTTTAGAATAGAAAGTAGTGAAGAGATTAAGTCAAAGCACTTACCCACTGTAGCACATCCATCAGGTCTGTGATTGTTTCCTGCTCACAAATAAGCAGATATTGATGTAACTCATTTAGTGGATCAAAATAATCTCCTTAAAGGCAGAAATGCTTACCTTTTGCTATTTCCTCCTATAAGTAGAAATAAATACCCTTGGATCTTAAACCTCCACCTGGAGGTAAAACAAAGAGAACAGTGGGCCTTGCTTTACCGCATAGCCCATGGGATGAAACCCTGAGCAGCTGTACTGCAACCAGCTCCATATCCTGCTGCACTGCTGTCTGTGACACTGAAAACCTCCCATCACTTTCATTGCAGCAAGGATTCCCTCACACACAGAACTTGACCCAAATGCCTTTGGCTTTAGCATGAGGATGTTGCCTCTTGAAGCCATGAGGGAACTGGATTACTCTTTTATTGATCAAATGTTGAGTTAGCAATCAATGGGTAATTGACTGTTAACCTCTGCGAGATGACTCATGCGCTCAAGCCAGGCATAGAGTTAAACATCTTGCTGAACAAGTGCCTACATACTGTCTGTGGCTTCTGTACACAAATTTGTCAGCTTTACATTATTGAAAGCCACGTAAAAAAATCTTCTGTAAATGAGCTGCACAGAAAAGAATAAACCTGTTAAAGGAATAGATTTACAATACACTACCATTCCGTATTTAAGAGCCCCCCCCCTCTCTCTGTTATTACTGAGGTAATCAAAGGTGCCTTGAAAGATTGCTAAAAATGATTAAGGGTGCTTTATTTTAGATTGATAACTACAGTAGCAAGTGTGAGAAGGAGAGCTAGCAATTGAAGTGGATGGCATCATTGTATGCCTGCCTAACATCACTGGATTAACATTTGTGTCTTCGAGTGTCTCTTGCCTAATAACAGCATGTAGTGAAATAAAGGGTTTGTTCTGGAGGTAATTGTTATGTGGTGGAATATAAACAAGACCCATTCTGCAGTATATTTACCACAGTGCATATTTATGAGTTGGGTTTAATTAAAAGTCAGGAACACAAGAGCTATTTTTTTAACTAGATGCCTATTATCTAGTGTCAAATGCTTGGTTTTAATCACACGTTTTATACCATCGTGACCTAGATCACTGCATGTGACATACAAGTTGGTGTGTTGTCTTTCCTGAGAAGATGTAGCCAAGCTTGATGGATGTTTTCTCGTTCCTAACCTCATTACTACTGGCTTCCCATCCATCTAATAAAATGCTATGATAGAGAGTGGGAAGGTGCTGTAAATCATAATATTCCAGCCACTTCAAGCAGATTCATTAGAATTGCTGGCTATATATCTCGCACAGAGAAAGTCAACACACAAAGTAGGTTGCTGCTTTTGCCCATGCTGGAGACATCCCCTCACTCCCTTCAGTCAAGTTAGGATTTGTTTTCAATGGAAAAGATGACGTGTAATGAAGTTCTGCACGGCAGGTTCCTTTGACCTGATTAACCCAATAAATATTCCAGCTGTTATTAGCTTTAAACTGTGCTGTAGCCTGTTAGCTCACTCGCATTGTTACTCCACCACCGAGAATACATAATTGCTAACTAGTGAGTGAGATAAGAAACTAAGACATCTTACTTTACTGCTGACTTTCCAGGGTTTTCCTTAAGGAAGGGTATCCTGTTTCTCACTTAGTCTGGGCTGAGTTTCTGAAGACACTGTACAGGGGGAGGGGCAGAATCTATCTTGTCTGTCTGTCTTTTAGTCTGTGAAAGAAAATGTGGCTATGAAAATAGAAATGTCCCAGACTTGTGCCTGGAGAAGAGAAACTGAACTGGTTTCATCCTCTGAAGTCCAGGCTATGAGTTTTCACTTCAGACTTGTACAGTATTTTATTTAGGTTTCGCTTTTTAGTGGAATCTACGCACTTGAAGAATTAACGACAGCTGTGGTCTTTGCAAAAGGGGCAGGAAAGGGAAGGAAAGGGAAGGAAAAAACTAAAAGAAAGGAAACAACAACCAATTTTAACACAACTCAGCTCTAAATGCAGTGTGAGTGTGACTGTTTTTGTCTCAGGTGTTTGGATTTTCATTATGCTCCTGTGGCAGATGCTCAGAGCTGCTTATATTCTTCACTGCAGTTTTCTTTGATGACAAATTTCATGCAGTCCTTATAAGCCTGTCATTCAAAGGATTTTGGTGGGCGATCACCCAAAATTGTCTACCTGTAGCCTGGTATGTCTTGGCAGAGTGAATCTCACAGAGACCCCTCTCTTTGGACTGACTGTGTTGGAAGAGCAATAGTATCCAACTCTATTTTCAGATATATTGCAATTAGTAATACAAAAGCACCAGTGGTTTTTCCATTGGAATTGAAACGAGGTATATATTGGTCCTTAAAATTATTTTCTTTCATTGTGTGTGACATGGGATGTCAGGCAAGCATTTGGGCATATGCAGACTGATAGAAGGCAGTAGTGCATACAGCTTGCAGGAACTCATCAGGGGAAACCAGTGGGCTTGTCTGTCTGTGCTCAAAGGCAGTTTCACTCCATTTTGGAGAAATGAGATAGTATGTAGGCTGATAGTATTCTTTATTAAATCCTTGAGGGGGAAAAGCAATTGTGTTTGTATGCTACCTGCAAGCAGCGTTTTCATTACAACTTGCTGTGATCTCTAGTACTTAGTGTCAAACTGTTTCAGGGAAAATGATTGAGAGCTGTTATTAATAATCCATGGCTTTATGAATGTACAAATTAAAAGTAATCAGATAGAGAGGGGAATTGTACATCAGTAAATATAATCAATTTATTTTGATACATGCACTAAAGACTGGTATTCATCTTTATTGCAACAGCAAGTCTCAGATTTGTGTTGACATTCTTAAAGAGATGATGGTAAAACATATAAAGGATTAACTTTAATGACAAAGTGGCCACTTTCTGGTTCCTGAAACATTCACAAAGTGACACCTAGGAAATGGCAATACCTCCCTGAATTGTGATGAACAGTTTAAAAATGTCTGTTGAATATAGCTCCCACTGGGGAGGCCTGAGAACCTCACTGCACTCGAATGCAGGTGTCACAGGACTACTGACTCCCTTGGCCCCTTTCTGCCCCTGTAAATCTAAATCCAAAACAACTTCCGACTGGGTGTGTCTGCAATAGTTATGTAAAAAACTGAAAGAATTGTCACATTTGATTTTTTTTTTTTTGGGGGGGTGCTATTTTGTGTTTTGTGTTTGTTTGTTTGTTTAAACACACTAAGATTATATAAGATATATATACCAATATGCAGAACTCATGTCAAATCTGCAAAATGAACGTCATAGTGGAGGTGCCTGTTAGCAATGTATTTTTTTAGTGTATTTTTTTTTCACAGCTGTTGCTTTCACCTCTCACTACCAGTTATGTCAACAAAAGATCTATTAATATGAAGAAAGTCTTCTATAAGGATAGTTATTTTGGTTTAAGGCCTACAAAATGAATCCAGGAAGATAAACATACAGAGCACAAGCTATTTAATAGTATCTGTTGCAAGGCATGCTTATACTGTGTCTGTTTAGTCTGTAGGTTCCCCTTGAAACTCATGTTTAGGAAACACTCTGTGCCCTGCAGAAAAGCAGAGTCTTGGAGGAAGAGATCCAGAATTGTCACATGATTGAAGGAAGAAGATATGATGCCAGAACCATCCTTGCTTTGTGATATTGTTGTTCACAGATTGCTAGTACAGTTCAGGCAAACAAGCAAAGAGACACCCCACGATGTGTTACGGTGTGCCCTAAAATACAAAAAACCTGTCACTTACAGAAATTTATTGGAATTCAGCTGATATTTGAAGGATTTGCTCTTATGCACACTTCTCTATTGCATTCAGGTTTTGTTAGTTCTGGAACAAAAGAAAAGCACTTCATGTTTATATACTCCCAATCTTCATAGAATAGTATAAATCTAAATTTGTATATACCTCAGGATGTCATTGGAAACTAAAGGCTATCATAATTTGTTTACTATGTCACTTTGTCTAAAGGTGGATCTTAGAAAGCTTTCATGATTTTTGTATGAAATAACAGAAAAAAATAGGGGTGGCAAAACTGAAACCAGTAGCATTATTTTTGGGGAAAAATGTATCCAACTTTTAGTAATATAGACAAAGATTATGGGTAGTAGGAGAATATAATTTCAGAATCTCGTGGGATTTTTAGGATTAAACATGAAATCCAGTGTTTATTTTAATTGATGACTGGTTTTAGCATAATTGCGTTACACTCAAGATATCTTTATAGATCATAGGATATAGGTAGCATAGCATGTGATGACATTGTGTTGTTATGGAGTGTATCAGTAGAGCACACCATCACACAACAGCCTTAAAATTAGATGTAGGGGTCAAGTAGTTGCTGTAATCAGAAGAATTAAAAAAAACCAACCACAACAACGAAACACACCACAAACAAAACCAACAAAACAAACAAATAAACAAAACCCACCCCCACAACAAAACAAAACAAAACACAACAACGAAGCGACAACAACAACAAAACAACAAAAAACCCAAAACCAACAAACAAAAAACCCAAACAAAACAACACCCAAACTTTTGCAGGTACAAGAAGTTATTTAATCAAAGAACAAAGAAATAGGGGAAAGGCCAAGTAAACACAGGATATCAAAGGGATACTTTCCTAAAAAACGTATAGAGATTCAGTCTTATTTTTGTTAAGTCTTTGTGTCCTGACTTCAAAATTCATATGTAAGATCCACCATTTATTCCAAAACTATGTAATTTATCTCTATACACAAGAGTTTGTGTGCTACATTTGGCAGTGTGTCAAGTTCATTTATAGAAAGACAAATCTAGGGGGTGGTGTCATGCTTCTTTCCCTCATTTTCCCTGTTATGTCAGAATCACAGAGCTCTCTCACCATGTTATGCAGCTGTACCTGCATGTACCTCTGACTGAACTGTATCTGTTTTTTTACTGACCTTGGACTTTAGTAGCACACAGTAGAACATTGTAACAAACAATTGTGTTGCAGTTGAAATAAATAAGAGCATTTTTAGGTGCAACTGTTGTCTGAATTAGAGATTCTAAGGATGGTAGTCAGTCCCAGCTGAGAGAAGAGGAAATCTCACTGCCTAAAATCAAGGGGAAATAATGTTTGATTTCTGTAGCAGAGGTGGAAGTCACTAGAGCAGAAATACTTTCTCAGTCCTGAGCAATCCAGGAGAGACATAATATGCTACTTCCTTTCTTAGCAAGTTGTTTTAATTTTCTCCGATCTTCTGTTTCCTTTTCTTCACTTTTTTTCTGTGGTCTCACAACCCACTGCACTTTCTTAGCTTTAAGTCCCTCTCCCCAACTATGCTCCTTCACCTGAGAGATGGATTAGTCTGAGTGTCTCACTGACCTGATGATAGCTTCTTTCTGGTGTCTGCTTTTCCCCATCAGTGATGAATAAATCAGTGTCTCTCTTCTTTTTCACTTCTTTCCCCTTTTTCCTGGTAGTGTGAACCAACACTGTCTCAAGTTAGGAGCAAACTTGACACAGCTTGGTCAGAGTGTAAGTTAAGGTTCTCTTCATACTGATGCATACCTATTTGTACAGTGTGACTGAGGTGCAGATGGTATATAACATTAAACTGACTTTAGCTTCTTGTTATTTCTGATTAGTTAGCTAATTTTTCTGCAAACTTCTCTGATGCATGAGGTATAGCCATTTTGTTTTAACCCCACTCTTATTTCCAGCTCTCTACCTTCATGAGTTTCACAGACCGTTCACTGTATCTTCATATCATTGACATGCAATTAGAAGAAGCAATTTAATTGGGTTTAGTCTTGCCTTATTACTAAATAGCTGTACCTTAGCTAAATTGCTGGGGCTCCTCTACAGGTGTTTAAACCTAGAAACAGAAGCAAAATCTGAACTACTTATAATCTTCACTTTCTCTTCACTGTAACCCACACACCTGCTCTGTAGCTATATGATACGTAATCAAAAGAGTGCAGGTGCTCAGTGTGATTGAATTGAACCCTTCCATTTAGTCTATTGCTTTTCTAATTCTGGAGTGATGCTCAGTGGATGTGATTGAGAGATTTCTCTCTAATTCTGGAGATTTCTCTGTGCAGTGTTACAGGATTTA
Source organism: Caloenas nicobarica (assembly GCF_036013445.1). NCBI lineage: Eukaryota > Metazoa > Chordata > Aves > Columbiformes > Columbidae > Caloenas > Caloenas nicobarica. The sequence continues at coordinate 55,290,466 of NC_088284.1, forward strand.
TATATATATATATTATTTACACTGTTCAGTCTGGCAGTAATATTTCTGTCTGCCAATGTCAATTACATTGCTCTTGACTGGTGCAGACCAGCAGTCTGTGATATCTCTGAAAAGCCAGTGTGTATCACATGTCACTAGCAGACATATTAATGTTTGAGTTGAGGAGTGCAAGTGATGTAACAAGATTAGATGGCACTGATATAGAGGACTAACTCTAAGCCCATGAATAACCAAGAAACTGCTAGATGACAACTGTCAATTATTTACTACTCCTGTCCAATGTAATATTAATAGCTGGGAGCCTACACTTTTTCCTTCTCTCTCTCTCTCTCTCTTTTGCTAGCTGAGTATTCAATTCCTCAATTTTACAGAAGTAACATTCTTTTCAAGGCATTTTGCCCTGAGCTGTTATTAAGTGATTAACAAAAAAATGAACAGGCCATGCTGAACTATATCCTCTGACATGCCAAAGGACCTCATTAACCAGAAAAGATTAGTTACTTTCAAAGGTATTTTTCCTTATCTTAGTTGTTAACACATAACATCTACTTTAGATTTTTTTTTTCTTTTCTAGTATTAAACAGTGCAGTAGGAAACAATTCTGCCATGGAAAGGAGACTAAGTAGTGGTGTTTAGTTTTTTGTTTGTTTGTTTGTTGGTGGTTTGGTTTGATTTTGTTTATGTTTATGTTTTTGTTTTTTTTGTTTGGTTTGGTTTTTTTACTTATATCTGAGCATAAAAGCTCCATACTTTTAAATAACTCAGCTAAAATTGCAAGAAAATACAATATGTCTGAAACTGTAGTTACGTGAAGTTATCATAGCTCAAGTGTCTGCCATGTCTTCCATCAATAATACACAAAAGGAAACTTGCCTTCCTTCCACACCATGGGTTCAACTACTTATTGCAGATGGGCAGGTACAGCTAACTAGAATAAATGATACTTTAGGTAAAGGGCTTTGAATAGACAAGGGAGAAGAGAAGAGAAGATAGAAAAGGCGCTAACTGATGTTATACAACATTCACCTCAACAGAAGAAATATAACGAAGATGTTATTTATCCCAGACTGTGCTTAGTTCAAGCTTCAGCTCATACAACTAAATTAGCCTAATTGAAATGTCCCCTGCAGCTTCAAATCCGTAAGAAAAACTTCTTCTACACAGACTGTGCAGTGACTGGCTCAGTGAAGATTTATTGAAAAGGAGCATTAATTTGCAAGCATAAAATAAACACTTACGGGTCTTGAACTAGACTTATCACTGCCCTCTTCCAGTTTGTAAGACTGGATACTCCTATGCATTGAGCATTACAAATACTGGATTATGATTGTGATGCCTTTTTAAAATTCTACAGCAGTTCAACTGGCAGATTAAATGTCACCAAATAGACATGAAATTCAAAAACACAACCATAAACTTTTAAGTTTAAATGTGGCAGCCCAGTTCCTATTTTTAATAACAACTTTGATGAATCAAGATTAACCATGTCTATTTCATAGTCAGCTTTAACTGACTTCAAGACTTTCAACAGAGCCCGCATCTCAGTGCATGTATCCTCTTGGGAATGATAATCTTATGTACTAGGTAATAGTGATAACTGTAGCATAAAAGCAGTAAAGTAGCCATCTGCTTATGCCTGCCTCACAATCATCTGGCACGTGTATTAGTACCTTTTAGTCAATAAATATTTGTATATTAATTTTTGTGGGATTATTTCTGTACATATACTAACACTTGTCAACAGATATAGTAAGTCTGTTGATTGCATACTTGCTAATAGAAGTCTTCATGCTTTTTCAACAATTAAACTATTTTTTCTTATGACTGAGAGATTTTACAGCTCTAAGAAATGATTCAGTAGTTGAATTCTAAAAGATATAAAGTGATACAGAGGATGCTCAAAGGACTTCAGCTGGATATACCTTACATTACCATCTAGCCTTGTTTTATGTCAGAGAAAAGCACATTTGCATGTGTTTGTGAGGTACAGATAAGAAGGAACAGGGATTTTCTGGCACATATCAGTAAAGCAGAAACCAAGTTGCATAATCGCAACAGCAGTCTGCTGGGATAACAGATTGGTGCTCACTAGTAAGGGCACAAGACTCATAATTCACAAGCAATGAAGCCACAAGTGAATTATAAAGGTCTTATCCTCCTCCAATGGAGATAAATGAGTCCGTCTAGTACAACCAATCATATGATCTGTTTGGATAGGTCTTCTTTGTCCATAATCTTTTCTCATATAAAATTTTTGGGTGGGTATCACAACAAACAGGGAACAAAAGACATTTTGCTAATTTCTCCACTGTTGCTGAGGGTCCCCTACTCTGGTGCTGAAGTGTTGAAGACGTTGTCTGTTTTTCTTTATAATTTTCAACTAAAGCTTCATTAAACTCACCATGTTTAGTAACAGGCATATATGACATGATCGTCTTTTACTGGGTTTTTTCCTTAACTGATCTATAAATTCACTGGTGGTTTTTTGTTTTGTTTTGTTTTGTTTTGTTTTGTTTGTTTGTTTGGGTTTTTTTGGCTGTGCTTATTATTACTGACTTACTATCACTACACTTGCACCCTCCCATCTCATGCTCCCCAAGTATGATTGCTTCTTTGGTGGTCGCATCCAATTTTTCATGCTCCCTGGAGAAAGGAAGGTAAAAGCCTGTCTTTAGAACAGGTGTCTGCTGCTGGCTTGTCACTGGTGGTGGTTGCCATGCAAGCCTGGAGTCTTGTTACTGAGACCTTGATTATGCCAGTGGCTGAATTGCTGTTAAGGTACAGAAAGTTAAATGTGTCTAGTCTTTTAAAAGTCATGGTAGCTAGGGGTCTTTACATAAAGCAACTTCTTAGTAAGGCTATAGGTGTTTTGTGAGACAGTCCAGGATTTTCATTAGATAAAGTAAAACAACCCTTGTAGCAGTTTTATTTGGTATGTTTTGAATTATTTGTTTGATCATTCATTTGTACTCCTTCTGACAAAGGAGTCATATAACAAAGCCTCATATAAACTGAGACATTGGAGTTAAATGGTGGGAGAGTAATCTCAGAGAAAGTGAGATCAAAATGCTGATTCTAATTAGTATTTAAGGTTATAGGCAATGCAAGCAGATATGGCAGTAACTGGAATTCCACAGTGATTTTTCATTGTAAGATCTTTGTTCAGTTGTTTATCATTTGACAGTGTTGCCAGCTGCGACTGAAATTTTTGATTCTAAGTATCTTTCTAAAGCAGATTTAAACAAATAGATGTAAATTTTTGAGATCCTTTCAGCTGAAACACTCCAGTTATTGTTAAGAATCAGCTAAAGTTAAAACAGAGTATATCACGTTCCAATATTCTTTGCAATCACTTTGATGAGAACACTGTTTACAACTTGTAGTAGTCTACACATGTACATGAATTTTTGCGGATGTGTTTTGTTTCGGGTATGTCCTTTTGGTTTTCTTATGGAATGTTTTCTTCATTTAAATGAGACACACATTTTAGGTTTCTTTAGTGTGCTTGAAAGATATTAGATTACGTTATGTTACGTTACGTTATGTTACGTTACGTTTTATGTTATGCCAGCTAAATTCTTTAGAGGCTCTGGCTACAAAATGAGTATGCTCTCGTTCCTCAGAATTTCTCCATGATGGGTGGTGGCGGCGCATTTACTTGTGATGATCTCTGCTTGGGACTTGAAGACTCAGTGAGGTTTTCTCTGCAGTCACTGCTCTGGAGTGTTCTGTGTCCAGGCAAAAAAACTGATTAGAAGGGCTGTTTTTCTTATACTTTGTTGCTTCCATACTAGGTACTCAGTGTAAAAAATAGAGAGGAATGACTTGAAAATAATAATAAACAGAGAGATAGTTGAAGAGAGAGAAGCAATGAACAGGGAGAAAGAGAGAAAGAGGGAAAAAAGGCAAACACAAATGAGCAAGAAGAATAGAATAGGGCAGTAATGGAGGAGGGAGAATCTGGGTTTGTATGGGATGGGAAAGAGGCATGAAGAACTGGCAAGAAGAGTGTTAGGATCAGGCAGGGAGAGGGAAAGGACAGGAGGATGCATACGCTATAAACGCTGCTTTAGTAACTTAAAGCATTTACCTCCTAAAGCCTAATATTAAGCTGGGAGTTTCCATCTCTGTTGCAAGGCTGTACTAAAATTAGGAGAAATTGAGTTATTTGTTGAAAAGCGGTTTCCTCAACCATTTATTGTCAACCAAATTGTGACTATGGATAATGTTGGAACTGGTTATCTGTGGCACTAGGCTTTCAGGATGAAAAACCTAAATGACACAATGACCAATAGTTTGGATTAAACCACATTAGTTGTAGACTTAGTTTTCTTTTCAAAAACAATTGGTTTTTCCCATGAAAGATTATTTACTCATTTTCATTATTCAAGGCCTTTTTAGAAATGAGTTAATAGGAATCATTAAGAAGCTGCATGTGGTCTTAAACTTCATGTTTACACACTAAAATGGCCTACCTTCCTATGAGTGGCAACATCTGTTGTCACCCTGCTTATTTTTTATCTTGGGGCTGCAGACTTATCTATATTATGTTACACTAGATTAACGCTTTCCTTAACATTGCTTTTAAAAACTGAACTAACCATTGCTATTTGTATAGAATATGTATCTAAAAATGAAAATTACTGCTCAGACTGAGTGTAAATATTTATCGAATCACATACCATTTAAATGTTTAATTTTATTTGGGGTGGTTTCTGAAAGCCTCAAAAGCAACAAAAATCTTATGTTGTAAAAGTATCTCCCAAATTAACTCCCTTGGGCTTTATAGTAGGATTCAGAGAGAATTGGGAACATAGTACAGTAAAATGGAAGCACATAACTAAGAAGGTTCTGGTATTTCACCTGAAAGTATGTTGGGTTTTCTACTGGTAACAGAAGTTAGCAGAATTTGTCTTCTGTGTTCATGAGAGGCAGGCTCTGGCATGTCTTTAGATACTTAAATCTCAGATTTCAGTAGCCTGCCACTCTGTTCTTTTTCTCCCTCTTCCCATAGACCCAGTATATATGTTGGAAATTTCAGAATAAGTTTACTGGCATTCTGGATTAAGACTATGAAAAAGGATTTTATTTTTGAGATGTTCTCAACATCACAGGAAAACAGTCTGGAATTTTTATGTCCTTACAAAGCTGCTGTGGGCCAATAAAAAATACCATCAGTAAGCAGATGTTACCCTGATGGTGTTCCAGTGTGGGGAGCTGAGGAGAACCATGCTGCTAGGGGGTTTGAAAGTTTAGGTCTTTCCAGCTAACTGCAGTGAATTTTACCTATTCTTCTCTGAGCTCCTTTTGCTCGCTGGATTTTGGCCTAGAGGGAATCTTTCTACGCAGATTCCAAATCCCTGTGTCAAAATCAGAACAGAGAAATTATAAGATAATTAAGAAGCAACCTCTCTAGAAGAAAAATTACTATGATGGCAATAATGGTCCAGGCACTAAAAAAACCCCTCTGATTTTCCAGTAGCTTGTAAGTTAACACAAAATGTGTGGAACTAAACCATATTTGACTTCTGGTTGATTCAGACTGGGTGTCCTGAGAGCTAGGAAAGGATGCTGCTGGTTTTGGATTTACTTATCCCTGATAAAGTTGGGGGATCAGGGAAAGGTGCTGGTACTTTCTAAATGTCAGTGTCTCATCATACTGAAAAGCAGTGTCTATCACAGCCAATTGTGCAGCTTTATGATGTCTGCTTTTATTCCTGACAGTAGCAACAGAATGGTTAAAGGTACAACTGTTCCTATGAAAATAACACTATTATATATTCACATAGGAATTGCTATTGATATGCAAATGATCATTAATGAACACAGATAGCAAACCTTGCTCAGGTAAACAGAGCAAATAGTTGCACCAGGGGAGGTTTAGATTGGATATTAGGAAAAAATTATTCCTGGAAAGGGTTGTCAGGCATTGGAACAGGCTGCCCAGGGAAGTGGTGGAGTCACTATCCCTGGAGAGGTTTAAAAGATGAGCAGCTGAGGTGCTTAGGCACATGGTTTGGTAGTGGACTTGGCAGTGTTAGGTTAATGGTTTGACTCAATGCTCTTAAAGGTCTTTTCCAATGAAACCACTATATGATTCTATATGATTCTATATGATCATATGAGCAGTGGCACTCTTCCGTTATATGATACTGGCAATTTAGGAACCATTAATCCCTTCACACGAAGGAATTGGTCCTGAAAAGGTGATGCTCCTTCCTTTTACTCGTCAGGAGTTCAGTGTGGAGAGACTTCTGAGAACTACTTCATTCTGTCTACAATCACTTTCCTTTCAAGTAACCCATATAGAGTATTTTTCCAAAACCAGAGCAGTAAAATAGCTGGGTTTGGTTCTAATTTTTAATAGGAAACCTGAAACTTACAGAAACAATCCTGTAATTCCATAATTATGCTGTTGCCATGAAAATATGCAATATTCACTAGTTTTGAGCCATATTGTCAGTCTTAAATTTTCTCTCTGGCACTGTGCTTGTGTTATAAATGAAGTGAAAAGGTTTGTATAAGCTGGAACAGAGGCAAGATATGGCTCAAAAATGTGTACTTTCTCTGTATATCTGCCCATCTGTCACACTCCTCACCCGCCCTGGCAGAAAAGTAGTATTTTCCTGACATTATTATTTTTCCTGAAAATTTTAATGGAAAGGAAACTTATGAGCTTAGAGGTCATCTTAATTTTGTACCATTGATACTTCTTTCTTTCCTGCTCCTGTGTTCTATTTCTAACAAGGGGGTTTAATGATTCCTTCTTGAACATATCTATTTTGTTATCAACTTTCAAATTTTTCTAGTTCTGCATAGAAATATTTTCCTCCATTGTAGTACTTCTTTTGAACAAAGGAGATTTGAAATAAACAGTGTCAGTGTGAAGTGATTAGTGCCATAGTAAAACTTAGCCTATAAAGAGGAAATAAACATTAGGAGTGCTTGAGTATAGGAAGAGGAAGGGGATAATAAATTATAAATCAGCACTTTTAGATACTAACATTAAAGCACAAGAATGAAGTGGGGAAAAAATAGGAAATGTGATAACTATTTAACAGATGCTTATCTTTGTGGAACTGTTTGCTCTGTTTGGCATTTAGGTCATAGAATCATAGAATCATATAATGTCCTGAGTTGGAAGGGACCCACAAGGATCATCAAGTCCAAATCCTGCCCCTGCATATGACAACCACACTGTTCACACCATGTGTCTGAGGGTGTTTTCCAGTCTCTTCTTGAACACTGTCAGGGTTGGGGCTATGACTTCCTCCCTGGGGAGCCTGTTCCAGTGCTCCACCACCTTCTGGGTGAAGAACCTTCTCCTAATATCCAACCTAAACGTCCCCTGGCACATTTTGCTGACATTCCCTCGGGTTCTGTTGTTGGTCACTAGAGAGAAGAGTTTGGTGCCTGCCCCTCCTCCTCCCCTTGTGAGGAAGCTGTAGCCACCATGAGGTCCTCCCTCAGCCTCCTCTTCTCCAGGCTGAACAAACCAAGTGACTTTTTCCGCTCCTCACACAGTTTCCCCTCCAAACTGTTCACCAACTTTGTAACCCTCTTCTGGGCACTCTCTAGTAGCTTGATAACCTTTTTATCCTGTGGCACCCAGAACTGCACACAGTGCTCCAGGTGAGGCCACACCAGTGCAGAGCAGAGCGGGACAATCACCTCCCTCACCCAGCTGGCAATGCTGTGCTGGATGCACCCAGGACACAGGTAGCCCTCTTGCTTGCCAGGGCACGCTGTTGGCCCATGTTCAACTTGCCATCAACCAGAACCCCAAGTCCCTCTCTGTGGAGCTGCTTTCCAGCATCTCATCCCCCAGTCTGTATGTACAGACAGAGTTGTCGTGTCCCAGGTACAAAATCCAGCATTTGCTTTTGTTGAACTTCACATGGATGGTGATTGCCCAGTTCGCCAATTTGTCCAGATCCCTCTGCAGGGCCTCTCTGCCCTTGAGAGTGTTGGCAGCTCCTCCCAATTCCGTGTCATCAGCAAACTTACTAAGCAATCCCTCAAGTCCTGAGTCTAAGTCATTCATAAAGACATTGAAGAGTGCTTGCCCTAAGATGGATCCCTGTGGAAATCCGCTAGTGACTGGTCACCAGCCCGACATAACCCCACTTACTAGAACCCGTTGAGCCTGGCCCATCAGCCAATTGCTCACCCACTGCATTGTGTGTTTATCCAACATCTTGTCCAGGAGAATACTGTGAGAGACAGTATCAAAGGCTTTACTGAAATCCAAAAAGATCATGTCAGCAGGCTTGCCTTGGTCAACTAGGTGGGTAACGTTGTTGTAGAATGAAATTAAGTTGGTCAGGCAAGTCTTTCCCCTCCTGAACCTGTGCTGGCTGGGACCAATGACTGCATTGTCGTTCAGATGTTTTTCAAGAACTCCCAGAACAATCTTCTCCATGATTTTGCCAGAAACAGAAGTGAGGCTGACAGGCCTGGGTCATCCCTGTTGCCCTTCTTGTAGACTGGAACAATGTTTGCCACCTTCCAGTCTTCCAGGACCTCTCCAGATTCCCAAAAGCATTGAAAAATCATGGAGAGAGGTCTCACTATGACATCAGCCAGCTCTTTAAGCACCCATGGGTGAATCCCATCAGGCCCCATCGTCTTGTAGGAATCTAGCTGGAGTAGCAGATCCTGTACGAATTCTGGATTGATGGGGAGTTTATTGTTCTCATAGCCATCTTTTCCAGCCCAGAGTTATGGTGGTCCCCAACTCCCTCATCAGTTCTGAAGACTGAGGCAAAGAAAGCATTAAATATCTCAGCTTTGTCTGTGTCCCTGTTAATTAGGTGACCATGCTCATCAATTAGTTTGCCTTTTTCCATTAATATATTTTAAAAAGCCCTTTTTATTGTCCTTCACCGTATTGGCCAGCTTCAATTCTAATTGAGCTTTGGCAGCACGAATTTCCTCCCTACAATGCCGAGCAGCATCTCTGTAGTCCTCCCATGTTGCCTGATCTTGCTTCCACTGACCGTGTGGTTTCTCTTTTCGCTGTATTTCAAGAAGATCCCTGTTCAACTAAGCAGGTGTTTTACCTCACGTGCTAGATTTTCAGCATTTTGGAATTGCCTGGTCCTATGCTCTTAGTAGGTGGTACTTAAAAAACTACCAACACTGATAGAGCCTAACACTTTCAAAAGCTTCTTCCCAGGGACTCTTACTAAGTACTTCTCTGAGCATCCTGAAGTCTGCTTTCTTCATATCTAGTGTTAAGGTCTGGCTGGCAGTTTTCCTCCCATTAGCAAAGAATTTAAATCTGACTTCTTCATGGTCACTGTGGCCAAGGGAGCCACCAATTGCCACATCTTCCACGAGACCCTCTGTTAGTGAGAATCAAATCTAGGAAGGCAACTTTCCTGGTCAGTACCCTTAGTACCTGCACCAAGAAGTTATCATCCAGATGCTTCAGGAATCTTCTGGACCTGTTGATGCCAGCTGTGTGATATTATCAGTTGACATCTGGCAAGTTGAAGTCTCCCATAAGGACAAGAGTAGATGATTTGGAGGTTTCACTTAGTTCCTTAAAGAATAACTCATCAATGTTGTCATCCTGGCTGGGTAGCCTGTAGTAGACACCCATGGCAACATCCTCTTTATTTGTCTGACCCTTAATCCTTACCCAGAGGCTCTCAACTTTGCCATCACCAATTGCCAGCTTCATGCACTCCAGCCCCTTCACTACATACAGTGCCACCCCCTCGCCTTTCCTACCCTACCTGTCCCTTCTGAATAGCCTGTAGCCATCCATCATGGCACACCAGTCACAGAACTCATCCCACCAGGTTTTGCTAATGCCAATTATATCCAATCCCTGGGATCGGGCCGAAGCTTCTAATTCATCTTGCTTGTTCCTCATGCTGTGCACATTAGTGTAGAAGCACTTCAAGTGTGGTTCATTGTGCCCTCCACCTCATGGGGTGGTCTGAGGAATCTCGCTTCCAAGCACTTCTTCAAGCTTTGGTGTGCCATCCCACTTCTCGTCACTGACCTGCCTGCTACCACCCCCTTCCCCTTTCCAATCTAGTTTAAAGCCCTATCAATCAGCCTTGCCAGCCCCTGAGCAAACACTCTTTTCCCCTTCTGTGAGAGGTGCATTCCATCAGGTGTTAAGAGATCTGGCAATGGACTGACTATCCCATTGCCAAAAAACCTAAAGTTCCATCAATGACACTAGCCACTCAGACATGTGTTGATTTGCTGGGCCTGCCTGTTCCATTCTGTATTCTTGCCTGCTACTGAAAGGACGGAGGAGAAAATCACTTGAGCACTGGAGCCATTGACCAGCTGCCCCAAAGCTCTGAATTCCTTTTTGATTTGCTTAATACTACTTTTGCCTATCTCTTCCCTGCCAACATTAAAAACCGATAGTGGGTAATAATCAGAGGACCTCACCAGCCTGGAGAGCTGTTAGGCCACATCTCTTACTCTGACCCCAGGGAGGCAGCAAACTGCCCTGTGGGTTGGGTCGGGATACTGGGCCCTCTGTTCCCTCAAGAAGGAAGTTGCCTATGACAATTACCCTTCTTCTTCTCTTTACATGTGAGGTTTTAATGTGTTTGCTGGGTTTCATGTGGGGTGTGGGTTGCTTAGAGGACCCCTCCTTCCCAGAAGGGTCTTCATCAACAGCATCAGCTGCTTGCCCATCCAGTTCCAGGGCCTCATACCTGTTGTATAGAGGCACCTGGGAAGGTGGGGCAGGCTGAGGGTGTGTTCACTTGCCACCCCAAGCTGTAACCTGTCTCCATTCTTCCCCATCTTCTGGGTTGCCCCTTACCTGGTGGTGAGAGGGTAGGGGGTCTTTGGTATCTGGTGCCATGGCTGGTTTCTGCTCCTGCATCAGGGACTGTGAGTCCACCAGTCAATCTCCTTTTCTGACTCTCTGATGTTCCTCAGCCTGGACACCTTCTCCCAAAGCTCTGTCACCAGGCAGAAACTCAGGCACACTCTGCAGCCCGGGACCCGAACTACTGTATATTCCCTCCCAAGCTCAGTTTGGGTGGCTGCATCAATTCTTGCAGCCAGAGGGACCATGAGGGATGCTGAAAGCACTGTTCTTCTCCAAGTGGATACCATGCTTTCTGCTGTTCTTAGCTCCTTGCTAGCAGGTCGTAGCCTCTGTTCGAAGTGGCAGGGCCCTCCCTGCTCCACCTTGCCACTTGCCCTTCTGCATGAACTGCCACTCTAACTGCCTCACCCCTGTTCACTGGCCCTGTTCACTGTGCTCCCTATGGGCCATTTAAGTCTCTTGGCAATGGCCCCACCGCATCAGCCTCTCTCATGAAATCAGTTGGTTTCTGGGCAGTCCCTCTGCCTGTCCATGGATTTGCCTGCTACTGGATCTGCTGGGTCTGCCCCTTTTCTCTCCTTGATTCGTGCTCTGACTGAGGTCAAAGTTCTATATGTATAAATGTACACTGTATGCACAGTCCTAAAATTACATTTGGCCCTTTGAAGGCAACCACAAGGCTGATGTGGCCCCTGGTGAAAATGAGTTTGACACCCCTGATCTAGATGGTTTAGACTCAGAAATGACTTACAGGCATATCCAAGTATACAATCCGGCACTGGTGATTTAAAAAATCCAACCAACCAACCAACCAACCAACCAACCAAAAAAAACCCAAGAGAAACATATTTACACTGTGTGCAATGTGTACATATTTACAATGTGTAGGTTCTAAATAAATATTAGTCTATCTCCTTCAGATGTTAATAGCTTTCATAGGCAATGATGTTTCCCAAATGTCAGAGTACATTTTTTGAAAGACCTAATACTATGAAAAAAACATATTAAAAGTACATTAAAATTGACTCTGAGGTTGAAATTGGATGAGAACTCTCAGGAAATGTAAGGTCATGAAACTTGTTTAGCTGAATGACACAGCTGAGTGTCTAATACAGTCTCAGTGTGCCTAAGAGGGAAACTTGAAGTGTAGTAGGTACATAGAGAACACAAAACCACAAAATTCTTATTTTTTGCTATTAGCATGCATTTACTCTGAAATAAAAATCCACACTGTTAATATACTCCATGGATTTTGTAGCACGGAAAAAATATTTTTCCAGTTTTATCTAATTGCTTCTTATTCTTATTATGAACTGTTAATTTTGAAGTACTACATTTACATAGTGAATCAGGGACATACATGGAAGTGTGAAGTGTGTATAAGGCTGTTTGACTTAAAAGAAAAATTCAATTGGATGAAATACAAGGTGTGTGGGGAAAAAAGTTTTCCAGTTCTGTGATTCTTCTTCAAATAGTTATGATTTAAGTAATTTAAAGATCTATTTTCTTTTTTTGCCTTCCTAGGACTTACTTTCCTTAACATTACCATTTTGTCAAATCAAGATGGATGTTCTGAGGGCTTGTGTTACAAACAACAGTGTATATGCATACAGTTGCCTTGCTAAATAAGAGTCCTTAGCTCTTGAAAATGTATCAGTGTTGACTTGTTTTCTAAAGGGTCTGTATATCCAACAGTTAAATAAAAATTGTGGTATTTCTGCAGTTGATCAGTTCATCACTGAATTTGACCGGGATGATACGGCTAAAGCTTAGCAGAGTTCTAAGAACCTCGTGCTTCCAAACTGCTTTTCTTGCATCTTGCCAGCTCGATGGGGTCAGTGCTGTGGGGCTGGCATCACACATTGTTTTTATTTGACTGAAGAAAATTCTGAGCTGAAAGAAGAAAAGCATCCTTGGTCCTTATTCAGTTTGTTTTTTGGATAATATGTCAGCTTCCAATTTTTTACATTATGTTGTCCTCCATCAGGAGAGAGCCTTGCCTTGAAGAAAACTGTCATTCTACCGCTGGTATCCAGTACCCACCTATTGCCCAGTAACTTGCAGCTTTGGCATGTAACAACCCAAGAGGTTACTGGCTTATTTCCTTGATTTCTGCCTAAGCTCTGTATTTATTTTAGCTTTAGAATTTGGCACTTGGAACAAATGCTATAGGATATCCAGGAGCCACTAAATCACTCCCAGGAACAGCAGTTGGGAAAGGAGCACAACCTTTATATTTAGCAGCTTGTTTGAGTGGCTGTCAAGTTAGACATCTCTATTAATTGCTTTGGATATAAAATCAGTAGTTCTCTTGGAAATGGATTAATTAAAAGTTTAAGAAATTGTGGCTAAGTATTTACACATATAAAAAAGGAACCAGGTGTTCAAGAGCAATTGCCATAACATAAACACTTGAAAAATAATTAAATGTGAGGCAATGTTAACAAGGATAGTAAATCTTTGTCACTTTTATCAAAAATTAAAGATAATTTCCTAGCTGTCTTCTTGTGAAGAAATATATTCTTGACAGAGACCATATTAAACTACCTGGTTTTAGTCTGCCGAAAGACTTTTTTTTTTTTTTTTCAGAAAGAAAAGGGTTTTTTGAATGTCTAATCTGACTTTAGTCTTTATCTTGTGAGCTGACTACCTCGTGGTGTACAGTCGCAGAAGTCTCCCCACCCAAGAGAAACCCCACTTTTACGTTCATTCCAGGAATCCAGACTTAAAAATACCTTTTACTGGTAACTGTATAAACACAGAAAGCAACTTCTACAGGTTTTCGGTCACATCTTATTTGTACTACTTTTTCAGTTAGTGTATAAACTAGAGAACAATTTTTACAGGCTTCTATTCAAAAGTTATGAATCTCATTTCCTATATTCTGTTCAATGATAGCTGAGAGAGCAAGCAATGATTATATGGAGCAGCCAGCTTGACAAGCAATAATCTTTCCAATTGTAATTTTATAAAGCAGAAAATCTAGAAGGAATTAAAGCGGCTCAGTATTATTGCTTCCCTTTTTAATTTTAGGGTAGTACTTTTTTTTTATTCTTAGGAATCTTGACCTACCATCAAGTCTTACAAGTCTTGTTCTGACTTTGCCTTACAGGCTGGATTTCCTTAGAGACAAGACATTTATCTTATGTTGCCAATTCCATAAATCCCTGATTCTCTAATTTCATACAGAACTGCAATACTTTTTATTTCACCTTTCAGTTGTTGTTTGCACCCAGTATAAGTCTGGACAGAACCACCATAGGAAGAGAATTATTTTTTAATTGCATCAAAAACAGAGCAAAGTAAAATCTGAAATATGTGAAGGCTCATCAAGTGTCCTCACTTTAATTTGGTCTTTAAATGGTTTGAAAAAAACATGAGGTAAGGGTACTATTCCACTCATGAAATTCAGCCCCTTTCTGTGTACTTCCAGCACTACTCAAGGAATGGGTATCTAAGTACTTGGTTCTTCCTCTACATTTATCATCTTGTGTTGGTAAACAAGATCACTTGTGCCTTTTTTTATCTACTGATTACAAAAGCATTTTAATTCAATGGCTGAAGTTAAGAAATTCAAGGTGTAAAAGTCCTCTGAATGCCAATGACCCAAGCAAATATCAAGTCTGTTCTTTTCTTTTCTGGAAAGATATTTTACTGTGGCCCTTACAGCTATGCAACTATTTATAACAGAGGAATTGAATAGAAATAAGATGCTCAACTCTTCTTGTCCTTGTGAAAACTCGGTGATGAACTGCTATTTGTTTGCCTTTGAAAAGTCTCCTAGATAATCTTCACTTATGCTAGGGATATTTTTATTTTAACATTTATTTTTGGTACAAATTAATGCAGGAAAAATGATGAGGAACAGAAGTTCCAAACATTTTTGACCTTCACTAAGATATTTCTTGAATTCTCATTGAAGGTTTGGGTCACTTGTTGCTTTATTCCAATGCTCTCTTCCACTTATGCTAATCACTTTATGATGGGGTCTTGTGGGTTGGTCAAATAAAACTGCTGAAAGTCCATTTTTAAATGTCAGCCACAAAATTCCCAGAAGAAAATTTAAGACTATTAGTTTTAATGCTGCCCTTTCCAAAGAGTTTATAAAAGGACTTAAAAATGGCTGAAATTCTAGAAGGAAATTATCAGGTAACAGATCCGGGCATGTTACTGCATATCATGCTTCTGCTCAGATACCACAGTGACAGGTGCCCAAAACCTGAAGTAGATGGATGTCATTCAGGCATGACAGAATATGTATGTACTAAATTATCATGGCCTTGGCCAGCAGCACCAGTGAAGAGGTCTTACTGTTAAGGTGTCTGGTACTTTTAAACATGTGATGTCTGTGACCAGAAACAGGAGGACTTTGTGTACTAAAACTGATGTTTTTTAAGGCCTTCTGACACTTTATATGAAGGTTGCTATTCTTGCCATTTCCAAGTTTAGACATTGCACAAAATCATTTTGCTGTTTGGCAACAGAAAACTGCCTCCTCGAATTTCCTGATTTTTCACTGTGTAGTTATATTTATCAGGTTATGATTTGTAACTATATATGCATAAAATAAATAACAATATATTTATTAAGTTCTACTTCTGTAACAGTACCTTTCATTCTAATCACTATTTATCCCAAATGAACTTGGATTATACACTCTAGCATTTGCTTATCTTTTGTGAATTTTCTGCAAAGATCCATTTTTATATCTGTGATTTGTGTTGTTATCCAAGGAAAATATTCTTGGTTGCGGAAATAGCGTGTTTGGCTTTCTCATCTTTCTTTCAATTTCTGCTGCTTCTGGAGTTCAAAATCAGGTGAAAAGGGGATTTGAGAGTACTCTAGGGTAAGAGAGTATCTGCAAGGGTAAACATCACAGGTTTTCAAATTTCTGTTTTTATTTCTCCGGATGAAGAGAGGCTGACAGAGTACCACACGGACTGCCTTTGACTTTTTTTTTTTTTTTAATATTTACACAGTATTTTTATTGGCTTTTTAATAGAAGCACATAAAATCCAAAGTAGTAAAGGAAATAGACAACCATGTTCATAATTAGACATGGCACTAACCAACCACCTTTACAGCAACAGAAATAAACTTCCTGAGCTGCTGTTTCTGAGGCTAGATGTATAAGATGGTGAAAATCATACATGAATAAGTATAAGTTATGGTGAGGTAAACACATAAGAGATGGAACGACTAGTACATCAGCCAATGAATGTTAGGATACAGAAAGTATCTCTGGTTCTTTTCCTGTTACAGTCCACCATGTCTTTGCAACTCTATGTATAAACTACAAATATTTATACTCCTTTTCAAATATTAATTTACATTAGTTTACAGATGATCTGTACATTTTTCCACATTTCTCTGAACTCTCCTGTATTCACCTAAATAGCAAAGCTCTAGCAACATTTTGAGCATGAAAATGCACAATACACATGAAGGGGTACTGCTACCTAAGTGCATATATGGGCACACGTATATTTTCATGTAAGTGTGTATGCCTTTGTGCATGTACCTTTTCTCTCCTTATGCATTCTTTATTAAGTAGCCATTCCATCAATCAAAGAGGAGATGCTTGGTTTATCCTAACAAGTGCAAATATGATCTTGAGAAAACAGAAAAGTCGTTCCACTTTTTGCAGCTTTAAGAGGGCAAATAATGTTATTTGTGCCAACTGCATTGAATGAAAAACTTTCAGAGCTGATGTCTCCAAACTTTAGGTTTCCAGGGAGTTGTGATGCACAGACCTAGCTTGAATAACAACATAATGTAAATGCCATGACATAGATACCATATATTTTATATTAATAAAGTAATATGAATTTTGTTCTTGATTTTAAATTGGGGAATTTTCTTTCCTTGGTAGGCTAGTATGTAATCTTCCCAACTCTTGTATTGCCAGTTGAAAAATCAATTTGGTCTACCGATATGAATAGAAGTGAAATATTTACATATGTTTCTATCACACGTCTATTTCTTAGTTCTGTATGTATATGTATAACACAGACCTCCACATAATTTTTTTTCTCACAGATTATTAAAGAGGGGCTGGGCAATATTGGCAGTTTCAGAGGAGTCTGAATTATGAGCTGATTTAATTATTCTATCACAAAAAGCTAGGAGAGCAAAATAAATACACTTACCATAGACAGAATCTCTGCAACTCTAATTGCCAGAGCACTGTAAGAGCTTTCAAATAATAAGTCCTTAAATAATAAGTTGATACGGGAGAAAATAATGACATCCAGGTGTGAAACCTTAACCTGAGAGTAGTGCTGCATACTCAATGACATAATTGCCTCTATTACCATATTCTAGTCTAGCATGGGGTTTTGAGTCATACCAGATTGAAATGAAAGACAAAACATGTTCAAATCACAGGTGAGATTTGAAGCAGATATACGTAATGAAGTCCAAGTAACAAAATTGCTACTTGAGTTTTGAAATCAGGCTTAGATATTATGTGAAAAATTATATTTAAATACTATTCACAGTCTGACTTGCTCCCACAAAAGCAAGGGTTAAGAAAATTCACACTGGGAACAAAAAGAGCCTTTGTTAAAAGGCTCTCAAAAATACAGTAGATTTTTCTTATTTCCCTGTGAAAATCCTTCCTGTTCCTAGGTATTTTTCCATGCAATAAATGAGACTGTGGAAGGTTCCTTTAGCAAAGGAGTTTCTTTCCTGACATCACAGAATCACAGAATGTTAGGGATTGGAAGGGACCTCAAAAGATAACCTAGTCCAATCCCCCTGCCAGAGCAGGAACACCTAGATGAGGTTACACACGAAGGCATCCAGGTGGGTTTTGAATGTCTCCAGAGAAGGAGACTCCACAACCTCCCTGGGCAGCCTGTTCCAGTGTTCCGTCACCCTCACTGTGAAGAAGTTTCTTCTCAAATTTAAGTGGAACCTCTTGTCTTCCAGCTTGAACCCATTACCCCTTGTCTTACTGTTGGTTGTCACCGAGAAGAGCCTGGCTCCATCCTCGTGACACCCACCCTTTACATATTTATAAACATTGATGCGGTCACCCCTCAGTCTCCTCTTCTCCAAGCTAAAGACACCCAGCTCCCTCAGCCTTTCCTCATAAGGGAGATGCTCCACTCCCTTAATCATCTTTGTCGTCCTGCACTGGAGTCTCTCCAGCAGTTCCCTATCCTTCTTGAACTGAGGGGCCCAGAACTGGACACAATATTCCAGATGAGGTCTCACCAGGGTAGAGTAGAGGGGAAGGAGAACCTCTCTCGACCTACTAACCACCCCCCTTCTAATATACCCCAGGATGCCATTGGCCTTCTTGGCCGCAAGGGCACAGTGCTGGCTCATGGTCATCCTGCTGTCCACCAGGACCCCCAGGTCCCTTTCCCCTACACTGCTCTCTAATAGATCGTTCCCCAGCCTATACTGGAACCTGGGGTTGTTCCTGCCCAGATGTAAGACTCTACATTTTCCCTTATAATATTTCATAAAATTTTTCCGTGCCCAACTCTCCAGCCCGTCCAGATCTCGTTGGATGACAGCACAGCCTTCTGGCAGGTCAGTCACTCCTCCCAGATCAGCGAACTTGCTGATAGTACACTCAATTCACTCATCCAAGTTGTTGATGAATATATTGAATAATAGTGGTCCCAGTACTGACCCTTGAGGCACTCCACTAGATACAGGCCTCCAACCAGATTTCGCCCCATTGACCACAACTCTCCGGCTTCTTTCCTTCAGCCAGTTTGCGGTCCATCTCACTACCCGATCATCCAGTCCACACTTCCTCAGTTTTGCCGTGAGGATGCTGTGGGAGACGGTGTCAAATGCTTTACTGAAGTCAAGGTAGACCACATCCACTGCTCTGCCATCGTCAATCCACCTTGTTACGTCTTCATAAAAGGCTATGAGGTTGGTCAAGCATGACTTCCCCTTGGTGAAGCCATGTTGACTGCCCCTCATGACCCTCTTATCCTTGATATGTCTCAAGATGGCACCAAGGATAAGGTGTTCCATCACTTTCCCAGGGATGGAGGTGAGGCTGACTGGTCTATACTTGCCTGGGTCCTCCTTCTTGCCTCTTTTTGAAGACTGGAGTGACATTTGCTTTCCTCCAGTCCTCAGGCACCTCTCCCGTTTCCCAAGACTTGGCAAATATGATGGAGAGTGGTCCCGCAATGACTTCAGCCAGCTCCCTCAGCACTCGCGGGTGCATCCCATCTGGACCCATGGATTTATGGATGCCCAGATT
This sequence comes from Caloenas nicobarica, assembly GCF_036013445.1. Classification (NCBI taxonomy): domain Eukaryota; kingdom Metazoa; phylum Chordata; class Aves; order Columbiformes; family Columbidae; genus Caloenas; species Caloenas nicobarica. The sequence continues at coordinate 55,309,518 of NC_088284.1, forward strand.
GCTTAATTGCTCCCTAACCAAGTCTTCATCAACCAAGGCAAACTCCTCCATTGCCCTGCCTACTTCTGGGGCCTCAGGGGTACGGGGCTCCTCAGGACAGCCTCCGGCAGAGTAGACAGAGACCAAGAAGGCATTCAGTAACTCTGCCTTCTCTGTATCTTCTGTCACCAGGGCAACCACCCCATTCATCAGTGGGCCTACATTGCCTCTGGTGTTAGTTTTATCTGCCATGTATTTGAAGCAGCTCTTTCTGTTGTCCTTGACCCCTCTTGCCAGGTTTAACTCTAAGGAGGCCTTAGCTTTCCTAGTTGCCTCCCTACATCCTCTGACAACAGCCTTATATTCTTCCCAAGTGGCCAGCCCCTCCTTCCATGATTTGTAAACTCTCCTCTTCCACTTGAGCTTACCCAGCAGTTCCCTGTTTAACCACGCAGGTCTCCTGGCTCCCTTCCTTGACTTCCTGCGCGTCGGGATGCACTGATCTTGAGCTTTGTTGAAGCAGTCCCTGAATGTTAACCAACTATCTTGGGCCCCTTTACCTTCAAGCAGCCTTGCCCACGGGATTTCCCCCAGCAATTGTTTGAAAAGGCCAAAGTTGGCTCTGCTGAAGTCCAGGGTTGCAATTCTGCTTGCTATTCTGCTCCCACCACCCGAGATCCTGAACTCCACAATTTCATGTTCGCTGCAACCAAGGCAGCCCTCCACCTTTACTGCTTCAACCAGACCCTCCTTGTTAGTGTGGACGAGATCCAGCAGTGCACCTCTCCTAGTCGGCTCTTCCACCATTTGCATCAGAAAGTTGTCATCAATGCACTGGAGGAACCTCATAGACTGAGGCTGGCTGGCTGAGTAGTCCTTCCAGCAAATATCAGGGAAGTTAAAATCCCTCATAACAACCAGAGCCTGTGACTGTGAGGCCACGCTCAGCTGCCTGTTGAAGGCCTCATCAACTTCCTCACCCTGAACTGGTGGCCTGTAATAGACTCCCACAACAGTGTCTCCCCTGCCAGCCCGCCTCTTAATTCTTACCCACAGACTCTCAACTCGCTCCTCAACCGCACCTGGACAGTACTCTATACATTGTAGTTGCTCTCTCACATAAAGAGCAACTCCACCACCACGCTTGGCTGGCCTGTCTTTCCTGAAAAGGACATAGCCATCCATGGCCACAGTCCAGTCATGTGAGCTGTCCCACCATGTCTCTGTAATTGCCACCAGATCATAATCTCCTGACTGAAAGCAGGTTTCTAACTCCTCCTGCTTATTCCCCATGCTGCGCGCATTGGTGTACAGGCACTTCAGGGAGCGAGCTGAGTACATCGATTTCACCCTAGGGGTGTGGGGGGCCTCCCAGTCTTTATCAATTCCAGCGTGCTGCCCCACTGATGCAAGCCTATCTATGACCCCATCCCCCTTCGAATCTAGTTTAAAGCCCTCCAAATGAGCCCTGCTAATTCCTGTCTCAGCATTCTTTTACCCCTGTGGGTTAAACCTTTCCCACCCATCACTGTCCGGACTGGTGTCTTATAAAACCAGCCGTTATCAAAGAATCCAAAGCCCTGCCTGTAGCACCAGTCTTAAAGCCAATCATTTATGGACTTAATTTTTCTATTCCACCCCACATCATCACCAGAAAACGGAAAGAGGGAAGAGAAGATAACTTGAGTCCCAGACAACCTTGCTGTGCAGGGCCTAATCCTGTTCATCACTGTAACAAATGTGAGCCAATGTAAAACATCAGCACTGCATTTTCATGTATATTTTATATTTATTTTTGTGCTGTGTTCAGTGTAACAGAACATAGGAAAGAGCTATTTTATTTAGTAGAGCTCATCACATCTCTGCACTGTTGCAGATGTTACCTTGCCAGTTGCTGTCCTGAAATACGTTGTGTCACCACAGAGCAGAAAAACAAGACTATTGACATGAGTGATACCAGTGCTTTTTAATGGTGTCTGCAGGAAGGACTATGACCAGTAGAAGCAGGAACAGGGAACGATGTAATCAGCTATCTCATCCCATACTTGCACTGTTACTGAGGCAATGTCTACTGAAATGAAGTACATTAGTAGTAAGCAGAGCTGAATCTGACTTTTCTGTGGACATGATCAGCACCAGGTGTTTATTACCAGTTCACCAACTCAGGCCCCTAAAAGAAGTACATGCAAATTTTGGTGAATAAGAAGGTGACATTTGCACTGCAGTAGCATTTTGATGTAAGAGTTATGACAGTTTTCAAATTCTACTGGAGGGCCAGAACTAAAGAAATAATGCAAATTCTCCCACTCTCCAGAAGACACCTTTTTAGGCTGCTAAAAATATCTGTTGCTGACTACTGCATACTTGACAGTTACTGTCAGCATTGTTATCTGTATTGCAGAAACTCCTGCTGGTACTGGATACAGCTTAGGTGTAGAAACAACAGCTGACCCCTGTCTTCAGAACTCTTGATGTAAATATAAATAAAGATAAGATAAACATAAAGATAGATGATAAATATATATGAAGATGATAAAGATAAATTCAGAGAACTAGCTGATCAGTTCTATCTGATGCAACAATTATCAAGATTGACACGATACTGTACACTTCTCGTCCATCCCCATAACGGATACTCAAAGGGTTTCAGGAGCTAGGGTCTGGATTCTTGGTGCAAAAGATGTCACATGCCCATACCCACTGTACTCCCCTCACTGAAGGAAGAGGACTAAGACACTTCTTTTTGCCCCTACACTACAGGACCACTCCTAGTTGCAAATTCTGCTATTGCTGCAGTTTGGGAAAAGTCATGCAATACAGTTATTCCACAGAAGGAGACAGGGTTTAAGAATATCTTTGCACATCACTGACTAGAGTTTGTGACTTGGAGCTTCTCTCAAAAGGAAGATGTTACTGAGAACATTGAATGAACCTAGCTGTTCACTGGATTCTGAAGAAGGCAGCAATATTCCAAAAGGTATCCTGTTCTGGCAATCTCTCTGGTTTCTTTTCTTCCTTGGTAGCTTGACTCTGAATAACCACTGATTGCTTTTGCTATCTTAATATATTGCTGTCATGCCAAGGGTTTCTGCAGATGAAGGTGCTGGGAAAGAGACGATGTTAGTCTTTTGAAGATCAGAGTGCATGGAAGAATATATATGCCCAAATACTACTTCTCTACACAAGGCATGCTCATGTCCTGCATGCAGACCTTTTGTTGCATTAGGTAAGGACCGCTCATAGAAGGCAAGTAGAGTAGATGCAAAAGTGCCATTATGCCCCCTTTTTGAAGTTTTCACCTGGACTTTGCTCTCTTCTCAATGCATAGGAAGTCATGAGCATGGGTAACAACTCAAATGCCCAGCAGTATAGTCATTTGAGATTCACATTTTAAAATTAGGTGGGAAGCGATTATTTATATTTAAGCCTAAGTAAAATGCATACCTCTTAATAGGTACTCTTGTATGATCATAGAACCATAGAATGTCCTGAGTTTGAAGGGACTCATAAGGATCACCAAGTCCAACTCCCGTACTCTGCTCAAGTACAAATTGGTATTTATAGTGGGTTCATATAAACAGTAGTTTAACAAGACAGTGTAGCTCTTTGCTACAGAAATTTAAGAAACATTTCTAAAAGAAATTAGAATTTAAGAAACATTTCTTAAAAAGCAAGGAACAATTCTTTTTATATGCCTGATGTTAAAGCTGACCATCTAAATTGCATAAGTAAATTCCATGCTGTATACATTTACATGAATAATGATAACATACATACTTGTTTTAAAGGAATAAGAATTTAAAGCTACTTCTTTACACAACAGCTGAACTGTCGGAAGTTAACACTCTCTCTGGATGTCCTTAACAATGCCTATGAGGTGACACCTTAGAATTTTCTATTTGAAATATTCTTTCATCTCCCCTGTGGCCACACGATTTTCCCCTGTGGTGAAACTGTTTTGCTATAGTCTAGTGCTTGTGCACAAAGGACTGGGTTCTCATGGTAGTTCTTTCTTTAAGGGTTCTCAACAATACTGGAGAGAAAGACAATCAACCTAAATTCTACTCCTTGGCTTCTGATTGGTTCTTAGCACATGATAGAACCTCTCTGTGCCTTGAGTCTTCTTTTCTACAGAGTTGTAGCAATAATATCCATTTATGTAAAGAATTCTGATGCCTACACCTTAAAAGCACGTCATGAGTGCTTCTCATATTAATACTACTGTCAAGTATAGTTAAGCCCCACTGAGTTTATCCATCTTTTATCTTCTGTGCTTTGACTTTCTTAATCTGTTCAGCTGAGTCCTGAAGATAAAATTCCAGTCCTGTTCTGAAGACTCTTCTTCTAATTTCCTGTCATTTATATGTCTGTCTTCTTTTCTGCTCCCTACTACACCATCAGAGGTTATTTACTCCATTATTTGAGTATCACTTCCCATTCATTCCTTAATTGATCCATTGCTTTTTCTCATTTCCATCTTTACTTTCTAGTTTCCTTTTTCAGATTCTTCTTCTCCTCCTCTTTTTGTTTCCATGGATGAATATGAAGCACAGACCAAGAAAGAACTCTTGGAGTACAAAGGTACTTTATTGTTCATTGTATTGTGTTGTTGAGTTCTCAGCATTAGTTAAGTATGTCTTGGCATTTCAATTTGTAAACTCCACTTCAAGGAGTTGATAAGTACCTTGTCTATTTCATTGCAGGCTGGATAAGTGATTCAGTTAAAGGATTTCATTATGTAAAGACAAACTTATAGGTTTGGGCTAGATTTTCAGTATATTAAAAAAATTATAAAAGGTGGGTGCTGTGAGAGCATATGGAAGCATATTCCATTCTTGGTTACCCTCTTAATGGGACAGTGGAAGTTCTGTGTATTCAGTGGGAGTTCTGTGTATTCAAGAGTGGAATGCTGCCTTTAGGGTCTGATTTTTCCAAATACTAGAAGCTCAGGGACATGTGCAAAAATGCATGCATAATTACACACTTAATCTGAATGTACATTTACTGTGATTGCAAATGCAAATCAGCTTGTGTGCATGAAAATGGTCAGTTGAGTTTCAATACCTGCGCATCACATGAAGTCACAGTAATTGTGCATACAGATTAAGCATGTAATTGGGCATATATTTTTGCAAGTGTTTTAATGCTTTGAAAATGAGACCCTTTGAGCTTATTGTTAATGGATGTGTCTTGTTATCTTCTTTTTAAAATGGCATTGCAAAAATTAGTTTATAATATATTGAGTTGATTTGCACTCATTATTCTACAACTGAGACTTCATTGCTTCCAAGTGTCTTTGTTGGGAAGAATGTTCTTTTATATCTGAGGCACATTTCTAAGCAGAGTACCTGGGAGAAAGACAAAACAAAACAAAACAACAAAAAGCAAAACAAAACAAAACAACAGTACTGCTGAGGTCTTTACCATCAATGTCAGCATTTGTTCTTTTATGGATTTATAGCTCTGGCTTTATAGCACTGAATGTTTAAAACAAATGTTTATATATAACACTACAAAATAGTTCTTTTATGTAGAAGATAACGGAAAATGTTTCCCATTTCATGTGACAACAGCCTGATGTGGAACAAAGGGCTGGAATCTGTGCATTTACACCAAATCAGGTTTATTGCTAAGGAAACAAAACAAGAGACAAACAGAAAAAAAAAAATATAAATGATGCTCTGATTTGTGTTTTCAGGTGTTTGTAAAAAATAAACAATGAAGCAACAGTATAATTTCTCCTCGCTAGTCACTGCTTCTTTTTGCTATTCTGATTAATAGACCCAAATCCTACAGAAATTATTGAATTCAGAGTGAGATGGATGATTCTTAACCAACTTCAAAACGAGTCTCCACTCTGAAGTTTTAAGAGGATAATAAAGAAAAATTATAGAAGAACAAGAGTAAAACTTCTTCTAAAAAAAAATTCTAGAAAGCTTTTTGACCCTTCCCTTCCCTTCCCTTCCTTTCCCTTCCCGCACCTTCCCGCACCTTCCCTTCCCGCACCTTCCCTTCCCGCACCTTCCCGCACCTTCCCGCACCTTCCCTTCCCTTCCCTTCCCTTCCCTTCCCTTCCCTTCCCTTCCCTTCCCTTCCCTTCCCTTCCCTTCCCTTCCCTTCCCTTCCCGCACCTTCCCTTCCCGCAACTTCCCTTCCCTTCCTGCACCTTCCCGCACCTTCCCACACCTTCCCGCACCTTCCCGCACCTTCCCTTCCCGCACCTTCCCTTCCCTTCCCGCACCTTCCCTTTCTTTCCCTTCCCTTCCCTCCCCTTCCCTTCCCTTCCCTTCCCTTCTCTTCCCTTCCCTTCCCTTCCCTTCCCTTCCCTTCCCTTCCCTTCCCTTCCCTTCCTTTCCCTTCCCGCACCTTCCCGCACCTTCCCTTCCCGCACCTTCCCGCACCTTTCCGCACCTTCCCGCACCTTCCCGCACCTTCCCGCACCTTCCCTTCCCGCACCTTCCCTTCCCGCACCTTCCCTTCCCTTCCCGCACCTTCCCGCACCTTCCCACACCTTCCCGCACCTTCTCGCACCTTCCCTTCCCGCACCTTCCCTTCCCCTCCCGCACCTTCCCTTCCCGCACCTTCCCGCACCTTCCCGCACCTTCCCTTCCCGCACCTTCCCGCACCTTCCCTTCCCGCACCTTCCCTTCCCTTCCCGCACCTTCCCTTCCCTTCCCTTCCTGCACCTTCCCGCACCTTCCCTTCCCTTCCCGCACCTTCCCTTCCCGCACCTTCCCTTCCCGCACCTTCCCTTCCCGCACCTTCCTGCACCTTCCCTTCCCTTCCCGCACCTTCCCTTCCCGCACCTTCCCTTCCCTTCCCTTCCCTTCCCGCACCTTCCCTTCCCTTCCCTTCCCTTCCCTTCCCTTCCCTTCCCTTCCCTTCCCTTCCCGCACCTTCCCTTCCCGCACCTTCCCTTCCCTTCCTGCACCTTCCCGCACCTTCCCACACCTTCCCGCACCTTCCCTTCCCTTCCCTTCCCGCATCTTCCCTTCCCTTCCCGCACCTTCCCTTCCTTTCCCTTCCCTTCCCTCCCCTTCCCTTCCCTTCCCTTCCCTTCCCTTCCCGCACCTTCCCTTCCTGCACCTTCCCTTCCCTTCCCGCACCTTCCCTTCCCGCACCTTCCCTTCCCGCACCTTCCCTTCCCTTCCCGCACCTTCCCTTCCCATCCCTTCCCATGACTTTCAAAGGTGACTGAATAAATAAAGATTGTTCTTAAAATGAAGTTCTAGGTAAGAAGCAGACCAGTGTAACTTCTAACAAATAATCAAACTATTCAGTAACATATGAAAAATAATCTAGAAATTGCTAACAAACCCAAATATTTGCCACATCAAACAGGAACAAACTTATTCAAATCATTCCTGTAAATGGTAACAGGACTTATAAATAGGAAAGATAATAATAATTGGTCACTAAGGTGCTCAATAATTTCTAATAATAAAGATAATAATAGTTGGATACAGAATCTTGTGACCAGCTGACAAGCTAAATTGGGAAGTAATGTTCTGATGATACATCAAGAAAATGGTGCTAATGTTGGAAATAACTGTTACTCAGAAACCACCATTTTTCACAGTCAAAAGAAAGGATTTTTCTGAGTGTGGCATTGTAGAAAGTGATGTTCATATAGCTGAGTATGTTTAAGGGACTAGGTCTTTCCAGTCCTGTCTTTTATGGTTCCTCAAAAATAATAAATGCAAACCAAAACATTTTACTTCATCAAAATCAAATGCAAAACTTGAAATCATTCACTTTGACACATCACCATATAAAGCTTAGTTGAAATTGGCATGTTCCACTGGGAAAAAAATTAATTTGATGAAGCTTCGTCTTCTGATGTAAAACCGTTCCATCAAAGGTGTTTTGACCGGTTCTTACTTTCATCAGATAAATCATAAAACCATGACCACTTGAAATGCTTATAAAAATCTTGTTGATAGCCTCAGAAGACAGGACGAAAAAAATAGCTGTAGAGGTTAATTAGTCTCTCAGGCTAGTGACTACTCCTGCAGCTTGGTCCTCAAGCACATGAACACGAATTCAGCACTGTGGAATAGAAATCAGGATGTGGCCCATTGTGTGCGCAGGCAGAGGTCTTTCATCTTTCAGAAGCTGCTCACTTGTCATCTTTTGCTAGTATTAACTGTGTAATGCACAAAGGGAAAAAAATCTGTAGCTTAGAGAAAGCATGAGCGGGAGAAACTGAATTTTGGATCTTCAAGTTAGAATAGAAGAACTTTTTAAGATAGTTGTTTTTTGAGGAACTACATAGAAAGGAAGTGCAATGGTGTTTTGCCCTGAAGTGATGCTATCTCAAGGCTTTTGATCAGAGTAATCACTGTAGAATGTGCACATTCTGCTTTGTTTTGTGTCAGTATGCACTTCTTGAATGAATATATACTTTGGAGAGATCTGAAAATTCTGTACTTAGTAGTTTATGAATGATACTAATCAAAATATTCATTACTCTTCAAGGGAAGTTATTTCTGTTACTACTGAGGAACACTCATCTTTTAAAGGAGGCCTTGCTGTATCCTCCCTGTTGGGTGCCAAGCAATTCCACTCTGTTAGTGGATTTAGGCCTTCAGCAAATGTTTGATCTCAGATGCAGGACACAGTGAAGTGGGCTCTGTTATCTCCTCAACAGTGAAGAGGAGGGATCTTCACAAGTGCAAGGACTCCAGATCTGCATTTGGTTGGCATATATATATATGTATATCTACAAGTCTATATATACCTGTGTGTATATGTATGTACATACAGACACATAAATCCACTGTGACCTGTGACAGGACTACCAGATGTTCCACTGTGTGTTTTCAGCTATGAGGTGTAAGCAGCAGAGTGTCAGGAAATATTGATGGTTGATTGAAGGTTTCTTTGCATAAGAAGATTGTGTGTAGTTACTGAAATCCTATTAAAAAGTAACAAGAGCTTGTGTGAGGACCTGAATTTTTAGTGCTGAAGAGGAAGAAAAAGGCCAGTTAAAAATATGTTATTTTGCTGGGAAGTAAAGGCAAGCTGGCAGAAGCTATGTCTATAGTTGGTAATGTATCAGTCACTTCTTGGAAACAGTTAACTCGGATTAGTAAGAGTTATATTTCTTTACTAGGAGATTGACCTTGTCCTAAATTATGAAAAGTAATTTGAATGTACTTCCTTCCAAAGAGTACTATATGGAATCTGTAAAACATCTGAGCTTCTCTTTACACATAATGAGAAAGTAATTGAATAAAACCACTGCAGATAGCTCTGTGGCAAGGCACTGACCAGGCTGACTCCTGTTGTAATGTTGTGAATATTTGTGGCATTATAAAGTCATGCTTTTCCTCAAAAATTATTAAGTTATTTTGATTTCCTGTGAGATCAATTTTCATATGCTTTTCTCCTACCTTAAAAGCCTTTTTCAGGAACAAACCTGTTGTATACCATGTTCTTTTTTTCTCTTCTCAATAGGTTGGCTTTTGTAAGTCCTGATTGCCTAGTCACTTAGGCATTACATCATTATGTAAAATACAAATATTTTAATCGGGCTGGTAATTATTGAGGAGGAAGGGAGGAGAAGTAGTTTGGCAAGTTAGTATTCATAAAAACTTTGTAACACTCTGACAATGTTCTTGATCTTATGAGGCATGTATCACAATCTCCATGTGCCCTGGAGTTGGAAAAAGTAGATCAAAGGAAAAAGAAGCTTCAAGAACAGGTAAGAGAAGCGTGAGGTGATAAGAGCTCTCCAAGGGTTCTGTTGGGAGAAGATGGAGTCTCCATGTCCATGGACAATCCTTTTATATCATCCACAGCATGTCTGACTTGCTTCCTCTCAGTCAGGATTTTATTTTTGATCAATCCCTAAGCTAGTGCATATGATACAGCTCCCACACAGAGTCTGTGCTTGAACTGCTAGACAGTCATATCTTCGTGTCTACCCTAATAATACCTTTGACTAGCTTCTAGGACACAACGTTATCCCAGAGGTGACGGGGGGTTTTTTGTTTGTTTTCTTTTGTTTGCATGTATTTTTTATATATATATATATTTTAATATATGTATGTTTTGACTTCTAATTGTGTTTTCACTGCTGAGTCTTTCAGATGTTTCAGGAAGAGAATGAACCTACCAGTGACCTTTCAGTGACCTAAACTGGGCATAACTTTTAAGGACTTTTGGTCAGATATCTGGCTGCCACTTTGACTTTTTCATGGTTCTAGAAGGCCACAACAAACTAGAGGAGGGCTCTTCCAGCTCAGCATCCTCATGCTTTTCCGCCATCCTTGATCTCATATTCTGTCAGGGTCTAGAAAACTTTAATTAAAAAAATTGCCTTTTTGATGAAAAATGAAAAATCTAAAGATAAAAGTTTTGACTGTAATTCAAGTATTTTGAGACAATATAAATTAACCCCAGCCAGCAACTAAACACCACAATCACTCACTCACCATTCCCCAGAGGGATGGGGTAGAGAATTGGAAGGGTAAAAGTGAGAAAATTCATGGATTGGGATAAGCCTACCTACAGTTTACTGGGTAGAGTGAAAGTTATGGGTGCAAGTAAAGCAAAACAAGGAATTCATTCACTGCTTCTCATCTACAGGCAGATGTTCAGCCACATCCAAGAAAGCAGGGCTCCATCATGTGTAACGGTAACTGGGGAAGAGAAATGCCACCACTCTGAGCATCATCTCTTCCTCTTTCTTCCTTCAACTTTTATTGCTAAGCATGATGTCATAGTGTATGGGATATCCCTTTGGTCAGTTGGGATCAGCTGTCCTGGCTGTGTCCCCTCCCACGTTCTTTGTGCACCCCCAGCTCACTCGCTGTCAGAGCAATCTGATAAGCAGAAAAGGCCTTGACACTGTGTAAGCATTGCTCAGCAACAAGAAAAACACTGTCTACAAAAGTGCTTTTGGGATGGAAAAGAAGCGTTGATCAAATCAAAATTCTCTACAGGAAAATTTATATTTTAACAATAGTAATTTTTTTTTTCATGTGGAAAATCAAGGTGAATTTTTTTTAGTCAAAATGTACAACATGTAGTGTGGTCTATGAACTCCACAGGGAAGTAGAATCTACAAGAAACTGGAAATAAAACTCCCATAATGTCCCAAAGCACTTTGGAAACATTTAGAAGTTACTACAGTAAAATGTTTTGAGTTGGCAATGTCAAAATATTCTGTTTTGATCTCAAATGTTGAAATGAGATGTTGGATAACTTGAATTTACATTATGATTCAAAACAAAGTCAAATGTTTGTCTTGAGACCAACAGAAATTACATGACACTCAGGAAGGGTTCACAGATAAACAACCACAACTGTGAAGGAAGTAGGAGACACAGTATGAATTTCTGTTGCTGGCTATGTTAAAAGGCCTGTAATATCAGGCTGGGAAGCCTGAAGAAATGTTCTAAAAACTGAGGGTGGTAATCTAATCATCTGATGGTATTTTTGAGGCATTTGATTCTCTGGGGTGAAATACACGGGACAGAAAAAAAATCTGTATATAAAGAAAATAAATTTAAAAGAGCTTATAAGATATTTTTACAAGAACAAGCCTTTGAACAATACCAGATGAATGTTGTCTGTAAGTATTAGAAAGTAAGGCTCTGCCTCCATCTCCAGCATCCTCTTTTTGTCTCTGGCTGAAGAACTGATACACCATATGTGAGTAATCTGACTCCACCCCTCTCATTACACCTGCAGATAGGAAAACACTTTAAACTTGCAGTTAATTACCCCTTCAAATAGAATGTGTAAAAGGTACAGGAAACCCCTGTGAAATCCATGAATTACCAATCACAATATGAAAAGAATTAATCCCCAAGGATAAACTACTTGGCAGAGTAGGGTTAGTATTTTATTAAAGGTCTTATTTCGCCCCCAGTAAGAAAGGGTCTATTAACTTCAAACACATGGAACCACATGAATTAAATTAGGTCACTCCTCATGTTACGGTTTCAGTTTTCATAAAGTGCAGCTTGTGGTTATGTCATGTGTTTCACATCTAAAACACTGGTTGATGACTTCCCAAACTCTTCAATATTGCACTACCAGCAATATTTACCATAGCTTGACCACAACACTTTCAAAGTTGATGCTAATAATACATATGCCAGTTTTGTAGGTCTGACCATCTTTTCCTTCTCAATAAACAAATATTTGTGGTGTGATTGTGGGTGGCCTAACTGCCTGAGGGCCTTGCTATGAACAGCTCTTCAGGAAGCAAAAGGCAACAATATGGTCCTGGCTTAATTATGGGCAGTAATAATGGCTCGTTGAAAGCATCCTTTTAAGAGAGATGTAACTGCAAAAGCTTACTTAGACATGAAGAACAAACAATTGCTAGAGAGAAAAATATAAATAAAGTAACTGGTTTAAATTTTCCTTTAAAATTCCTTTAAAATTCCTTTAAAATTTCATTTTATTTTCTTTTATTTCTGCCTTGGATTCAGAAGATGCATACAACACAGAAAGTTTGTCAATCAGAGAAAAGCGCTCATGCACCATTTGTTATGTAACCCCTTGGATAACAAATCATAGCTTAGCAAATAAACAGCTAAGTATAACAAGAAACTTTTGTTATTTATCTTAGTATGTTACTATTCCCAGAATGAGGCTCTGCTGAAAACAGAAACATCAGGATGTCCATTCAGCCTACCTTGTTTCACTTAATTTGTTTGCAGACATAAAAAGCATGTTGTTTATTTAGTTCATTCAGTTGTAAGTAAATACCAAAGCTAGGATGTATATTTTTTTTTAATCTTTTAATTTAAAAATCACATACTTCAGGAAAGCAAAGGCATTTCATGAAGACTGGAGTAAAGAGCTATGTTCCCTCTTAAAATAAAACATATATGGATATATAATTTCTAATGTTTCATTATACTTGATATTTGGGCTTTCTCTCATTTGGATTTATATTTGTGTAATATCCTCTGAAAGTGCTGTTTCACTATCTACTGCATAGATCCTTCCAAAGCATCTTTAAAAGAACAACATCAGAAAAATTTATATCATCAAATAGTAAGTGTGAGAAACGAGCTAATCTGTTGCCTATAAAGCTCCTGGGCTGAGTTCTAGTTCCCATCCTGACCCTGCACTGCTGTTAGCATCTGCTTTGTTTTGGGGGCCTGTACACCTCTTGCAGAGCTCTTTCTATCAAGTTACAAACTAAATAACTAAATAACTGATAACTAAATAACTTGGGTTTCAGCATATCCTTTCAAAGGCTTAATGTTTCTTTGCCTTCTCACTGCATCTTTGAAAAGTCAATTAGTATTTTGATTTCTAGGATGGTTTTTGCAAGTCAAGGCTTTATGTTTACAGTCTTGAAAATTAAGGATCATTTACTTAGTGGTAAATGTCAACAGGTATACACTGACTTTGAAAGGTAGATTTAAAGTAAATATTAGAATACTATGTTGTACTCCACTGGCGCCTCCCAATTATATCAATCCATGAGCATATTTTTTTCAGTGGTAAAATAGACAAATACTTTCCAAATCACCATGTGTTGCTGTTTACAGAAGGTGAAAACTCTTTTGAGGTTTTTTGATTGTCTTAGGCACCTTCTTGTCACCTTAGCTGGCCCTGTGGGTCAATGGCTTTATGAAAAAATGCTGTCAAAATGCTCTTGTGTATCTCTAGCCATGCTATTATCCCATTATCCCCTTTAGTGTGCCTTTTCCACTTCTGGTTCATGTTCCTCTAAGGGTTCTACAGATGTAGAGAGCTGTTGAAAGATCTTCATCTTCACAAGGCGTGTGAAAAGGTTCACCACAGTGGAGAATGAAATACCAAACCTTCAGCTTTTGAAAGTTGTCCAGGTGTTGTCATGGTTATATAGCATTAAAACGTCAAGGCACAGACATGAGAAGGTCTGTATGAGGCCTTGGAAATTTTAATACATTGTTCCTTGGCAATGACACCGTTTGAGAAGCTTATATACTTTCATGTGTGCTAAGAATTTAGAGCTGTTGGCCAGGGGATTCATCAATATATATTCTTTCTTCGATTTTGGTTATGATCTGAAAAATTATTTTTAGACTTCTTTTTTAGTAACTGTCTTTGGGCAAGCTCATAAAAAATTATCTAGATGTGTAAATCACAAAGCCAGATTCATCCAAATTCTGTAATCCAAGCTCAATACTGCCATGTGAAAAAGAGTCATTCTGTGGTGGCCTAACTTTGGAACAACCTAAATGTAGCACTGTCTCTTTGTCTGATCTTTCTCTGTCTGACATGCTGCTACTGCAACTGTCTTGTCTCATTGTCCAAAGTAAGCCTCAGTAGCAGAGCCCCAGCTCTGCTATACTTTCACTCTGTGTAGCTGCCTCTACTTTAAAATAAGTCTATTGAAGGACAAGAAGGAATTACGAGACTAGGTTCACACATTTTGACTAATTAATGAATGATTATAGCACTGACCCAGATCTTCTGCCCACTTCCACTTTTCCAGGTGTTCAAATCAGCAATCAGAAGAATAATCAAACCAGCAGGCTATGGCCCAAGTTGGAACTGGAGGTATATTCTAGCCCCCAGTCCTCTCCTTCTAGGGAAACAAAAAACCAAAGATGTGGGTTATTGTAAAATACTAATGTTGTACTTTTGTATTTTCCTCACAAGTTGCTCATTCTATAGAACAATAACAATATAAAGGTTTTAAAAATAAATATCCAAGGTGTTAAAATTAAACACTATAAATAATTACCTAGTGGAGTGAATGTCTACTGTGAAGTAGCAAAAACTAATAAAAAATCATGGTCTCAAGAACAGAATGAGAATAGTTAGGATACGTAAAGTAAAAAAAAAAAATAGGGTTAAAAGGTAAAGTAACACAAAGGAAGTAAGTTTCAACATGGACATTAACATACATGAGAAATGAGTTCAGTATATATAAAAGATTCCTAGAGAAAAATAATATAAACCAGGAAATTTAGCATGATCGCAATACAATTGTAATATGCAAATGAATTGTTTGTGATTCATAGCTACACAAAGAAAATCATATAGATATAAGCAGTGGTAAAGTCCTTTCTACCTAAGCTAGATTTCTAAAGTCAAGATACTCCTTTTTAAATTGTACAGAGTGTTCAACCTGTATAGAAAGGTTATCATTCTCTAATGCTGCATTTTCAGTCTGCTTGACTCTATTGCTATTACATTCTATAGCTTTTTAAACCAGAAAGAAATCTAGGAAATTATGAGATGAAGGCCATAATTTTTCTTAAGAATTACAATCCTTTTGTAATTGCAGAAGTGACATGTAAAATGAAATAATGGGCCTCTGATATATCCAGAGAAAGAAAAGAGATTGAATGGAATCCTGACTAAGGGGTAGCAAAAATGTCCAGGTAATTTGGTCAGAGGAAGACTGTGTTTGTAAAATACGACTTCTTTCACATAAAAAAAGGAAATCTTTATTAGTCATTCTGCAATTCCAGTTTACAAAGGAGGGAAAGCACGTCTGAAAATAAGATTTCAGTTATGCTATCATATGAGTCAGTGCATAAGAGAGAAAGAGGTTTCACAGACAAAATAAGGTTACTTCACAGTTACTGTGAAATGAAAGCATTTCACAGTAATAATGTTGCAACTATATAGTTGTTCTACTGGATATAACAAATGTGAGGCAAATTGCATTATTATGCCATAACTTTTTCCATTAAGTATTTTTTCACAAATGTTACTTAGAAACTGGACTACAGGGAAAACTAAGTCAATGCAAATGGGGCCTATTCCAGCTCCCACTGAACTCACTGTAAAAAGTCCCCTCAGGTTCAACAGGCCTCATAGAAAACAAATTAACTATGTTTTCATTTACAGTTGAGACTCGTAACTTCAGAGACACAACTTGAAACCTGTAAGTGTCAATGAAGGAGTTCAATGACAAGGGTTTCAAACCAGACTAGAAAAAAACCCCAAACAAATGAACAAACAAACAAACCAAACCAAACAAACAAAACCAACCAAACAAACAAATCCACAAGAAAACATACAGAGAAAGCTCCATATTGTGCAGATAAGCAGACCAGCTATATCAGAAGGGAAAACAAAACAAACACCAAAACAAGATGTCAGCATCTAGATCTCTTTTTCTTGGACAAATGTGAAACACAAAGCCATACTACCTCTCCACCTATACCTGCTACTTGGTGGCATTGTATCTCTTCAGACCTTTTCCCATATGATGATATGGATAAACTGGTATTTCTCTAGGCATAACGAGTCTAGTTTAATATGATTAATACATACACACATGTGTACATATATTCCTGTGACTGGATTAGTATGAAAACTACTTACAACAGACACTGAAGTCAAAGACTGAAAATAAATGTAGCTTATCAAATTGCTGAGGAAATTCCAGTGGCTTGCAGTACCAATAAACTTGTGGTTTTAACAGCATCAAACATTTTAAGAGAATGTTTCACCAATTTAACTGTACTAATAGGGCAAGATCCTGGTGGAATCTCAGTTTAAATCCTGATATCTGACAGAGTTTTTCCTTCTGGTGTCACAAATTCATAGAGCCACACAATACCCTGAATTGGAAGGGACCCACATGGAACATTGAGTTCAAGTCCTGACAACACACATGGCAACCTTAAAGTTGAACCTTGTATCTAAGGAAGTTGTCCAAACACTTCTTAAATATCCACAGTCTTGGAGCCATGATCACCTCCCTGAGGAGCCTGTTCCAGGGCTTGACCACCTTCTCAATGAAAAACTTTTTCCTAATATGCAATCTGAAATTCCCCTGGTGCAGCTTTAAGCCATTTCCTTGTGTCCCATCACCAGACAACACAGTTGAGATCAGCATCTCCCACTTCACTTCCCCTGATGAGGAAGTTGTAGACAGCAATGAAGTCAGCTCTCACTCTCCTCTTCTCTTAGCTGAACAAAGTATCCTCAGCCATTCCTAGTATCCTCAATCATTCCTCCTAACTCATGCCCTCTAATCCTTTCACCATCTTTGGTGCCCTCCTTTGGGCACATTCCGATACTTTTATATCATTTTTATATTGTGGAACCTGAAACTGCACACAATACTCAGAGTGAGGCTGCATTAATTATGAGTATAAGTAGGAAAACCACTTATTTTAACCAGTTAACTATACTGTCCTTAATGCACCCTAGGTTACAGTTGGTCTTTTTGGCCATCAGAGGACATTGCTGACTTGTATTGAGCTTACCATCAACCAAAGCCCTCAGATCTGTTTCTGCAGGGTGGCACGCCAGCCTACTGTGTCTAATCTACAGTTACATCCAGGATTACATTGTTCCAGGTGCAGAATCCAGCGTTTGTCCTCGTTAAATTTCATAGGGCTGGTGACTGCCCAGTGCTCTAATTTTTCAAGATGTCTCTGTAAGGGCTCTCTAGAATCAAGAGCTCCTCCTAATTTAGTTTTGATGGTAAGCTTATTTTTTGTGCACTCAACTTCTGTGTCCAGGCCATTGATAAAAACGTGGAAGAGAACTGTCCCTAAAACTGAGCCCCAGGGAACAATGCTACTTTGTTACCAGGTGTTACTCCATTCACTACCACTCTTGGAGCCTGATCCTTCACCCAATTGTTCGCCCATCTTATTTTATCACAGCCCTCAGACAACACTCTCAAGCTGTTCAGGCCCCAGGACACAAAAGTGCCCTGGAAGCCCTGAGCCTTGCAGGACTGTCAAGTCGGTGTGTAGGTTACCTCATCTGCAGCTAAAAGCTGCTGGTTTGCAAGATGCCTGCTCCATAATGAAAGAGGAAGAAGCATGTAGAGGAAGAAGTAATCTCTCTTGCACCTTGGCAAATGCTGCTTCCTTGCTCCCCAGGTAAAACTCATGAGGTTCTCTGGGAATGGGGCAGCTCAGAGGATCAGAGGGAGCTGGGTGACTGCTCTCTCCACAGCATTAGGGGAAATTAAAAACAAAATAGTTTTGTTTCTTTGAGTTCCTTTCTCAATATTTCTCTGAAGGAATGACTTCTTTTAATTCTGAGTGTTCCCACACTACACAAATCCATAGTTTCTGCCAACTCATTTTATGTACTTTATTTTTTGTGATGAATATCCTTCAACTACAGAGAGAAAAATCTTAGAAAAGGCAAGAGAAATCTTACCACCTGCACCTCTCTGGAGATGGTAAGATAGTTGACAGAAGAAACTACATGAGAAACTAAACTGATAACTATGACAACAGCTGAATTAACAGACAATACTGGAAAGTAATGTATTTTTTTTAAATGGCATTGTTGTTTGGCCTACAGATGTAGACTCCTAAGGATCTAAAGCACGGAGAGCAGCTGACAGAAATATAGCAAAAGATGTGATACGTTTTAATGCAGATTTGCCTTTCTTCTACATACACACAGGGAATAGCCACCAAATATGCACTTCTCTTTCCTGATGACTGGAAAGGATCATGAGAGAACTCAGCAGGATGTTTTTTATTTATTCCAAATGGAAGCTTTTGGAAGTGACGGCTTGATTTACTTGTGATGTTTTCAGGACTCTAGTGGTGGGCTGGGAGACTTCTCTGCTTCTGTTCATTCTGTTTTGCCTGAGAAATCCAATATATAAGCACCTGAAACTAATAGTTTTATTTTGATTCTGTAAATGTATTAACAAGTCAGAGAGGAAAAAAGACGAAAACAGAAGGGACAGCTATTTTGCAGTAATTATTATTTTCTTACAAATGTGTTTTAGAGAGTTACAACTACTTTTAGAAAGATTAGACATAGTCTGGCTTCAGAGAGCTGTAACAGCATGTAGACTATCTTCATCTGCTCTCATATGAAATGCCACTGATTAGCAATGTCACCATTTGATGAGCTACACAGAAAAGCTTTTAAATTAACAATGACCAAAACCCAATGTATTTGCAAGAATGCTCAGTGAAATGGCTGGAGCTCCAAGATTCCCCTCTCCAACTTGTGTGCCACATCCTCCATGCTAGAGTCACTAAGTCTCGTATCTCTGGAGTTTGCATACAATGAGGTGGCTTCAACTGACCGGATGATCACCACCATTGGGACAGTCTGTGGCTTTCTAGATGGTAAAAGCTAAAGGTATGGCCCCTGAAACTCAAAGGAGAGAACTGCCTGCCTCTGAGCAACTGTCTAATCATGAGACTTGGTCTAGCCATGATCAAAGAAATAGAGTCATTACACCTCCTGTGTTTTAAGAGAAAGCACAGGCTGCTGTTGTGGTTTTTCGCCAAGCATGAGGTAGACCTTACCCTGAATGTTTTCTTGGAAATTTAGCCCTAGGTGTAAAGTGAGGATGATGCTATTCCTTTCTCTTATCTTTAGACTCTTTATATACCATACAATCTGTGCTTCAATATGTGTATGGGAGACTGAACCAATAGCACTGGTGACACTACTGTTGGCACTGTAGTACCCCTTCCTCCACACGCATTGTAAAAATAATACCTAATTTTTACTAAACTTTTTTTATCTTCAGACCTCAGAGTGTTTTACATAAAGAAGTATTATGACCTCCATTTCACAGATGAGGAAGCCAAGAGGCAAGTAAAAACCAAATAAAGGCAAATAAACCAAGGAAACCAAGTAGGGAAAGACACAGAGTACATTGGTTCATCTGTTAGACCACATTAAATAACATGACCTATAAAAATAAGATTATTTTTGGCTGCTTCTGTTTCCTAGAGAAGAGGGAAGTCAGTTGAATAGAAGATCTAGAAGATGCCTCGAAGTGATATATTTACAATGTATTTAGTAAAGATTAAAATGTTTTTGAGACACATTATATGTGTAAATATCTGCTAATGCTCCATAAATCTGTTTGAATAATTAATTTCAATTTTATTAATGTGCAATATTTAGTTTAATCTAGACGATGTGTTAATTATATTTAAGACAAGTTAACATTTTATTATTTGGATTGTTTTCAGAGCAAATTTTACTAAAAGTATTGTAATCATTTTACTGTTGCTGCAGGAGAACAGATTAATTAGACAATGAGTTAAAAATTATCAAGATGTTTCTGTCTTTTTGTTGGTTTTTAGCTGTGAATATGTAGTGTGAATGAATATTGAATGATGGCAGTTTTACTGGGACCAAGTGAGAGCAGAGACTTAGGAACTGGATGTCTCACAGAGTCAAATTGACTTTGGCAACATGAGTCTAACAGCCACATCAGCCAAATCAAGCAAAATCAAACCATTATCTTTGAGGGAGACCTTGGAGCAAATAGCAAAATAGCACCACATTCATTTCCCCTCTGAAAAGATTATCACAGCAGTTGCTGTAACTACAGTGTGGTTTTGTGGTTATACTTGTGCTGCACTCTGGTGCACAGTGCGGGGTTCAAACAACTTATAGCCACTGCAGCTTTATATACCATCTACCACTGCCTCTCTGACACCTGGACAATGTTACCCTGAGTTTAATGAAAGAGCCCTTAAGAATTAATGTTCACAGTCATACGAGCAACGGCTATGTAGATGGGTGAGAAAAAGCCTGAATGCAGTGGGTCTCCTGGTTCATTGTCACTTGGTCTTTTTCCAAAATGCTTTGGTTTCAAACACCAGCAGTGATTTTTTTAATACAAGCTGTAATTTGCCATCTCTGACTTTCTCAAAGATCACACAGTGGCCAAAATGTTATCAAGCTATTAGTAAAAAACCCAATATGCAACTTATCTCCCTGAATCCTGTTCTGTAATCTTAATTACAGCAACAATGAAGCCAATGTTGCAAGGGCCATCTGAGATGGCTTGTTCACAGGATCAGTATGTTTACACTCATTATAAACCTGCTGGGATGAAATTTTATTTCAAAAGCATTAAATGTCTTCTTGTGCAGGCTCTGGGTAGCTGTACACATTTTAAATATTCAGTGTAAATGCTCCATTTGAGATCTGTTGGAACAGGGAAATAAATATGTACCCACACGTAGCCTTTACCAAGTGCTAGTTTGAACTTCCAGTTTTCACTCTTTGAAAATGTGATATAAGTGCAAAGATCCTGTGTGAGCACAGAATGAGTATTCCAGGCTGGGTGAAAAAAACTAAAGAAAAGCCATTGCACAAGCTGTGAACAACAGAAATATTTAGTGTATTTTTGCTAGACTGCACTGTCTTAAGACAGTTTCTCATCAGTGCAAAGCAGTTCTCTTTTGACAGTGAAGTAATACTTCACAGGTGTCCCTCATGAGCGCTCTGAAAACCATGAGATTACACATTTATCTCTGGGAGTATGGGAAGAAAAGCTAGTGGGGTATGTGGAAAGAATAAGGAACCAATCCTTTACAAGATGCTCTCTATGTTATAGTTCTCTTTCAGTCGTGATGATGCCTGTAAGGACTGATGTCTGTAAATAAAATTCCATTTTCTTCATTCTGGTGCATTGTAAGCATCCAATCAGCTTCAGGTTGTACAGTCTTCTGGTTTTTGGACAATATCTCCACAGGGCTACATGGCCTATAAAATGCAAATCTGAGATCTTGGAAAGGTGAGGCCTGATCCTACTGCTGTGAAAACAGTGGGCATATTAACAAGATCCAGATCTTAGATTTGTAGTCAAGATATTAGGCAGAACCACAAGTTCTAGTTCCATCTCATTCAGCTGAGCTACTGTTTTTCATTAGTGTTCACTTCTTTTGTCTTGGACAACATAATTGTGTCGTTCTTTTCATCAGTAAAGTCTAGCTGAATAAATACTAGAGCTAGTTCCTCTCCCGTTGAGGTTGTCTCATTAAATGACAGATAAAGCTCCAGTCACACGTAAAGGCTCCCACACATACTAATATCAGGACATTTTCTCCATGCTTTGACTAATTTTACAAGTAGTGCAGTTTCCCTCCTGGTATGTTGCACAGAATTAATTTTCAGTGCAGCTGCAACATTTTAAAGTGACTGAGAAACAAGTATGAATGCTGAGAATACATTGTGATACTTTAACTTCATTGATGAGAAAGTGCAACTGCCACAGGTGGTATTGCATCTTCAAATGCTGCTGGTGCTGAACAGCACTGTAATGTTAGTTTAAAAAACAAAAGTAGAAGACAAATCAGGATGCTGCTGAACAGCTTTCCAAAACCTCGGCTATCCTGAATGAAAGAACTTGGCTAAATTGTCATGCAAATCTTGTGTTTATGGTCAAGCTGTTTTTAATAAAAGGATTTGGTGATTTTTCTTCTTCTTAATTTCTTTTTCCAAAGTATAATAACTAGAATAAAAAGACTTGAGGACAGCATGTATCTAAACATATTTGATTGCAATAGTAAGCTGTTAACTCTTCACCAACTAATCATTTGGACATTTTACACATTTCTGTAAGAAGATTGTATCTCTTACTGTGACTTTTGTAAATTCTCTGTGTGTTTTACTCTTTTGGTAGCATTTGGCATATAAAAAGCATTCATTGAAAACTATATTGGAACTATATTTTAAACATTAAAGTGGTGTGGAGGATAAGTTACACAATTTGTTATTTCACAACAAGTGGGACACTTCAGTGAAGCCTTACCTTTTGAAAAGGACAGGCACCAGAGACATCTTTTTCAGAGTTCTAAAAAGCCTGTTGCCAAATGTTATTACACCTTAACAGATGGTGTGAAGTGATGCCTCCATACTAAGGAAAACAAAAGTTCCTTTTAATGGGCTGAGTTGACTGATTTTGGTTCTTATTGTTGCTGTCATCTGTTAGGGACTTAAAAAAATTGAAAGCCTGTGATTTTCCATAAGGCGAGAATACCAGCATGGAAATAGACTTAATTTACTGTGCAGTAATATGCAGTAGAATGCACTGACTGACTCTCATACTAATTTCTGAACAACGTGTCTACACTCTACACTGAAGTGGTTGTCTTCCTCAGCTCGGTCTTTGGAAAACCTCCAGTTGGGATTCATCAAGATTAGCTACAGGAAGAGCTCTAACAGTGGCACAAGAATCAGGGGAAGTATTTAAGAGGTTATGCCAGGGCTATCTTAAGGATTGAAAAGTTTCTGTTGCGTTTTCTTAATGTAAGTGCATTTGGTTCCGACTGGTGCTTGTAGGTTCTCTTAATTTATCTTATTCATCTAAAGTTTGATGAGAAATCTTAATCTTTTGCCTCTAAGACCCCTTTCAAAGTCTTTTGTCTCATTTAGAGTGCCAATTGAGGAAATGGCTAACCCCATACTTGTCATCTATATAATTTTCAGCTAAAGAATAGAGCACTATGTAACAGAAAACAGCTATTGGAAAGTGTACTTTTGCTGATTGGAACTGTTCTTAATACAGTATTATTATTTTGTCTCCCAGATGATAACACTCCATTAGCCATATCCAAAAGCATAACTGCAAAATGACTAATTAAAAATCTATTTTTTATGTTCAGACAAAACAGATGTTATTATGTCCAATTATACCTCTTTGTAGCAACTTATCACTGTTTTGGGGCAGGATTGTGTTATACCAATATTTGTAATACCACCTGTCTCATTTATACAAAATGCTGTTTACAGAAACTGTAATAAAGGCTGGATGGTTCATCACATGGAGATGATGCCCTGTTTTTGTTAAAAACAAGTTTCTCTTTTAGTGAATTTCCCTGTCAGCTAAAGCCTTCTAAATAACTGCAGTTTTCCTGAAAGCTAGATACATATTTTGGTAGACATAGCAATGGAATGCAAGGCCATTGATAAGGATGGATGCACATCTCGTGAGAGCTGTGAACTGAAACAAGTGACCAAAAAACTGACCAACTAAAGTATTCCATCCCATTCATGTCACACTTCACATAAAAGTGAGGGATCACGAGGATCTCCTTTTCCTTATGGCCGACCATTGGGAGAGGACCTTGAGGGTCATCCCTGAGAACTGAGGCCTAGTGACAGACTGAATCCAGTTCCGGTTGGCTGCAGAGTCCAGTCCAGGACTTCAGGTGCCAGCCCTACATCTGCCAGAGCAGTTGCCGGGACTTTCAAGATTGGTTTTGTATATTTTGTATTCTTTTCTCTATTTTTATTGGTAGCATTAGTAAAACATTTTTAATTTTTCCAGCTCTCTCCTCTCTGTCCTTCTTTCCTTCCCAATTACCTGTCCTTAGTGCGAAGTGGGGAGAGGGAGGGGCTGAAGCAGGGAGAGAGGAGGTTAACAATACATCTGCCATGGTTTTGTTGTCACCCCGCAATCAAATCATGACAGATGATAACTTACTTTTAACCCAAATCTTTTAGAGTGCATTTTGCATAAAATCAATAAAATATATTTTTACTGGTTTCACCAACAAGGAATTTGCCTCTTTAATTTAAATTTTAATAGGAATAGCTGGGAAAAGAATACAACAGAGATGTTATTATAGCAACGTTTTCTATGAAAGAGCATTAAATACATTCATCATATAGCAGGGTTTTGTAATTGTGACTCCACCTACCCAATGTCCATTCATGCTGGATTATCGAATTCAGCCTAGATGCTTGCATAAATGTTTTAAGTTTATGAGATAATGGAAGCCTAAAAGTAAAGTGGAAATAAATTTCAAATGTTTCCAAAATTTTCTGTCCTAGTTCAGATTTCTTATTAAACTTACTTTGCCTATGAGGAAGAAAGAAAATGAAGACGTATAATTCTTCTAACAATATTCCAGACACAGTATGTGTGCAAGTTGTATATATCATGCAAATCAGAGGAAGATAGAAAAAAGTGTTAACATGATTTAAAAAAAAGGTATTTTCCCAGACGATTTACAGTGCCATTTTAAGCCTTAGTATTTTGGGAAATCTGCCTTAGAATACAGTAATGTCGTGTTGGGTAAGAAGAATATGAGACAATGGAGAAAAATCTCTTTTCAGGGTCAATAGTGTTTCTAAGCAAAGTCCTTTCAGGCTTTTAAACAGTGATGCTGAAAATCCAGGCTGTGGTTTTAGGGTTGGGAGGGAGAGAGTGAATGGGTGGGGCAGAAGGGAAGAGAAAGCTTAATACCTAGTTAGAGAATTGGCAGCATTCCCTTTCTTCACCACTACATAGGCTTGCACAAAAGAAGTGTGTTATAGAGTGACCTTATGACTCCAGTTAAGCAGCAGGCAGTAGCATAAAATGGAACCTTTACATTTTCCTTTTGTTAGACATGTCAAAAGTTTAAAAAGCTCTTGTTTTTTTTTTTTTTCCCCCCCACCCTCAAAAGATTCCAGTTGCCGGGGCGGGGGGAAGTTTCTTAGCACCAGATATACTATACTTACTCTTTCTCCTTATCACACTTGAAAAATGTTGCACATAAAAAGTAAGCACCAATTTCTGCTGTCTGTATTTTAAGTATTTACCTAGGAGTGCTTCAGTAGGCTCACTTTTCAGTCATACGGACATCCCTCTGGAGATGCCCAGGCAACAAAATTCACTATATTTGTATTTTTTCTAGAGGAGAGCAGATCACATTTCAGACGTACTGGAGGATGGGCATCCATTTGACTTAGGGGTTTTCCAAGAAATGTAGAATACTATCATGGCATAAGTCTACAAGTCTACAACATCCTCAACTGAAAAGATGATATGGTAAGAAGGTTTAGACAAGTAGGGCAGGATTTGTTTTAACTTTCTTGTCTGAAAATACTGAGAATAACACTGCCTGGCATCCTGTAGTGCCCTACCACTCATCTTCTGAAATCCTCATAAGCATCTGCCCTTCCTTTATAGCAAAAAGTTCACAGTAACAACTGTACTGCTAGTTTCAAAGAACAGTCCCTTTAGAGATGAGCTAACTTGTATTTTTACACCTGTTAATTGCTATTTTAAATCACTAAATAAAGCCGCATTTGTCTTTCTTCACTCTGCTTTTTGTAAGCTATCCATGAGGTCATTCTCAAGGGACATATTTTTAAATGCATAAAATAGATATTACTGTACCAAAAGAGGAAACTGAAACTACTCAAATACAGGTGACACAGCAAGCAGCAATGCAGCAACAGAGGAGTAGGCAGAAAAAGAGGGAGGCTCGTTCATTGGCTTGGAATCTAATAATCAATAAGACATGAAGCTGGAACAGGGAGAGATATGGTAGAGTTTTTAATTTCATGTTATTCTCCTGAGGCAGATCTCCCATCCATATACAAGCTTGGGTTCACCAAGATAATCAGATCCAGTTTCAGTACTTTAATGGTCCTGCTGGTTTCTTTGGAACTGCATCTGCACTTGAAGTTCAGTCTTCTTTTCATCTTGCTAAGGGATAGTTTCAAAACTTTACATCTTCCTGTTTCAGTCTGGCCCTAAAACATTTGGAAATAGAGATTTCATCTGTGGTTTGGTCTAGCATTTATTTCATGAAGCCAAGTACTTCAGAGTGATTTGATAATATTTCTGTGGTGGAAATACTTTGCTATATATGAGGGAACTCAGCCTGCTCCATTAATCAATGTAGAGAAAGCCATACAGAAACAGATTTGTGAACAGCTTGTGAGGCATATCATCAAAAATCCTGTAAATTTTGGTAATCAAAAATGGAATTATTTTTTTGTGTGTGTGTATCTGGTTGTGTAGGACCTTTAAATTAGTCTGGGAAAGGAGTATCTATCCACATTTTGAAGAGACTGAGCGTTATTTTGTCAGTAATTTAATGTTGTTGATGAAGCTGGGGAGCTGGAATAACAAGAGGAAAAAGATTTTGCATATCTTCAGTCTTTCCTGTTGAGTCATTTGTGCAAATAGTCATGTAGAATAAAAACAGCTGATGGCTTCATCTAGTCATGCAATTGGCATTAAAAAGAAACTAAGCTTTACCTGGAAATGGAAGAAATATGTAATTTATTTCTGTTTTACTTAAGTAGCAAGCTTTAATCTGGTAGTCAAGAAGACAACATCTAAACTCTTTAAACAAAAATAGGGCAGGTTTTGTCACAGTGATGGTATCAGCTTCAAAGGAAATGGATCAAGTGTACACTTGGCAAAAATACAGCACATTGTTTTATGACATTTATCTTATTTCAGAGAGTTTAAGCTTGGGTTTATTTGCTGTTATGAACTCAACAGCAAAAGAGGGAAGTCAAACATGACAACAATCCCTGTTTAATTGAAACAGTCCTTTCAGAAACTTCAGTAACCTGATAGGCCTATGTTTTTAATGTCTAGGGTACATATTAATGGAAGTATTGAAACTTGATCCCAGTAACTCCCCACCTTTTTTTTTTTTTTTTTGCCTTTAGAGTAATGTAGGCCTGGTTCTTACAGTTAAGTAGACCTAGGTCTCATCTCTAGTAGTACAGAGTGAAAATATTTTGGAAGTTTCTGAATCACTGTGAATAGGAGAGCTGTTTGTGTAGCCTCATTGGTAGACTAGAGCTAAATTCTCAGCTGACTTGAATTGATGCAGTTGTATGTAAGCCATTGTAATTCTCTCAATTTATAGCAACTGAAGCTATAGCCCATGTCTTCAAAACTCTGCAAGAAGAAATTTATACTCTTATTAGATAGCGACTGCCTGCCACTGTAACATCACACCCTACAGTATCACTTTCTGCAATGTTACTTATTAATTTCTAATGCCCATTGACTAACATAGCACTGTGCACATGTTCAGCCTTCCTCAAAGCCCGCATTATACCAGATTCTGTTGAAAATATGCTCTCTCAGCAAGCTTTGTCATATATCAAGGGCCACAGAATTGAATATCAATATTAAAAGCAATTTTTGTATTGAACATACTGTTTTTTCTAACATCAGGGCAAATATGACATTACTAACAAGCTTTTTCTCATGTCTTGTGATATGATGAAATAACTTTTAGTATGGTATTTTCTCTGCCATGGTCCAGCATCTTTTGAAGTTATAGGCAACTTTCAGCTAACGCAAGTATCAAGAAAAAAAGCTAACAAATTCCCATCAAACTCTGCTCTTGGTTACACAGGTATTACAACAGGATCTTTATTTTCTTCTGTTTCTTTTCTTTGTTTTCTTAAATCATATTTAAAGAAAATGAAAAAATGTCTTGAACAAGCATGACGACACTCATCTGGGAATGCTGATCTTGGGTTAGAGAGGTTGACTCTATATGTGAAAAGCTTTGGAAACAGCTGAGAAGGTGAAAAGTGTCCATGTGTCCTTTAAAATCAAAATATGATACAGTTTGTAATGAATGGATGCATTACCATACTATGTAGAAATAGATGTAGCATGTTTGACAAACTAACTCCTTACAGGATGTACCTTTAAATGTATGCAAATATGTCTGTCCTTTAAATATGTGCAAAAATTAACCTCCAGTAAGAGAAGATCTAAACATAAGGACATATTATGTAGAAAGTGGGTTCTTGAAGGTAAGCTTGTAAATACAGGTGGAGGCAACAAAATAGGAATTGTCAGGTGTACATTGAAAATCATCTCTTTTAGGTTCAGGAGCTTTAATTCTATTGCAAATTTAAAAATCATGGTAACCTCAGTTGTTGTAAATAACTGCAGTGCTTATGTGAGTCTTCTAGTATGTGGTCTACTATATCGTCTTCACCTATATTTCCATAGCTAGTGTTTTCACTGTCTTTGACTTGGAATTTGGACTTGACTTGCAAAGAGTTTGGTAAACCACAGTTATCCTCTTAGATTCTGCATTTAGTAATCCGTTGTATCCTCTAAACTCACAAGTCTGATTCTCAGTTTCAATTTATATTTTGTGTGCTTTAGTTTCAACATACTCTGGATTCCAAAACAGTACTGCAATTATTTAAATGCCTTTCTATTTTTTAATTTTTTTTTATTATCTTCATATTATCAAGCTATTATTTCAATTGCAATTCAGGACTTCAGTGAACTCCAGGTCTAGCTGAAATCAGTGGTATTTTTGCTTTGACTTTAAGAAATCTAGCTTTGTCTTTGCTCTCAGGGTATACATCATGTGCCATGTGGTTCTTATGAGATATTCAACAAAAACAAGAAAAATATGATTATTTATATTCTTTTCTCTAGGTATAATTTTCAAAACACAATTGGATTTTTAAATAGTAGTTTTTAGTTTGATACCTGAGAAGCTGTTTGGGTTCCAAGGAGATCAGACAATGTGTTTCACCTGGTGAAATAAAAAGTTACATTAAATAAAGCACCTGAATTCAGCTTAGCCATTGTAAAGGCACTGAATCTTCTTAACATGTACTTCCTCAATAGTAAAGCTAATACAACTTTAAATATTTTGTAAGTGTGCTATATGTGCCACCATAGTTATTGCAAGTTTTCCTTCAGCAGATAGCTGGCTGCCAGCTCTAGATTTCAGCCAGCTGCCATCCACTAAATGTTTTAAGATTGAGGGAAATTAACTTTTAAATCAATAGCAAAGATGAAAAAAAAAAAAAAGGAAAACACCCCCCTCATGCACACGCACAACTTCTCTTTAGCCAGAGCAGGAGACGTCAGTGTATAATTTGTCATTTTCTTATTCAGCTCTCTCCATTTGGTTTTGATTTAGCACTAGACCTCAGAGACCAGAGCCGGCATCCACACTCAAAAGCTGTTTCAAATTATATGCAGCAAGTTTTTAAACACATTAGCAACAAGAACAAGCTGTCCTCATGCTAACCGGTCTTTCTTTGTTCTTGATTGTGGAAAATCTCACTTTAACTGCCCTCTAATTTGTTGCAGATAGCTACTGCACCAGCAGCTGCCTTGGCATGGGATTAAACACAATGAAAACCATTCTTTTTGCACAGAGATTATTAGCAGTGCCAAAAGCCACAAAATCCCTTTTGGAAAAATTATTTTCTATTTTACTTTTTTTTTTCTATTTTCATATTTTTGTTATTTCATTTCTGCCCCCCATGTTTTTCTCCAAGGTTTTTCTCCCTCCAATCCTTTGAAAAGTACTTGAAAAGAATTACAAATTACAAAAATTCTTGTTTTTCTAATGCAGAGATGAAGGTTTGATATTTTACTACAAGCTGCTTGGAAAGGTTACACATAATCTTGCATGAGCTGAGCATCTATCACGATATCAAATTCTCGAAACTTAAAACAGTTTCTCAGTAGCTCTAAGTACTTAAGATAAAGATAAGACACAGGAAAACCTACCAAGATCACATGCTTTTTCTTTCAGATATTTTAAATTGTTTTAAACAAGAATATATATGAAATGTCAAGAACAACTTTACAAAATGGAAGGGAAGGAATTCTTTAAATTGCTGTCATCTACCAATAATTGCATTTAATGCCATATCTGTTATGTCGTTGACATTCCTCTGCACAACTGTTTCTGCAGTATTATTTGAGGATTTGTAAGCATCTGGCATTTTTGTGAATGGTGACTAGGGAGCACCTAGACACTTGTTTTTTGTGATAGCTGCAAGGATCGTTGGTGACTAACTCATTATGCAAAGAAACACAAATATACTCTTTTTTTCATCCTTGGGGAGTGTAAGAGGATTTGGTGGTGGTGGTGTCCCTGTATGTGAAAGCTTTGCTTTTATTCAATTTCACTGAAGAAGCCTGCCACCTGCTTATCAA
Organism: Caloenas nicobarica; assembly: GCF_036013445.1. Lineage (NCBI taxonomy): Eukaryota > Metazoa > Chordata > Aves > Columbiformes > Columbidae > Caloenas > Caloenas nicobarica. The sequence continues at coordinate 55,339,900 of NC_088284.1, forward strand.
CCATGCTACCATACCCTTTGAAAAAAGGTTACTTGCCACCAAAGTGACTGAAAGAGCAGCTGTTTGACAAAGGAGGCACATAGGTGATGTGAAGGCCGGCAGGGCTGATTGTCTCTTCCCTGAACCTATTAATTGATTTCTCTGCATTCCAGCCAAAAGGATTGGTATGGCATTTGATTTGTCTTCCTTCATATGGAGCTCTAGGAGTGCCTTTTGCTGCTTTTTGGAAATACAATGAGGGTGGTAAAACACCACAACAGGTTTCCCAGAGAGGCGGCAGATTCCTCATCCCTGGAAACATTCAAGGCCAGGCTGGGTAGGGTTGGGAGCAACCTGATCTAGTTGAAGATGTCCCTCTTCATTACAGGAGGGTTTGGACCAGATGACCTTTGAAGGTCCTCTCCAAACCAAACTATTCTATGATTCTATGGTATAAGTAAATACCTCTTACTCCTGTCAGGTGAAATTCCCATTGTTACTCCCATGTTTGCTCTAGTGGATTGTTGCTCCATCACTTCCTGTTGCTTCCTCTTCCTATTTTAACCAAAGATGGTTAATCATCCTTGTACTGGTCAGAACTTGGACTGAAACTACCTCTTTGGTTATGGTAGTATTTCAAATTATTCTAAATGAATGATATTTCAAATAATCTCATAAACTTTCAGTCTTTTGTTGTTGCCAGTGTCTGGTACCTCACTCTCAAGTCTGTTTCCCCAAGAATTTGTCCTCCATGAGTTTTCTCCTTTTAAGGTAATCGATTCCATTTCCCTCTGTGGTGCTATATATGGCCTGAAGAATGTGCTTCTGGTTAATACGGATGGTATTGTTGCAACATATTGATTAATAGTAACACCTCCAGTTTCAGAAGTGAATAATCTTACTTGGTGACTTCTCTTTCAAAAAGCTCAAGACTTTTCTCTCCTTCCTACATAGTATCCCTCAAAAGACTAGATTAAAGTGCAGTTGACCCAAACATCTTTGCCCCAGTCTTGTTTTTATTAACAAATGGGTCATTGTTTTGGGTCTGGTGAATAATAAGCTGCTTGCAAGAGTGTTAGCTGTGTCACCAGATTAACTATGGGTATTAAGTAGGCTAGCAGTGTGAAGTAGAAGTTTCACAGTGTTGAAAAAGCATTAGAAACTTTTTAGGAATTTGAATGTGCTGCCATGTTGACCAGGAAATGATTTCTCAGTTTCAGTTAATGATTCGGCCATGATTTAGCTGTGCTCAAGAATAGCTGCCAGCAGACATTGATTACCACATACATGAGTGGTGACAGCTACCTGCTGTTAGCATTTCCAGAGGAGGTGGGGGCAGGCAACTGTTAGGAATGAAAAAATGTCCAAATGGCCTTTTTATTGGGTATGATCAAGAAAGCCTGAGAGGACTGTGTCACATCCCGCCCAGAGGTATGGGTTGGGGGAGAGGTGACTCAGGTTCATGGGTCCCCTTGTTTGGAAAACAGCATACATAATACTTAAGGTCTGCAAACAAAGGCTTTTATTTTGCAGCTTGGCCTAACTGGCAAATGATTTGATGGCAGAAGGATTTATGTTATTTTAGGTTCAATTGGTAAAGATAAAAATTTTGTGGCACATGTGGGACTGTAAATCTTATGTTACTATATTGCTTATAAAAAGGAAAGCAAAAGAACCTAAGTATAGGAAGAAAAGAGAGAGAAAGATTTCATCATCCTTATGGCTCTGCTTTGTGTATGATGGGGTTTGTAGTCTTGGATCCAGTGATGCACGGCCTGCTCCGGTGTCTTGTTCAGTTCATGTGGTGAGACTGGTGGACAGAGTAGTCCTCGGGATGGTGGGTGGGCGCCACTCCAGTCCTTGCACAGCTGGCTGCTTATAGTCCTCTGGATTGCCTACTTGGTAATCTTTGGTCTTTTGTACAGGCATCACTGGGGGGTGATCACAAAAGATGGAAAAGTCTCAAAGGGTCTTGGACCACCTTGAAGTGTCTCGGCAGTCTTTTCCCTTAATGACATGCTGGGTCTATCAGAAGACGGGGCTACATGCTCTTCAACAGGTCCTCCAACTCCTGTATCAGCCAGCTGGCCTTTGTCTGTGGCTCAGTAGCTTGTTGTTGGTACGTAAATCGTGATTCACCTTATCCTGAATGTCTCATCTCCTGCTCCTTGGAATGTACCATCTCCTGCAGCTGGACAAAGTGGTTTTGCTGAAATATTTGAGCCATTATCCTTTTCAGTCTCTGACACCACCCCATGGCTGAAACGTCGTGCATTCCCCCAGGGTGGAGATTTTAACATGACAGATAGAGGATAGAAAAGCTAAGAAGAAAAGGGAAGAGGCAGATGGATTTCAAACATTGTCTATGTAGTCTGCATCTAGGGTAGTAGAGATAAATGCTGCAAAATGACACATTTCACAATAGCAATGTCAATCACAAAAACCAAGAAACCACAAATTAACATAATAGCAATATCTAAAAGCCATTTTCACCAATCTGTGAGTTCAAATGATTCTAGGAGAGAGTTGAACCATGGTCCAGGTTGACAGCTGTTAAACCAGTCCTTTGGCTGCATTCCCTGGGAAAGCTCTCCAGTTTGCTACTATAATACAAGGAATAGAGGTAACATTATAGTACCAATAAAAAGTTTGATTCCACAACTCCCCCCATGTAGTATTGCTCAAGAGTGGATGCAAATTTTTTGAGTACTCAATCAATGTGACATCATTTTTCCATGACTGTCCCTCTTTCTGTTCAAGAAAAAGGGGAACTCAATTATTTTCCACATTGTGTTTCCCTGATTAAGTTTTTTCTGGTTTCTTTTTTTTTTTTTTTTAACTCATTTTCCAATATTTTTGTAAGATTCAAACCAATCGTTGCAAATTTAGTTCCAATATATATATGAACCCTTGTATCAATTCCTGAGCTAAGTTAGATATATTCTAGTTACACACTAGCAAAAACAGCATTAGTCCTATACAACATATGAATATTCATTTATCCCACACTTTTTTTCCCTTGTAAGATAAAAGAAAGCTAATATATTAAAAAAAAATCCCCAAACATACTAAAATAGCAATATTACTAAAAGGCAGCTTTCACTTCCCACCTTTTTTTTTCTTTTTAAAATATGAAGGGATAAACCACCTGGTGCTGACCTGGTGCTCTTTCCCATGGGTGTCAGAATAAATGTTCATTTGTACCTTTAAAACATGGAGTACAGTGCCAGTGGTGGGTAGTTCCATGCAGACAGGTTTTCTGGTATCGTGGAGTGGGGTTGTGGGGTCCTTGCTTTACTTTTTCCCTGTAAGAATAGAGGGGGCTTGGGGACAGAAAGCAGTAAACCAGATACAACCATTGGGGATAACAGGGAGTATGGAAAACCCATTGAACTCCTTCATTTTTGGCTGAGTCTTGAACCATCCTGGCAGTCAAGTGATGGATTGGTTGAGTTTTCTAAAGGAGTCAAAGGGGAAGGTAACTAGCAAATCCCCCTTAGCAGTTTCTGTGAGCCTCTTCAAATGAAAGCACTGGCCTCCCCCCGGCTCACTGACTGGGGGCAGCAGGTCTGTTACTCACCTTCAGGAGCAGTAGGCGTCTCAAGGACAAGTGCACTCCCCAAGTGGGCAGTTCATTTTTATGGAGTGTCTTCCATGCCCTGACAAGCTTTTCCAAGGCCAGGATAGACATTCCATCCATTAAATCTTGATGAATTTCCCTCTCAATTCCCTCAGCCCACAATAGGTTTTTCTTTGTCTCTGAGAGAGGGGAGGTTGATTTACCTGCTGTTCCATTCTCAGTACAGCAGCTTTTGCTTTTGTGACTCCCCCCATCAGACCCAGTCTCCTGCCATAATTAATCTCCTGAACCACCGCCCCCCAGGCCACGACTCAACCCCTCTGGGGACCACGGCCTGCACCCTACAGAGCCAGCACATCTCCCAAATGGTCCCACAGCCGTGCTGCACACAGTTTTGGTGGGTCAGGAAGCCCCCATATCAGGGGAGTCATCCTGACAGGATCTGCATTTACCAACCTCAAGGAGCGCTCTTGGGGAACCAGGCTCATGTCATGAATTAACTGAAGACAGGCAGACTTTCATAAATTTTCAGTTAGGTGACTTATAGTGGGGGTTTCAAGGCATGCTGGGTCTCCCTTTTCCAAAGGGTCCACCTCCCCTGCCCAACACGCAGCTCACTGAGTTAATAACCAGAGGTTTCTTTGATCATTAGCAGTCAGAAACACACCAGGCCCCAAATCACAGAATCACAGAATCACAAAATGTTAGGGATTGGAAGGCACCTCAAAAGATCATCTAGTCCAATCCCCGCACTGGAGCAAGAACACCTAGGTGAGGTTACACAGGAAGGCATCCAGGCGGGTTTTGAATGTCTCCAGAGAAGGAGAATCCACAACCTCCCTGGGCAGCCTGTTCCAGTGCTCCGTCACCCTCACTGAGAAGAAGATTCTTCTCAAATTTAGTGGAACCTCTTGTGTTCCAGCTTGAACCCATTACCCCTTGTCTTACTGTTGGTTGTCACCGAGAAGAGCCTGGCTCCATGCTCGTGACACTCACCCTTTATATATTTATAAACATTGATGAGGTCACCCCTCAGTCTCCTCTTCTCCAAGCTAAAAAGACCCAGCTCCCTCAGCCTTTCCTCATAAGGGAGATGCTCCACTCCCTTCATCATCTTTGTTGCCCTGTGCTGGACTCTCTCCAGCAGTTCCCTGTCCTTCTTGAACTGAGGGGCCCACAACTGGACACAATATTCCAGATGAGGTCTCACCAGGGCAGAGTAGAGGGGAAGGAGAACCTCTCTCGACCTACTAACCACCCCTCTTCTAATAGACCCCAGGATGCCATTGGCCTTCTTGGCCACAAGGGCACAGTGCTGGCTCATGGTCGTCCTGCTGTCCACCAGGACCCCCAGCTCCCTTTCCCCTACACTGCTCTCTAATAGGTCATTCCCCAACCTATACTGGAACCTGGGGTTGTTCCTGCCCAGATGTAAGACTCTACACTTGCCCTTGTTATATTTCATTAAATTTTTCCCCGCCCAACTCTCTAGCCTGTCCAGGTCTCGCTGGATGGCAGCACAGCCTTCTGGCGTGTCAGCCACTCCTCCCAGCTTGGTGTCATCAGCAAACTTGCTGATAGTACACTCAATTCCCTCATACAAGTCGTTGATTAATATATTGAATAGTACCAGTCCCAGTATCGACCCTTGAGGCACTCCACTAGATACACGTCTCCAACCAGACTCCGCCCCACTGACCACGACTCTCTGGCTTCTCTCCTTCAGCCAGTTTGCGGTCCATCTCACTACCCGATCGTCCAGTCCACACTTCCTCAGTTTAGCCATGAGGATGCTGTGGGAGACGGTGTCAAATGCTTTACTGAAGTCAAGGTAGACCACATCCACCGCTCTGCCATCATCAATCCACCTTGTTACGTCTTCATAAAAGGCTATGAGGTTGGTCAAGCATGACTTCCCCTTGGTGAAGCCATGTTGACTGCCCCTGATGACCCTCTTATCCTTGATATGTCTTAAGATGGCACTAAGGATAAGGTGTTCCATCACTTTTGCAGGGATGGAGGTGAGGCTGACCGGTCTATAGTTGCCTGGGTCCTCCTTCTTGCCCTTTTTGAAGACCTGAGTGACCCTTGTGCTTCCTCTTCTGAGAGCAAAATTTCATTTCCACCCATTAAAACATATTCTGTTTCCATTTCTTGAGCTAATATACTGTATGTCTCCTGAATCCTGGTAAATTGGTTGCAGACTATGGTATTGTTTGGGTGGTAACTTGCAGAGCTGCCCCCCTCCCTTGACCATTATCAATAGATTTGGTTTTAATGAGGGACCTCATTGTTGCTTGCCCATTCTGGGGATAAGATACTTCCTGGCTAATTTTCAATTCTTTATCTGGATGCAAGGGTTTAAGATCCTGTTCCTCAGCCACTTGTGCTGGGCTGGTAAATCCGGGCTCACTGTCTGGAATAGAATTGAGATCTGTCTGGTCATTTTTTTCCTGCTCATATTCTTTCAGTTCAGACCATAAGATTTTGTCTTGGTCTAATGCATCTGATAGAGCTGCATGAAGCCACTGAGTTGCATTCTGTGGCTAATTGGTCCTGGATAACCATTACAAAGCCCTGTAAGGACTTCACTGTTTCTTGTTCAGTTGATTTGTCCAGGTGCCTGGTCCTTTGAGTTGCCACCAGGGCCGCTCCTAGCGCTGAGCACACTGTGGCTTTTCTCTTTCCCCACCATAACTGTTTCTCTTCAGCAAGTGTTCTAATTTTTTCTGCCACTGCTTTTGGATCATTCTAATTACTATCAGCCCAACCCATTTCCAGTGGAGAAGGACATGTTTTGTACTCCTCTAGTTTCTCAAAAATGGGGAAGCAGTCAAGCACAGGCATTTCCTGGGTCACTATGGCTTGCCACTGTTCGAACCTCTCCTGGCAAACATGCTGAAAGGTTACCTCCCAACTCTCCCCACCTCTTTCTATGAGGTAGAGAGTTGGTGACTCCTAGTGGACCTTCCAACACAAAGGGACCCTGCTCGCTGCACGGAAAAAATGTCACAGCCTGCTCAGAGGTATGAGCGGTGGGAGAGGTTACTCAGGTTCATGGGTCCCCTTGGTAACTTGTAACTACTCCTACACTTATGCAGTCCTAAAATTACATTTGACCCATTGAAGGCAACTGTGAGGCTGATGTGGCCCCTGGTGAAAATGAGTTTGACTCCCCTGCTTTAGAGTGACCAAAACCCTTGGCTTTACCTCAAGTAAAATATATATGAAGGGTTTCCTTTTATTTCTGACCACCTATTCCTTAAGCTTTGTGATTTGTGTTTGGACCTGATTAATGACTTTTTTTTTTTTTAACCTTCCTGAGTGTAGCCTGTATTAATGGTGGTTTCAGAGTAATTAGAAAGCCACTAGTCATTTGTTGGGTGATTCTTAAAGATCTCCCCCAAAAAAGAAGACCATTCCCACTGACCATTCCCAATGACCAGCATCTCAGTCCAGATTGTTCAAAGCCTCATATGAAACATCATTTATTTGGCTCCACTGTTTAATGGTGGAACTGGTAATGCAGGGCTCTGTGTGGAATAGGTATCTTTTGGTGACCATAATTAATTGGCGAAGTTCCTTCCCATGCATCATATGTTCAAACTCTCCTAATCCCAAGGGAATCATTAATGTCCCTCAGGTAGTTTATCTGTACTTTATTTTAGGAATGTTTAAATTTTAATTTCATTTTCTTTCAGCAAAACTTGGAAATTTCCTAGAATCTTTCAGTTCGTGGTTATGATACTGAGATTTTCACAATTTGTTCATTGATCTTACTCTGTACGATCAGGACCTCAGATCTCCAGATCACTTTTTTCCCTCTCTTTTTTCTGTTTCATATATAAAAACTATTCACTAATAACTATTGTAATTTGCCTAACTACTTTGTGAAACCAAACTTCTTCACCTTATTTATGTGTAAAATTAATAATTTTATGTCTTTCATATGCTTCACTATAGTCTTAATAAGTAATACTTAGTGCTTTACTTCTATTTCTACTTCTTCCTTCAAAATATGTTCTTAGGTGCATTCAAGCCAGAAAGGACCATTCAAATCAGGCTAATAGGACTGTACTTGCCTGGATCACTGTTTCTCTCCTTTGAAAGTGAGAGTATATTTGCTGTTTTTTCATGACAGAATATTTCCTGGACTCAGTAGGGTTGTGTTAAACAGGTAATACAGGTTACTATAGCATCATTTGCCTGTTCTTTCACTGTTCTGGCATGGAGAAGAATAAATCATCCAGCTTGAACCTATTGTAATTTCAAAATTTTACTGCCAGCTCCATTAGAGTAATTTATCATTTTATACTGTGTTCTAGCCTTTAATTCCTTCAGTGTTGCCATTTTTATAGATAACTCAATTGAAATATTAATTTTGTTTTGGGCTATATAAAAAGTCAAGGAAACCAAAACAAAGGGTTATATTTCTGCATATCTGATTTAATATAGTTTTCAGAATAATTCCACTTGACCTTTACAAGTTTCTTGTTTCATTTCTGTTTTCCTCGTCCTCTTAAAAAATAGCTTCATTAATCAGTCTCTATTTCCTAATGGATTTATACATTTTCTTGATATGCTTCCTGAGGGAAATTCATCTGGAGCACTTCCTACAAGTTCTTTTTCTTTCCTTCTTCATGCTATTTAGCATCTTTAATGTAAAGAAATAGTTTTAGAGGTTCAATATTTTTCTTCTCTTAGTGTTGAATTCGGCATCATTTTCCCAGCTCTGTTACCTTCTGGCTGCCATTTCAAGTTTGGCTTCAGCCTGTAGTCCTACTTCCTGTCGTGAACAATGAACCATAAAGCAGTGGCTGGACTTCAGCTGTGTGAATCTGTTTAACTTTGTAAAACACTTCGCTCTGCAGGTTTTCGTTCCAACGTTAGATATCCTGGCCAAGTCCTGAGTTTGGCAGTCGGTGAACAAGGAATTTGGCTGCAGCTCTATGGTCTGGACCAGGCTCCCTGCCAGTTGAAATTTATTCATATCTCAAGAGTGGAGGTCCTCCTGGAAAGAAGCCAGAGATCTGTTCTTCCCTGTGGTGAGATAATGGTTAAATGGTGGCTGTATCAGAATTAATAGTGATAGTTTTATCACTTAGTGGTCTCCCTGGCTGCCTTCCACTCAAAAACCTAAGCTAGAAAAGGATCAAACATCCCTCCTTTTTGTCCTCATGCCTGTCATCAATGCTGTTTAAGAACTTCAGAAAATTAGTTGTAAAGCAGGGGTAAGGCTTTTCAATTTTGAGGTCTTGTCTTTCATCTTCTGCAGTTCGTTCTCTTTGAGGACCCTCTGTGAGCTATCTTATTACTCCATAGAGGTCACAAGCTTCTTTGTTGTCTCTGCAGGAAGAAGGTAGTCAGATTAGAAAGGTTAGCAAATACTACTTGTCTCTTCTAGGTCTTCTATCTTGAGAACTATTAAAGCTGTTTCTTTCTTTAACAGAAAGCATGCAACATCAGCCCCAGAATTTTATTCTAAAATAACACATTCTTTTTTTCAAGCAGGTAAAAACAAACAAGCACACCACTTTCTGAACTTTCTGTATAAGATATTTGAGGAACGGCTCTGAAGAAAATGCAGAGAGACTTAATATAAGAAAGACTCTTGCTTCTTCAGGGAATGAGATGAAACATGGACAAGATGTCCAGTCTAGAAATTGACTTTTTGTATGAATTATTAACCATTTTTTAATTATGTTTTCGGAAAAGCCAGAGCATGTTGTTTCATTTAGCAACGACCTACATCCCTGGACCTTTAACAGTGTCACATAATTGCCATGAAAACCAAACCCCAGGCTTCTGGTGTCATATTCTCCATAAAATTGTACTGTATTCTTGAAATAATTGCCTTGTGATTATTTCATATATGACTTCATATGTACACTTCTCCCTTTAAAAATGTATTTGACTGCTGAGTAAGTCTGAACTGATCTCTGATGCTCCAGTTTTGCAGTGCCATATAGCTTGCAGATGAGCTGTGAAGGAGAAGTAATATTTCTCCTGTGTAACTTGGGAAAGATCTTTGAGGCTAAGCCACAAGTCCAGTTGTTCAGATGGTTTGATGCTAACTGCTAAGTACTTTTTGACACTCAGAAAAGTTTTACTCACTTCTAGACAAAAAATAGAAATGTAGTTTCATTGACTAATTAGTTATATAAAGGATCAAATTCTGTTCTTAATTATACCATCACAAATCCAGAATAAATTTACTGAAGCTATTTCAGTTAGTTTAGATCTCTCCCAGATGTAAATAAGAACCCAGTTCTTGTCACATTCTTTTATCATGACTTCTTTTATCATGACCCACCATGATAAAAGAAGTACTTATACATTGTTGAATGAGCACATAAAAGTCAACAGTCTTTCTGGTTTATGTGTTCCTAGTGCAAATCAGTTCCCACTTTGTTTTTAAAGAATATTTCTCCAACGTAGCAGTTTACCAGAGAGACCAAGGGAATTACTTTTGCCAAAAGTATGAAGTATATTCTTTTTCCCTCATTCTGTTCCATCTTTTTCTGCTGACTCTTGACATTAATCCAATACCTCCCACAGTGATACTCAACCCAAATTTAGAAAGAAAAAAACCCCACCAAATTCAGAACTGTTTATTTGTTTGTTTTAAAAACTTCTCTTGGTACGTTTCCATTTTATTCAGCATTAGAAACATTCTGCTGCAAGAAAAAGAGAAAATTGCAGAATTGTTTTAAGAACATCATATCGGAAAATACTGTCCTTTTTTTTTCGAAATTTAGAACTAAAATTGCAGAATTCGCCATCTATAACCCATGTGGTACCACTGATACAGCAACAGTATTTTATAAATTCTAAGTGGATATCAAAATGAATAGAATTGTAGCATCATAGAATGATTTAAATTGATGGAGATTTCACAGGTTCTCTTGGCAGCCTGAGCCAGTGTTTTACCACCCTCATTGTGAAGATCTTTTCTGTATGTTTGGCTGGAATTTCTTTTGCTGGAGGTTGTGACCATTGTCTTTTGCCCTTCTGCTGGAGACCACAGAAAATTCTCACTCCATCTTCATTATAACCTTTTATTTTAGTTGATGACAGCAACTTGATCCCCTTAGCTTTCTCTTCCTGGTTCCTACATGTATCCAGTCTCCTTAACCTCTTCTTGCATGTGATATGCTTCAGCTTTCTAACCGTTTTGGTTGCCCTCCCTTGGATTCTCTCTTGTTTTTCAACATTTTTCTTATATTTGGGTGCAATACCCCAACAAGAGCTGAACAGAGGGGAATAATCTCGTCCCTCTGATACTTTGTGTGTATGACTTTTCTACATGTTGTCATTTCCTTCTGGAATGCTGCCTTGTAGCTCAGAAGTTCAGGACAGATTCCTGGTCATTTTAAACAATCATTGCTCCATTGATTCCAAAATGACTGAGACAATGAGGAATTTCCTCTTGAAGTGTTGAAGCCAAAATATATTTTGTTATGTCACAGGTGCTGAACTTTGAGACTGTGACAGGCTTCACTGAAATCAGTGTCAGACAGTTACTCATATTCAGTATATGTTGAATGTTTCCTAGTCAGTGGTATATACTTTTTTCTTTCCAAGTTTCAAGGAAACTTATCTTTAGTTAAAAATATTAAGATAGTCACTGAAACACAGTGTGCTGTCATAAACATAATTATATTCCTATGTATAGCCACACAAATATAGTCAAGACTTCCGTAAATTTCTTTCTTCTGCACAAGTGTACCTATGCTATAAGATTTGCAAAATAAAAATGGTAATTTCTTTCCAGTCTGATTTCACAAGTAGGAGAAGTAGGGAGGTTACTGTTTTTCACATCGCTTTATCTAGATCTCCTTAACTTGCTATTGGATTCTGATGTAGCAGGAGTCAGGGACCAGAATTCTTTTTACTTCTAAAGGCTGATTCTTTTCAATAAGGTACTTGAAATGCTACGTTATTAATATATATTTTTAACACTCATATAGTCAGACATTCGTCTTTGTCATCAGTGTTACCTAAATAAAAGTAAAACTTCTATAATTTTCATACTTAAATCTTCATAACTAAGGCTTCTGGAGGATATACAGTAGTGCTCTCTTCTTTAATCAATCAGAACTTAAGATAAAAGAGATCATCTGACTCACCATTTAATAAAATTATATACAGTGGGCTAATGGAAGGAAATGTGAAGTTTTTCTGGAAGCTTGTCAATATATAATAGCCTGGTCTAGCTTTGATTTTGTTGAAAAATATATTTTAATTTTGAACTGATTAAATTTGAATCTAGAATCAGTATCTAGATAATGAAATAACTGGAAATTGTTCAATATTGTGTCACTGACATACTATTAATGCTTCAGAAACAAAGAGTTTTTCTACTGTAATGTCACATACACATCCATTGTAGTTCTGACTTCCAGGAGCTAATTCTGTCTTTCCTGGCAGTGGTACTCTCAGCCACATTCTAAGACCCAAATCCAGAAGAAGATATGAATAGGTATTTCAAGTGACAATATGTTGTTCCTTATTCACTCTTAAAGCAAAAATGTTGTATTCTGAATTCACTATCATGTTTTCAGAATTAGTGTAATTTAAAAATGATCAGATATGATTTATTGGAAATTTCTGATATATTTCCAATGCATCTTCTAGATTTGTCTAATATAATCCTTTACAATTACTTCAATTCTTTTCTTCCTGTTAATTTTAACATCTTAAAGCATTTGAAAGGAACACAAAAGTCATGAGGTGATGTTAATATTCAAACCTGAAAATATCTTCTCCAGTAAGAAAATGTGTTGTTCAGGCAGTGGAATGTTGTTTCAATATCTGTTGCTTTTGTCACCTATAATGCTTCATACATTATTAAATTGTACTCACTCTCTAAATTAGAAACAACCTAAAATATTTAAAACATTGGAATATTACTAAAATAATTAGCAGGCAAAGTGGCAAGTGAGTCGCTCATTAAAGCAGACACTGAAGAACTCTATTCGTTCTCAGTCTGTAATTAAAGTACAAAATACAAGATGGCTTTTTTTTCAGAATAACTTGCAAAACCCTGGGCAGCCACCTCTTCCTGTATACATCACATTTCAAAAAATCTATTTAGTTATTTATTTCAAAGATGGAGGATTTCTATTTTCTTGTACCTTTCTTTTGTATATTTCTAAGGCAACCAGTCAAATAGAGGGTTGCATCTGTATTTGTGTTTATGAAAGTCATGTCTTGAGTCTAGGAATTAAAGTAATTGCGATTTGGGTCCAACTGAGAACTCAGTATGGAGAATAGTGACTCTTTTAATCTATAATAAACCAGCTGGATACTAAGATATACAAGGACTAAATAGAGTAAGGACTCTCTAATTTGACTCATGGACACTACTGAGAGCTGGACTTCATCAGAAATTAGTTATCCAGGGAAAAAAAAGAGGACTTTGGAGTTAAAGCGCAAAATAAGTGTTTTCATCTTGTATTTCTGAGTCATGGATGATGAGTTTATACACTTAAACTGATTAAAGTGTACTTACTAACACAAATTTGGGGGTTTGCTTCTGGTCTTTTTCAAATCTAGGTTTGATTTCATTTGAAATTTGATGCATATGGAGCAGAAATGTTGGTATTTGTTGTAGAGAGAGGTGGAACTTTTAGAAGTTACTGTGTTCACAGAGTACCTTTTCCACTGACACCAAGAAGAATGGAAGAATCATTCCTGAATTTTCAGTGCTAGTCCATTTTGCAACAACTTGAAAACTGTTCTTAGAAAAATACAGTATCATGTTTCCCATATGTTTTCCAGACCTTCATTTGAGAAAGAAGGGTTTGTTACAACACCCCAGAGAAACATTGAGAATAGATTTATGACTATTAGCAGTAGGCGTCAGTAGCTCATGGAACAGCCTCAGAAGGAAGTGGTAAGAGAATCTCATCACAAAGTAGCTTAAATCTCAACAGTTACAACACTGACCTGGAAGCTGTATCATTTCAGTTCCTCAGCTGATTAATTTTAAAGTGTTTTCTTTTCTCCAAAAACTGGAACACCTGCAATGAAAATGTTGCAATAAACCTATATCGAATATCAATTACCCAGCTATGCAATAGCTTCCTGACATGTAAAAGACTTTAGTTTGAAGCCATTTCCTGGTGCAAGCTGAGATCTGTTTTGAACCTTTCTGATTTCCAGAAAACTGTCCTTTTCACTCACTTAATAGGCCATCAGAGGAATATATCATCCAATGACCAAGGTGGAGATTGTGCCTAGCCCTCTCCCAAGCCTAACCTCCAAAAGAGCAAAATCTTTTTACCTGCAGATGGAAAAGTAACCATTTTGATATTTTTTAGCCAGAATTATTCACTAGATTTCTGAATAATTCAGAGCCAATCTGCTTTTCAGTGAATAAATCATTCACCAAATAAAATTCACCTAGGCACATCAGAAAGCATAGTTCAGAATTGATGTAATTCAGAGCTATTACACAGGTATCAACAGACTCATATTCATTTTCTCCAATGTAAATTTGATGCTGTAACTTCATATTATGCTGTTACCCTGAATGTGAAGGTCTTGCAAAGAGTAATTCTGTATTTTCCATGGCTTCAAATCACTTATCTCCTTTTTAGTGAAACAATTAAATTGCAGTTCATAAATCATAACTTACTGTACATAAACAAAAATTAAACAGTGAATTTCTGCACAACATATGGAATTACCTCACATGAACCTGAGAAGAAACAGTGCTTAAAAGAAGCATAAAAATCCAACCCCCAAAACACCCCCAAGCCCCCATAATACTTCTAATAAAAAGTCATAAGTATATACAATGAAAGAATTTCAACACAGACATATAAAAAATATTGAACTCATCTTGCTTACTGTTTGTATACGGAAAATATCATGCATAGGCAGGCCAGAATGCCTAAATTTTTCAACTCTTTAAAAACAAAAAAAAAAAAAAAAAAAGGAAAAAAAAGGAAAAGAAAATACTTTAAGCTGTTCCAATTATTGTATTCGCATGAAAAGTTTATATTTGGCTATAGTCTCTTTGAAATATATAAAGAAATAGTTCACAGTAGACACTGGCGAGAAACAGTTGCTATGTTCATATTATCTGGTGACAACAAAAAATAAAAACATTTATGTTTCTATCTTCCAGTTTATATTAAGATATACCAAATTTAGGTCTTTGGACCACAGTGAAGAGACTCAAAGTAGAGTAATATTACTGTTCTTTATGCTAGCATTCTTGGATGAAAGTGTAATAGGATTGAATCAAGATTAAGGCTCTCTTCTTTTAAAAATATATGTGTTTATTTAACTTTAAATACTCTGAATGGTCTCTTTAAATACCTTTTGCAGAAATTGAATGGGATCTCAAGAATCTTGAGGGCAAAACGAAAGCTGTCAAGTGCAAACAAGTGACATAGAAAACTGATGCATCGGTTGGCAATGTATGACCAGTTAGGAAGAAGATATTAAGTCATTCTAAATAATTGAGCAAGAACTGGTGAGATTCAAAACCAGAAGTAGAATAATACAAAAGAAAAGCATGAAAATTACTCAAGAGGCTAAGGAGGAGCAATAATTTTCTGCATTTAGAAAAAAGCAAGTTGATGTATCAGTAACAATGTTTTTTGAGTATATGTTTGAGTTTGAGTTTCTTAATAATGTTTGAGTTACTTAAAAGCTTGAAAGAATCTTAAGAAGGTTAAAAAGTTTAAATGTCATAACATTTACACACAAGAAATGACACATCTCACTATGAGAAAGACATCATTCTACCAGAGCGAGTACAGAGAAGGACAACAAAGCTGGTGAGGAGGCTGAAGCACAAGTCCTGTGAGGAGCAGCTAAGGCAACTGGGGCTGTTTAGCCTTGAGAAAAGGAGGCTGAGGGGAAACCTTATCACTCTCTACAACTACCTGCAAGGAGGTTGCAGCATGGAGGGTGTTGGTCTCTTCTCCTAAGTAACAAGTGATAGGATGAGAGGAAATGGCCTCAAGTTGCGCCAGGGGGGGTTTAGATTGGATGTTAGGAAAAATTTCTTCACAGAAAGGGCTGTCAGGCATTGAAATAGGCTGCCCAGGGAAGTTGTTCAGTCACCATCCCTGGAGGTGTTTAAAATAGATGTAGATGAAGTTCTTAGGGACATGGTTTAGTGCCAGAGTTAGGTTAATGGTTGGACTCCCTGATCTTGAGAGTCTCTTCCAACAAAAATGATTCTATGATTCGATGATTCTAAAAGTTAAACACTGTAACAATAACTCTGGCTGAATTAAGGAAAGGGACATGGTGGTCTCATATATCTCAGTGTTCATTTTTCGAGAAATTATGGTGCAGTGGGAAACATTTAGAATTTGAAGGTAAAGAAGACTGATGAAGTAAAATGTGTACTAGATTATTGAAAAGTTTAGGTAGATAGTTCGCCAACTGAAAGCATGGCTTTCTTGGTAACTTGCAATAGCATGAACTATTTAGTATTCTATGAAACCTACACAACAAAACTCAAAAGTTATGCTTCTCAAAAATTTAGAAGATCTCCTATTTCATTTGTTTGTTTGTTTGTTTTCCCATGTGTGTTCCAACAGCTTAACAATTCAGGATTTTATTTGTTTATCACTGATATTGATTTAGAGCAAAGAAGTAGGAATACTGATATGGAATACAAAGAGTAAAGAAGACAACCTATTACATAGTTAATGAGAATGGCTGTAGTATTTCAGAAAAAGTCAGGCTTTCTGTTTCAGTGGTAACTGGATCAAAAACAAAAAGAGCCACCAGCAAAAAGCTGACAGCAAAATAATCAAAAAATGCCACAAGCAGACCCCTAGGTAGGAGCGAGAAACATGTTATACATTCCCCTACTAATCTTCCAATTATCCAATATGATACTTTTGAAAAAATTTCATGTTGAAAACCTAGTGCTCAGTCAATACTGGTAATGTGCCGAGGAACAGACTTCTGTGTGATGTTTGAATTGGCTCCATGATCTGATGAGTGAGGAGAAAAAAAAACCAAAAAGCACTCACAAAATCAACGCATCCTATATTAAAGGGATTAAAATTTGGCTGACCAACAGACCACAAAATTTAACCTGTAAATGAAGACTCATCTTCCTGTTGGGGTTGCTTCTGGTTCAGACGTGCAGGAATCTATCCTCGCCCCATTGATCTCCAATATAATGTAAATGAACTGAAATAAAATATGGAAGTATGGCTTGTTAAATGCGCAGATGATCCAAAAACTGGTGGAGGGAGAAGTAACAATGGTCATAGGTCACTTATAAAACAGGCTGATCTGAATCTTATTGTGAAGTTGGCTCATTTGATCAACATCAGGTTGAACATTGCCAAATGCAAGGTGGCACAATGTACAAAGAAAAAATGTAGGCTATGATTACTAAATGAGAGATAGTATTATGTAGTACATTAACATTAGAATAGCTTACTGTAAATAATCAAATAAACATGATCTTTTTTGTACCAAGGAAAGAATTTTCTTAGATGTATTGACAATTCCCACAGAGAACATGGCCATGGTATGAAGTCTCCACTGTGCATAAAGAACAATACTGGCAACTCGGCCTCAAAAGGGAACATTAAGGCATGGGAGAGGATTTTAGAAAGAGCCACAAAAAGTCTTCAAACTAGAAAACTTGTGTACTGAAAGATAGCTAAAACACTCTGTATATTCCACATATCTAAAAAAGGTTGAGAAGAGTCTTCATTGTTATCCATAAGTGCCTACAAAGAAAAGACTTTTCTTACAGTCAGTGACCCTTCAGTTCAGAAGGAGAAACCATAAAATCCTAATTATTGGATAACAAAACTAGGAAAATTCTTAATGGGCAACACTTTAAATTCAATCGTGATTTCTAAAATGTAGTAAATTTTATTTTATTAGTAATTCAGCATGTACTAAATTTTTTATGCCTTGAAATCCTGGTATTGAATTACCCTATTCCTGAAATATTTTGTGATTAAGCACAAGTTACAGGGATGTTGAACAACTTACTGAACAGGAAAAGTTGCTAGAAGATCAGATTATTGTAGCCTTTACAGCCTGGATAAGAAGGAAATGCTTGTCTTTTTTGGCAGGGCCAGAAGAAACTAAAGAGAACTTACAGTTTACAGTTGTTTACCATAAACTGAACATAGAAATTATTATCATGATTAAAAGATAATTACCACATCATTCAGACTGTTTAGAAGTCATCTTAAAACAAATAACTTGGTTATTAAATATGAAATAGGGAAGCAAGAGTATCTGTGTAAATAAAATAGCACAATACAAATAGCCGGAAGTTGCAGTCTGGAAATTAAAAAATAAAATTATAGACAGCACACTCTATAAAACATAGTCAGTACATTTGCTTTATCACTATTATTGTCGGGATAATGTAACAAACAGATGGAGGATTTAATATAATTTGGTTAGCTAATTTTAACAGGCTTGGATACAAGTGTTAACTTTTTATTTTTGTATTTGATTTTTACTGTATTTGCTGTAGCCCAGCTTGTGTGATAAAAGCTGGAATCTGCACACAAGTACAGCTGATGAGATGTTGTCAGCAGAATATCATACAGCCCCAATTAGAAGAATTAATCTTTGTGTCCCACAAAAAGATTTGGGGCTTGATTTATGTTTGTGTAGTTCACTGAAAATATTGTAAGCCATCATCCACACCAGTAAGGGCCTAGGATCAAAATGATATGCAAACACATGCATGATACTAGACAAGAGGAGATACCAATTAGCTGAATAAGTTGATGCTATTAGATGTAGTTTTTAAGTCTCCCTAGGAAAACATAGGCTTCTTTTTGAATGAATACCAAACCTACATCATTTTCATGTCAAACTGAGCACAGTACGCTATCTCAAAAATATGAGGTAGGAAAGAAAGAGCCCCATTACATGATTTACAATAGCAGCTATTCTCCAGTTACAATGGAACTCTGCATAACATGTACTATATTACATAGGAAGGTTTCACTTTATCAGTACAAGTAGCCAACTAGTACTCATTTGAGAAACTACGATTCTTATTCAGAGAAATAGAATTAATCTGTGGAAATAAAATATTCTGTAATAACTATTGCAAAGCAAGCCACTAGAAAAAGCTCTTTGACTTTACACAATGATTAGACTCTTAACAGTTAGTGGAAGAAACTTTCGGAGAACTTTGACTCAGGAAATAAGAGATGCTCAACCTAGAAGATAGGAGGTGGCTATCCAGATTGTCATAACCTGCAGTACTTCAGGGATTTTTGGTGTTTCTACTAGGGTCTGAAAGAAACACAAAGCTGAAAATGTTGGTGCATATATGGCTATTTGCATCAAGGCTGGATACCTGATCCTCTGACTGATTTAACCTAAAAAGCAAAATAAAGAAATTTTGACATAATAGATGGGACAGTATTCTTGTTTTCCTACTGTTTTTTATTTCAGTAGGAATTTTATATTAATTTTTAACTATAAAGAAGTGAGGAAAATAGTTTGATTTTTAAAATACATTTTTCTACCTGGTTGTTTGAGAGACAAATAGAAGATAAAACCTCCACTGGTTTTAGTTGTACATAACACAGATTTATTTAGAGCACAGTTAAGAGGTTATTTGTTTGTTGTTTTCTATCAGATTCTCTTAAGAATTATCACTAACATAATCTGGCAGCCATAGGAATAATATTTTCCTTTAGCCAATAAAAGGCAGAAAAATATTTAACTTGCCAAATTCTTGAAACTTTGCAGCGTGTTGATGAAATGTTGTTTTTTCACATGAATAAGAAGTAAAAAATAATTTGGTAATGACCATATTAATATATATTTTTAATATTTCCTGGGGACATGATTATAGTGTTTTTTATTTGGCCCAGTACTGAAGGAATAGTAAGCTACTTTCTTTCACTATGAAAATCTCACATGCAGGACAGCAAGGCTGGTGTTACAAACTGTTGTAATATGTGCAACTCAATCTCTTCATAGTGAAAATAAGAAAATAGATGAAGTGTTGCTAAGTCTTCTGGGTCTTAAAAGTGAAACTATGGTAAAAATGATCTAGCAGGTAGAGAGGGGAACAGTGTTTAATATGACAGATGAGACAATCAACTGCACAGCAGCTTGTCGAATATCCACAGGAAGGGCAATATTGCAGTCGTCAAGGCCATAGATCTGTTGGTTTAGTGATCAAGAAGACATGAAATGGTGTTCCAAATAGCTCTGTGGAATGGAAAAGAAGGTTGTGGTTTTTAGATGTTTTCCACAAGAATGTAACAAAATTGAAACATACTTGGGTTATGAGAACTTTTGTAATAACAAAATGTCCCCAGGTTGTGGGTCTGAGTTGCAAGCCGAAAGGTAGTGAGGTTGGCGATGCTTAGAAATGAAGGAAAGTAAAATTATAGATGGGAGATGACTGAGATGTGTAGTCTTAAGGCAATAGCTGATCATGAAAGGTTACTAGTACAAATACTGGTTGAGAAATGGATATCTGAGGTATTGGCATAGAGGCTATAGATTAATTTATGCCTATGGGCACCCCATGTGCAAAAGTAAGAAAAGGAAGGGACAAGCATTGTATGCTATCCATAGTACATTGCAGAAGGGATGAGAAGAATTCCCTGTAGGAAGTGCTGAAGAAACAGTTCAAAGAAACACAGAAGCTAGAATCAGATACAAACAATTTGTCAGAGAAGATAAGAGTAGAATTAAGATTGTAAGTTTCAATTAGGAAGAAGTCATTATAAAAATAAACTTGAAAAAAAAAAAAAAAGAAAAAGAAGGTTTTGAATAGGCTTAAAATATACTGGTGTAGAACAGTGACATTACGCTCGACTTCAGTATATTGCAGTCAGAGCCTTACCACCTAAGGCTCTTATATTTCACTGTATAACTTACAGTGGTTGTTTTATACATTAAGTCACCATCTTCATAGGCATGTCTAGACCATTACAACTTCTGCATGTTCCAGGTTGTATGCCTCTACTCATTGCCAGATTAATAATTAATCCAGACTAAAATTAAATTTTATGTTCCCCATCATAAAAATAGGAATAGAATGAAAGAATCAACAGAAAGGTTTCTTTCATTGGCAACATGACTATGTCAATGAGTGCTGTGACCTGTCAGGTGTGAGGCTGAGCTAGATGTAAGTCATCTGGCAAATTCACCTTCAGCTTTCAGTTAGTTATCGTAGGAGTGATAGTGCATGGTAATCCCAGTACACTTTAAATGAATCATGTGTAATGGAGAATGGGTCTATCATATGTTGAAAATGATATTGAATTTTCAGACTGGATGATTTGTGAGTGATTAGTGTGAACATGAGGTCACTGAAAGTCCTTAACTAGAAGAAACCAGTCGAGAGTCACTGTCAATTGACTGTTCACTAACTGAGAAGAAGATACACTACCGCAACAGTTACAAAAGTCATAAGTCATATTCTGCGCTTAGCTAGAGTTGTGTAACTCTGGAATATGCACAGTCTCATAGTTCTTGAATTATTCTAGTGTTTAATGTTTTAGCTTATCCTCCCCGTTTGCTCTTCTTCATCATTTTCAGACTATTCCTTTTCACCCATAAAAGATGGACAGCAGCCTAAAGGCCCACACTTGTCCCACAGTTGCCAAAAGCTAACAACTACTTTGTGAGTCTTCTTTGTCACTTAATGCTAGACCCCAGGGGTAGGAATTTTTCTACCAATTTCAGAAAGCTATCCTGCCTCTTCAATATAGCTGGAATGCCACCAAACATTATTTTAATCCTCCTCCCTTTTAAAATATGAAATAGAAACTGAATAAAATTCTAAAAACAAAAAAGAAATGTCCAAACCACACAAAGCATGCTGTGACTTTCTGTGTGCAGAATATTCTCTATTTTGTATATGCCTCTAAAAAGAAAGGAAGATGAGAGGGACAGTAAATCTCTTAAACAATTTGGCTTATATAAATGTTGTATAAATATGAAGATTGTAGAAATATTGTTACAAGTGAATAAGAATATGTTGGCGAGTCATTTTTTTACAAGGCACATTGTACTGAACAGTATCTATACTGCAAGCAGCATTTCCTTTCTATTCTATAACTACCAGAAAGAAGTTAATGCAGCACAGCTTGCCGTGAAATGCCTGAATAATTATTTCAAGGCAAGGTATTGGAATGTTAGGTCTAATAGATACTACAGCTGAACTCAGTCAGAGAGTAGCTAGATGCATTATTGATTATGTACGTGCTTCATGGTCTTACGGTTTGCACATCAGCACTTGCACTAAGTAGTAAACCTAGAAAAGTCGTAACATATCTGTTTAAACTGTCTAAGCAGAAATCATTTATTCCAGCAATTAAAAATAAATGTGGTCATGAGGTTACCACAATGAAGGATATTTATTTAGTTTAGTACTTTAAGGCTTCTATTAAACATTGCATTCTCAAGATGACATCTAGCTTCTAGTCATTAGAAAATATCAGACAATTTTTTATTAGGAATTGATGTTTCTCTTGCACATCAATGCACAGTAGATAATTTGGAAAAAAAAACCAAAAACAAAACCAAAAAACAACCAAAAAAAACAACCAACCAACCAACCAAAAAACAACCAAAAACCACCCCCGAACCAAAAAAAACCCCTGTTGGTTAAAGGAATAGAGTATGTTATTAGTAGCTTTTGACCTGGCAGAGCTGCACATCTAGCTGATGTTAATTTAGCTAGGATATAAAAGAAAGAGCCTATACCTCCATATAAGCACTATTTATCTCACATTTATTGGGATTTTCCTCTTCAATCTGCAGAAATTTTGACTAGTGTAGCACCTTCTCTCCATATTTAGTTTATTAGGAAGTTAGATCCTCAACCTGGATTCCTTCAGCCCTTCAGCCCACAGAGGTATTCCAATAATTTCAGCTTTTTAAGAAGGCAGTTTTGGGAAGAATCTTCTCAGAGTGGGAAATTAATGTTTGGGTGGGGTTTTTTTGTTTTGTTTTTGGTTCAGTTTGGTTTTTTGGGTTTGTTTTGTTCTGTTTTGTTTTTTGTTTTGTTGGGGTTTTTTCCTGTTTTGTTTTGCTTTGTTTTTTGGGGGGTTTTTTGTTTGTTTTGTTTTGTTGTGTTTGTTTTGTTTTGTTTTCACTTTGCAAATACACTCACTGAAAATTACCCTGAAGCTGTTCTCTATGTTGCTGGTTTCCCCCCCCCGCATCACATTATTTTTTGATGCAGCACATTTAGCCTGGAACCAGTAGCCATTGCCTGAGCCTGCAAAGTGTAAAGCATCTCTTGACAACATTAGGAAAAGGACCTGAGGATCTCGGGATCTGACGATTTCCATTGAGATGAAGGGATGTAAATTCGAGGAGTTTATCTGAACAAGGAGCAGACAGCTAGACTAAAAGCTAAAACAAAGTTACTCTGGCTTTTTAGCTGATGTTGAAACCTTCAGGCAGCTCATGATCAATTAGTGCTCCATCAGAGAGGTATTCAGGACTAGATGATCAAAATGTCTTCCATGTGAAAGTAGCTTGACAAGTCAATATAAGGATCAGAATAGAGTTATGTTGAGGAAAAACAGTCAGAGCACAGCTCAACCCATAATTTGGTTGTTCTGAGAAGTAGTATTTTATTATTTGTACCACAGATGAAATCTGAAGTTCACCACAGTGTCAAAAAGGAATTTAATTTTCACCCTCAAAATTGAAATGACCTAAGTTGTCCAATGCTTTTACACCTGTTTCTTCATCTGACCTAAGATATTTTCAGCTATCTCCCAGATGTGTTCTTTATTCCCTTCTTCCAGCCATTACAAAGGCTGTCTGCAGAACCCAAAGTTTGTTTTTTCCTACTTATCCAAAAAAACAGATGATGCTTAGTGGGATCTCAGGCAAATGTGCTGTTTTATTGATTGTAAGAGGTCTGTAAGAAGAGAGATCACAGATGTAGCTCCCATCTTGCCATAACTGAGGAAACCAAGTGGTGGACAAACAGGAAGGCACTGAACACGGTTTGTGTTAGAAATGGAACTAATTAAAAGTTAAGCATTCACTTCATAACATAATTCCACATAGTGTAGGTGTTAGCTGTGCTTTTTTTTGTTATGAGTTGAGTACTTATTCCCTTTTTGTCAGGGCTACAGGAAGCTCCCAAAGAGCACTAATGTTGGCAGGCTCATGGGAACAGGAAAGAATGCATTTGAAGGGACACAGACAGGATAGTAAAAAAACCTGGGGCATGACAGGAACAATAGTCCGCTATAGTGATGGTGCTTGTGTCTCAGACACTTTCTTTGACAGAACTTTCGTAACATATGGTATGACTCAGGACATTTAAACCCTTTGAGCATAATTCTGCTACAGCCTTGAAATGAGGCTTTTCAAGATTGGGTAGGAATTTGATTGAATTGGTAGGTTGTTGGGGCGTATAACAAAAGGAAGCACTGTAGATAATCAGCATTGCCTGATGCCAGAAGTCAGTTCAACTATTTGAATACTAGGAACAGTAACATTACGTCTGTTGCCAGAGACTATCTGATCTTTAAAAACCTTGTTACAAACATTAATTAAGTCTGTCTGTATGTGTTTGTGATATTTAAATATTGTGGTCCCATGTGAGAGGATTACTGAGACACAAAGAGGTGAAGGGCTTGACTTTCAAAGGTACAAAGAAAGCTAAGACACAGGTTGTCTCTTACTGGGAATTCAACAAGTGCCTAATTACTTTTAGCACCATTGAGGCTCTAAGGAAGCTTTTGAAAATCTCATTTGGCACTATAGGTACTTAGTTATTTTTGAATATCTGACTCTCCTGTGACTTGCCCAGTGAGGGACCAATTCAGAGGTAGTTAGACTGGTGTGAGTCTGTCTCAAAGCAGCTGCACTGATAAAATTCCCTAGCATGCCTAGAGATAAGCTGTACCTTTTCAAAGGCTGATGTTGGCCCGAATTGTGCCACAGAAAGCAGCTCTGTCAGGCTCAGTCCAGCTACCCATAGACTGCATCTACACAGTAACTCAGACCATATTTTAATTTCAATAAATGCTTGAAACATCTGATGTTAAAAAGACTTAAAACTTCCCTTTCTAACATGTTCACTATAATGACATTGTCTCTCATACAGTGGTCCTGACTTGGGTTTTGGGAGATGAGTGTGTTTCTTTGTGTGAATACAGTGGGACTACATTTGTTACAGGCTGTGAAGCAAACACAGAATCACACAGAATCACAGAATGTTGGAGATTGGAAGGAACCTCGAAAGATCATCTAGTCCAATCCCCACACTGAAGCAGGGACACCTAGGTGAGGTTACACAGGAAGGTGTCCAGGTGGGTTTTGAATGTCTCCAGAGAAGGAGACTCCACAACCTCCCTGGGCGGCCTGTTCCAGTGTTCTGTCACCCTCACTGAGAAGAAGTTTCTTCTCATATTTAAGTGGAACCTCCTGTGTTCCAGTTTGTACCCATTGCCCCTTGTCCTGTCATTGATTGTCACCGAGAAGAGCTCGGCTCCACCCTCGTGACACTCACTTTTTACATATTTATAAACATTAATGAGGTCATCCTTCAGTCTCCTCTAAGCTAAAGAGACCCAGCTCCCTCAGCCTTTCCTCATAAGGGAGATGCTCCGCTCCCTTAATCATCTTTGTGGCTCTGTGCTGGACTCTCTCCAGCAGTTCCCTATCCTTCTTGAACGGAGGGGCCCACAACTGGACACAATATTCCAGGTGTGGTCTCACCAGGGGAAAGTACAGGGGAAGGAGAACCTCTCTTGACCTACTAACCACACCTCTTCTAATACACCCCAGGATGCCATTGGCCTTCCTGGCCACAAGGGCACAGTACTGGCTCATGGTCATCCTGCTGTCCACCAGGACTCCCAGGTCCCTTTCCCCTACACTGCTCTCCAACAGGTCATTCCCCAACTTATTCTGGAACCTGGGGTTGTGACTGCCCAGATGCAAGACTCTACACTTGCCCTTGTTATATTTCATTAAATTTTTCCCCGTCCAACTCTCCAGCATGTCCAGGTCTCCCTGGATGGCCGCACAGCCTTCTGGCGTGTCAGCCACTCCTCCCAGTTTGGTGTCATCAGCAAACTTGCTGACAATGCACTCTATTCCCTCATCCGAGTCATTGATGAACATATCGAATAGTATTGGTACCAGTACCGACTCTTGAGGGACTCCACTAGATACAGGCCTCCAACTAGACTCTGCCCAATTGACCACGACTCTCTGGCTTCTTTCCTTCAGCCAGTTCTCAGTCCACCTCACTACCCAGTCATCCAGTCCACACTTCCTCAGCTGCCAATGAGCCCTCATTTCTGTTCCTCTACCACCTCAACACTGCCCCACCACCCTTGGAAAGGAGTACCATTGTCATGTACCCAAACTTATTGAATCTTTTGTCTGAGGTCTTGTTATGCTAAAGTATGTTCTGTGTAACTGTAAGTATTTGATCTCTTCTGATCTCTAAAGCCCATCAGAGAAATTTGCCAGATTTTTGAGAAAAGGAGGCATGCAGGTAGACTGTAAATACTGGAATATCACGGGCCATCTGGAGTAGTTTAGTGCAGAACTGCAGTGCTTGATCCACTGCTTGCAGAGCTGGTCTACAAACAAGTAGGTATATCCCCAGACACTTGTATCTGTGCAGGCAGAGTAGCAGAGATGCTCCGTGGGCTACCAACATCCTCAGTGTAGTGAAGATGTCTATAATAGAGCCAAAAATTGAACTCCCAAGTCTTTTATTTGGTTTCTATGATTTCTGCATCATCAGAAAACACAAAACCTCTGAGAACTGTTCAACCTTGAATTAAAGAAGAGGGCGGGCAGCCCTTGATTAACATTTTAACATAGCTCTTGGATGACATTTTATACACTCTGTGCTATCCAGCTGGAATCTGTTTGATGTGCCCCCAAATCAGCTTGATAACGAGCTCATAACAATTCGTTGATAGCAGACTGGCTGATTCATAAGCTGCTTGTCACCATTTCATAAGTGATATATGAGTCAGAGATTTAAATAAATTCAATATAAGAAATATTGGGGAGCCAATAGATCTGACTATTGCTTATGAATCTAGCCTAACATCTCCTGCACTGTCATTCTGTTTTTTTCACATTTTGATAAGGCCATCTTCTTAGAATTTACTGTATACATAAAACCAGCAGTGCAAGCAGGATGGTAATCGGAGCATAAAACAGAGACACATGCAGTCTCCTATGTATTAATAAGTTAGTGGGGGTGGGAAGAAAAGAAATGGAAAATAAAACGTGCCTCAGAAAATACCAGAATGTCAGAAGTGATGTAATGCTTAAATTATACTTCTTTGAAGTAAGCTCTGGGTGAACTAAATATGTAGCACATGGCAAAAAAATGTGTGGCAACTGCCGTGGTAGAATTTGTCTTGATTAAGGCTCCATATAAAAAGATAAATCTTCCTAAGGAGGAATAGGAGTTCAACGAATTGAAGCCAAATATTCAGCATGCCATTTGAGTTCAGGAAGTGAACTAAACATGAGTTTGCATAATGTATTAGAAACCACTGTATTGCATTTGGAAAATTCACAATGTCTATATACTTTCAGAAAATAAGATATACCTGTTGCTAAAATCACTGTTTAAATTTTTTTAAAAATCAAAATCATATTTATTCAGAGTGTGGTCTTAGCATCACTAAAGTGCATTAAGATCTTTGTGTCACTTTGCAAGGCCTGGGTTGTGTTTCTGAAACCATTTGTATCAACCCTATCTAGAATACACTAGTGCCGTGGGGGCATGGCAGAGAATGAAGTTTCCAAAGTGGTTTTAATATGAATTGGCTTGCTCTTGCTGGCCAAACAAAGGATGAAAACCTGACTTTATTGACTGTAGCTTATAGATGGGTTAATCTTATGTGAGTAAAGGATTTAATGAAAAATACTTCATATGAAATGGGTAAGTGCAAGCCCTTATTGAAAAATGAACAATCAAACAAACAAACAAACAAAAACCAACAAAAAAACAAACCAAAACCAAACCACCATGACCATCTACCATCACACATACACAAAACCAGAACAGAAACAACAAAACACAAGGAACCAACCAACCAACCACAACAACAACAATCAAACCAGACAAACAGAAACACCATAATGATTCATCTACATACCTTGAAAAGCAGGACGAAAGCTGGCACAGATTCATATCTGCTGCAGACCTGTTGCTTATGAATCACAGCAGAAAAGATTTTAGTCCAAATGTTTATTATTCATAATATATGCTAATTGATATGCCTATTTTTCCTATTACCTGGATGAGTTATATCTAATAATTTCATCTCTTTGTAGCTGATGATTTTGTACATAATAGGAGATCTGACACTAGCCATATATTTTGCAGTCAGCTGTGTAGGCAAGTAGAGCCAGATTTACCACGTCACTGTCTGGTAATATAGCCTTGAATTTTTAATTATTTGGGAATCTTACTCCTCCGTACTTAGGACATGGCTAAAGTCTGGCATACTGCTTACAGGGCTACATCTAACATGAGTGGAGAGGACATGTGATTGTGATCCAGAGCAGTCAAGAAAAGCTGGGCTGGTGAAAAATTGACATATAAAGTGCCTTTGATTCTGCATCTTAAACTGTGTACAAACAAGAATTAAGAGACGCTGTAAAGTTTTCCTTTCTATTGTGCCTGAAAACTCCAGAGAGGGTCAAAAATGTAAAGAAGATCCAAAAGAGAAAACACATACTAACTATTCATTCTTGGGACTTCAGTTATAGATGGTTCCTTTTTTTCAGGAAATATTTTTCTCTAGCACCAGTGTCATGATTTTTTGTGGTTGAAATACATTTTAATGCCAAAAGAGAAGGGTTATGAAATTCAGCCAGAATTGTTCTAGGTAACTCAAGACTAAATACTTCAATAAATTCTGCTAAAGTAGTGGGCTAGGCTGCTCCATTTTTCATATTACCCAACTAGCAACAAGCCCACCACTGCAGACATGTTCAGAAGTTTTGCTCAGGCTGTTTGGAAGGTGCTGCCAGTCCATGACTGTGGATTTGGGTGCTCTGGGTGTGCCATGACCCATGCTCCTCTTCTGCCCGACTAATGGCACTCTGAAGGCAGAAGTAATATCCTGCTACACACCCTTATTCCTCCTCAGCTGTGGTCCCGAGAAGGTCCCAAAGGCTGTGGTCTTTCAGGAGATGACAGCCTTCTTGGCACATGAAGTTGGCTGCAGCCAAGCTAGAGGAGAAACATCCAAGGTTTCATGCCCAGGGGTCTTGCACAAAAGAAAATGCTGGTTTTTTTCCAAACCCACAGCAGCAACAAAGATTAGAGCCCAGTGACCATAGTGGCGTGCTTAGTGCATATGTGTGACAAAAACACTATGCCAGTTCTTAATGAGAAGCAGAAATTTTTGGCTTCAACAGTACTTAAAGATTTTCAAGACTTTACCATCACTTTTAACATCAGAGGAGTATGCAACGCTTTTCTTTGTCTATAGCTACAAAAGTACACATATATATCAAATATATATTTGAAAGAGGGGAGAAATTATGCATGCATGACAAAACAGATGGTGTTGTGATGACAACTTGTAGGCTACATATTGAATTTATTTAATTTAACAGACAATAGCCTGTCCTAATGTTTTAAACCAACAAAGTCTTCCATGGCTCCCAAATGTTTGCTAAAATAACTTTATTTCTTTGTTAATTTCCAGTTCTTGGCTGCATATTGTGCTAATTTCAAACATATGTCATATACTAAAATATGTTAATTTTGAAAGCCAAATTTGGCAGGAGATAATTGTAGAACTGGCATGGAGAGGTTTGGGACAAACAAACAGACAAGCTCAAAGCTGGCAGGATGCATTTACAATCCTCAAAGTGTATTTTTTTTTTTTATCTTTTCCAGGCATTTCCATGTGTGCACAGGCAGGAATAATGAAGGAAAGGCAAATGGTCTGTGATAAAATTTCAGCATGAAATGAAAATACCTTTAATTCAGGCATCTGCTGCTTTTGAATTTATCTCATAAAATTTTAAAAAAT
The DNA here is from genome assembly GCF_036013445.1 of Caloenas nicobarica. Taxonomy (NCBI): domain Eukaryota; kingdom Metazoa; phylum Chordata; class Aves; order Columbiformes; family Columbidae; genus Caloenas; species Caloenas nicobarica. The sequence continues at coordinate 55,369,465 of NC_088284.1, forward strand.
CAGAGTTCAATGGTTAACACAGACCTTCTGGTTCCTAAGTACTGTAGATAAAAAATGAGATGTGATGGTGTTTACGATACATATTTACACTTTACCGGGTCAATTGCTAATGGAGCTGTCTATAGGAAGGTACTGGGTTGTTATGATTTTTGCAAAATCCTACAGATTGCCATCTGTTTGAAATAGTTGCACTTCTTCACTTGTATCATATGCTGCTTTGCAGAAGTGATATTTTCCTAAACACAATCCAGGAAGTATCCAAATCAGTTAAAAATAACTGTAATCTCTCTCCCCAGTACTGCTCTCTGTATGAGTTTAACACCAAACTTATTGAATTTCATAGCATATGTTTTAATTTTTGCTTCTTAAAGATATTTTTACATGTGTGACTAGGCACACCTAATTCCTAAATTGCTACTGCACTTATTTGTACATATATATTTTTTGATGTGATTGTAGCAGTAGTATTTATTATTGCTTAATACACATAGGCATTTTAGCACACAGAAGTTCTATAATGATGGACTTAAAGGTAGATCTCTAAATAAAAATAAATGTAGCTGCATACTAAATTCCTCGAGAGAGTGCAGTAATAAAGTGTAAGAGAGTACTGTAAGGAAAGAAAATAGAAATCTGAAGTTAAGAATGCAACCTTAATTCTGTCCTTTTAGTTGGGTGCATAACAAACTTAAACTATGAGAAAATTTGTCCTTCATCCTATCTTTTTTACTTCTTTTGTTAGAATTTCTTTTCTATATGATTTGACCATATGTGTTTCTCAAGTTTCTAAATTGGAACAAACACAGACTTGTTATAAATTTACTCAGTTGGACAATCTGGACATTTACTAGAAAGTATTGATGATGTCAAGCATCACAAAATATATGCCTGCTGTTAAACTATATAATTATATCACAATTTGTAGTATAAAAGTCAAAATATAAAAAAACAAAATGATAAAGTCTAAATTAACACTTTTACAGTGTGGAAACAACATTTTCTGTCATTATATAAATGAAAAGAGAGTGAAAACAATTTTTTAAATAAAAAAAACGTCTCTTTCAGAATTATTTCACTTCCATGAGACTACATTTTTAGGCTGAAAATTATTCCATTCTGCAAAACAATTACCCATCTCTCACCTAAACTAACCTATGATCCCCTTAGAGAGCAATGCGATGAACAACTTCTGTAGGTGGGAAGTTCTAGGCTTATTTCTGCTTATAGTGGTTGATCTCCAGCTGTCTGATAAGAGACACATTATTTCCCAGAATGCTAAAGCATAAATCACTACAGATCTTCTAACTGAACAAAGGGAGAAATAAAGTGCAAAAGAAAGAACTGACAGAAAGATTTTCAGGCTTCTTTGATGACTGGTCTTGCTGCCAAGGGAAAAATAAAGCAACCAACATTGTGACTTTTAACACAGAGAAATTTCTACAAAAAATCGTGTTGGAAGATGGCAACTGGAATACAGCTACTTATTTTGGAAATCTATAGAAAGAATTACCTTGCACTCAGGTACCATAGAGTTGTTACTTCTAGATCATATAGTATGCAATAAAAATAAGGTTGTAGCCCTGGACAATTAAAAAAAAAATTAAGTAACTTTTAGTACATAAAATGTATGAGATATAGAAATAAGATTGAAAAGACTTAAAATATTCCTGAGTGCAACTCTAGATGTTTTAAAAATTATACCAGTAAAAGGTCCTTCCAGCAGACTGTTGAGTTGCTCAGGATCATACTATTTGACTAAGAGTAACACATATACTGATCCTTAAACCATATAACTGAATTGAAATGAGGCAATAAAAGTGGAATTCATGTTCTGTAGCTGTTGCAGATGAGTGATTTGGGGTCCTGCTTGCAGCAAAGCAGTGTTCAGCTCACTTAAAGAAAAGTGCAACTAAACAGAGTTTGATGTCAAGGTTCACTCTATTACAGGATGAAGAAAATATGCCAAGCAGAATCTGGTGAAAGTTGTTTTAGAGTGATTTATATGAGATGCAGAAGAGTAGAGAGAAGCCCTCATGTTGAGTCACAAGGTTCAGAATGGACCTTGTTTCCTAAATTCCTTCACAGAGAGGAGTCTAGGTACAGCTGGCTCCAAACTTAGTCCCAGACTTGGTCAAGAGTTCATGTCTAAGAAACATAGAGGGTAAGGCAAAACAGGTAAAGGATTGGATGTGTTTATGGCTAAATGTGTTTATGCTAAATGTGCATACCCAATTATTTATATCACTTGGCTATGATTTCAAATTTTTGTCATTCTGCATTTAAACCTGCTTATCTCCCCTTTCAGGGCCTGGTGCCAAGTTGCTCTGAAGTCTGCGTCCTAGGTCTCTTGAAGCAAGGTCTCAGGCATCAGAGTTCGCAGAAGTAAATAAAGTAACGGAGTAGTATAGCAGCAGGGTCAGCTTGAGCTGGGTGCCTTTGCAAAGGTGCCAAGCCAAGCATAGTAATTATACCCTTACAGACTGTTTACCCACCCCTCGCACCATGATTCAGTCCAATAGCAATATTTGAGTCTGGGATCTTCTTGCTTCTCATTGGATTATTTTGCTGTCTTCAGGCAGGCTCTTGTTTTGTTTAGCTGCAGACATCGTTTATAGTCCATAGCCACTTTGTGTTGGCCTTGAAATGGTTATTCTGTCCAAACCGATCCTGTTTTGCTCAGTAAAGTACAAAACAGGCCTTAATTGCAAGCGTCCATGATGGCCTGTAGCTTTGTGCTGGCCTGTAGCTTTGTGCTGGCCTTGAATGTGTTATTTTGCCCAAGTAAATTCTATTTTTCTCAGTAAAGTACAAAATAGGTCTTATCTTGCAGGTGGTGTTGAGGGTTTGTAGCTGCTTTGTTTTCATTAAGTAGATACAATTTTATTGAATATGAGCGGAACTTTACAACATACAGTTTAAGATTTCAGCAAATTTAGGAAAAACTGGAGAACAAAAATTCTGCTTGAGCTTTTCTCTCAGTACTCAAAAAAAAATTTCAGTGCTTTAACATTGAATTCATGGGCTGTGGAAATGGCAGTAGATTTGCTCCTGACTAGACAAAGTTTGTGTATAGACCAGTTCTCTTTCTACACATACTGAAAATGTACTTCTTCATACTCTGGTATAATCTGCAAACAGTGGCAGGCAATGGGAAAAGAGAAAGAATCAGCAGACAAAAAGCATAGTGGCCTGTATCATGAGCATATGGGTAAAACTCTTACTGTCCTTAGGCAGGGATCAATGAAATGACATTCAATACTCAGAAAAGGAATATAGAGAGACCAGCTATTCTTCTGTGAATTTAATGTAAGTAATTATTTTCTATATGGGACTTATTCTTATTTACTCAAATTGTTCTTATTTACTCCTCTTGTACTTATTTACTCCTCTTGTTCTTTTGCAATTTACACTCAGAGGTAAATAGTAGTTAAATTGTATCTTCAGCAAGAGATCCAAATAAAAATGAAAGAAACAAGGCTTTTTTCTTTTTCTTTCTTAGAAGGAAAATATATTAAACGTGATAAAAGAAACAGAACTTATCTGGCCTTGTTAATCTGACACTTTATAGAAGGAAAAAATACTACAAAAGTCAGATTTATCACAGCTTGGATTTTAAACTTACAGAAATTATTGGTAGTTTTTACACATTTATATTTGGATAATGCATGTCTTCTCAGAAAATAAGTTCATAACTATTTTGTTACACCAAAGAAAGAGTTAAAGCAGAATTTTAGTTTACAACTGATTTAAAATAAGATCTTGATCCTACGGACATTTATTTCAGAAACTTAACGTTACTCACAGGAGTGACAATACTATGCATTATGAACAAAACTGGTAGCCCTGCCAAGTATTAAAGCTGTCGAAAAATTCTGATAACTAAGCTTTTCTCATTTACTGATAAATTTGTTAAATTTTAACCAGATGGGCTGAAATTTTACACACTGAATGTCCATTGCAGTGTGATCTCATTAGTTTATTTATTATCATTTTACTGAAAGAATTTCAGACATTAGCAGTATCTCAGAGGAGAGATATTATCTTTTTTGACTTAAAAGAATATTTAACCTTCTCTTTGAGAAGCTTCATTGTCCCCCTACTTGAATCTCTAGACTCGAGAAAGACTACTGCCCTTTGGAAAAGGCAGACTCTTACATTAGGAGTGTAACGTAGCATAGGTAAAGATTGCATATTCAGTTCTAAATCTGTGACAGCATAACTGTGTGTTTGACTTCACCATCTTAACTTCTTTTTTTTCCAATTGATGTTGCTGTGGTTTTTTACTAAACATGTAGAAAATGTGGTTGTGTTCAACAGATCCTAGAATGTACAGCTGAGTCTACAGGAAGAACTAGACTTTGAGGAACCAGATATTGAGTGGGTATCTCTTTACAGATTTGCAAGATATTATTTTTCCCCAAAGCCCAGTGATCTTTCAGTAATATTAAAAAATCCTCTGTTAATTCCATAGTCATTTAGTGCCTTATGAAAAATAACTCCCTGATTTTTTTAAAAACACCATCTTCAAAGATAAATGCAAATCATTATGGAGCAAGTAGTAGACAGTTCATAACATAAATAAGTAAGAATTTAGCAGTCCTATCTTGATTGATTCAGACTGAATCATTTTTTAATCCCCTGTAAATATGTATCAAGATTAGTTAACATGTGAGGAAATACTGAACAGATAAAATTTTCTATCCCTTGTCAGTACCAGCGTGGTTGACAAAAGAAAGATTTTGACAGTGTAGCATAGGTTTTTGTTTGGCAAACTTTATATGCATTTAAATGTGTAGTTGGCTTTTTTCATGTTACGAACACATTTGACATCAGTGGAAAAATGTCATTAATACAGAGCAATCAGTGATTCTTGAATTTCAAAGAGGTTCCAAGCAAAGGTGACACGTTTTCTCCTTTTTACAGGTTATCCTCTTTTGGAAACCCTAGATAAAACAAATAGTATATAAGTTCCTTTAAAAATAAATGAATAAAATAACATCTTTAGATAGATTCAATTAGAGGTAAACTGTATGTCTTTAAAAGTACAAAGCATTTTTCTATTATGACATTCCCACAAAACATTATATCAGCATTATATCAGCATTATATCAAGACAACCTTTACCCCATTGTATCAAGACAACCTTTACCCACAAACTTCTGTTTAAAATTTTTACTTCTGCTGTTTCAAATAACCCAATTAACTTCTTAATAGTGTGCTGCATTTGTTATGTTATGAATGCATCAAGCTGATTTCAATACGCATATATACACAGTATACATATTATTTTGTGTATATCTGTGAATATGTAATATAATTTACTTTGGCAGATACTCTTAAAAAAATATTCTACTTGCAAAGATTCTGTTTCTACTTTTATCTCTGCTTTTATTATTCTTTCTTTTTAAAAAGTCTTTTATTAAGCCAAGCTCTGTATATTCTTAATCCAGATAGTATTATTGGTGTCTGATAAACGGGAAAGAGTCTGAAACTCTCACTTGAAAAGTTATGAAGATTATAACTTACTGGTTTTAATTCTTCCTCAATAATCATTTATTTATTTATTTATTTAATGAGAAATATAACTTACTACTTTGAATAAAATCAATAAATTTTTCCACTCTTGATTTTAATTTATTTTTTAAATGATATTTTTCCAGGTTTTGTTTTGTTTTTCTGTTCATAAGTAGCACATAATCAGCATCTACAGCTCTCCAAATTAACTGCATGTTATGGTTATTCCTTTTGCAAAGATTTCAGCTTGCTCTTTTGCACAGTGGAATGGTGCTCCCCTTACATAATACCTGTATAAAATATGTATTTTTGTCATTCGACATCTTTTAGTGTATTAATGCTATCTATTAAGTGTGTTGTTAACTTTAATGTAACTAAACAACTGCTTAAACTTATACATATACTTAAATCTCTGAAGCATCAGATCTCTGATCATCTTCAGTATTATGCTGATGTTTGTTAGAGCAGCAGTCAAAATAACCATGTACAGAAAAATGCAAATTTCCTCCAAGACTGAAAACAAAATCTGTCTTGCAAATACACTCCTGCTCATTGTGTATATTTATTATATGAAATAAAACGAAAGAATAGCAAAGAACTAATGGAAATTTTGAACAAGCCCTGCTTCCCAGGGCATGGCTTTTGGGAATGTTGAAATGGAAATAGCTTTTGATAAAAAGTCTATTTTGGCAGAAGCTAGCTATTATATGAAATAGTACTAGATGAGCTAGAAACAGCCCTGCTATTAAATGTACAGAGTGTAATTGCAAATAACAGAACTGGAGTTCACTTAAATCTGCTTTAGTTTCTTAAAGAAAGTATAAGAAGGTAGAAATTTAACAGATTGTATTTTGCTTTTAGGTATAAAGCCATGGAAACTTTTCTGAGGCCAATAGGTTCATACAGTTGGATCTGAGGGAGGAATTTGAGCACTGAACCCCCTCACATACCAAAACAGTTAAGAGTGTGGTTTTGTTGCATGGGAGAAAATGTTTGTGTAAGTAGTGCAGCTGCCAGCTGATATTCATATCACAGTGTTGGTGTTCAGAAAGCATACAGAAGGTGAATAATGCTACTAAATGTGCAACAGAGGCTGCCATTGAACATGAGCATTCAAAATTTTCACACTGGTTCCTACCTATTATATCTGAAGTGAAAACTACATGTGTGTAGGGGAGGGTTCATCACTCTCATGAGGTTCTCTTGAACAATCCTGTTCAAGATATAATGCATGCAATAGAAATATCCCCCCACTACACCCAGCACAGGGCTTGGTGGCCAGCTGGGTACTATGAAGCAGCTTGTCCATCAAAAAATACCTGGACTGGGAAACTGGTGCACTTGAGCTTGCCTACCAATTGACTGCCAGCCACATCCTGCTTTATCGATGTGTTTTACTGGTGATTAGCTTTTGTCCTAAAAGCCAAGGTAAATGAAATCTATATCACCTGTGAGAGGAAATCCAAATTGTCATTTATTAAAAAAACACGTACTGAAAGACTTCCATTTTGTCTTCTCCAGTGTTTTAAATTATGTTCCACAGACTTGGGGTTTGGTGTTGAGCTTAAATAGGGGAGATCTTGTGGGGCCCTTCCCAGATTATCTCCACTCTTGTCATTGTCATCCATTAAAACATGTGTGCTTAAATCAAAACAGTAAACAGCAAACAAACAGCTGCAACAATTTAACACATCCCTCCTTTTCGCCTGCTGGGTAGCAGAATTAGTAAGAGACTGAAAGATTTGTTTGTTAAAGAATTTTGAGATTTAAAAATCTGTCTTTCTTATGAAAACAAAACATTTAAAATTTCCTAGCTAAGGAAAAACTTTGCTTCTCATCCCTGAAATTTAAAAAAACTTGACCCTATTTCAAGTTTTTAAAAATACTTTGTTTTGATGCTGATTTCTTCTGGTTTTTGTATTTTACATCTAAAAAAATAAAAGGTCATTGTAAAATTAAAAAATGGAAATTACAATTTCAGAGTGTTAAAAAAAAATATTCGTCAGACAAATTTCTGCCTGGTATGTTTTATGAATAAAATATTTGTTGGCATGTTTTATTTCAAAATAGAACTCTGATATAGTATCTGTGGCAATTCACTCCTGTAAAGTATATAGGGTTCTGTAGAAATTATTTGTCTAACTTTTATGTTGAGGTATATATGGATAATACATATTTATCTTACAATACTCTTAAAAATTATTATCTACATAAAAATTACCACATTTGTGTTATAGATAAAGTCTGAACCAAATATTTTTCAACCTTTTATCTACTGATTAGACAATATTGTTTTGAATGTTTCAGAAATGCTCCATTGTCACACAGATCACATTAGAATTTTCCACTTCCCATGTGAACACTGAGAATGAACCTTTTAAATAATCTGGACTCATCCTCTAGCTTCAGGACAAATAGCAGCTGTTCCAAAGGTCAGCCATTCCAAAAAAACAATAGATTATGCTTAGCTTTTATTCAAAATGTGGAACTCCCTGTGAGTCACGTTTACACCCTGCTGATTGAGTGAAGGCAGAAAAATATTCCTTATCAAACAGGTAAAGGAAAAAGAGAAAGCTTTAAAAGTTTGAGAACAAAGAAGGAGCAGATTTCTGTATACAATGAGTGAGTTTTACATCTGATTGTGGTTTAGGGTTGCCAGTTTTCAATCAGAAACATTGTCAGGTCGTTGAACTCCAGAGAAGTATATATTTTCTTCATAGTAAGCGGAAAAGTCATCTTATTTCTCCTGTTATAGCTCATACAAGGAAATGGGTCAAAGAACTAAAAATTTCAGTTGGTGTGCAAAAGTGTGCTTTTATTACGCTTGTATTCTTCTGACACAATCTCAGTGCAGTGAGTAAGGAGTTTGTATGAGAACTGAGGTCACTAAATCTATGGCAGTTTTCAAGTTCTCCTTTAAATGGTTTCATGTGCTTGTCAGAATTTGGGTTTGGTAAGAAATAACTGGAATGGAAATAATTAAGGACATGATAAATCTCTTTAATTTCCCCTCTCCCTTGCTTCCCTCCTCCTGATGTTGGGATTTCTTTCTCTTCCTTACCCCATTTATGCTCCGTAGTCTGTTAATGCTGACTTCTTCCTTCGTTTTTTTTCCCCTCCTGACTTTTTCTAGCTACCATGCTCTGAGTTTAATAGTTTCATGTCTACTAATAATTCTAAGGTAAAAAACTATTCCTTTGGGCAGTAATAGAGATGATGCTATCCTTTTGTATATGGTCAACAGTTGCTGCTTACTTTTAAATATACAATGGATGTTGGAGGGAAAATACAAGTATTACACTGCCTGTCTTGCCATGTACAGTTTATGCAATATATGCATTTTGATGCATTGTATTAATGTTATGGATGACTATGTACAATTATAGTAGGTATTATATCGATACTTATACACATGTATGATTATATTTACTGTATGGGCTGTTTAAATGTATACAAATATCCATATATATATAAATAGATCTATCAACAGCAATCTTGTATGTGTCTCATCAGATAAAGAGTGACCATGTTCAGAAAGTGTGCAAAAACTACTTCTGTATTTGTTTTGGTCTCAGTTATCGTGGTACCCTTAAAAGTTAGTCCATGAATAAAAGAAGTCCAAGAATGACCATAAAAGCAGAACTATGGGAAAAATAGTTAAGCTATACAGGATCCTGGGAAGTTCTTTGCTGTTTTTTGCAGGGATGCTATTTGTATGAAGCTCCCATAACTCAGATGCTGAAAGGCGAAATAAGGCTGCAAAATACTTGTTAACATTGGTCACATGCATTAGGGCCACACATGAATTTCCAACACCAAGAAGGTTTGACCAACACTGTAGTAAGTTTTACACCTTCATTTCCTCCTCTGTGGCTATGATATTATTGGATACCACTTTATTAATTGTTCTGCTACTATCTCACTCATTTAAATTTTTATTTTGGGGGTACTGAGGACAGAAACATGCATAAGTTTCAACCATATGATCTTTTTGACGGTATATTTAAGACTAGAGGGACGCAGTCTTATTGCCAAATGTACTGAGAATTGCTGCAAAGCTGTTAGCAATGTGATAAGAAGCCCACACAAAACTATTTTAAAAGAAAAAATATCTACCAAAAATGTCAAGAGCCTTAGGGTCCAGTTAAAATTTCATTTTGAATGCGACTTTTAAACCATTTTTGTGTGCCTGCACCACAACACTACTTTATATGTGAACCTTTGTATTTAAATATCAAATGGAGAAAAAGTGCATAAAAGTCAAAGGCAAAAATAAAGCACAAGAAAGTTTCTTTTAATGTCATTTGAAGTTCATTGATGATAAAGTTACCATTGGCTACAGAACACCTCCCATCAAACTTTATCTCACTGGATGCGTCATTAACAGAATATAAAATTGTCACAAGTCCTATAAAGAAGAAACAATCACAGACTCAGTACAGGTTGTTAATAATATTATATTCAATCTATAATAAGTAGGAAAGAAAAACATCTGTGTGACTGAAAATCTACATCTTGTAGATGTTCTATATTTAAGCATTTCATATGAAGATATGTCATGACTCAGGAAGAAACCTTGCTAAAGAAGCATGGTTTTCTGTGTTCCTCTTATGGCCCAGATCAAGTAATTTCTTACACAAGGAAATATGAGTTCAGATCAAAATTCAGTGGAATCATTCACCCTGTCTCATCACAGTTTTTAACTATCAGAAAGATTCAAGCATTATCTAAAGTGAACTTTGGCTATTTGTTGGAGGAAAGGAGAGAAAAAGAAAGGAAAATAAAGGATAAACATTACCAGTTATATAGCACTACCAGTTACATAGCACTACCAGTTATATAGCAAAAATAAGGGGGCATGGTTTTGTTCACATAAATATCTGCTATGCAGAAATGGAAAAGGGGTTTCCCTGGCATTACAGCACGAAATCAAAATTCTACAGAGCTGAGCAAATCTGGATTACAGCTTGATATACTAACCTAGACGGACAAAAAAGTTATGATTATTTTTCAGCAGCAAATGGAGGGAAGCAGGGTCAAGAGTACCTAATACTTCATATTCACTGAAAAATAAAGTTACATCAAGGTTTTGGGGTGGTGGATACTCATTCACTTAAGCTGGAAGTGACCTTCTAGGCCTACTGAATGCTGGCTGGTGATGGTTTTGTTGTATATACACATGCTTATAACTATTTACTGTGTGAGTGTATGACAGAGAGTTCATATGGACTGGTGAGAATATATTTCTTTTCAATACTTTCTACCACAATATCATTGTTTAGAGAGCATTTTTCTGAGTAATTGTTGTTTTGTTATTTTGAGTTGCAACTAAGACAATTCTCTATCCAGAAAAAAAGAAGGCATTGAATATATTTCAATGCACTAGAATACATGTAGTTTTCCTTACCCTGGATAAATTCTCTGTAGATCAAAAATTGCTGTTCTGAAAGGAATAAAGAGGACTGGGACAGGCCTGCTTTGTTGGAGCTCTGATGTGCTTTGGTTCATGTCAAGCTCCAGTGGAATGATATTAAATACTTCTTTAAAGGAGGGTAAATGCAATAGCAAGACAGGAGTAGAAGAAAGTCAAACTATAATATGTCAGGTTTTGGTCTTCCTGTTTCTGATCCCACAGAAATCTGGTATAGATGACAAACCGACTCAATAACTAAAAGACAAAATGAAATAGAATCATAGAATCACAGAACAGTTTGGGTTGGAAGGGACCTTCAAAGGTCATCTAGTCCAATCCCCCTGCAATGAGCAGGGACTTCTTCAACTCGATCAGGTTGCTCAGAGCTCCATCCAGCCGGGCCTTAAATGTTTCCAGGGCTGGGGCATCTAACACCTCTCTGGGAAACCTGCTGCAGTGTCTCACCACCTTAATTGTAAAACACATCTTCCTCATGTCTAGCCTGAATCTTCCCTCCTTTAGTTTAAAACCATTACCCCCTGTCCTGTTGCAACGGGCCTGGCTAAAAAGTCACTCTCCATCTTTCTTACAGGTCCCTTTTAAATACTGGAAGGCTGCAATAAGATCTGACCAGAGCCTTCTTCAGGCTGAACACCACCAACTGCATCAGTCTGTCCTCACAGGAGAGGTGTTCTGTCCCTCTAATTATCTTCATGACCCTCCTCTGGACACACTCCAACAGGTATGTCTTTCCTGCACTGAGGGCTCCAGAGCTGGACACAGTACTCCCAGTTGGTGTCTCACCAGAGAAGAGTAGAGGGGCAGATTCACCTCCCTTGACCTGCTGGCCATGTTCCTTTTGATGCAGCCCAAGATACAGTTGGCCTGCTGGGCTGCAAGTGCACATTACCAGCCCATGTCCAAGTTTTCATCTACCAGTATCCTTAAGTCCTTCTTGGCAGGGCTGCTCTCAGTATGTTCTTCTCTCAGTCTGTATTGATATTGGTGGTTGCCATGACCCAGCCGCAGGACGTTGTTCTTGGCCTTGTTGAACCTCAGGAACTTCACATAGGCCCACTCCCCACACCTGTCCAAGTTCCTCTGGGTGGTATTCCTTCCCTCTAGCAAATCAACTACACCACTCAGCGTGGTGTCATCTGCGAACTTGATGAGGGTGCATTCAAACCCACTAGCTATGTCATTGATGAACATATCTTATTGGTCTCAGTACAGACCATTGAGGGACTCCATTCATTACTGGTTTCCACTTTGACACTGAGCTGTAAGTCTCTGGATGTGGTCATCTAGCCAATTCCTTATCCATCTAACCATCCATCCATCAATCCCTTTTCTCTGCAACTGAGCAGCAAGAATGTTGCAGAGCATCATAACAAAGGCCCTACTTAAATCTAGGTAGATGTTTTGCTAAACTACCTGTGTGCTCTGCAAAATGTTGATGTGGAGAAGGATGTCTCTTCAGCTGGCACAATTCACTGCAATTCACAAATAGCTTCTTTCCCAGAGAGTTGTAATACAGTTTTTCATCATTATCTCCTCTCATATTCTTTCCTTTGCTAGAGACTGCAAGATGAGTGCAGAGCAGTTGTTGACTGTTAAGTTTCTTTAGAACTGGAAACACCTAAGACAACTACTGTGGTTAAACAGGCAGTCAGGTACAGTGATTTAGTTAGCTATAGTACCAAGAGGAGGAAGCTGCATAGAAAACAATGAGATCCACAGAAGTTGAGATTTACTGAGAGACCTTAATTTCCAATTTATAGATCACAGTGTAAATTTATACAAAATAATTAATAATGTCAAAATTTCATTCTTTTTGTAGACTAGTAACACCTTCCTACTTCTGATTAATTACTCAGCAAAATTCTCAAGCAGAGAAATTCAAGTATATTTGAAAACCACATCCAAACTGAGAAGAAGCACCTTCTGGTGATGCAGCTATTGTTAGTTTAGATAAGATTAATGTAAAACAAGAATGAAGGATCAAAATAGTTGATCCAAACTAGTACCTCCATCACAAACTTACACTATTCAGGTTTATGCTTTGATGTGGAATACATTTGTTGTGTTTACAACATTAAGGATTCTATAAAGGTAATATTGCATGTCTTTTAAATGTTGTATTTGTACTTCAAATCACATAGTGGTTAACAGACTGGACAAGTACAGTGTGTAGGTAAACAGTTTAATTAGACTGGAGTTAAATCAACTACATGTAAGTACTGAAATTACAGTTACAGGTTAAAAAACCAAAAGGAAATATTTTTCAGGATAAAAAGAAATAATAGTTTGCCAATTCAGCTCAAATCATTTCACTCTCAGTGATACCTAAGTTCTAGTGTATCTGTAAAATAAAAATTATTTAGGATGAAAATATGTCAGATTTTTGTTCATATAATAGTTTATATTTTGGAAATTATTCTGCAAAACAGCTCTTAGATATTGTAAACATGTGTAAGAACTCCCTAAGATTCAACACACAAATTCAACAACAGATAGCTATGCTATGTAGTCAGGTTAACATATCTGGAAAGGATGTCCCACTTCTCAGTTTTTTGATAAGCTGATAAAAGAGTCTAAATATTAGAAGTTGTGTACCCTTACTAATCCAACAATTTCCTACACCTGTATTCACATGTAGTCATATGCAAACCTCAAAAGATTCAGCATTTTGCTTAAATTCACGTCTGGTGAGGTTAAATGTTCATTCAAATCTTATACAAATCTCTCTGGTCTGAAAATCTAAAGATAAGGCTTTCTTATAAGATTTCCTGTACATCCTCCATCTACCTAATCTGGCAGAATAGCCAAGAGAAGTTAGTACCTCTGAAATCACAATAAACCTAAGCATGCTCGTTCTTACCTAAACTCTCTTTTTCTCTGATTGAATACTGTAAAATTTACCGTTATTTTGAATAGCATTTACATGGGCTTCTAGCATTTGAGTGGCTCTTTAGGAATACTGAGTAAATAGGCATTTCACTTTGCCTACATGTTCATTCTGTCCATGGCTTTTAATGCTTCCTACTCAGGAATGCTCGCTGAACAGATTTTTGTTTATACAAAGATTTTGAGAACGATTTTCTGTGTGGAAATACACCTGAAAACAAATGTGTTAATATACAGAGCATAAAGATATCCTAAAATATTTATTTTGTGATGTACCACTTGAAAGTTTCAGTCATGCAAAAAAAAATACTTCTAAAATTAATTGTTGTCACTAGACCATTTCCTCCACCCATAGTGGATCATGGGATGAGACAGACCCACATAACAGAGATTTAAAGGTGGGGCAACCACCACTGGAAATGTGCTTACAGATGTCATCAGCAGGACCCTAAGCATCTTGTAGGTTACTATAAACCTGTTGTTGTATTAGCTTTGGTGAGCTCCATGCTGTGGTGGCTTTGTGCATGTAGCTTCAGAGTGCAAGGCTGCAGGTTGTGTGTACAGCGTTACCAACTCATTGTCAACTCATAGTCAGCTTGTCATCTTATGCCTAGTGCTGTAACGAGCTGTGGTGCTTTTAAACCCTAGATTCGTATAGAATGTTAAAAAATTATATAATATTAGAAACATGGCTTAAAAATATAACAAGTTGTTAGCCTTCTAGGTTATGGGTAAAAGTTTAAAGAGTTAATGTCAGAAGTTACAAGACAAAAAATAAGCAAAGATCCCCAATTTGTTATTTATAAAATTCAGTATTTTAAAGTCAAATTCATTTTGGTATGTCTTAAGAGGGGGATGATTGGAAATTCAGGATAAGCAATATAAAATAAGGCAATCACAGAATCAGCAAATCACAGAATGGTTGGGGTTGAAAGTGAACTCTGGAGATCATCTAGTCCAACCCACCTGCTAAAGCAGGTTCACCTACAGCAGGTTACACAGGAAGGTGTCCAGGCAGGTTTTGAATGTCTCCAGAGAAGGAGACTCCACAACCTCTCTGGGCAGCCTGTTCCAGTGTTCATCATCCTCAAAGTAAAGAAGTGTCTCCTCATATTCAGATGGAACCTCCTATGTTTCAGTCTTTGCCCATTGCCATATAGAGCTCATTGTAATTCTAGATTCATTAAAAAGCACAATGCTTGATGTCTTTCTTCTTTTTTACTTTTGTGAATTTCTGTGACTTTTAAGGCAATTTAATCTGGTATGGATTGAACAGGAAATGAGTGTTAGTCTCATCTTTTGTGCAAGTACAATTCAATAATTAGCTATCAAATTTTTGCACGCCATGATACATTTTTAGAATTTTATTCCATGCTCGTGTACACTTGTGGACCCTAATTTACAGTACCTGTTGCGTACACTAAGTTTCACATTCATGTGTCTACAGCCTATGACTGCCAGTCTTTGAAAAGCCTCTCTGCTTTAAAAGAAGACTGATGAACATGCCTGTGAGCAATTAGCAGTACTCTCTATTAATAGTGTCAGCAACGTAAATATTCTCATTGCTAGTAGAAAAACTGAGTTTGATGCAAACTGAACAGGAACTGCAACTGCTCAGCCTTGTAGTAAATGGACCTTAAGAGTGCTATTATTATAAGCTTGGCATATGCATCAAAGTCCCTGCGCAGGTGCACCCTCAGCAAGTTCGCAGATGACACCAGGATGAGTGGTGTAGTTGATTTGCTAGAGGGAAGGAATGCCATCCAGAGGGACCTGGACGGGTGTGGGGAGTGGGCCTATGTGAAGTTCCTGAGGTTCAACAAGGCCAAGAGCAAGGTCCTGCAGCTGGGTCAGGGCAACTGCCAACATCAATACAGACCGAGGGAAGAATGTACTGAGAGCACTCCTGCCAAGAAGGACTTAAGGATACTTGTAGATTAAAACTTGGACATGGGCCGGCAATGTGCACTTGCAGCCCAGCAGGCCAATTGTATCTTGGGCTGTATCAAGACAAGCATGACCAGCAGGTTGAGGAAGGCGATTCTGCCCCACTACTCATCTCTGGTGAGAGACAACCTGGAGCACTGCGTCCCCAACATAAGAAGGACATCAACCTGTTGGAGTGTGTCCAGAGGAGGGTCATGAAGATGATTAGAGGGATGTAGCACCTTTCCTACGAAGAAAGGCTGAGAGGATTATGGTTGTTCAGTCTGGAGAAGTGAAGGCTCCAGGAAGACCTTATTGCTGCCTTTCAATACTTAAAGAGGGCTTATAAGAAAGATGGAGAGGGACTTTTTATCATGGCCTATAGTGACAGGAGAAGGGGCAAGAGTTTTAAACTAAAGAGAGCAGATTTAGATTAGACATAAGTAATAAATCTTTTATGATGTGGGTTGTGAGGCACTGGAACATGTTGCCCAGAGAAGTGGTGGATGCCTGATCCTGGAACTCTTCAAGGCCAAGTTGGATAGGCAACCTGATTTAGTAAAAGAATGTCCCTGCCCATGGCAGAGCAGTTGGACTAGATGAGGTTTGAAGACCCTTCCAACCCAAACCACTCTATGATTCTATGATTCTAAATGCTTCACTTTTACTATTTGTCTCCTGCAAGAACAACCCTTTTCCAGTGCAGTTTGGATTAGTCCACAACAAATGGTCGAGAGTTGTGCTTCCACGCCTGGGGTAGTCAATTGCAGGTATATTGAGTACTCCTGCAGGTGAAAACAGATGGTAGCCTGCACTCTGCTGCCAAAGAAATTGCAAAAAACACACTGGCAACATCAGTTGTAGCATACCACTCTGCTGCCTCTGACTGCAGTTCATATTGGAGTTCTAACATGCCTGGTACAGCAGCACTCAGAGGTGGCATCATTTCTTTCAGACCATGATAGTCAACTACTAGCCTCCACTCTCTGTCAGACATTTGCACTGCCCACATGGAACTATTAAAATGTGAGTCTTGCTGATCATTCCTTGGTTCTCCAGTTGACAAATTAGCTTATGGATAGGAGCCAGGGAGTCACAGTTGATGTGATATTGGCACTGGTGATCCATCCTGGTAGCAATTGGCACCTGCTGTCCTTTAACTCACAGCAATACCACAACAAAGGGGTCTTCCAAGAGGTCATACAGGATAGATGGCTGTTTGATAGTCTGTGTTCACAGCGGTTATACCAAAAGCCCCTTGAAGTACACTCTCCTGAGGCAGTCTATGCCAAGGATACATGGGGCCTCTGGACCAGTCACAATCGAGTGCTCTTCCCACTTGGCCCCTGTTAAGCTCACCTCAGCCTCCAATACAGACAACTGTTGGCACCCCCCTGTCACTCCAGTGATCCAGATGGGTTCTATGCCCTACACCCTGATGGCACCAGCATACACTGTGCACCAGTGTCTACCAAATCCATATACTTCTGTGGATCTGATGTGCCAGGCCACTGAATCCAGAGTCCCGTACACCTGGTCATCCTTTTCCTCCTCCTGGCCGAAGGCATGGACCCTCTGTTCCTGTTCTTGGTCAGAGTATTGACTGCCTGACCCTTGCAGTGGCAGACCAGAATTTCCCTCACCAGGATCAAGGGAGGTGATTTCAGTTCTTCTGTGTCCGGGAGATCGCTGATTGCCTTCTTGTGTCACTACGTGAACTAAGCTGATAGCCTTCTTTGGTGGTCCCTTCTTAACAGCTGTCTTCCCTCTTAGTTTGTGTAAACAGGCTTCCAGCTTAAAGGTGGGTTCACCATCCCGCTTCCTCATGTCATCCCCCTGGTCATGCAGGAAGAACCAGAGTGTGCTATGCAGCATGCATCTGGGGCTCCCATTCCCTCTGGTCGGGTCAGGAGAAGACAGATTTCTTGACATGCCCCTTACAGCCAAGGCACTGTCCTGAAGGGATGAGGTGGTACAGAGATTTTCTTCTAAGTTTTGGAGCCATGAAGACACTCCAAATATGGTGTATCTATATCTGAGCAATACATTACTGCCAAGCTGTTAGAATATGATGCTGGGGCTCTTTGAATCACTTTTCTTCACATGGCCTGTGTGCACAGGACATCCTCTGAATCTTTGGAGACCTCATGATTATCTAGATCACTGTAGATGATTTCCAGCACCGCTAATTCTCTCAGGTACTAGGTGTCCTCATCTGCAGTAGCCTACTTCCCTGCGTAGTTCACAAGATCTTCCTTGAATGGCTATCTTGCCCTCACACTTGAGAGGAGCCATTTCCAGAGACTGCAAGTTGCTACCTCTTTTCCACTTCCACTCTCAATTCCCCAGTTTCTAGTAAGGTATCCCAGCTGTTGGACTGTTACTTTCCAATCGCTGGCCATCAGCCCCATCATCCCAGAAACAGAGCAGCCAGGCAGCAATCAGCTCACCTGGCTCTTTCCATGTGCTTCAAAGTTTTAATGAGGTCAGTGACTGGGTAGTTTCTGCTTCCTGTCTGGATTCCCTCACTCCTTCCTTCAATTTCTTTGTCAAAGGACCAGCTTCCTGATCAAACCTTTCCTCTTCTTTCTCCTACCGTACTAACTGATGACATGGACCAGTTGTTTTCCTTGTCCATTGCTTCTTTTTCACTACTGGGGCAATTCCTATAGTTGCATTTGTTTGGGTCCCTGCCTCAACCACAGCCCTTTGAGAGCACTGAACTGTGGCTCAGTAGGCACAGGCCAGTCCCCAGTACAGTGCTAGAAGCTGCTGGTTTTCAGTGGGGTGGGCAAGGCCCCCTACTAGCGGGTGGCATGTCAGTTTTACCAGGTTTGCTTACCTGTTCAGGTGTAAAGTCTTAGGTTATGAGAGGTGACAACCACCATAGGAATCTGCCCAAATCCTTCCACACACCCTGCCACCCAGGGTGCATTTCAGTATGGCCTCACCCAAAAGTTGTCTTCTCTTATACCACGAGAACAGCAGATTCCACAAACCCCATAATATGCTAACAGTGTTAATCAGTAGTATTAAACAGCTCACATAAGGGTGAGGCAAGGGCCTCAGAAACCTGCATAATAAATCCACCCACATCAGTCTCAGCTAGGAAGAAGGAGATGTATTCCCTCATCATCTCCACAAGATAGCTCTCTCAGCCATCAATACCAGGACAAAGCACATAGCCATTATTTGTATTAATATGTTTCCAAACTCAGCAAAATAAAGAGAGAAGCAGTGCAGCCAACAAACTCCCTGACCCACAGAGGAGCTTGCCACTTAATAACTACTATAGCTATATCATGCTTAATACAAAACTGCAGCTGTCTTGGGCCTCATGTTGGGCACCAAAAAAGGACTGTGGTGGGTTGACATTGGCTAGATGCCAGATGACCACCAAGCTGCTCTATCAGTTCACTCACCTCCTCAGCAATACAGGATGGGGGAGAAAATAACATAGAAAAAACCCTCATGAGTCAAGATAAAGGCAGCTTAAGCAACAGAATGTTAGTCGTCTGGGACTAGCTAATAATTAAAAAAAAACAAAAAAGAGGAGTTAAACTGAGAATATCAATCATCTAACTCCATTTTAATTGTGATAAATTATAGCCTGTATAATTAGTGGGAAAGGCCATATTTGAATGATATTAACACAATTACAGGGTGATATAATTGTATCTTATAAAAAATAATATATTATGAGCATAATTGACAAACCTGATTCATACTTTTGCTGGGTACTCCAGTAAATGTTTTTCAGAAAACAAAAGTACATGATTGTGACTAAGCAGTGTCATAATTCAGAGGCCTGCTATAAACCACAAGATACTCCTAAACATACCTTAAGAATATTGAAGAATGTAGCCACTCACTTTTAAAAATCCTCATTATTTTTTAAAGTACCTGTTTCTTTAAAGTATTTTAGACACATTGCAGCTGGAGACCAATTTCTATAAATCGGGAAGAATTTTACTCAGAAGTTCTGAATGCATTTTTTATTTAAATGTCAGCAGTTGTTTAAAAATGTCAAGTAAACCGTGTAATATAGAAACCTGCAATCAAATAAACTTTGAAGATATTTACAGTTCTTGATTACAAAGTTATAAGAATTCATATTTCTGTGGTTTAATATTTTGAGTTCTTTGATTAACTTTTGTTGTTGATCATGTTAAAAATACGTATATCCTCAAAGTCATCAAAGAAAAAAGACCCAAAATGAAATATATGTGAATTCTTATATTCATGTTAGTATCAGCAGTGTTCCCTGGCACATTTCTAGCCCATTTTAAGTTAATGAGTTGGTCTTACAAGTTACTTCAGTACAGTCTGAATGTTGATGCAATATTGCTATCATACAACTCAAGTGTGCACTCCTTTTGCTGAAATCTTTTGCTTTCTTCATTGATGTTCACCTTTTAAAGAAGCATTCAGAGGTTAAGTTTTAGGAAATGAAGTTTAGAAAATAGCTTTCCTACTTCTGTCAGGCAACGGTCACACATCTGGTAAACTTTTGTTTTCCTCTTTACAGTATGTGAGCGAAATATTGGAGTAAGAAACAGGAAATGTCACTATAGTTTTTGGAATGGGATGAATTCTTCTTTTTGATATGTAAAGAACATTAAAAGAGTTTTGGAAAGCACAGGCATGCTTTTTGAAGTGCATCTTTCCTATGTGACTTATTGGCTTATTACCTTTTAGACTATTGCAGTGGATTCTCCTTTCCCTGAATACTTCAGTGAATGCTATAAATTTTTTAAAGTGCAAGTTAAGGACAAGCAGAAGAAATAATTTGGTGAAATGTTGTACCTTCTGTTTTATACACAGGATTTGATAATTCCATTGCAGCTGTCCATTGTGGATACATTAATCTATTTTACTTTTCCTTCATCAGTTTTATAAGTTCTGTTTTCTTAAGCCTGCCTGCCTTAGTGGATTTAAAAGTGGGATTAATTTGTAGGTTTAGTACCCTAATCTGTAGCAATCATCCCTGATTCTTTCTCTACTGTGAACCACAAGGGTGGGGAACTTGTGATCCAGAGGTTGGTCATGGCTATTTCTTCAGGCCCTCTTTTTATGCACATTTATTGGCTATTCCTAGAGCATGTGCTAGTGACTGTAAAATATCTCTGAAAGGCTTATTTGGCTGTGAGTAGGGTGAGGGTTCCACCTCCCTAGCCCCTTTGGTAGTATCAAAATGAATATCAAAGATTGAATGAGCAATTGAAAAAAAGAATTCAATTAGTAGAGGAGGGCCTTCTGTCTATTTTGGTATCAAGTTGACATGGATGTTTTGTGCAATGATGGGGTGGCTGAAGTGGATGTATTTGAGAGTCAGAAGTGTGTTTTTAAGATGAGCCTTGAGCATTCTTTATGAACTGAAAAATTGAACTAGTAAGGCAACTTCCAGTCTATTTGAACACATTCTAGAAAGTCTTACAGCATATTTTCAGGATAAGCAGCAATCTCTCAGAGGGATGATGCAGTCTGAGACTCACCCAGATGGGATGAGGCGGGAAGCTGGGCATACTTTATAGCCATTGCAAGCAACTTCACAGAGATTCTTCCTGTGTCTACATGATTCTTTCTTACATGAACCCTTCCATTTTGTTCTTAAAAGAAACCTGGTCTGCCAGCTGGGCTCCTCAGAAAAATTTTGGCAATAAATCACGACTAGTGTTTGAGCACTTTCCTTTACTTGCAGAACTACTATGTGAGGCAAATATAAAGCAAACAGGCTGACTGTGGATAAAGTTTGTGCTTTATTGTGAGAATTCTTTGAAACATCAATTAAATTGTCTGTAAAAGGCCACAAGCTGGCATTCTTCCAGGCAGTATTTTGATGTAGTGTAGAGCAAGCTAAATTTAAGAAAAGAAAAAAGAAATACAGGCTTTTGTTATTTGCCTGGGCATCTAAGCATGACTTGCCCCTGTTCCATTAGCCCTGCTAAAGGGTCATATCAATCTTTCCTACTTGCTCCTGGTTACTGATTTGTATCTGCTCCTTTGTGAAAGTATTGAGAGATATCCATAATACAATAAAAGAAAAAGACATTAACCTCCTAAGTCCCAGAACAACATGTACATTCCCCTGGCTTCTTTTTATTTTTTCTTACATAGACAAAACCAGAAGATAGTAGGGTGGGGATTTTTTCTCTCAATTCCTCTGGAGTGCATACATACCTACTCTTGCATTAGAAAATGTGTAGTGAAATAAATTAATACTTGATTTTTAGCCAGCATATGAAATAGGCAGGCTTTCACTTCCACACAAATATTCTGTAGAAACACTGAAGAACAACTTGCATAATTCAGTGTTTGGTTGGTTCTTTACCATTTTTTCTTAATATGTCTGCATGCTGTTTTACTAGCCAATGATCCTGAGAGAGAGAAAAAAAGGCTTAAGCTATCTTCAACTTTAACCTTTGGTTTTGGAAAGATTGTAAAGATCAGTCAGATAATTGCTTGCCTGAAGCATAATTGATTGCTCTCAATTAAAAACAAGACTAAAAAATGTAAGGAGTGCAGTGCCATTTAAAATTATATATCTCATTTGTGTATATCTTTTCAGGAGTTTAAAAATCTGCAATGAGATCTCTTTGCTGTGACTCTCATTGTGTACATTGATTCAGAATAACAACCTTGGGTAGCACCAGGCTCTGAGCATCTAGAAAAATTAACAGCCAGTTAAACATTCAGGCCCTAAAATTTAGCACATTTATTCCAGTGAGTCTACTAATGGTTCCTCTTTCATTATTCCACTGGGGACAGTGATCCCATGGTCTTTTTCTGCTTTATCTCTGGATATTGCTAAGAATTAGTCCCACCTCCTTAATGGACTCAGAGCCCTAACTTTAACCCCAGTCACACTATGATAAGGCCAAATTAAGCAGTGTTGTCAGATCAGGAGACAAAGGATTTGGGGGGTTGCCATGCAGTGTTAAGATACAAGCAAGCTCTAAACCAGTGACATCAGAAACTGTCTGGCTGGAACATGTTGTCACTCACAACAGGCAAGCTGACTCAGCAAATAAGTTGCCTTTGCTGTATTTAGCACTGAGTTTTGCCATATGCAACCAAGTTGTCATTTATTAGCTGCTCTGTGCTAGCTGTTTGCACACAGATAGTCCTTTGCAGCTGCAGAGTAATTCAGTTCAGCATGACTGGGCTAAATCAGCTTACAGCATGTTTTATTTGCATGTGCTGAGAGCAGGCAGAATGGTGGCTGCTCTGGCTTGGCTGACATGATCTACACATTGTCTCATCCCTCAGTTACCAAAATGTACTGGGCATTGCTGTATTTTATGTGATTTTTCTGTAGCTAGATCTTTTGCCCTACTAGCTTTTTGAGTTGTATAAAGATATCTTCTAAAATATCTGCCTTGACCTAGCACTGCACAAGATTTAACTAGTTAAAATAGAATTACCAATTTTCTCACCTTGATGAATGCATCCAGTTTTGATTAACTAATTTGAAAAAATACACTGGAAAAATAGAAAAGAGAAGATAAAAACATTGAGAGGAGAGGTACCATGTAAGCAGAAATCTAAAAAGTTTTTTTGCTGTTTCAATTTGGAAATTAAACTCATTAGTAAGAGAGACTTTAGATATGTTAAGTTAGATAAAGAAGACCAAGAAAAGGTCAATACAGGAATGATATACTTTGTCTGAAAACAAAACTGAAAGCACTTTCAGTAAACGAAAATGCAAACTATATATATATATTTCAGTGTAATTTTAGGTGATACCTATGTATTCTGTGGAACTCATTGCCACAGGCGGTTACTTATGAAAAAAAGTATTTGCAGAAGTGTGCACTGGATTTAGAGTAGCTTTGACAAAATTATAGGAATTATCATCTTCATGCTTTAAGTCAGAATCTGAGCATCTCACCTCTGGAAAAAACTTTTTCCTGCGGTACATTATTGCCAAACTAGTTATCATTTGTTATGTGCATACCTTACCATCAGATATTTATAATTAGTTTGAGACCACTAGATCACATAAACCACTGGTTTTTTAAGGTTGTTGGCAGAGTCATTGTTCCTAAATTATTTAAAGAATGAAGTCAAAGACAGCTAATGCTATAGGCCATGACAGCCAGAAAAATAATTGATTAAAATGTTTAATAAGCTTGTGTGCAAGATGGAACTCTAGATGGAGCAGTTCCCTTTGTTTGAACTTGCTTTGCTGGTCTGATAATGATTTTGCTAAGTTAGTAACTATTAGACAAATGACTGGCAGAAAAATGATAACATAATTATGTTGAAACATTCAAACTTAGATTGCATTTCCTTAATTAGAAGCTCATTTATTGTTACAGGAGGAAAATCTGTAGTGAGTGTTCACCTTCCCAAATTTATTATTTGAAATAATGATGAAAGATATTTTATGAAATAACAAGATTGTGTAGTGCAGCAAAAACTAATTCAATATTTCTCATCAACATTTTTGAATGTATGATTTGCTCTAATGGCAAAATAACATTTAGAAAAGGGAAATATGGAAAAGGTCTAGCTAAATACTGGAGTTATGGGAACTAAACGGCTGTGTCATGTGCCAGTGGTATAGGTTTTACCAGATTCATTTAAAGTGACTCAAAGCTTTGCCTATTGCACTTTGTATAGGGAAGCTGCATGTGGTCAACTTGCAGTCCTACCTCATGGGAGAAAGGCAGAGGGTTGCCAGTGGCCAGGCTTTCCCTTCTAAGTCCTTGTTCACAATCAAGATGGCCAGAAAAATATAACCAGCTATCTCAGAGCATTGTGCTTGGGCTTCTGGAACCACCACAAGGAGCATGCTCAACTGCTTAGCACCTTGAATGGTACCAGTGTTCTCTCACCTGCACTTCTCTATAGATTTCTAGGATGGTACACCTCCCTAGCATACTTCCAGAGAAGTAGTCCCATTAATTTAGTTTTCCATCCCTCTCCCCGCGAATATTTGTGACAGTCCAATCACTGCAAAGTTAAAGATGCAAACTACAAAAAAAACCCAAGAGGAATACCTTCCTTTGGACTGATTGCCTCTCTTTTCCATGCAAAGGAGATGTGAGAGAGTAGCTTCCACTTAAGTTACTTTTCCTAATTAAACTCCCTTACCAGAAAATTAGACACAAAATAAATGGCCTTTCATACCTGATCTCCCAAAAACAGAGTGGATGCCTGAGGTAAAGCTGTGCACATTAGCTTAATTCTCCTTCCCTTCAGAGTGAGACTTCAAGGAAAGCAGGTCTTGGAGTCCTGCCTTTTGTTAATGGACATTCCTCATTTTGAAACTAGCCTCAAGCTACCCAAGCAAAATAATATCTGATGTGCACAAAGACCAGATGATGGGAAGCTAAAAGAATTTATTCCATAGAATATACAATTCTTTGCACACCTGAAATAATAAACACTACAAAAAGGAATGATTTTGTGCCAATATGTAAATATCTGCAATTGAGAGAATGACAACGATAGTTCTTCTTGCTTTTCATTTTCTCCTCTGTCCTCAGCCCTTTACACAGTTGGTATCATGGACCAAGTTACATTAATGGAGACTAAAAAGAGATTACTAAATTACAGGACTTCATTTATGCATTTTTAGAATCTGTTTTAACAGTGTGACTTTCTGCATTTATGCATTTTTAGAATCTGTTTTAACAGTGTGACTTTCTGTACTCTCCCTAGATCTTTGTCATACACTACTAAGTCTTGTAATGTTATACTAAACCTGGAAGCAACTTCAAGACTCAGGTATTCTACCAGAATTTATTTTAATGTTTCTGATCAAGCACTATAAATGGATATCTAATGTAGCACTGACTTTCTGCAACAATATTGCCTCTCAATTTCTCATGAAAAATTATGTTACTTCCCAACTTTTCTGCAATATAATTTGCTAATATTTGATGTATGCTTCTTATATGCATCTTGCCTACAGTTTTTCTCCATATTTAATAGTTTCCCAATGCCCTCTGCCCCATTCCATCCTGCTAATCAAATGATATATATTCTTTACATTCTGTCTTCTTCAGAATTTGTTTATATAAAAAATTACTTTAAAAAATTGGCTGTTTAAAAGAGAGAAAAACTTCTAAACTGTTAAATGAGAAGGTTCTCTAGGGCGTGGATTGATGACCTACTAATATTCCTTTTTGATGGTTTAAGCCAATTGGCTTTCATTCCATCCTGCCTGACAGCACACTACAGGCAAGTATTCACAGGCTGTTAATAAACACCTCTCCAAGATATTTCTGCTAAACTGCAAGCCATCAGTAGAGTACATATTCAATGAAATAATAAAACTTGCTGGGCCTTTAGTAAGAAAATGCCACATTAGATTTGGAGAGACAAGGTGCTGAGCCATGTTGCTAAATGCAATGATTTGACAGAAAATAAACCATGGGATACTTCCGTTTGCCAAATGTCGGAGGTCTGAGTCTACAGAAATATTCTCTACCTCTCTTGTGACCATAGAATCATTTCAGTTGGAAGAGACCCTCAAGATCATCGAGTCCAGCCATAACCTAACCTAACTCTAGTACCAAACCATGTCCCTAAGAACCTCATCTAAACGCCTTTTAAACACCTCCAGGGATGGTGACTCCACCACTTCCCTGGGCAGCCTATTCCAGTGCCCGACAACCCCTTCCATGAAGAATTTTTTTCTAATATCCAGTCTAAATCTCTCCTGGTGCAACTCGAGGCCATTTCCTCTTGTCCTATCACTTGCTGCTTGGGAGAAGAGAACAACACCCTCCATGCTACAACCTCCTTTCAGGTAGTTGTAGACAGCAATATAGTCTCCCCTCAGCCTCCTTTTCTCAAGGCTAAACAGTCCCAGTTCCCTCAGCTGCTCCTCATCAGACTTGTGCTCCAGGCCCCTCACCATCTAGATGAGTTGTGTCATCATAGATTAATAAATTGTATGACCTGATTTTATGATTTCAGCACATTAGTCAGTCCACATTCATATGCAAGATAAAATTAGGTGTGACACACATTTTCTAATTGGGATTTTCTAAATCAATACTCATTCTACAAAAGAGCAATGATAACCAATAAATATGGGTAGCTGGCAGAAAGCAAAATTATGCCTGGAAGAGCTTACAAATCACAAAGGAAAGCAATCACTTAATTTCTGTTGAGCGAGTAGCAGGTAGCTACTGCGCTGTACCAATTTAGATGTGATCAGAACAAGGCAAATTATGAGAAAGATGAATGAGGTTTAAGGAAAGGTTAGGAAATACTGGAAAATTAACTCTAGTATAAACAAGTAATGGATTTTTCTCACAACATTACCTAACATCAGATCTATCACAATAGATAGAGTAAAATTATTGGCCAGTTCTTCTAGAAACAAGTCACAGTTTTGCCATTAACTTCGATGGCAATGAGAGGGGTGTCTTTACAGAATTTAAGTATACTGTGCAACTGTAGAGTCAAATCCACAGCTGAAAAGATCAGTGTGACTCTGCAAAGTAAATTAAATCCAGTGAGGATCTAACCTGAGAGGTGACTGAGAATGTTCTTTCACAGACACAGATGTCTCTTGCACAGTTCATACAGACAGAGTAGTCCATATTGAAGCATTAAATCTCGCTTAATTATCAAATGAGCTACGAGCTAAAGATTCAGAACTTCCCCAGTTTGATTCCTTCAAAAGCCAAATTTATTTACCTGTTCCCTACATTCACAAAGATACTTGTTTATATACATGGACTAATATACTTTTTTCTTAATTCTGTAAGGTTTTTAACTAAAAAGAAATAGGGAAATAATAATAATAATTATAATTATAAATAAATAAATAAAGAGGAACACCTCACAATAGGATTGGGCTCCCAGAGCTGGGAAGAAAAACACATTTTCAGAACATGTCTAAATCAAGTATTGATTTAAGGTTTAGAATATTATTGTTCTCTCACTGAAACCAAATCCAGTTTTCTACTGAATGTCCCATTTTCACATGAAGTCCTTGAGATTTAGAACAATTTGCTAAAGGAGAATCTAGTTAACCATCATTTTATTTCTGGGCTCACAGAATCCTCTAAGTAATAACTTCTTGTAACACATTGTAGTAGTCTTTAAAAATTAGGCCCTCCTCTAAAAACTAGGCCTACTGTTGTTGCAGTAGTGTTTCTGTGCATCTTTATCTCTCACAGCACAAAATACAGGATTACTCAAAGACAAATTATGTGAAGAACAGCAGCATTGTTAATTTTATGTTTATAGACAAAGATTCCTAAATTCAGGCAACCATTAAAAGATGTCTCACTAAACTTTCTCAGTAATTCTCTCACAAAACACTTTCAACACACAGAATATACTCTAAAAAAACCTTATGAATCCCTTGAGGCCATATTACAGTAGAAACAGAGTCTAGATATTTTGTCTAAGCAAGAGCATGCATAGTTCAAAGCAAGAAGGCAAAATGCACCAAAAACAAGCCTCAGTTTTCATGCCTTCCTGAGTCTGAATCTCTGATGAATGACTCCCTGTACTTTCAAGCTGTGGTGCTATAAAGGAAAGTTAAATGATCTGGTTGTTGTGTTTTTCCTTTTATGGCAATAAAGGAATCTCATTAAGACAGATTTCTCATAAGATAAGTGCATGAGCTACCCCATCAAAGCTATTCTAATTGTGTGTCCCAAAGCCAGGACCATGTCTACATAACTTTGCACAAGAATGTTCGTGCTTGTCAACATACCAGTAGATATTTGAAGTCTCTCCTGAGACTTTTAAGCCCTTCTCTCCTGTGTTGAACAGATTCTGCCATTGTCCACCTCAAGAAATCTCACTAAAGGAAAATATATAAGGCTGCAGCAGTCCTTTACAAGAATTTATGTGGAGAAAGGGTTTAGCCCTATGACTTCTGCTAGCTTGAGCACTAGTTATTTCTAAGCACTTCCATGGTTTTGGTCATGTAACCCTAGTATCCACACAAGGAGAAGAAGAAGAAACACTTGAATGCTCCTGGCAGCTGAGTAGTTAATATTTTCTCTACTAGATGTCAGTGATGGTTTCTATTTAATTGCTGCAAGCAATGTTTTCCAAACAGCAGGCAAAATCCTGCCTGTACAGATTTCAATGGCAAAACTCAGTTGAGTTTTGACCAATCCTGGGCTCAGGATTTCATTTAGTGCCTCTGTATTTTAAAACTCAGAATTTGCCAGAGGCATACAGTACTTCAGAGATAGATAATTCTTAAAAAATAGTACAAGAGTGAAAAATCCATTGCTTTCCTAGCAGCTAAAAATATTTTGTTGCAATGAGTACTAGAGCAAATAATCTTTCTCTACCGTACCTGAAGGGGATTTATAATGTATATGAAGTATAATCTCTCACTGGATCGCAACAACCTGTTTGTTGCATTCACGCTAGAGCCACTATTCCTACTTATGCAATTGGATGATCTGTAATAAGTCTATCTTGGAGTTTGATGTTGTTGATAGCTTCACTTCACACTCTTGAAGCTTCACCTAATCAGGGAGATGAAGGTTTTGTTTTGCTCTTAGTGAAAGTGCAGTTGACTTTAGTTAATATCTCCAATTTAAGTACAAAAAATATTACAATAGCCAATAATAATGTAAGAATAAATGAGCAAGCTAAAAAATTCACCATTAAGCTTAGCAGTTCTTTGGGTAAATTCACTCCCACTGCCACTAACCCTAGATATTTGAGACCCAAGGCACTGACAGTCTCTAGCAAGTCCTGTGGTTGTTGTTTAGCCAGGTTATAGGTTCTGATAGTCTGGAGAAGGGTGTAGGAATCTACATCCTAGCAAAATTTTTACTTTCAGATAATGCATAAAGGTTTGGCCAGCTTTAGTGTCACTCTCTGATATACATTTTTTTGTATGCAAATACAGTTCATTCAAAAGAAGACTAAATACGTCCTCCACATTCATCTTGAAATGTCAACATAACATCTGAAAAAAAGCAAGAGGGGGAAGGCACCTCATTCTTCTAAAGATTCAAACTTCCTCAATAAGGATCAAAAGTACTGGAATCAGATGAATTATATTACTCGTAAAGCCAGCAGCCACTGCTGTCATACACAGACACACGTTCATTTCTGTCTAATCGGAAAGTGTCTCTCTGCAACCCCGTGACCAGTATGTGCATAAAAAGTATCTGACTGTATACACGGAGTGCCAGACTTTAAATAGAAAAAAGGTTCTACAAATTGGCAGCATTGCTTAAATATGCATGTGCATATGTGCTGTATGAAAGGGAAAGGAGTGGAGCAGTCACATCCTTCTCCTACCTCTTAATCTGTGATTAAAACAGGTTGATCTTTCAGCCTTCAAGTGTTTTTTATATTAATGACATATGTAATTCATGAGTTAGATTTTAAAAGGTCAATATACCTTATAACAGGTTAGAGTCTAAAACAAGGTCAGCTTACTACATCTTTTATCTACCAGGTTCTGCCTCTAAGGCAGAAAAATATTGAAGTTTTTTTTCATTACTGTATGTTGGCTGTATTTTACATCATAGGTTTTGAGCCTACAGCAAACTAAATACAATCAACTTGGCATGAAAATCATAGCTTTTTTTTCCAATACTATGTCTTTTAATAGCCCAGTGTTCTGTTTGGCAAATAGTTTCATGCAAAGTGAGATGGTAGAAGAAAATACATGGCAGCATAGATATTTGTGATTTTTAAAATAGTTTTTATTTTCATGGAATAAATATGAAATTGTTTGAATTGGTGTTGACTTTGAATTGTTTCCAAATTACTTATTACTGCCTCACATAAAAATTGATCAATTAAAAAAAATATAAATAGCAGTACATGTAAAAAACCTAACAATTTCACATGAATATTTCTCTTCCATTTCATGTTGAAATCTTGATAGTTTCTGTGTACATTCATAGCTGCATAACACAGTAGGCTTCTCAACTAACTTTATAATATATGTTGAGATGCAGGGTTCTTTTGCAGGAATTCCAATCACTTAACATTACCTGGTTCATTATTTTCCTCTCAATAATTTCTATTTCTTCTAATTTGTGAGTTTATTTTTACAAAGAAAACCAAAACCACACAAATGCATTCTTGCATTACTTTTTTATTTTTTCTTTTAACTTGATGTGCTCTGATTCAACGAATCAAAACAAAAAGGAAAATCTCATCATTAAATGTCAGAGGAAAAAATTGGAATCATATACATGGATTTGGGTGAATACAACAGATGTTAGTTTCTCCAGCTGTAATCCACAACATCAAGTAGTCCTTTAAGACTTTGTGGGGAAGTGGTTTCCAAAATGCCTGGATTGTCATGATACTGCATTAGAATTCTATTAGTCATTTCAGTTAGGCTCAGTTTCAGGAAATCTGAGAAGTTTTGAAACATATGTGCCTACTTTGCTAACTGTCATTCCCCACCCCCCACCTCTTCCCTTCATTCTCTTCTCCCCACAACCTTTTCTTCATTTCCCTAGACTCCATTCAGCTTTCTCATGCTGGCATCCATAATGAATAAATTCACTGGTACAGCTAGGAATATATCATTGTTGAAAATTCCCTGTGGCAAAGTTCCATCAAAATTACTTATCAGTGACAGATGCCCACTCAGAGATGCAAAAGTGCCTAACTCAGTCTTCCCTTCCCATTCACAATATGTGAATGAAAATGGAGGTGGGAGGATGACAAAGTTTGCCTCTAAGTTACAAACCTTCTAAGTGTTCTAATTATTCTGATTCCCATCCAGGCTCCTGGAAGTTTACCTATTCCATGTACTCTGGAATCCACCAGTCTGCAAAAATAAGGCCAGCTTGAACAATCTCATTGTTTGAACTGCTTTCCAAAATGAATAGTCTCAGGACATTCTTTCAAAAAAAAAGGAAGGAGATGGGAAAAAATGCTCTCAACCTGTCTGAATAGTTCCTGGTTCACTCATGTTCACACATAAGGTGCAAATCCAGAAGTTTGTCTAATTATGGATTCAGTTCTTTGTCTCCTCTAGCTTTTTCTGTAAGATAGGAAAGTTCTTCTGCTTTTACACTGATAAACCAGGTTGTTAAAAATTCCATTTTCCATCATTTCCACAGACACAGCATTTCAAGTGTGGTATTAATGTCAATAGACCTGTTGCCATTAGCAGATGGCAAAGCACTTGGGATATATGCTGGTGAATGCTTGCATATGACTTCTGTCTCTGAGAAGGGAAGAGGATGGTGGTACATTTGTACTCTCTGCTTTTTTATGACTAGTATTTGTGCTAGGATGTCTGTATTATGTGTACAGGACATTAACCAAGTTTAACGACAAGGATGGACTTCTTAACCAGTTACTCATCCTAAAACACATAGTCACTAGAAAGGGTTTCAGGCACAGGCTTTCTAGTGTGCATTCACAGATGTAAGGCCTTTGACATCATCCCCTACAACATACTTCTCTCTAAATTGGAGAGATAGGGATTTGATGGATGGGTTGTTCAGTGGATGAGGAATTGGTTGGATAGTTACATGTCAATGGCTCAGTGTCCAGAGGTCAGTGCCAAGTGGTATCCCTTAGAAGTCCATATTGGGATCAGTTCTGTTTAACATCCTCATCAATGACACAGAGGAGTCAAGTGCACCCTTAGCAAGTCTGTGGATGACGCCAAGCTGTGTGGTGCATTTGACAAGCCTGAAGAACAGGATGCCATCCAGAGGGATAGGATAAGGTCAAGAAGTAGGCCCATGCAAACCTCATGAGGTTCAACAAGGACAAGTGCAAGGTCCTGCACGTCTCAGGGCAACCACCAATGTCAATACAGGCTGGGGGATTAAGGGATTGAGAGTAGCCCTGCCAAGAAGGACTTGGGGGTACTGGTGGATGAAAAGCCAGACATGAGCCAGCAATGTACACTTGCAACCCAGAAGGCTAATTTTATGCTGGGCTGCATCAAAAAGATTGTGGCCAGCAGGTCCAGGGTGGTGATTCTGCCCCTGTATTCTACTCTGGTGAGACCCCACCAGGAGTCCTGCATCTAGCTCTGGGGCTCTCAGTACAGGAAAGACATGGACCTGTTGGCCCCAGAGGAGGCCACAAAAATGATCAGAGAGATGGAACATCTCTCCTATGAGGAAAGGCTGACACAGTTGGGGTTGTTCAGCCTGGAAAAGGCTCTGGAGAAACCTTAGTGCAGCCTTTCAGTACTTAAAGGGGGCTTATAAGAAAGATGGAGCCAGACTTTTTATAGGGCCTGTTGCAAGAAGACAAGGAGTAATGGCTTTAAACTAAATGGTTTTAAACAGAGCACTGGAACAGGCTGCCCAGAGAGGCTGTGGAGTCTCCTTCACTGGAGATGTTCAAAACCCGTCTGGACCCATTCATGTGTGATCTGCTCTAGGTGAACCTGCTTTAGCAGGTGGGTTGGACTAGATGATCTCCAGAGGTCCCTTCCAACCCCAACAATTCTGTGATTATGTGATTTTGTAAAGGAAATTCAGGCTAGGTATAAGGAAGAATTTTTTTTTACAATGAGGGTGATGACACACTGGAACGGATTTCCCAGAGAGATGGTAGATGCCCCGTCTCTGAAAACATTCAAGGCCAGGTTGGATGGGGCTGTGAGCAACTTGATCTAGTTGAAAATGTCCCTGTTCCTTGCAGGGGGATTGGACTAGGTGACTTTTGAAGGTCCCTTCCAATCCATTCTATTCTGTGATTCTATGATTCTGCGATTCATAGCATATCACTTATGGAAGGCAGAACCTAGGCCCTGCTTAGAAATGGAGACAGAGTTATAAAAGCTTGGTTTGTTGGAACTCCTTGAAAGACATGCTGAAACCTGCAAGTCTGTTAATCAAGTCTGTGCCACTACTTAGCAAATCTGAGATGCTCTGTATTTGTTGTGAGAAAGACTAATAAAATGAGAAGATTGGCCTGGTTTTCCTGTGCACAAACCATATAAAATCTAGTCATCTTTGATCTCTATTTTTTCACACATATGAAAAGCAACAGCATACTCTCTGGCTGAACTATCTTATTTCATATCAAGACAGCAAAGAGGCAGTCTCCAGAGAAAGCAAATTACCAGTATCTTTTACTCTACCAGAGAGACTGTGTTGTAATAGGAAGAAGTATCCTCTTACACAGAAGTAACATCTTTCTATTTAACGAAGCATTTCCAGGAAAGTAGACAAGACTGCTGAAACATCCATACATCCCCAGTGCAAAAGAGTTTTTCTGTTTTCCAGTTTTACTCTTTATTCAAAGCCAAACATGGGGTTCAAACCGAAACAAAATAAGCTATGTGTATTCTACATGTATCTTGTGAAATGCTCTGCATCCTGCACACGTACAATACTGTTAGTTGCAACATATTATGTACCTGGTTCAAAGTGAACTTTGTGCCTTTGTTCTCTCGCCAGTTTTTTTTCTTAATCCAGAAGACTACTGTGTCCTTCTTTGCCACTGTAGATCTCCAGCATGCTTTGTAAATTTGAGTTCAAATGCCAATACAGCACAACAGCAAAAGAGACTTTAAAGATAATTGTTCCAGGTTTACAGTACTGAGGAGACAAAAAAAAAATTAAATACAAGAGTTCTTGTACTGGTTACAGTAAAGATAGTCTAAAATACAGTCCCTTGGACCAGTTTTGTGCAAGCAGGAAATGTTGAAAGCTACTGAAAACAGTTTCCCTTTCCCGCTCCATTTCTCTCCTTCCTTCTCCCCTGCACCCTTATGCCATTAATTCAGCTCAAAGACATTTTGCACAGGTGTTTATGTAAGTGTGATACACTGTGAAAATTCCAACTCAAATTGATTCAGCTCAAAGATGTCCTAGCCACACTTCCATCAGCACAGTGGGGTGGTCTAGATCCATAGTAAATGGCCAGTTCAATAAATTCTGCATGTTTTCTCTAATATCCAAAACCAGGCTCCTTAGCACTGGTGTATATCAATGCATTCATTGCTAGTCGTGAATTTCCTGTTAGGAGAAATATTGCACTCCTGATGCAAGTAGGGTAGAAGCTTAAGTGACTGTCTCACTTTTTCTTTTGCTTGTGGTTTGCATGGAAAACACATCTCCCATTGTTTTACCATAAGCTAAGTTGGTTCAACCAGTTACCACTACATAATTTAAACATGGTTGAGGAGATACTTAAGCTATTCCGAAACAGTACTTGCAAGGTTGCAAAAATTCATGTTAAGAAATAAAATTAGCTTTATAAAAGCTAAATGCTGAATCATTTTTTGATGTAAAATTAAAAAAAAATATTGGGGGAAATTGGTCTCTTGGCAGAGTTACATATATTCATTTGAAACAAAGGATCATTTAAAAGCAAAATAAAGGAATCTGCGGTGCACATAGTCATTGAGAGTCTCTGGCTGTAAATTCCCCTCCCTTTTCTCTGTGGAAGCACGTCTTTGCCTGCTGTTCATCAGCCCTGATTTTGATGGGGTGATTTTTAGTCAGCTGTCTCTATCGTTTTGGCGCAGACAAAAATCCTTTAAAAAATGTTACACTTCATCAAAGTGTATCATGAAACTTCACGGTCATTATCTCAATGGCCGCTCTGATGTGCTACAATTGGCAGGGCCACAGACGGTGGGGGGTGTATTAGAAGAAAGCCAGTGTTTCATGTGGAAAGCTGGCAAGCCTCTCCAAGCTTCTGTCAACAACTCAGCGGTCTGATCCAATGCACTGAGTGCTGATTATGCTCTTGTTTCTGTAGGAAGTAAACAAGAAAATGAATTCCACAGCACAACACAGCCTCTTTGTATCTTCGAAATAGTGTGGCTGGAAGCCAGCCAGCCTCGTCGAAAGTTTGGCCGTTTGTGTCATCAGGGCCCTGGTACTGATGGAGGCTTTGATTACAGCTTGGATCTAGCATGGAGGCCTTTCATGGACAACCACTCAGCAAATAAAGGCATTGATAGGTTGTTGGGTCAATTTAGCCATAAGGGTGCAGAGCAAGGTCCTTTTGAAAAGACTAATGGATTAGCTACACAACCAGTCCCACTGTAGGGCCTTATTTCTCAAGTAACTTCATGACTGCTTTCCAGCTTGGCAGAGTCTCTTCTTCTAAAGCTAGCTCCAGCGTGTTATTGTTATCAATAGTGCAGCTCAAAGGATTAGACACAAAGAGATTTACAATTTAATGAAAACAGCTGTTGAAACAACAATTAAGGAAACAATAGTTTGCATGAAAAACTATTAATTATGCAAAGTTATGCAGAAAGTAGAATACTCTTTTATTCATAACGACCTAAAGTGACTGACAGAAAGTTAGACACCTTCCGCACCATTGATTTAAAGGTATCAGCAAGTGGTGTTGCTTATAATAATATTCATCATTTTTATTTTGTTAACATTTGAACAGCTGATGGTTTAAAGCCTGTGAATTCTCTGTGCCATGGCTGCAGCAGGAACAAGTAAAACAGTAATCTAACAGCTAATATTTCATGTCTGAAGTTTACTGAGCTACTTCTCTACAATGTTTTATGCAAGCAGTACGCCATACTGCTATTTAAACGTATTCTTCCCTTTTGTACACTGCCACCTTCACACTGTCTCTTCCGTCATGTGCCTTTGCTGTGACACCTTAAAGGCAGGCACTTGGCCAAACCACTCACCACAGCTTGCTCCAACAGTATCCGCTTGATGTTCTCTTCTTCTTTCACTGAACTGTTAGCCCCCTAATTTCTTGCCTCCCTTCTTACTGACACTCAGAAATTCATTACTTCTCTATTCGCAGTCTCCACCCTTGACTAGCAGTGCAGAGAAATGACTTATGGTCTTTTGAATACAGTAGGTTCCACACCTTGCCTCCTTACAGCACCCTGAGCCATCATAGCAAGAAGTCCCATTTAAAATGCTATTAACTTTGCAGATATAAACACTGTCTTATGCCTCCAACTACTGTTTATTTCAGGCTGCCAGTTAATTGGCATGCTCTAACACCCTTATTAAGCCAACTTGAAAAATATTGCTTCAGAATGCCTTGGGAATTTAACTAATTTCATGCTAGAACTTAATAAGTAGGATCTGACACTCTTTCATATCTTCAATAATCCATTAGGTGACTGTAACTCCTTTCAGTGACTAGATGAAAGCTTTATTAGTCATAGAGTCTCTACTCTAAACATGTCACCAGAATTTAGTACAGTATCAGCACTGAAATGCAATTGACTTTCTGACTAAATAGACTTTAAATGATGTCCCAGAATGTAGTTTTGGATATCTAGTTTAAAAGCTTTCTACTAAAAAGAACCATAATTTTATTCAAATATTCATTTTTGTTTCCCTGAGCAATTTTAATTTAGCAACAGATATATAGTAGTGACATAAAATAAAGTAAAAAAAAAAATCAAGTAAAATAAAAGAAAATAATCAATCCATACTGTATCAGCTCCTAAAATGATGCAAATGGAGTTGTGTGAAATTATGTTATTTAAGAATCTCACTCAATATTTAAATCAATGTCCTGTAAAGCTACGCCCTTCTAAAGTCCACTGCATAAACATGCTTCTCTCCCCCACTTTATCTGTTAAATATCTTCTTTTTCCCCTTTTTTCCATTCAATTCGAGAATGTGAAGAGTTGTTTTATCCATGCTGGCTGACACTTTAAGATTAGATCTTCTGTCACCAGTGCATCTCTAGCAGGCTGTGAAAGTTCATTAGCACATTTAGTGGCAATAATCCAGTTAATGTATATTTGTTTAAAATCCCAAAAACAATTTTATTACAAGAAAATGCAAACTCATTTTCCAATGGTAAGTTAGACAGAAAGCAAATGTCCTATACAGCAAGTTGCAATTTATATTTTTTGCTAGAGACTTCTAAATAGCAACTGAAATTTGAAAGCAATTACGCCAGTTATCCAGATGTGATTTTTCAATCATCGTGGGTTTTCTTTAATTTTTTAAAAAAATTTTTAGCAGTTCTTATTCAGTGGTACTTCTCATAGCTGTCACGCTGGCACAGCACTCCCATCTCTTCATTAGTCATTCAGCTCATGGAGCTTAATTGGACAAGGCTAGAGCGAATTTGACAAACACCACAGCAGCAGAAAAAGCAATCACTCTTTCAAGATGAAAATTTGTTTGATGTCTTACTGTGTAACTCATTTACTCTCCCTGGGCATCATGTGACCTGAATGTTAATCAGCCATTGATTGGCTTCTCTCCGTGGACAGTCACATGGCGAGAATATTAATGGACTGGGACTGGTAGCAGCACTGGTAGGCAACCTTTGGATTGGCTGCCAGGTTAAGATAGGGAGATAAGTGGGTGCTTGATGAACACTTGACAGAACTTCACAGAAAATTAAGACCCTAAAATAGCATGAGAAAGTCTTGTCAAATCAAGCATGATTATCACTGAATGCTTAAGGAATTCATCATCTGCATGAAATTGATACACTTCAGCACCAGCAGGCCCTGCAGTCAGCGGGGACTCATCAGACTTTTATTTATATGTGTTCACCAAATCACATTAATTCTGAGAGCTAAAACATGCTAAGGATGAAGGTTATTTTCTGTTCAATCTAATTTATCTATGACAATAATCATCACTAATAATATGTCAAATTAGATTGCAGTCATTTTATGCATGCATGCTGATTTGGAAAATAGTGTTAAACCATCCCATAGTAATTAACAATTGGTAAAGGTGTGCAGGGCCTGAAGTCATCAGCCTATCTAGATGGAAAATTACCTTTTATAGAAGGGATTTCTGGATACATATCCTTACCTAACTCTGGATATAAATTATAACCTGTAAAAGCAGATGTATTTTTTTTCCTTTTTTACAGTGGTATTTGGGCTAATAATCATTGAAGGACGTGCGTCTGTATCTCCAAATTATTTTTGGCCAGATTCTGCTCCTCTAGAAATGGAAATGAGTTTTCCCATGGCTTCATAAGAATCAACAATTGATTGTTTGTATTTTCTTTTTC
The DNA here is from genome assembly GCF_036013445.1 of Caloenas nicobarica. Taxonomy (NCBI): domain Eukaryota; kingdom Metazoa; phylum Chordata; class Aves; order Columbiformes; family Columbidae; genus Caloenas; species Caloenas nicobarica. The sequence goes on from NC_088284.1 coordinate 55,408,109, forward strand.
TTCTTCTTCTCTGGGTTAACTTTCTAATAATTTACTGACAGCTTCTAGCTTTTAGTACAGATTTAGCAAGGTTCTTGAAGTACTTATACATGAGTCTATTCACTGTACAAGCATTAACAGCAACAGCGGTACTGTAATTACATGTATTATAACAACGCACATTCTGTAACATCTGCCAGTGCTATTAATTTAATACATTCAGATCTTGATGCAGTGTTGGTGGGTAGAGATTGTTGTTGTTGTTGTTGTTGTTGTTTTTGGGTTTCACTGTCTTTTTTTTTTTTCTTTTAGATGAAAGAAAGATTGGAAATTGTGCAGATTAACCCACCCAGAATCCCCTATTCTTAGGGAATCATTAAAGCAAAAACTGCTTCTGCTGAAACACTCTTAATAGGAGTTCTTCTGTTCACAGTAGGTATTTAATGGTACTGATTGCTTTAATAATACTTTTACAGTCTCTTGACTTACAAAGTATTACTGAATTACAAAATACTTGGTTTCAAACTGTCTGCTTGGTAATGAAATTTTAAGAGAAGATTTACATCCTTTTTGGCTGGTTTGGTTACAATAATTTGCACATACACATAAAAATACACACACAAAATCATGCTTTGTTTTACAGACTTACATTTAAAAAATAAGAGGAAAATAATATGTTGTTTCTTATTTTCCCTACGCTAATCTCTCGTGATCCTGGTACTGCTTCTCTCTCACTTTGGAGGCCTTCTTTATTGATTAAATGAATCTGCTCGAAAGGCTGGTTCCCAGGCTCTTTGATCTAATCCGATCTGATCTTATCCGATCGCTTCAGCAGGACATTGGGGAATTAACAGTAAGCAGCTTTACCACAAGTGTTTAATAACTCAACACAATCTCCTTATGGCTCTGAGCTGGTCATGTTCTCATCCAGTCAACGGCTCATGGTGTAACAGATTGGACATCCCTCTGAACCTGAGGAATTTTCATGCACTGTGAAACTAATCGCTTCAAGTTCCTTCATAAATCACACAAAGCAGATTTCAGCATCTTAACAAATTGAAAAAAAAAAAAAAAAGGAATTGGGGGAGGAATTCATCCACTGAGCTAAAGACCAGGAAGGGGCACGAGGAGGGGAGGAGTTATAATCTAAATTCTGTCATCTTATTTAATGTGTTTCTCATCTGCTTAACTTTCACAAACATAAAATAATTCAGGCAGACTAAAGCTTTACAACCTTTCAAGCCCCCACTGACCTTAATTTTTCGCCTGTATGATAGAAAACATGTGGTTTCTACAGCAGTCATGTTATTTTTGTCCCTGTAACAACCCTCGAGTTTGCTGACAGCATGCAATTAGGCAGGTAACATGTGACATGGAGTGGCAAGGTATTTTAGCTTCCCATTGCAGGTACCTACTAACAGTGAGTGGATGAACAGAAGGGATGGCTTGATGTTGACAGGAGAATCAAGGTTACCTTTTTTGGAATTTGAGAGCAGTAGCACCTTCAGAATGGATCCACTGTAAGATGTGTTTAATCTTTAGATCTTTCCATGTCACAGCCCTCCAGAGAAACTGAGTTTTATTTCCTCTTTTCACACATCAGAAGAAGAATCAAAGCTGTTGACATTTAAGCTCTATCTGACTATCACCTCTGAACAACCAGATACCTGAGTCCATGTGGGAGGTAAGGAAAGAAAAGAGGTGATTCAACAAAGAACATCACCCTTGAGAAATGGTTCACTAAATGTTAGGGATGGGAACCAGGCTTTTTAGGCCCATGAGGAAGGCATTACAGAACCTGGCAGTTTTGCTGTATAGCCAGCTCATGCGGCCAATGCTTTTGGGATTCAAGTGAACAAGTTGAAAATGTATCCAACGTATCAAAACTAAATTCCTATTAGACAGCTGTGAAGACTCCTAGAGAGTCAACAAATAGTATTAACAAGGCAGATGTACATGTCAACACAGATTGACCTGAAAGATCTGTGAATCTGATTTTAACAAAATTTTGTTAGAGTTTTAAAGAGACATGAAACATGTTTTATTATTGGTTTTGCTGCCAACATACTTACCAAGTTATAAAGCCTGGCTTTGTAATACAGGTTCTGAATAATACTAATTCTAAATCTAGCCATTAATTTAGCATTTGATTTGGAAAGCAGTTATCTACTGTCATAAAGTTCCTTGCTGGATTACTTATACTCAGAGGTTACTTTACAATGTGGCTTTTAATTGAGAATGGATGGCCAAGGTACTGTAAAGGTATCTCGCTCAGATCTTAGATCAATGGGAACGTCTAAAATCATTGAAGCTGCAGTTCATTTTCAAACACATCTTTGAAATTCAATGTTTAAATTCAAATGGAGTTATGAAATCTAAATACAATTCAATGATTGTCTTACTACTCCCTTAAAAGACTACTGAAAGTACCTCCATAAAGGACTAAAGGTAAGTATCAAAATCTTTTGATCTATAGTTATGTCAAGAGGAATTAAGAAAGTCTTCAAGGTTAGCTTGAAGGCTATGTAGGTATTGTTGAAATCATATGAATCTTTAAAATTATGGCAAGAAATGGTCAAATCTATAAATGGAGTCTTCTTCCATACTTTGGTTTGCTTTCCAATTACGAACAATGCTTTTTCTCTGGTTTGTGCCACAGGCTCACCATGTAAGGGACTTTTAAGTGTGCTTTCTTGCTCAGTAGCAATCACCAGCCACCAGAGACTTCTTTATTCTGTGTTCACTTGACTGATATTAAAAGGTGATGACAGCAAAGCCATGTAAAACTTTGCTGAGAGTTATGACGTGTTGATCATTTGAAAACCAACCACAGAAACTCAAAAATATTGTGTGGTCTTTGTGGAAAATTACTGGAAAACAGCCCAAGGAAGAAACAAAACACCACATACCTTCCTAAATTAATTTAGATGGAGATATTTTCCTAGCAATGAAGAAATATTTATAGACTTGAGATACTATGTAAATGCTCCAACAGGGGGAATAATTCTGTTGCTATTGTGCTTGGAGTCCACTTGGATTTAATGTTGATTTATAGCATTTACACCTGAATGTTTTAAAGATATCTTGTTCCATTTGATGACTGCATTTTTCAAAAGTCATCAAACTAACAGGACTGACTTGTGTAAGTGGACATTTGAAAAACTTTTTTCACTATCCCTCCTCATCCAAATAACCACAAAAAAGCCACTAGACTTGGAAGATAATTCTGGAAAATATTGTTATGTGACTAACACTGGCTGAGAATTTTCCAACAAAACAATTTTTTTCAGAGCATTTATTTGATTAAGGCTCTGTTGTGTCACAGGAGGCACAAAAGCTCATTTTTATGAAATTTTGATGGAATAGAGTCAGCATTCCTTTGAAAGCTTTTCCTTCTCCTGCTATCTCACTTGTTGTAGTTGTCCAAGGCCTAAAACCTGAGGAGTTTCAGTAGAATACCTGTTGTACAATTTGCCCCCAAGGTGCTAGACTGTGGCTCTAGACAGCTTGATTTGTGAACTTCATACTATTGTGAAATGGAGTCTGGAAACCTAAGAAAACACAGCAGCTCAGCAGGAAGCTTGGAGACCTCAAGAATGAGGGCTTGAACTGTTGTTCACATGACTTCTGTTCTTCCTTGCAGAGCTGAACACCAAAGTTCTTCTGCTTTCATGTTTTTTACACAGAATATTTTGATTAATTCAGAACTAGTATAATTTTTATGGGTAATTTTCCCACCCATGTCTTTTTTAAAAACATGTATTTTATATTCCAAAAATTGAACTCTGAGTAGTGTTTGTTTTGGGGTTTAGCTTTTGTTTTTTCCAACTTCTCCAGCAAAATAGAAATGTTTATTTTTGACACTATGCTTGTAGCTGTTGCATCAGGCATGACTGCATAGTTGTGTCATTTTGGCGTCTTCCAGAATCATAGCACATACAGAACATATTGTCTCATACAGGACAATAATGGGAATGGATGCTTACCTATAGCTGGTTTCCTTCTTGGCTAATTACAAATGGGACAAAAGAAGATCCAGAATTTTCCCTTTGTGTGAGGGCCAAATGTTACTTGGAGCCTTACGCTTTGAAACTACAGCAAAGATTTCAACCTCGGTGTCTGGGGGAATCTGTCCTATAAAGAAAACTGCACCCGTGTCCTCAGCCGTGCAGGCCGACATAAAGATAACAAACACACTGTACTCATAAAGCTGGTTTGTCAGAGAAAGTGGAGACAGACTAAAGGTTTAGACCTTTATATTCATCATGCTCATTTCTTAGTCTCACTGTGTCTAAAAGACATATGCCAGGACAAAGAGCATGTCGGACAGCCAGTACCTCTGGAACAATGCAAGTTTTAAGCCAATTAGTCATTATAGAAATGCCTTTTGTGTGAAGTAGTGTAAGAATATGAAATTAAACTAAAGGACTACACAATTTTTACCATTTTATACTCCTACATCCAAGACCAAGTGCTTTGATCGCACTAACGCAACACATGTTTATATGGGTATAGTAAAAATAAATAGAACTCTAACAAAATGAAAGACTGCATTTTGTATATAAGATGAAATACAAACCACATATGGCAGATATTAGTCATGGTTGTTTAATGACCAGCTGAAGGCAATTCAGATATCTAAGGATGAGAAAGGTATAAGAACTAAGTACAGAAGTGTTAGGTCATTTATCCTTCTATACTGACATTATCCAGAAGCTACATTTCTGCCCTTCACCTATGGCTACACACCAGTTTATTGCAATAGGTAGGGCAAATCATATTTCACAGAAGCCTAATAATGAAGAAGGTAATGAACATCCTTTCTCAGTGATGTGCTGATTGGGTGGGCCTGCAAAGTATGAAGTGGTGACATGCAGAGATATTATAGCTGAAACTGAACTGAATCAGTGCAGTCACTTCCTTGCACACAGCCTGTGGCTATGAAAGTATCTTGCAAAGTACTAAATTGTGCTATGTTGGCACAACACATCTTTGAATATAGCACAGGTTCTTTTTGCTTGCCTTAGTATTTAAGGATTGCAAGATACCAGAGACTTTTTGCTGAGAAGTATAAAACCAGTATTTATTTTTCTGTTTTTCTCTGTACTTTATTTGTTCAAATCCTAGTCACTGAAACTTGGAAACTTCCTATGAACTATACTGACTACTGTGTCTGAACTGCATACTTACCAAAGCCTTAACATAAAAATTACAGGGAAGGCCATCTGATTCTTCCTCTTTCCTGTAAGCCTCCATATGAAAGTAATATGGTATAAAATCCAACAACGATTTCATCTTGTGTAGTAGTAAAAATAGATTTTTTAATGTAACATATCTTGAAATCTTTGGAAAACAGACTACCTCTTCAAAACACAACACCAGGTTTTGTCAATTGTTTTAGCTCTAAAAATACACCACCAGCATTGTAAGAAACTTCCTCCTTTTGAGGTCACCAAACAGGCGGTTTTGAAGAGCACACGTGGTAATTATGCAATGAGTAACTAAAACCCCTAAATTCGAAGCAAGCACCTCTGTTTAAATCGGAAATGGTAGTGAATTGTAGTCAGGACTTAAAGCTGAGTAATTGAGAAAACCACGAACTATGCCACTGTTTTTCAAGTATTTTTCTCAAGGTCAACCTTGAACACTCAGAGTATTACATTAGGTTAAGTAACATTTTCTTCTTTATTAACTGTATTTCTGTTACCAAGGTCAGTGAGCTCTAATGTTGTGAATTGAGGCCCACACTTGATCAGTAAGTCCCAGGTTCTTTAGCCCTTGCAAGGGCAGGAATTGTGGTACTTGGGTTCCTGTCTAATGCATGTGCAGTTATCTAAGCAATTCCTTGGGAGCAGTAGGCCAGACATTTTTTAAGGTGTTTAGATACCTAAAAATGTGATAGAAATAAAGTAAATCTGTAGGTATCCTGCAGTCTTTGAAAGTGAAACTTGTGATGGGATTACTCTGTTCAAATTGACATGTCTACACATAAACTAGTTTTCTGGGTTTTCCTTATAGTCAGCACAGAGAAGCAATTCTAGGTTGTCATTTGTCTTATCCTAAGGTGATTTTTTTTTTTGCAATAACTTACATGAATTATGTTCTAGAAGTGCCCATTTTGCTCCATTGACCCTCAGAGGTTCCTAGCTAAGACATAGATGTTCACAATGTAAGCCATCTAGGTGAAATGTATCTCAGCCCAGCTGCCTCCTTGCATCTCTCAATGTAAAAGAAAATCTACAAATCATCTCAGTGTTTACAGATCTTAAATTCTGACTCTTCATTTACTTAGCAAAAATTGTTGCTACCCTTCAAATTCCCCAGTTAGATTACAATCTGAATCAGTACAGTGATATTCAAAGTTTAGAAACTGTTACAGCAACATGTAAACACATTCTTGACACCAAATATTGCAAAAAGCACTCTTTCCTAGTAGGCTGCTGCCATTCATATGTAAAAGGTGTTATTAAAAAAAATCCCAAATGAAAGCCACAAATTGGAAAAGAAGCCTATAAAACAGAAATGCATCATGTTTTGTCTGTTCTTGAAACATGGCCAGACTAAACCATTAAATGGGGATCTCATTGTACAAAGTCCGCAGAATTCAACCACGAAGCCACTACACCATGAATGTTGTGCCAAACAAAACATATCAAGACTAGTAATGCTGAATAAAATCTCTAAATCAAATGAATGTTCCTCATGCTTAGAACACTTCCTGATGTCAAGGAAAATACATATGAGTTTGCTTAGATATGGGGAAGTCTATTCATTAAAAAAAAAAAGAATCTAAATTTAAGACAGCAAAAAAAGAAAACCCAGGTAAGTCTTTATGCAGATTAATAGATTTTTAGTGGGTAAATCTGCATCACCCAAAGTACGCATGGGGTTAAGGGCCCAGAATCTCCTTCATTTCTGATGAAACCTGGAGGTAGGGATGTAGGAATTATGAGTAGTATGAGTGTATAGTTTGTATGAATATGCATATATATATGTGTGCGTGTAAGGTTTGGGGAGAAGCCATATAGGTTCAAACTTTAGAAAGGAATCAGATAATCTTTATATGCATAACAGAAGTACATCGCATGTTGTCAAAAGACAAGCATTTGTTATGTCTTTCTTCTAGATATAACACTGTGGTAGCTTGACCCTGACCATCAGCCAAGCACCTACACAGCCGCTTGCTCACTCCACCCTGCCCAGCAGGGTGGGGGAGACAACAGGAAAAGCAAAAGCAAGAAAATTCATGGGCTGAGAAAAAGACAGTTTAGTAAATGGAGGAAAAATAAAAACCAAGTGATGCAAAGGTAGTCAACCACCACTTCCCAAAAGAAGACTGACGTTCAGCCAGTCTCTGAGCAACAGCCACCCTGGAAAACATAAAAACCCCAATCACTTTCTTCTGCTACACCAGCTTTATTGCTGAGCATGACATTGCATATATAGAATATTGCTTTGGCCAATTTGGGTCAGCTGTCCTGTCTATGTCTCATTCCAATTTCTTGCCTGACCTCAGCCTACTCACTGTGGGGTTGGACAGAGTAGGGAAAAAGAGAAAGCCTTGACACTGCACAAGGACTATTTAGTAATAGACAAAACACTGGTGTGTTATCAGCACTGCTTTAGTCACAAATCCAAAATACATCACCATACTGTTTGTTAACAAGGAACTTAACTCCATCTCAGCCAGACCCAGTTAAACAGTTAAATGGCAGAATGTGTAACACATTCAAATAATTTCTGTCTGTAATAACTGTATCCAGTTGCATTGCTTTTATCAGCAATCATTACCATGTGTCATACATTATGCTTCGCTCAAAACGACCCTGGTTTTCTTCAGTGCATTCCACTTTCTCTACAGCTTCAATCCTAGAAAAAACTTACTCAAAATACTGCTTTGTGATACATAAGCCTTTATCAGTCTAGTTCAAGGATTTCTGCCAATTATCTAAATTGTAATGAATAAAAGAATGCATTACATTAAGTGATGTATCTGTCTTTCCTTGATGTGTTTCAGAAATACATTAAGACAGTAACGTTGTTCTCATTTGGAGAGGAAACAGATCTCATTATTCACCTCCTTGTAACATTCCCATTCCTGACCTTCCTACCTAAACAAGGTGTTAAAATGGTTAACAGATTTGTTGAAAGTGACAGTAACAGAGAGCCTATGCTTAACATAATCCCCTTAAGAAAGCTCTTCGCTGTTCTAGCCACAGTAATCAAGGCTGTCATGTCAAATCAGGTTCTTGATTATCTTTGCATAGTTTTATGCATCATCACAGGTGCAATTACAGACTGATGATAAAATAGCTTTGTTAAACAAAACAAATTTTATTGGACATTTCATGCCTCCCTTCCCAAACCTAACGCACACATGCTGCCTTTTGCTATACTGACTTAGCTATTTAGAAATCATGTTCTTTGTGGGTGATGGCATTTTCAGTTTGGGAAATAAATAATTAAAGACTGACTGTACTTATAAAATTCTTGTGTTTGATTCCACAACCAGCGCCTTTATATTTCTTTCCATAGGAGTATTCTTACCGAACAAAATATGCTTTCATAGGCAAGAATTTGGAAGATCAGGTTTTACCAGCTGATTAGTGTTTACATACACAGTACAAAGATCTATCAGCAGGTACTAAGGTAACCGACCAGGAAAGGTGCCTTCTTAGACTTGATTCTCACTAACACAGAGAATCTCATGGGAGGAGTGGCGATTGGTGGCTCCCTTGGTCACAGTGACCATGAAGCAGTCAGGTTCAAAATCTTTGCTAATAGGAGGAAAACTGCCAGCCAGACCTTAACACTAGATACGAGGAGAGCAGACTTCAGGCTGCTCAGAGAAGTATTCAATGAGATTCCCTGGGAAGAAGCTTTTGAAGGTGTTGTGGTCCATCAGTGTTGGTCATTTTTTAAGTACCACCTACTAAAAGCACAGGACCAGGCAATTCCAAGATGCCAAAAATCCAGCAGGTGAGGCAAAAAGCCAGCTTGGTTGAGCAGGGATCTTCTTCTTGAAATATAAACAAAAAAGAAATTACATGGTCAGTGGAAGCAAGGTCAGGCAATGTGGGAGGACTACAGAGATGCTGCTCACCACTGTAGGGAGGAAATTCATAAGCTCAGTTAGAATTGAAGCTGGTCAGTACTGTGAAGGACAATAAAAAAGGCTTTTTAAAATATATTAGTTGCAAAAGGCAACCTAGCAATAACATTGGCCCATTACTTGATGAGCATGATCACATTATTAACTGGGACACAGACAAAGCTGAGACATTTAATGCTTTCTTTGTCTCAGTCTTCAACACCGATGATGGACTTAGGGGCCCCCATAACCCTGGGTTAAAAAGCCATGGCTGCAAGAATAATAAACTCCCAATAAATCTAGGAATTGTACGGGATTTGCTTAAAGAGCTGGCTGACATCATAGTGAGACCTCTCTCCATGATTTTTCAACACTCCTGGGAATCTGGAGAGGTCCCTGTTGACTGAAAGCTGACAAACGTTGTCCCAATCTACAAGAAGGGCAACAGGAATGACCCCAGTAACTACAGGCCTGTCAGTCTCACTTCGGTTCTTGGTAAAATTGTGGAGAAGATTGTTCTGGGATTTATCGAAAAACATCTGAACGACAACGCAGTCATTGGTCTCAACCAGCACGGGTTCATGAGAGGAAAGTCCTGCTTGACCAATTTAGTTTCTTTCTACATCAAGGTTACCCACCTGGTTGACTAAGGGAAGCCTGTCGATGTGATCTTTTTGGATTTCAGTAAAGCCTTCAATACTGTCTCTCACAGTATCCTCCTGGACAAGATGTCCAGCACACAGCTGGATAAACACACAATGCAGTGGGTGAGCAATTGGCTGACAGGCAGGGCTCAAAGGGTTCTAGTAAATGGGGTTATGTCCGGCTGATGACCAGTCACTACTGGGGTTCTGCAGGGATCCATCTTAGGGCCAGCACTATTCAATGTCTTTATAAGTGACTTAGACTCAGGACTTGAGGGAACAGTAAGTAAGTTCACAAATGACACAGAATTGGGGGAGCTGTTGACACTCTGGAGTGTGGAGAGGCCTTGCAAAGAGATCTGGACATATTAGAGAACTGGGCAATCACCAGCTGCATGAAGTTCAACAAGGGCATGTGATGGATTTTGTACCCGGGACATGGCAACCCTGGCTGTACATACAGACTGGGGGATGAGATGCTGGAGAGCAGCTCTGCGGAGAGGGATCTGGGGGTTCTGGTCAACAGTAACTTGAAAATGAGCCAACAGTGCCCTGGCAGCCAAGAGGGCAAATCATGTCCTGGGGTGCATCCAGCACAGCATTGCCAAGCGGGTGAGGGAGGTGATTGTCCTGCTCTGCTCTGCACTGGTGCGGCCTCACCTGGAGCACTGTGTGCAGCTCTGGGCAACATGGGATAAAAAGGATATAAAGCTGCTGGAGAGTGTCCAGAAGAGGGCCACAAAGTGGGTGAAGGTTTTGGAGGGGAAGCCATGTGAGGAGTGGCTAAAGTCACTGGGTTTGTTCTGCCTGGAGAAGAGGAGACTAAGAGGAGACGTCATTGGGGCTACAGCTTCCTCACAAGGGGAGGAGGAGGGGCAGGTACTGATCTCTTCTCTCTGACAACCAATGACAGAACCTGAGGGAATGGCAGGAAGATGTGCCAGAGGAGGTTTAGGTTGGACATTAGGAAAAGGTTCTTCACCCAGAGGGTGGTGGAGCACTGGAACAGGCTCTCCAGGGAGGTGTCACGGCCCCAAGCCTGACAGTGTTCAAGAAGAGACTGGACAACATCCTCAGACACACGGCGTGAACTGTGGAGTTGTCCTATGCAGGGACAGGATTTGGACTTGATGATCCTTGTGGGTCCCTTCCAACTCAGGACATTCTCTGATTCTATGCTTGTACTTAAAAATCTTCAAAGAGTCAGTGGCCAAAACACAATTTTTACAAGCGTCTATGAAACATAGACTATTACCCAATTTTATGGATTAAACTGTTGACAAGCAATGAGATAAAGACGGTTTACTCAAGCTAAAATTAAAGGTATGGCAGTGAACCTTTTACCATTCTCAGCCAGGCTACTATGAAAAAAGGCTGGTATAGCATTCTTGCATATGAAAACCTGAAGAAATTTAATGGTCAATCTGAGGAACATCTCTCATGTCTTTCTCAAGAAAAGAGTTGAAAAGGCCTACGGAGAATAGTATAATTTCTGCATCGTATTGGGAACAAAATTCCCACAAGAATTTTAATGTTTTGCCCTTTTTTTACATTCATCTTGGAATGAATATTATAAATTATGTAAACTTTTATGAAACAAAAATCTGAAAGAAAAAATACTGGGATATAATCTGTTATAACTTTCAAATTAGACTTTATTTCTCTGGTTATCCATCCATGTGTTTACATGGCTGGTTGTTTACAATGGTTTCTCATCAAATGGTCATTTTGACCTGAAAATCAGAGTATTTTCTGAGGAAATCTGTGATCAAATCTCTATGGAAAATCTTCAGATTCAACATGAAAATGATGGAGTGAGGAGGAAAAATCCTTCATTTTAATGCAAATCCAATTTTGCCCATCAATGGCATGATGAAGGCTGATGCATTTCACCTGTACCTGTCTGCAACAAATTGTTTTCCATAAGCATACATTATAATAGTTCTTCAGAGTTTAATAAAGCATATCTTATTATATCTGCAAACTCCATAAACACAATTATTCTCTTGCAGCACATTTTCTGGGATTCATGAACTTAGTCATACACATAGTTTCCACAAGACACACAGAACCTTCACACAAACTAATGTAGTATATTTTAAAAGTACGTTCAAATAAAGAAATTTAATTTGAAAATAATCTCTGTAACCAGAAAATACATGGTTAAGTAATGAAGTAAATTGGATAGCTCTTCAAGGAAGATTCATTAGAAAAACTGATGGGCATAACTAGTTTGAATGCCTCTGTTTCCAGAACATCACAAACCACAAACTTCTGTAACTAGTTAGTAATTCTATAAACAAGAGCCTATTTTAGATTGCCCATATGAAATGCTGGGTTGCTTTAATCTATAGCAAATATAACTGAGGCTAAGGATTTATTTTGCATTTGCCATTTTGAGAAAAAAAAATTATTCAGAAAACAACAAGAATTAATGTTTTCCCTATGACTTTGAATGTATATTCTGGCATCTTAAGTTTGTCTTCGCCTCTACTTACATTCTACCAAAGGAAAAAAAAATAGTCTGGAAAATTAATTTTGTTTTATTTGCTGCTTTTCAAAAATCAGGAGAGGTAAATCAGTATTTGTAATAAATTGTTTTCCCTGAAGTATACATATGCATTTAGTGGCTCCCATGTAGTCCTAGACAACTAGAAAACTAGTAAAAACACTTGGACATGTTGTTGTCTCCCTTTTGTATGTGGAGGGGAAATAATTCAAATTACTTCCAGCAGGAAGAGTTACTTGCACATTCTCCTGCAAAGTTCCATCACTCTGTATGAGGTAGTATTTTGATCTAATTCATCATCCCACCATAATTCACCATCTCTTGGCACCATATTCTAAACTTCAAAGGGCCGCGATACTTCTTTTTATTCCTGGGTGAAGGAAATTGTGTATAAATCATCCCTCTAAGGAATCCACAGATATTTCTGTGTTTTAAAATCCAGTTCTTGTCTCATTATTCCAATGCGACAACTTCCCTGGTGTTACTTTAAACATTGTAAATAATTTCAGTTCTTTTATAGTAATTGGAAACTTATGCAATTTTGTGGCTTAATATTGCATATGTAAATAAAGGGTAATTGAAATTGCCAACTAATAAATGTTCCTAATATAATATTCATAAACCAAGGATGTTTCATACAAATGTTTGGTTGCATATGAGACATCTGAATTAAATTTTGCTTTGAATTAAATAAAAAATAAAGGTGCTTTCATTTTATTGCATTAGGCTTAAAATGTCATACTAGACATTGGAAAAGTGAATGAATTCACACAGCAAGATTAAGGCAACTATGAATATTAGAACATGCATAATCATATTGGTCTTCATCAGTCTTATTAACAATTTATTCTATAAAAAAATTATATCTGGATAAGAAACTGCAATGTCTGGTAGTTAGAGATGAAACACAATCATGTTTTTCCTGTCCATGTTCCTAAAAATGTCTCTATTTCAGTGTATATCTGTTGCGTTGAAAATTATGTCATCTTCCTTATGGTACACCACTGGTCACAGTCTCTAAAAGGCAGCAAGTGTGACACGGGACTAGTAAATTTGCTAGTCAAAATAAAAATTATTTTAAGAACATAACCTCATGAAAATGTAAGCCCACTGCACTCTTACACTATATGCTTTGTAAGAAACACTGTTGCATGGCAGCTATGCAGCTTTACCACTAAACTGAAAAAGCCACAGACACTCTGAACACTAAATGTGCACTAACACTTCAGGCAGCCTTTTTGCCATTGCCTGCAGGCTGTCTCGTGGGTGACTGCCTGTGTCCTTCTCCATGCTGATGGCTCCAGGTGACAAAGCTCAGGTGGACTTTCCTCAAAAGTACTAGCTGAAATACCTGGACATTAACCAGAGTGCTGAAATGGTGAAGGAAGGAAGGAAGGAAGGAAGGAAGGAAGGAAGGAAGGAAGGAAGGAAGGAAGGAAGGAAGGAAGGAAGGAAGGAAGGAAGGAAGGAAGGAAGGAAGGAAGGAAGGGAGGAAGGGTATAAAGTGGCCTGTATCTAGTGGAGTGCCTCAGGGGTCAATTCTGGGACCAGTATTATTCAATATATTCATCAATGACCTGGATGAGAGAGTAGAGTGCATTGTCAGCAAGTTTGCTGATGACACCAAGCTGGGAGGAGTGGCTGACACGCCAGAGGGCTGTGCTGCCATCCAGCGAGATCTGGACAGGCTAGAGAGTTGGGCAGGGAAAAATGTAATGAAATATAACAAGGGCAAGTGTAGAGTCTTGCATCTGGGCAGGAACAACCCCAGGTTCCAGTATAGGTTGGGGAATGCCCTATTAGAGAGCAGTGTAGGGGAAAGGGACCTGGGGGTCCTGGTGGACAGCAGGATGACCATGAGCCAGCCCTGTGCCCTTGTGGCCAAGAAGGCCAATGGCATCCTGGGGTGTATTAGAAGGGGGGTGGTTAGTAGGTCGAGAGAGGTTCTCCTTCCCCTCTACTCTGCCCTGGTGAGACCTCATCTGGAATATTGTGTCCAGTTCTGGGCCCCTCAGTTCAAGAAGGACAGGGAACTGCTGGAAAGGGTCCAGCGCAGAGCCACAAAGATGATGAAGGGAGTGGAGCATCTCCCTTATGAGGAAAGGCTGAGGGAGCTGGGTGTCTTTAGCTTAGAGAAGAGGAGACTGAGGGGTGACCTCATTAATGTTTATAAATATGTAAAGGGTGAGTGTCATGAGGATGGAGCCAGGCTCTTCTCAGTAACAACCAATGATAGGACAAGGGGCAATGGGTATAAACTGGAACACAGGAGGTTCCATTTAAATTTGAGAAGAAACTTCTTCTCAGTCAGGGTGACGGAGCACTGGAACAGGCTGCCCATGGAGGTTGTGGAGTCTCCTTCTCTGGAGACATTCAAAACCTGCCTGGACACATTCCTGTGTAACCTCATCTAGGTGTTCCTGCTCTGGCAGGGGGATTGGACTAGATGATCTTTCGAGGTCCCTTCCAATCCCTAACATTCTGTGATTCTGTGATTCTGTGAAAGTATAGTAATTTTTTTGTCAGTAGGGTGCTAACTCTAAAGCAGAAGGACAGCTGTTATGTAGCTTTATGTATTGTTCCCCTATTGTTCCTCACATCACAGTAGCCTGCTAAGGTATAAAAGGGTGACGGGGTTTGTTTAGTATTCATGCAACTATGAAAAAACCTGGAAATAACCTGCTACTGATCTTGAGAGCACACAGACACCTCTGAAGCAAGAGATCTTGGTTTTATAAAAACTCTTGGCATCCTGTGAATGGGTCACAGTATTTGGTGGGCAGGTTCTTTTGGGGAACCAGCCTTTGGTATCTGAACCAGGAGGCATGATGTGGCTGTGTGTGAGTTTGCAATGGCACAATACTTCTTCTTGGCCATACACTAACCAGTGTTCCCTGTCCATAGCCACTGACAAAGCAGCAAAGAAGTTGTGTGTGATTTCTGTTTTCTCTGAGACACTTTCCGTGACTGAATTCTCTAAATTGGACGTGTTGCTGGCTCTCAGGCCACAGAGAAAATGAGCCTTACATCTGTACTGACATGAGAGTTGTGTCTGTGTACAAAACCCTTTTTCATGTCCATCTTCCCAAATAGCCTGATTTTTTTTATTAATGTAAATGGCTTTGAGATGTCAGCAATCTGCCAAAAGCTGAAGACTTGGCCAGGGCAACTTTGGTTAGCAAATTGGTCAGCATGTGTTTCCAATATGTATGCTATTGGCTTAATTAGGTTTAATTAACTAGTGCTTATGTCTGTTGTACAGGACAATGGCTATCTAGTGAAGGCTTATTTATTGGCAACATATGGCATTCTGGTGAATGATTGCCAAAATAACTGTAATGAAGTATTTAAATGAACTCGTTGAGCTCAGACTTTTGGAATACTAAAAATATTTTTCAGATATCTGTATAGCCCAGGAGATGCCTTTTATCTCATTTTTTGAAAATGGACCTGGTGCTCCTTTCAGCACCTTATGACCTAAGGGAATGGGAGGTGGGAAGAAACTGTCGTAGTATTAAATGAACTAAGCAAAAACTTGCATATAAAACAAGAGAGGTACCAGAATGCTTAACTAGTTTAAAAAAATTACTACAATTCCTCCACTATATCCTAGCACGGTTATGTATGCCCTAAACTTCACAGTCATAGCCAAAGAAGTAGGATCTGCATGAAAATGATCCTGAAATTTAGCATTAACTTGTAAAGCAGGTCACAATTAAAAATGTATGCTGCTCAATGATTCTATATAACCACAGACTAACTCTAGTTAAAAGATTTGCCTCTAAAATTTATGTAAGAAAAAAAAAAAAGGCATATCCCACATAATAGCAGACGCTGGTCTAAGCAAATACAGATTTTGTAATATAATGCTTTTTAATGGAATTGGCCAATAAAAGCACCAAATTCAGAACAATAGTTTGCCATTAAAGTTAATCTTCTGATATAGGGTCGATGCTAACTGTGTTTCTGTCTGGATTTTAGCTAGGAGCTTGTTGGCAGTTTAACTGCCTCAGAATAAAAATCTTTATTATTTCATTGAATTATCTTGAATTTTGCTGGAAACAATGGGGGCGTTAGCCTTCATCAAACTTTTTTTATTATGTCTTTGAATTTTTGCTCTGAGGCCTGTACTTGCAAACCAGCAATGGAAAAAGAATCACACCAGTTCTGGCATCCCTGTGGTATAAAGTGGCATGCAAACTGAATTTACAGGCTTCTGAGGAGGTCGCCTTATAAATGGAAATTTCCAGGAGCAATTCTTTGCTCTGGTTTAGTCTTCTTACCCTCAACCACATCCCTGATATTACTGAGAGGACTCTACACCACGTCCTTCCCCATCTCTCACAGAGATACATCTCATGGCCATAGGCAGCTCGCACAGCTCCTGTCTCCCCGAGCTGGCAAAGTATGTGGTCTGTCTCAGTGGCTCTCAGGCACAGACAGATTTCTGCATGCAGTGCACTGAGTTAGGACCTTTTCCCACCCGTGCACTACACAGCTAAATTTACTTGCCCTCCTTTTCACAAACTTCTGCAAGCTTCAGCTTAGCCACAGCCTAGGTAAGGGGGCAGCATTTTTCCCTCTTAAACATTAAAACTTCGATGTATCTTGTTTCCCTAAGGCCATGTTGGCAGTACTGCACCTCCGCAGAAGGCATCATACTTCTGAGGTTAGGAGTAACAGCTTTAGAGGAAATCTGACCACATCCTCATGTACACATCCAGGTTTGAAAAACTTGACAGATAAAAAGCTTGTAGCTGATTTCATGCTGGTTTTGCTTGAAACTCTATCACCAAGGCTATTCTTACCTCAAATATGAACATGATTTAATGCGATGGTGCTAAATGAAACTATATCTTCAGATTATATTTTACTATTGATTCATCCTCTTATACTTACTTTTTTTCTTGTTTGTCCACTTCAACAGTTCTCTCAGAGTTGTTCTTTGACTTTGTTTCACAAATGCCACATTTTGCAGTTCATCATTCCTAGAAATAAATAAAAAGTCTTCAAGAAGTTTTTTAACAGAAAAATTTTTGCCCTTCAGTGAGTCTGTGCCATTTTACACATAAAAATATGCAAGTGGCATAAACATTTGTCAGAATTTAAGAAAGTAGATACTTAAAAACATAGCAGTTTGTTGTAAGAGAAAGGAGGATGATTATTGCTGTTTTGCTGGGTTAGCAGTCAGATTCCCTTCCCAGCTCTAATCACAGAGTTGCCTATATTTTTTCTCTCAGATCAATATTGATGTTCCCATGTTTTCCACTTAGCTACGTCAGGCAGCTCCCATACACAAAGTGCAGCCTCTACCTGTGGAGTAGAATAAAGATCACAGAGTATAAAAAAATAACACATATGATGAAGTACTTCAGATAGCCAGCAAGTATGCCTAGGAGATAATTAATAAATACAATTTGGGGGGGATGAGGAACATGTTATATTCTTAAATTGTAAGCTTTTTCTTTTTACACAACATAATACATGAAAATCCTAGAGTAGGTGAACCTAGTACCATGAACTACTTCAAAGTGTATATTCATTATTTTTTTCTGCCCCTTCTTTCCACCATTTCTCTACAGATAATCCCAGTAAAACTAGAGCAGCTATTTAAAAACAATAGCTCCATTCAACACAAGGAAGGGTAATGAAACTGATTCAATATATTTAATAATAGCCTACCATACCATTATGCCATTGCCAAGAGCTAAACATTATCAAATACTGAAACGTATTTACAAATGACAAATATGATACATCAGTGTTAAGGGACTGTATGGTTCAGGGGTGTGGCAATAGGACACATACACCACCAGTTTAAAGATCGCTGGTTCAAGTGTGGACAAAGTCATAGAATCAGAAGTTCCATATGATTACTTTCGTGAAAGTATTGTATCAGTATATAATTTATAAAGAGGTGTCACAGAACATCTAAATCACTGACATTTAGCCAGGACTAGCCAAAATCAGATGGCATTTCAGTTTCTTGTTCTGAGAAAAGACTACAAAATACTTTGAGTGGGTAAAAGCTCACAAAAATACTTTTTATAATACTGGCAATCTGCATTCAAGACGAAAAGGGAGGAACTATTTTCCACTAATTAAAATGCTATTACTCATATGCAGTATGTCGGACAGAGTTGATTTTAAAACTATCACAGTCCTTCAGTGCAGTAAGAGCACTGAATGCCCAGGGAAATTGTGGAGTTTATTTCCCTGGAGATATTCAAAACCCACCTGGACACATTCCTGTGCGATCTGCTCTAGGTGTACCGGCTCTGACAGGTGGGTTGGACTAGAAGATCTTCAGAGGTCACTTCCAACCCCATCCATGCTGTGATTCTGTGAGGAGCTAATGATTCAGGTGAAGTTTACATATTCAGGGAAAATGCAACCCTAATACAGGCAATCAGAAGTCAGTGACATTGTACCTCTTACACCAGGTTTGATTTCAGTGTGTATTTCCTTGTTTTAATAAGTAGACCTGATGCTTGATTGATACTACAGTCATAAAACAAACAAACAAACAAACAAAAACACAAAGAAACAAAAACAACAACAAAAAAACACCAAGTACATTAAGTTTTTTGGGGTTTTGTGGGGTTTTTTTAAAGTATTTTTGGTTATTACCTTTGTAGGTGGGCCTCCACTGTTATCATTATTACCAAAATACTGGAAGACTTGAGGCACCACTTTGTACCCAGAAAATGTGGGCATTAGACAAATTTCCTGATCAAAGTTTTATCTGGACACTTATAACAAAATGCATTTCAAAATAACACTTTACTAGTAACGTGGTAGACAGGAACAGTTCAGCAGTTTTGTTATAAAGGTTCATTTGTCTGGTCAGATGCTATGCTAACCAGAAAAGTACTCTGAAATATATTCTCATTTGGGGAAAGGTAGGAAACATCTTCTAAGAAATGCTGTTGTGGTTAGGAAATAGTAGCTAGGATTTTTTTAATCTACTCCAAGGAAGGCAAGGTAAAATAAAACACACATAAAACTTATACTTGAAAGCAACATTAGAACACCATTAAGTGGAAATTCTTGTCCAAAAAGTCAAGAAGCTCTAAGTCAGGTTTCACATTGTAAGCATGATGGTGTCCCATGTCACTTCTGAAGTCTATGGCTGTTTTCTTTATTTATAATTGTCTAATATACATACTGAATGAAGTCTTATAAATTAATAGCCGACAAGGGAAAAAATGTGTTTCATCCTACCCTGTATCTTGCTGAACAATGTCTCACACAAGCCTTTTAGCTTGTGCAAGTGCAAAGATGGAAAAAAAATGAAAGTATCCTCACATGAGAATAGCTTTGAGTTCTTCAGGCTGAACTCTTTCCCAGGGCAGTACTCTGGTGACTGGCACTCAAATAAAACAGGGTGCTATGCTGGAAAAAAGGAAGTGAAATTCCACTGTTTCTTTCCCCACTCTATTCCTTCGATGCACTTAAAAGACTCTGCCTTGCTCAGCTGTCAGAAGAAAAGGCTGTGGGTATAGGTGCTCCTTGTGAGAAATATCTCCCTGCAGTCCCAAGCCAAAGTGATGGACTGAAGTAGAAATTGAGACATCGACTGTCCTGAAATTTCCCTGCATCCTAGTTCAGGCAGCTATTTCATACCCAGGGCTCTCAAGGGACCTCACCCTTCACATGCATTGTACCAGTAGCTTGAATGTGTAACAAGAAATACCGCATTCACTGTGGAATATGAGGGACAAGTGCCTATAAACAAGGGTCATCAAAAGTCTTAAATCCCCGCATAAACCAGGGTCTCAGCTCATGGCATGACCATATCCCTACCCAAGTCAATAAAGGATCAAGCTGCACTACCAGTAAGCTTCAGTTTTACTTGAAATGGAGCAAAATATAACTAAAAAATATCAGAACGATTTTTTCACCCAGAAGGCTCTTTAAATCACTCTCCTTCCTATGTTCTTCAGAATCCCCATAACCGGCCTTCATCTTAACACTAAGCACGACATTGCATAGAACCAAGATTAGCCTTGTCAGAGTGAAGAATAACCATCTGGCAGTCCTGATACAGTCTAACAGTGTAATACTTTGAAAAGAAACAGCACATTTTAATTATGAACAATCAGTTTCGTATGTAATACTGTTACTGTGTTTAGAAAGAACTTTAATTTTTGTCACTTTCTCTATGAGGCTCAATGACATTTTTCTATAAGAAAGTGGGTGGTGACAAAATTAGAGGGGTGTGTGCAATGAAATTTGAATTTTATCCCTCTGTTCAGATGTCTCCTTGCCTGCAGAAAATTTTAAAAAATATCTAGCATCTGCCAAAAATTCAATTACAGGTGTTAGCTTTCTGCCTCAGAGCAGTATTTCCGTTTGCCACTCTTCTTCTGAATATGTCACGCAGCAGGGCAAGCACTGCTGCTGACATGACCCTGATAGGCTGGCATACAAACCAAAATGAAAATTATGATGTTCAGTCTCTTGCTCAGTGCCTGAATGCCCTTATAATGACACTGTTCAGAATGAGTATTTACTATTGAAAGTGGATGCTTGCTCTGTGTGTCTTGCACAAGACTACCATCACATTTTCTTTAATGTGAAGTGACTTTCAAAAGTTGTTTTAAACCCTGAAGAAGCAGGATTAAAAGTAGGAAACTATTTCCCTTCTATACGCTGACTCAAATCAAAACTACACAAAAGAAAAATCTCCTTAACAGTCTTGAACAAGTTATTGTAGGCCAAACCATGCAAAAGCATACTTGTGGAGATAAAAAGGAAGGATAGAAAGAATAGTTTAGGATATTATTCCTCAGATAGTATACTGTTCATCAGATTTTTGACTGTATAGGCCTTGAACTTCCGACACAGCATCTGTTACAGTAAAAGCTGGTGTTAAGAAGCAACAACCTTGAGATGGGCAGAGCTTTAGAGCACACACATGTGCAACTTTGTAAAATCAGCAAAAGGAAACGTCAGAACAGACAGAAGAATAATTCAGAAAGTCTTTTCCTCACCTATTTTTTTTTCATCTAGAAATAATTCCCCTCTTTCGTAAGGTTTTTTAAAGATAATCTACTAATTAGATGAAGATTACACACTTGTACTTTTTGCCACTGGATTTCATAACATTGGTTCATCTGGACATTTACTGTGCTGTCAGTTCAAATAAAGAGCTTACCCACCACTTACTCATTACATGCTTTTCTGAATTGTCCATGACAGGAGGGTGCAGAACTTTGGCATGCATTTGTTTGTGCAGTTCATGGAAGACACTTAAGGAGAGATGACATTTCCCTTTTCTCTTCCTGGATTGCATTTTGCACAATGACCCAGACTACAAAGAAGGTAGATAAGATTTTATTTATCCATTAGAAGGGAAAACATCTTCCAGGAGGGATGAGCGTAAAGCATAATTTCAGATTGTGAGTCTCCGAGGCAGGAAGTATCTTCCTTTTTCTTTGTGTTGTGTGTATCACAAAGGGATCTCAAGCCTCACCTGGGGTCACTACAGTAAGGAGATGTTAATGGTTTTCTGTGAAAGACACATAAGAAGCACAGTCATATGAGCATAGATTTTGCAGCATAAAACATCTATCATATGTGTAAGAATGCATTTTTTACAACATTAAACAATTTCTATTTTTAGAAAACAACAGAAAAGCCAATAGTCCAGGAACACAGTAACACCTAAAAAAATTCACAACCTCTGTGAATTAAAATATTAATAATTACAGTATAAATTAATATAGGCAATTGTAAGCCCATGAAATATGTGTTCCATACAATAGAAATGGCAAATGTGATGCTCTAGTAATTATCTCCAAACAGAAGACAAAACTGAGTTGCAATATTTAAAAGAAAAGTATTTAAAATAATATAATTAGGAAAAAATATTTAAGGTTTTATAAATACAAAGCTCATAAGGAATTTTTAGTTATTAAATTTGTATTCTAAATTGAATCATCTTCAAGTCTCAAATACTTTCTTTTTCTTTAAGTAAATTGATCTTCCTTTAAAGATCAATCAAAACTCAATTGTAATATAACATAATGAAGTCACATAGCACAAAAGTGATACTCAGAACCAAAAGATGCATGTGGGAATTTTGGTTGTTTAACTATTAAATACAGAATTCTCATGGCAGACAGTTTAATCTTCTGATTCATCAAGAATATTTTTATGATGTGGCACATGTGGAAGCAAGAGAGTCAGTCATCCAGGCAGTCCCTTTCTGCCATATTAATCTATAAACCTTTCTCATCCCCTTAGCACCAGTAGGAGGTTTTCCTCTCCCCTCTCCCCTCTCCCCTCTCCCCTCTCCCCTCTCCTCTCTCCCCTCCCCTCCCCTCTTCATATCTATATCTATATCTATATCTATATCTATATCTATATCTATATCTATATCTATATCTATATCCATATCCATATCTATATCTATATCTATATCTATATAGAGGAGAGGAGAGGAAAGGAGAGGAGAGGAGAGTAATCTATATCTATATTTTCCAGAAGTAAAAGTTTACATAGAAACAAAGAATATAAACAGAGAGGTGTTATCACAAATACAAGGCTTTGAGCAGTAAGAGTTAATTCATTTTCTATGGAAGCAGCATTTTTTAAAAACAGTGTTTACTCATACAAGTGGATTACTGGAAATGAGAGACAGGTAATTGTTTCTATCAGTGATAAACAAAAACTCCTACTTTTTTTCCAAAGGAGTTTCACATACCCTCTAAAAGCCAAACAGCATGTAAGGTGAAATTCGAGGCTGGAAAGATAGAAAAGTTGGAGTTTGATTTTAAGCTTAGTGGAGAAAACAGAGGCAACAGAGCCATGTGTTGGCATCAGACATGCATAATGCAGGAACACTAGCCATGTAGACAAGGGAAAATTAGCGGATTAATAACAGAAATTATATCCTAGTTAGCACTACTTGAAAATCTGTAAGAAAATATTCTATTTAAATAGCACATCACATGTTCCACAAACAAAGGATAAAAGGTGATAAGTCTAGCTAATAAAACAGATTCTTACAGCTAAGTTACTTGTTAAAAAGGAACAAGGTCCATGTTCCTGATTTTGCAGTGACATAAATATACCTGCTTGCCTACTGGCAGACATTTCTCTTTTAAATGAAACATAATCATTTCTCATGCACTAAGAATTTGGGTCAGAATTTTCAGGCACTAAACCTCTGAATAAGCTATTTTGCAATTTAAACCACCATGACGTTTTATTAATTGTTGAAATCAGTTGAACCAGACTACCAGAAATTCGTGCTTGCTTTCGTATCAAACTAGCGCTGATACATAATATGGAATGTGTTAGCATTAGTCCATAATATGTACAATGAAAGCTTAATTTTTTTCATCTAAATAGTTTGTCTGTCAGTGTTTGAAAACTACCTTACATGTACTATATCTGATTTAACCTATTGAAGGTCTAATTCTTCATGATCGATTTAATACAATATTTTGTCTTTAACTGTGGCAGGTGTGTGATTAATCCATACAGGAAAACAGGTAGGTTTCCTTTCCATGGAGATACCCAGAAAGGAGACTCTGAGAGAAGCAGCCTTTTGCAGAGATTTTGTTAGTCATCAACTGAGAACAATCAGTATTGAACAGAACATAAATTTTGCTCTGACCTTTTCTGCGTGTGTGTTTTAGGAAGTATTTTGTGAAATATTTTGGCACAATGCTTGCAACACACTTGTGTCAAGGGAAAGATGCACCTTAAGCTCCACGGATCAAGGAATCTTAGCCACAAAATGGAAAATCTGCTTTTCGCCCAACTTGAACCTCTGCATAACATTTTGCACCACTCAGAAGTAATCCTACCTGTCTGCCTGATATCCACTCAGCCTTACAACAGAGGCACCATGTTCTCGCAGAATTTTTTTTTTTATTTTGCAGAATCAGCATTTTGTGGTGAGATACTCTTCCACTGGAAATTTTCTGCAGAGCTCTAAATGCAGTAGAATCATCAAACCGAATCATAGAACTGTTTAGCTCAGAAAAGACCTTTAAGATGACCAAGTCCAACCATTAATCTAATGTTGCCAAGTCCACCACTAAACCATGTCTCAAAGCACCACATCTACATGTCTTTTAAGTGCTTCCAGGGATGCTGACTCAACAACTACCCTGGGCAGCCTGTTCCAAGGCCCAAGAACCCTTTCCATGAAGAAATTTTTCCTAATATCCAATCTAAACTGCCCCTGGTGCAACTTGAGGCCATCTCCTCTCGTCCCATGGCTTGTTATTTGGGAAAAGAAACTGACACCCACCTTGGTACGACGTCCTTTCAGGTAGTTGTAGAGGGCAATAAAGTCTCCCCTCAGTCTCCTTTTCTCCAGGCTAGACAGCCCCAGTTCCCTCAGCCGCTCCTCATCAGACTTGTGCTCCAGGCCCCTCACCAGCTTCATTGCCCTTTTCTGAACTCTCTCCAGCACCTCAATGTCTTTCTTGTCGTGAGTGACCCAAGATGGAACGCAGTATTTGAGGTGCGGCCTCACCAGTGTCAAGCAGAGCAGGATGATAATTTCCCTAGTCCTGCTGGCCACACTAGTTCTGATACAAGCCAGGATGCACATTGCTGGCTCATGGTCAACCTGTTTTCCACCAGAACTCCCAGGTCCTTCTCCGCAATGCTGCTTTCCAGCAAGTCAACCCCTACCTAACATGTACTAGTGCCTCAGGTTATTCCTTCCCAGGTACAGGATCCTACACTTGCCCTGTTGAACTTCATTACGTTCTTCTCTGCCCAGTCCTCCAGTCTGTCCAGTTCTCATTGAATGGCAGCACAGCCTTCTGGTGTATCAACCCTTCCTCCCAGTTTGGTATCATCAGCAAACTTGCTGAGGGTGCACTCAGTCTCTTCATCCAGGTCATTGATAAACAGGTTGAACAGGACTGGACCCAGTACTGACCCCTGGGAAACACCACTGGCTACAGGCCTCCAAACAGACTCTGCACCACTGATCACAATGCTCTGAGCTCTGCCATCCAGCCAGTTCAAGACCCATCTCACTGTCCACTCATCCAACCCACACTTCCCAAGCTTATCTATGAGGATGTTGTGAGAGACAGTGTCAAAAGCCTTGTCAAGGTAGACAACATCCACTGCTCTTCTCTCGTCTACTAAGCCAGTCATACCACCACAGAATGCTATCAGGTTGGTCAAACGTGATTTCCCCTTGGTGAATCCATGCTGACTAATCCTGATAGCCTTCTTTTCTCCACATGCTTGGAGATGACATCCAGAATAAGTTGTTCCATCACCTTTCCATAGATGCAGGTGAGGCTGACTGGACTGTAGTTTCCTGGGTCATCCTTCTTGCTCTTTTTGAAGACTGGAGTGACGCTGTCTTTCTTCCAGTCTTCAGGCACCTCTCCTGTTCTCCATGACCTTTCAAAGATGAGAGAGAGCAGCTTAGCAATAATGTCTGCCAGCTCTCTCAGCATTCATGGGTGCATCCCATCGAGGCCCATGGATCTGTGGATGTCCTGTTTGTCTAAACAATCTCTAACCTGATCCTCCTCAACCAAGGGAAAGTCTTCCTTTCACCAGACTTTTTGTCCTGTCTCTAGGGTCTGGAATTCCTGAGGGCCAGTCCTAGCAGTAAAGATGGAAGCAAAGAAGGCATTCAGTAGCTCTGCCTTCTCTGGATCCTCCTATAAGATACATCTGGTGACATGTTGGAAGAAACTGGTATTTTCCACTTGTCAAGGTTATAAAACTTGCCCTTAAATTTATAAGTAGTCCCAAGGGCATCTGTCATTCTCTGAGACAGACTGAGTACACTATGCTACAAAACAAACATGGTGTGCTATCTCATCTGATTTTACTCTTTCTTTTGTGACTTCTTAGTGCTTCACTGCTCTCATAATAAGAAAAACAAACAAACAAACAAACAAACAAAAAATTCAAGTTTAAAGCAAGTGGATCTTCTTTTCAACTGGAAACGTTGCATGGTGGCAAAAAATCCTTCAAGAAGATAGGGAAGATATGGAAGTAATGTGTATTTCCAAACAAAATATTTATTTCTGTAATACTCAGTCCATGAAAGGTTATAGATCTTTCGACAGTTAATGCCCTTCTTGGGCTGCTGCACACCAAAAACCATGACTTTTCAGTGCTAGTAAGTCCATCCTGAGTATTTCTACCTATTGATATGTAGCAATGATGCTTGCATGCAACAAACAGTGGATGACTCCACATTTCTGAAAGGCTTATGAGCTCATTCTAATAAAGATTCCTTTCCTTTAGGAAAAGTGGTATTTTTAAATATAAGTTTTAAGTTGTGAGTACTTTCAACCTCATAATGTGCAAACCTGCTGATAGGTATAGAGCAAATATGCTATAAAGAAGCAATGGCATTACATGAGAAGATGCAGAAATTGAATGTCTCCTCTTTCAAGCAATTTAGATACAACTACATTTGTATAACAAGCCGTTGTTTTTTTTTTAAAAAAAGAACAAAAATATTCCGTTTCTGAAGGACAATGAAGTGAATTTAAGGTAATAGCAATAATATACCAGGAAGTTCAGTCAAGGCTATTGAATATTGCAAGCTGTGTCCATTTGTTGATCAGTCTCCTAATTCCAGTTGAGAGTACTCTGAAAATGTAGGTCTCAGTCCTGGGGAAATATCATCCATGATTGACAGAGAGATATTTTTTCCGATTAGGAAGAGTCAGACTTCCTTGTGAACAGACTCTAGGTGTCTGCTTTTTGTCACTATGCTGGATTTCAGATGTGAGAATCTAAATGAAGAAGGACACCTGGTAGAGATTTGAAACACTGTCTTGGTAGACAGTGAATTGTAGAATTGAAAGAGAGTTGAGTATGACTTCTACCACATAGCAACTCACAGCCATCATGTTTCTTTCTTATGTAAGTGAGGCTCATCAGTTCCCACTAAGCTTCATTCACAGGTTTGAGAAAGCTGAGTCAATGCTTGCCAAATGGGTAATATGAAAAAAAAAAATCCAGAAGTTCCCTTTGTTAAATAATGCAGGGCCTGAACAACAGAATAAAGAGAACCATACTCACATTAAATGAGCTTTATTATTTCAGAAATACATATAAACATGTAGGAATGCCTGTGACTTGCTGTTTATGAGAAAGTTCAACAGATATTTGGTTTTAAGTGTAGAACGATTGTTTTTTTGTACTTCCCTTAGTTTTTTATCAAGTGTAATTAAAAGACAACTTTTCAGTATACATAAAACAAACCATGCACTGTATATAGAAATGTCTGCTTATATTCTCCAGACTGCTGTGACTTCCCACAAAAGGTTGCTATAAAGTTCTTTTTTGGCTAAATATTGGGATAAACTCCACCAGAAAGAAAACATGGCTTAAGATCACACATTACCAATGTAGCATGGGGTTGCTAGCATGAAATCTATGTGTCCGTTGATGTGGCTCTTTCCCTTTGCAATCACTGCAGCTTTAGATCTAGACATACAAGAGCACAAAGCTGTCATCCATAATGCCTGGAGTTCTTTCTTCTCCTATTGGCTTTGTTGCTGTATTCTGGGTACACCAGCTGTCTTTTACTATTTTTTCAGTGGCATAACTTTTCTATCTTGAATTTCTGTCTAAAATCTCAAAGCAAATATTTGATGAAAACAAACAAACAAACAAAAACCAAATGGAAAATAAGTGAGGTATCTTCCTGATCATATCTGATTATGCACTCAAAATGTTTCAAGAAGAAGGAAATTGTGGCAGTGCAGAAGGACCTGCACAGGACCATTCCACACCAGAAATCACTGTTATGCAGCTAGCAAGTCCAAGAATCTGTGAACAGCACCCTCTGTGACACAAGGAGAATAGAACCACAGGCAGTCTGTTTTGGAAAAGTAAGCTTCTCCTCTTACTGTTGTACCTAGTCTAAGGACTAATTTCCACAAAAATACACAGTACATGATTGATAATGAGCTCTAAATTAGGTAGAGTGGACACTGGAAGTGATCTAGCTGTGACCATCAATTGCAAAGCAGGTTTTGAAGTGTGCCTTTTTCCTATATTTTACCATCCTTCCTTTTCCATTTCAAATCTTTTTTTTCACAGCTGCTATGAGCACAGACCCATACATTTTGAAGTAGAATCTTAAACAGGGGTTGTGAAGAACAGTTTCGTCACACAGATTTTTGTTTCTTCCCCTTAAAAGTTCACCTCTGACAACATGAAGAAAAAATTAAATATGTGTTACTCATGTTTTTAGTGTTCTTAACCCTATACTCAATTCCTACAAAGATGGCACAATAATCAGAGAGGTGAATTTAAAACCTACGTACTTTGCAAAATAATCCAAGGCAGTTATTAAAAATACTTTAAAAGACGTACTCACTTTCTAACCAACATTATTAATGTATTCTGTTTGCCAAAGATACAGCTCTAAATTTAAATTCTATGTGATTTCTTTTTGATAAAAGAAAAGATAAAACCCAACCTTGGTTACGTGTTTGCTTCCCTTCAATAACACTCAACACCTACAGACGTTGTAACTGGAACCTTGGTACTTCATTTGTGAACTACTGACTTCTTCCTTTTAAACTGAGAGATCTTTCAGCAGTGAGCTGTAGCTGGACCTGTAAGTCCTTTCTGAACTGAAAACAATTGCTAAACACATAACCAGCCCTATCCTCAGTGACAGAAACCCCTCATTCCTTCAGACACTCACAGATAAAAGGCTGGGAAATCACTAGGCCCAACCTACTTGCAACAAAATGATTAATAACTCCACTTGACTAAATCCTTTCTTAAATACCTCTGGCACATAAATATTCAGCAGATTTAAGTAAAAGATAAGTTTGAAGTGGTAACACAATAACAAACTCTTTGATCTAGACTGACAAAATCAAAATTTTGAATTAGAATACTTTTAATATAATGCACAAAATTACATTATTAATTTTTTCTTGCTTCACAGAAACATTCTCACTTCCTTTTAAAGTTAATGGATTAGACATGAAACCAAACACTTTTTCTAATCTGGAATTACGAGACTGGATGAAACAGGGTTTCATAATTGTGGCTGTTTTTAACCTGAAACCTGGAGGTGCTACTTGGCATGTTAAAAAAAAAAATGATCGGCACCTAGTAGTGCTTTTGTGGGACGAACCCAACACAACTACATACATGAAGTAGCACAGGAATCTCTGAGTTGCCTGGCTCTGTGTTCTTTCATAAAACCAGAGGAGTACACCACAGTGGAAGTTGCTGGATTCCCCTAACAAACAACTGACTCTTTCATTTTGTTGTACAGCAGCCAGAGAGCAAGACATAACGTTTGAGTACACCCTGTTGCAATGCTCTGCAGTTTTGTAAGACATCTCTTTTCTGTCTCTCACCAGTAGCAGCAGGAGCAATGCAAATGGGAAATGCGGGGAAGGTATGTGCAACAGAAAAAGCATCGCCCTGTAAAAAGCATCATGTATTCTAAGACCTGCATCTGAGAGTTTTAAATTAACAGAGGAAGTACATCAGCATCCCATATGAGCTCTAATATGTCACTCTTCACTATACTAAAATCTCAGTCTGGTACTGAGTACACAAAGTGGTCACTTTACTCTTGCTGACCAGACCCAGTGTGAACCACACATAGGCTACCTACATGGTCTCACAGTTCACCCTTTGCATACAGTCAAAAGGTGTATCTCTTTTAATGCTGTCCTTTAACCAGACTCAAGGATGAGTTCACAGCTTGTTTGTTTCCTACATAGAAATGTAAAACGTCATATCAGCCTCCATCTAAAAAGCTAAAGGACCAAGCTTATATATCATCTAGAATATCCTTTCCACCAGTACACAATCAAATACTTCTTATAATTTCTCCTATTCTGCATACATTGATCACAAATCTCAGTGGCTTTCCACCTCCACAGTCATGAAACATCTTTTGATTAGTGCTGTATTTGCTTGTGTGAATATATGAATGTGTGTGAGTGTGCACATCTGCTCTTACGGAGGGAGAGAAAAAGCTGAACACCACGTTCTCATATTCAAAAATGTGAATGTTAAATCCCATCTGAATGAAGCATACTGCCCCAGAAAAGGACAGACTGGCTTAAAAGGAAAGTGCAACAATAGAACAAAATAATCTAAAGCACAACTTTGAATCAGTTAATATGGTGGCACACTTTTACAACTGAGTTAGCATTTAATAAAATCAGATTCCGTATTGAAAAAAGAGAAATACACTTTATCTTGGTTTTGTATAAAACTTTAAAGAAAAAAAACACAACAGGAACTCTTGCACTATTCACTGCAAGAAGAATGTTTCACAATTTTTTATGATATGATAAACAGTTCAGGTCTTTTGGACTCTTTAATTACAGAATTATCTTAAGGAGCTTTTTTTCTTCTGAAGCTATAAACAGATATTTACGATTCCACTTAAATAATTCTCCAAGTATTGATTTAGTGGTAAAAGATAAAAGAATATGTGTGTTTTCACAGATATACACATTTGAAAACAGATGATCTCAATGAAGGTGGTATTCCCTCAGGCAGGCTGTTTGCACTTATCAGCATCACTCCAATACTTCCAGTGTGTTTTAACACTTTCTCAGGTGCCAGTTGCAGCTTGCCATTTTATACTGAGGAACAGAAAATAGAAAATGGTGAAAACAGAAGACAACAGCATTCCCTGGCATGTCACACTTCAACAGGGACAATTTTAAGCATTCTGTATTCATTTTGAATAATCATTTGGAACAGTGATAGGGAAAAAAAAAAGTGAGGTTACTTTGGCTTGGCTTTCAATTAATCATGGCATGAACTGAAAGTTATACACCTCTGGATCAGGTTCTCCCTTCCCATCCCTTTGGCTTCACAGAACAACCTGCCTAAGAATTGAATAGATCATGCTTTTGTATATGTATGGGTGTATGTGCACACATATGTTTATTACCAATATGTATGTATGTATGCATAAATAACTTCCTGATTTACTGAAGAACATATATCTCTTTTTCAGAACAATCAAGAAACACAAAATTATACCCTGTATCATGCAAGCTTTTGTATCATCTCCATCATTTAGTATATACCACACATTTTGCCCTAAACAGTGCCTGTGATTCTCCCTTTCTTCTTAGCTAAGGTAAGAGAAAGATGAGAATAACATTTATACATTTTTGCTATTATCTTATCTGTACAGGATGCTTATAAAACGTTTGAGTACACCCTGTTGCAATGCTCTGCAGTTTTGTAAGACATCTCTTTTCTGTCTCTCACCAGTAGCAGCAGGAGCAATGCAAATGGGAAATGCGGGGAAGGTATGTGCAACAGAAAAAGCATCGCCCTGTAAAAAGCTTTTCCAGAAAATTTGGGAAAGCATAATGCTCACTTTTTCATTAAAGTAACACTTTGAAAGTGATGCATTTTATCCATGAGAGGGCAAATAATAGTCACATACTGGATAGAAAACAGAGTTTAATCAGATGCTTAAGGCAATACAGTCTATCTTCTATAAAAGAATAATCTTTCTGGCTTGAGTCAGATGCTAGTAGTCCAGCTTTTTTGCAATAGTCTTCCCGTCACTAAGGAAATACCTAACTAGGCCCAAGACTTCATGTAATGGTTCCTCAAATGTTTTCAATGAAAACAATAATAATCCAGCAAAGAAAGTATCCAAAGTAGCACTTACAAATAAATTTAACTTTATTTTCCACTCTCTCATGCCTTTCAAATACTTATTATCCAGATAAATGTGTTCTTCGTTTTTACTGGAGATTTACTGCAGAGTTGCAACTTCTTGCAATGATATAACAATGTTCCAGGGGACTGCCAACATAATAAACTGATTGATTTGAAGATTTCTATCTTTAAAGTTCCACTGCATTCCCATTAGAAGTAAAAAATTCTGTGGTTTCAAAAAAAAAAAAGTAAGTGATAGAAGGCTATCTAGAAAAAGAAGCATTTTTTCTGAACACAACAGCTGCTGATAAAATATTTTCTAATACTGTATTCCAGATAAGCTATATTCTAGCACTTATCTGTGCAAGTAAGTAACAAGTCCCAGATGTCCTTTGCAGGCAAAAGAAGGCGGCATTCATGCAGGGCAGCACAATTATGAAAGACCTTAAAATAAAAAATGAGTGGACAAAAAGCGACAAATATGCCCTACAGTAAAATTCTGCAAAATACACCTAGCAACATCACTGCAGTTGCACAGGTTTCTTGAGAAAAAAACTATGCTTGACAATTAGGTTAAAATAGGTGATTCTGGGTGGCTGCTTTTATCTCTTCTTACATATCTCAAGCAGGAAAACTCTCAGTATATCTTAGGACATTCTGTGTATTTTTCTAGACACGTCGGGCACCTGGGACGAAATGCTACCCCAGCTGAAATGAACGGGACCTGTTGAATGCATAGAGCAAGAAAACTACACAGTTGATATTCCTATAGTTAGCCCTGTACCTCATGCATTGAGTCTCTCATGCTTTATGACCCAGCAGACAGGGGCACACATCAACTTGATTTATGGTATTAAACAAGGTAGAATGATGTGTAGGACAGAGAAAAGGAGATCAGGTTTATGGTTGTGCTGCAGCTGGCAGCCCACATTCAAGGGAAACCATTAGAAGACAGCCATCCCAGTGCTATACCCCTTGTTCTGTACATGACCTGTTCCCCTCCTAGGGCCTTCTGTGAGGTATCTCACAGCTTGGGACAGAAGTGAGTCAGGAAATATGCTTCCTGTTCCTATTGTTTTCAAACACAGGGGCCAAATATGCCAGGCTTTGTTGAGCAATTTGCTTGTGGGAGTTTTGCTCAATTGAGGATTCAGAAATTGTCTTGTGGTTTGGCTGGCTAGTTCAGAGAGAGCCAACCAATATTCAAAAATTATTTTAAAATATGTGTGACCTTGTCTGCACCATCTGGCCAGTTCAGCAGAAGCCCTATAGGATCCACTTAAAGAAAACTGGGTTAGAACATAGCCTTTTCTTTTTCCATATTATCTCAGCCTAGGACAGACCTAAAGTTGAGCAATGATTTGTGATTCGTTTTTTCTTCCCATATTTATTAGCTTTTTTTTTCAGTGGAACTGATAGTGTAAGAAAAGAAACTATGCAATCCCCTAATTCAAACTACAATATGTGATTTTAAAATAAAAATATCTACTTAAATGGAAAATTGCGATGGATATTCAGGAGTCTACCTACATTCAGACATAGCACAATCTATCAGAAACACAGGGAAAATAAAGCTTCTAAGGTTGTAAGTAAAACAAAAATGGACAAAGCTTTACCAGATTAATTAAACAAATTAAATACCTTCACTCTTCAGAGGAGTTGCATTGAAGTAATTGCCATTTACTGCAGGTAGTACATTTCCCTTGAAAATTAAAGGCCATATTCTGAACTGTTTTGCAAGACTTCAGAATTTGTCATGCAAAATGCACATAGAAAATATCCCTAAATGCTTAATCACTTCTTCCTTTTCCTAGACAAATATTTGCCAGCTTTTTTGAGCTAAAAGCAAAATGTTGGGGAGGGACAGGAAGGGGGGGGGCAGTATTTGCAGTGTGTTATTATGCAGTAGAATGTTTTCAGAAAAGGTGCCTGACTTCATAGGACCCCATTAATAATGGTCTACACAACTTTCTACAAATCCCCAAATACTGTTTTTGTCTTTCAAAGACAGCTCACTTGTAGATGTAAAGAGCACTGGTGAAAGTGCTCTTGTATTGAACCACCTTCAGAAGACTAATCACATCTATCATTCATTTAAGTGAAAGACCTTAATTCAGAAGCAAAATACTGACACTGGACTGTTATCTGTCCATATGGGCAATATGAAAACACTTAATCCAATATATAATTATGCTAAATGGTGTATATGCACATCTGTATGCCTTGTGCTGCTTCCTCCCTGTTTTTCATGGTTTGCATTGGCTAGGTTTGCAAACTATTTTATTGCAAAATTAATGAAAATATAATTATTTCACTTACATGATCCAGTCTGTTCCCAAAGTACAATCTACTGCCAGTTTCAGGGCATATACATTCTCCTATGCTCTGGGGTCCTGTAACACTGAGAATTTATCCTGCATGGATGCTATGTAACTCGGACAGCTGAGCACCTGAGTATGCATAAGCACATTAATGGACAGTAAAGCTACAGCAGAAAATGTGACAGGCTGGATGGAAAATATCTTACTACTAACTATTGAATTTATAATGGTAACTTATGGATATGCGCATACTTTTTATTGCTTTTGAGCTCAGGATAGATGGTAAATCATTCTTGTACAAACCACACAAAACCAAAACGAAAACCAAAAATCCCATACAACCATCCCCTCCCCACCCAAGCAATTCAACCTACAGGATCCCAGCTGTACTGTACTCATTAGGCCTTTGTTTTCACAAAATTATAAAAGTTCTTTCAGTTGTCTTTACATATTAACCCTTCAGGATATAAACTGAGATACCTGCATTGAAAGTAGTGGAAAAGCAGTAAGCTCAGAGTGAGAAGAAAAACAGAGAAGTGGACAGTGCTGGATGACTGAGACATTTAATTATTTTCTTTTTATACTGTGAGCATCTATAACTGTTTACAATCTTGCCTGAAGTTCAATGGTGTTTTTCTAAGGAAATTTCCTTTGTTAAGGATTTGTTAAGAATTGCATCATGTTGCTACGGACATGTTCCCTCCCAATATAATCCCATTCCCTCTCCCCAGTCCTCCTCCCCATCACTATCCCTGTCCAGCAACTTCTTTCTCATAATCTCTCTGCCTCCGATTGGATCCTAAAAGACACATTGGTAAATCCATTCCGTCAAGAATATGGGAGCCCAGAGCTTTTACAGTACAGGGAAAGTTGGAAGCAGACCTAGTGCCTCTGTGCCACCAGTGCTGGAAAAGCGTCTCCACAGATGTTGCAGCCATAGCATGCCAGCACATTACAGCATCAGCGTTGTGAAAAGACAGCAGGACAGCACAATCTGCTCTCATCTAGACTCCACCAGACTGAAATCTGAGGTCTGGAGTAGATGGTTGGTATGAGAGCAGCTCATATGGGGTTTGTAACCTCAGTTTAGGCAAGAACTCAGATTCTGGAGAACTGAGAGGCAGAAGTGTTAAAGAAATAGCTGCCAAACTCCAGCCAACTTCCAGTTGAGCCTAGTTCCTACCGACTGACAGAAAGTCAAGATTTTGCACACAATATTTCTTTATCACATCTGTACTTAAAGGTTCCTCAAGGCAGTTGCTTTCATACACAGAGAAGAGATATTAGGGTAAAAGACGGGGATTCATGTACCTTTGCAGAAGGAAGCAGTTGTTGTTCCTAACCTTGAAATGCCAGTTCAGTTGGAGCCATCTCTCCTGCTCAGATAATCTCTTTCTTTCTAAAATGAAACTTCCTTCACTCATTTCAACAAATGTTATGGAAGGAATATTTCCACAAGACCACTTGTCTCAATGCTATTTCATCCATGGTTTTAAGTCTAAGGATCTTTGGTGATCTGTAGACTCTTTCTAAGATGTTATTGATAGCTTAGGGGAACGAACAAACAAACAAAAATCTACTATTTGTGTCAAAAATCAATACACAGGGGAAACAAAGTAGGCTGGAAAAGTTTCAGGATTTTGCAAGTCAAGGAAAAATAGTGTACCACAGCTAGTCCACTGAAGAGAAATTGTTAACTGTATTTCTGAGATACTCTTTCCTTCTAGATAACTCCCAAAAAAGGGGATAAAACCCAGTTTTCTATACTTGCTCAGCCTCATTGGTAAAAACACATATGTTTTGCATATGTATGTCACACACAACTTATGCATTCTGTATATGTGGCCCTGATCTGGTAAAGTCTGACACAGATATCCTTTTTCATGCAAGTATTGTCATTGACTTCAAAAGGACTATTTCCAGGAGTAAACTTAGTCATGTGCGTGACAACAGAATCAGGGACCTGGTATGAGCATGTGTCCCTGTTTACTGTACAAAACAGACACACATTGCTCCTTTTGCTGTCATCTCCTGTGGTGGAGACCTCATTCTGCAACAGACTGAAGTGTGATATACTGGCAGGTGGTCTTTATTAGAAAGGTCATTGACACTGTCAAGCATCTTTTGAAAGGTGACTTTGCACCTAGGAGGTTATCAGGCCAGAGTCATGAAGTCTACAACAATTTCTCTGACAATATTGTAGACAGGTAATTTGTTTGACCCCTTTTTAGACTTAACAAAATACAGATTAAAGTTATTCTGCATCTCTCTCATCCCTCTGTCATCCATGTACACACTTCCTCTAAGCTTTGTCTTGAAGTACTCTGCAGAAGTAGTGAAGTTGTGAAAGAGCTGCTTTAATTATAAGTACCACAGTAATGAATTCAAGTACACTCATTTATCATAAAGGGCTTCCCCATCTGTCTCTAAAGTATGCTCACAAATGCTGTATATTTGATAACATGAAGATTGAGAATTTAACAGATTTTAGTTTTGAACACCCCATTTTGGTTAGCTTTTTGTAAGATTGTACAACTGCATTTTGACGGAAAGAGCCAATTGGGGAGGGGGGGTGTGTTGAGGGGGCGCGTGCATGTGCGTGCGTGCGTGTGGTCTCTTCCTAATTTATTTGCACTTCAACCCATTGGGATCACACTGCAATCCCTGTAGGCAAAAGAAGATTAGGGAAAGCGACTGACTGTTTTTTCCCAGACGCAGAAGGGAAAGCAACTTCTCAAGTACCGCAAGTTTTTCTGGCCACCGTACAAATTGTTCCTGAGTATGGAGAGTTTCCAAAAGACCTAATTAGCAACTCGCTGCAAACATTTCTTTGCATTAGCTAATGATCCGGCTACACTTGTAAGCAAACAGTACCAACATATCTAATCAATGCAGAAAAACCAACAGAATGCCTATTAAACATCTGGATGTAATTTTCTAGTTAGACTTAGAACAAAATGAAAACATATGCAGGTTTCTTTGATCTATGCCTCAACAAAAATATTGTTGATAAAAAAAATACACTGGCCAGTCAATGTGTCATTTTCATAAAGCCTGGTCATTTCTCTTCAAATGTTCTCAGTTTAATTTTGTCGGTTTCCTGCAATCTCTAATTTTACTGTATTGTGCGAAACCACAAGAGATTCTTTGGATCTGATTTTATTTGAGGTTTTACTGCTGCACGATCTGCTACTGACTTTTTTTTAATTCAACTGAGGGAATTTTCAAGAGCGAAAAAATGGGTGAAGGGAATACAGTCATGATGGTAAAATGACCTAGTGCAATGTTTTGAACATTCTTGCCTACAAGGAAAGCTACTAATTAAAAAGAAATCAAATTACAAAGAGGGTATGCAATGGCTATTAGCCAAAAGATAGCGAATAATTAGAAATGTAATTGCTTTACCCTGCTCACATCATTTGCACTTCATAAATAAAGAAATATTTTTAAAGTTATATTGTTTTGCATGCTCTCATAATTATTATTATTCTTGCAGCTGCATAGGTAGTCACTACTATACCACATGCACTGCATGACGCCGATACTATTTTTTTCTGTATTCCACATTTGCCTTTCTGCCACTAAGAAAAAAAAATAACACCCCCCCTACCCCATGCATATATACATAATTTTTAAATGTAGTCTGTTTTTCTTTCAGTTGAAAATCCAATGATCTCTCAATCTAAAACTTCGAAAGCATAACATCTATTGAATTACATATTTGCTTCCTCCACTGGTTCGCTCTCACTACAGGGGTAGTAGAACAGTGGGATAAATCACAAATTTATTAAATTGTTTCCCACCCACCTGCAGCAAACGCCTGATGATTAACATCATCAACATATTTATTATATGTGCCAGTTTGTGGGAAGTTAAAAAATATTGCTTGCAAATATTACTGTTAACAGTAAAGGGAAAAATATAAACAGCATGATAAAAAGAACATCATACAACACGACATTTCCCTAAAGAACAGATGCTACAAATGAAACCTTTTCAGTATATTCAAAGTACCTTTTGGATCCAATACTACCTTTTTTTGACTCAGAGCTCCAGCTGCTTCCAGTGACAGTTTTCAGTACATAGTCAATGCAGTATTAGGCCCTTTGCTATATGAGGTAGGAACACTGCATTAAAATGCTTACAGTGAAAAATAATTGATTTCAAACAGCAGAGTCAAATGGATGATTAAACAAAATGGTTGAGGG
The DNA here is from genome assembly GCF_036013445.1 of Caloenas nicobarica. Taxonomy (NCBI): domain Eukaryota; kingdom Metazoa; phylum Chordata; class Aves; order Columbiformes; family Columbidae; genus Caloenas; species Caloenas nicobarica. The sequence goes on from NC_088284.1 coordinate 55,446,499, forward strand.
GGTTAATATTGAAGGCAATCTTTTTATTGGATTTTTAAAACACAAGACAAAGCTTTAAATGCAATTATTTTAGTCCAGTTTGAGAATTGTGTAGAGTATGTACAGTGTTGTGGCATAATGATCTGGTTTAAAATACTACCCTGAGTTGAATAAAGCTCTTACAACATGTTTAGCCATATTTTGGCCTTTCAGTGGAGTAAATAGTGAGTATTGCCATGAAAAAAGGATGCTCAATTTTCTGGGATTAATCCAGATTTGTAGTCATCTAATAAAAAGAAATTTTTTACGTTCTAATCAGCCAATGACGATGCATTATAAATTAGTTAAATATCAAATCATGTTGGTTGTTGTTCATACTATGCAATGTCAGTGGCTCTCATCTGGAAAAAAAAAATCACATTTGATTCTGCTACTGCTTTTACAGCTCTTCTATCTCAGTTATAATGGAGAAGATTCAAAATGCCCTTAAGTGTCTGATTTCAGAATCTAAGTAGGCTAAAAGCACTTGTTTAAAAAAATCAGGAAAATAGAGCTTTTCTGTTTCTGTTAAAACATGCCTTGGACATTTTAATGATGACAAATAAAGGTTATGAGACATTTCAACTTTCATGTAGGCAATGAAAAAAAAAAAGCGCTTTTGTTTATGTTCCAAAACAGTGTTGTTTTAATGTCATATCTGTTAATATCTCACTAACAACTTGTGCCAGCAGGTTATGCAAAGTATAACCGAAGTTAGGTAAGTGTTACGTTATTACAGACTCCATAGCTACTAGGTACACACACAAAGTATATAATAATAGCTTGCATTTTTATGGCATCTTTCATCTGAAGATCTGAGTACTTTATAAGAATTAATGAATTAATCTTTCCAATGCCATGAACAGAGCAGTGAGTTGCCTTGTCCAAGACTACAAGGAAACAGCTAGGAACAGAATGCAAGATCTTTAACTTTACTTATGCACACAGAACACCAGACAAATTTACGTTCCCGTCCTGGGAAACAAAATCTATCAAAGGTCACTATCAAAGGTATTTTGCCTAATTTCTTAAAAAATGTTAGAAGTCCTCACATTTATTTATGTATTCACAAAGATGTATGCACATATACATTATATGCATATGACCACACATACATATGTATAGGTAAGGACACTATTATGTGTACATATATACATTCACACAGACACACGTAAAGAGACACACATGCATCTCTTTTCACTGTCAAAACTCTACAGTCCCAGAATGAAGTACACAGTTCACTGCAGAAGACTGAGGGAATTTCATTTTCTTTCTTTGTTCATTTCTATGTAGAACTGGGAATAATGTACTATGGAAATTAGCGCTGCGAATAAGAAAGCTGTGTCTTGATGTTGCAACATATCAAATTTCATATCAAATTTTAAACATAGACTGCCCTTTCTTTAGGATAAAAGATGAAGTATAGTACAATTCTTAATAAGTGTATCGAGTAAACATTAGTGGGGAATTGTAAGAAAATGCAAATTATAAAATTATCCTTACTGTGTTTAAAAGATATGATACAACATTTTAAGGCCTCTTTCTCGGTAGTATACAGGTATACTAATAGCATGAATATGTCTTAAGATGTTAAGTTCGAAGGTACCATTATTTCACACTTCATCATGTAATTCTGCTATGAATAAGGTGGTCGTTAATAGAGGATACGTTCTGAAGTTTACTTCCCACCGCAACCTGTGTCACCATTTGTCATCTCAGTAGTCACAGAGAGTCGGCGGAATTTGTTTGACCCTCATCTGCCTCAAGTGGGCCTACAAACCATTTACAACAGCGAAGTTCTTGACAGCTTCTCTCCAGCAGCCCTCTCTTATTAAAATAAAAAGTTTTGCCCAAAGGACAACTTCCATCTGATCAGAGGGTCACTCTAACCAATATTTCAGTTGCTATATTTGAGTGATGCACACAAGTGTGAGGTTTTATCCTTCTTTACGGTATTTCTGTATAGCTGAGAGCGTTGCCAGCAGCTGCCACAGCATGCACCCCTATCTTTACAAAAATAAGAGGGGCAGAGGAGCCGTACCCGCCTGCCCGGGTTACAACGCGAACTCTCGGGGCAGGAAAGTCGAACCTCTTCCCTGAGTGCCCTGGGCCACGCTTCGTGAGAGCCCCGGATGGGTGAGCGGCCAGCTCCTTCCCACGGCCGGGATGCGCATCCCTGTAGTAAATCGCCAGAGATGGCGGATGCAGACCCGTGCGCCGCGAACACCCGCACGCAGAGCCCTCAGAAGCTCCTCCGCCTGCGGGTAAACCGGCCTTAGCCACGGAGGCCCTTGGAAAAGGGGGCCCCCACGGGCTGCAGGCGCAGAGCAGCGCCGCTCCGCACCCTCCTCCGCGCTCCCCACCGCTCCGCTGCGGAGCCGCCGGCCCCGGCCAAGGGCGCGCGCAGCCGCCTCGCGCACGGCCCGCCGGCAACCCCGCCCCGCCCCCTCCTCCCCCTCCCCCCTCCCCCCTCCTCCCCACTACACCCGCCCGTCAGCGAGCCCCACGTTACTTTGATTGACAGCTCAGCCTCTTCACTCTCCTTCCCACCGACCTTTCCCTCCTCCCGGCGGCTCTCCGCGCTCTGCGCCCTCCTATTGGCCCGCTCGGAGCGCTCCTGCCGCTCCGCCAGAAACTGTTCCCAGCGAAAGGCTGAGAGGCGGCTAGGCTCGGGCTCTCCCCATTGGTCCGCGGCGCCGGGGCGCATCACGGCCCCACGTTGGTGCCGACGCCGGCGATTGGGTGGCGGCGGCGGCGGTCCCCTGCGCGGCGGCGTGGGCGGGGCCGGGCGGCTGGTTAGCTGGCGGAGTGTGAAACCGCGTGCTAATGTAAGCGGCGCGGGCGAGCCCGGCGCGTCCCGCTCGGCCAGGGCCGCGCACCGTCCCGCCGAGCGCCTCCCGCGGGGCCGCCCCGGCTTCCCCCGTCCCTCGGCCAGCGCGGAGCGGAAAGGGGGCCGGCGGCTTTTCCGGCAGCTCCGGTCCGGATTTTTCACCCCGGGGAGAACTTCATCCTGGGTCGGCCAGGAGCGGCGGGGCAGCGCGGAGGAGGGGAGGATGAGGATGCTGCCGATGCCGCCGCGATGTAACGCGTTCGGCGGGTCCTGGTGAGAAGCGCAGGTCCCCGATGCGCACCCGCCCGGAGGCGGCTGCAGTGGTGCCGTTGCACGAAGGAGCTTCCCGTCTGATTTAGCCCTAAACAGACGCTTTTATTTTTTTTTATTTTTCTTGATTTTTTTTTACCGACGGGCGGGCGGCTTGACCAGTCGGGCCAGCGGACATTTGGCGGAGTTTTGTTTTTCTTTTGTCCTAGGGGACCTCGCTGCAACTAACGGAAGAGTCTCTGCTGCGTGTGTGGTTCCCCCTCCTCTGCCCTCCTGCGTTTCGTGCATGTGCTACTGGAGCGGCTCCGATCGGGGCCGGCTGTGCAGAGGCCCCCTCCGCCCCCTTCCTCCTCCTCCTCCTCCCGCCTTCCTCTCTTGTTCAACGCTCCGTATCTTGCCGATGACCTGCCCCCTCCGACGACGCCCGGGAGCATCGCGGCCCTCCCCGGAGACTTTCTCTCGGCCCCCCGGCTTGCGACGGTCTCGCCGCTGACACTGCGTCCCGCTTCCTCCGCCTGGATTTTCCCCTCTTGGCAAGAGGCAGAAGTGGGGAGAGGAGTCGCCTCCGCCCGACGTTTCCGGCCTTACAGTTGCATCGGCAGCTTGAGAGCCCGAGAGAGGCATTATTCGCTCCCACGGCGGGGCTGCAGTCCCCCACCCCCTTGCCCTCTCGGGTCCTGTCCCGGCGCGCCCGGGTGCTGTAGGCGCTGCCCGCCGGCCGGACCGCCGCTGAAGCAGCCCGGAGCGGAGGTGACCGTCCCGAACGCGGTCCCTCCGCCTCCTCCGGGCACCTCCAGCCCTCCCAGGAACAACAGCAACAAAGGACACCGCGGCCGGAGGATGTCCCCGCGGAGGGTGCACTGAGCGGCGCCTCGCCCCGCTCCTGCTCGCGGCGGCGGAGGGAAAGCGGCCGTCGGTGTCGCCGGTCCTGACTCCTCGGCGCCCCGGGGCGTGAAGCCGGGACAGGGCGGAGAGCTCGACGTGAGAACCACGCTGCGAGGGAACCCAGCTGCGGCCAGAGCCATGTTCCCTCAGAGCCGGCATCCCGTAAGTACGGCCCGGGCCGCCGCTCCATGGGGGTGGGGGCGCGGGGCTGGCCTGGGAGCGGGGCGGGGGCTGGGCAGCACCCAGCTGCGGCGCTCCCCCGCCGGGGCGCAGCCCCGGCTCCCCCGCCCGGCTGTAGGGGTGGCGGGCGCCCCCCCAAGTTTGTCCCTTTCTGGGAGGAGTGGCGCATCCTGCTTGCTGCCGCGGCCGGGGAGGGTACGCGCCCCCTCCCCCGACCCTTTTTGTTTCGTCGGCAACTTATTTGCGCTATGAATGACGGCGGGGGGTTGCTGCTGAGCCGGGCAGCATCCCCCTCCCCGCCGAGCGCGGCGCCTGGACCGGACGTGCCCCCGCGGCGGGGGTCGGCGGGGAGGAGCCGGCACGCCCCGCTTTCGGGTTGACGGCGGCGGCAGGAGCGGGTGGGTTGGGGCCGGACCGGTGCCCAGAACGCGGTTAGCCTCGTCCCCCGCAGATGAGGGACGGGAAGGTGGGTAACAAGTGCGTAGTGCCCCGGGGCGGTGGCGGGCAGGGCGGGCCGGGCTCTCCCTCTACGCATCCCTCCCTGCATCCCTCCGGCCCGGCCGGGATGGGCAGCGCCGCCCTCACCACCTCACGGGGCGGCCGCGCTGTGTCTGAACCTGCCTCTCTCTCCCGCACCGGCCGCCGCCGTACCAGACCCCGCACCAAGCTGCGGGCCAGCCTTTCAAATTCACCATCCCGGAGTCGCTGGACCGCATCAAGGAGGAGTTCCAGTTCCTCCAGGCGCAGTACCACAGGTGAGCGCCGGCGGGCCGCCTCGGAGCCTGGGGGTAGTTGCCCCGTCCCCGGCCGGGCGCGGGGGGCTGCACTGGTCGGCCGCGTCCAGGCGGTGGCGTGCGGCGTCGCGCTGCGTCCCGCCGCGGGACCTGGCCGCCCCGGCACCGCCGGCCTTCGCCGGACGGTTTGGAAAGAGGCGGCGCGGGGAGCTCCGGTCCCAGCGGTGGCGGGGGGTGCGCGGAGGACGGGGCGCTCAGGAGGTGACACTGCTGCTCTGCGCGGGTCTGCCTGCCCATGTGCTGCCCGGGCACGTGCGAAAGGCCAGTAACGTCGAAACTGGAGGGGTTCGGCGGTCATATGCAATTTAAAAAAAAAATAATATTCGTTAGGAATCCTTATGCGGAGGACTTTATATCGAGAGGAGACCAGTGCGAATTCTGTGGCACAGAGCATTAAGGAGGCTAATTCTCATGTTTGCTCGTTTGTCTGTGGTGTTAATGTACAGATTAATAAAATGCTAACATGCGGCTCTTAAAAGAGCCGAGAAGGATTGTTAAAGCACACAGGTACTAGAGTACTGACACAAAGTTGTCGTTAATCTACTGAAGCCATGGCATGAGTTTCTGATTGCTATGCTGTCCTTCAAATGTTCTTGTTGTATTTGTGCTTGCCGCTGAGGTCCCCACAGAGATTTAGGGTATGGGCTCTTGCATACACAAGGCAGTTGGCATTAAGGGGCATTAATCTTCTTTAATTTTGTAGCTATGTACACCTGCAAGATCTGGATAGGAGGAAAATCTTTTCAGGTTTCCTAGTTAAAAGTCGCTTGGTTTTGATTAGACTTCCTCGTTCTTATCTGTGATGCTGTGGTTTCAGTTTTATCTGAAATCGTTAACTTGTTTAAGCCATTTATTACTTTAGAAATGCAATGTAAACATTCAATATTGCAGCCATGAGTGAAAAATGCTAGCTTACACACTAACTATTCCCTAGGATGCTCACTAGTGTCATTTTAAAAAATCAGTTTGCCAGAGAACAAAGGGAATGTGGAGGCATTTACCCTTAGTGAAATGAGTCAGAATTATAATGTTGTTAGATGCCGTTAGATAGCCAAGTGCCAAATACAACTTCATTTATGGAATCAAAAATAGAAAACAAACTTTCTAGTAAATGAGAATCAAAGTTATGGATTTTCAAGTTGCAGGCAAGATAACTTTAGCTAGAGAGTACGTGAGGTTAAGAATTATAGACATACTCAAGCTGTAATTCTAAACTTCAGTTGTGTTACTTGGCAGTAATTTGCTGTCACCTACAAAAAAAATCTCTATTTTACTACTGAGAAGTACTTTGGAGAAATTCAGATCCTGTTATATCTTGAAAGTTGTAGCACTTCATAGCAGCTCTTTGTCAAAGCATGAAGTCTGGCTATGTTTAGGTTCTGGAAACAGTCTGGGTCTGATACAGCACCCATGAAATGCCTTTTAGATTTACTGTTTGGCCTTTGTATTTAAAGTTTTAATTATGTCTTCCTGTGTTTGCTTGTTAATTTATGAGATATTTTTAAATTATCTGCTTCGCTCAAAATACAAAGAAAGTGAGTAGGCGTCAAAACGAATGACATAACAGTTACATTAAAGTGTGATCTATTTTGTAGCCTTAAATTGGAATGTGAGAAACTGGCAAGCGAAAAGACAGAAATGCAGAGGCACTATGTGATGGTAAGTGTATTTGTTTTTTATTGATTTCAGTAAATATCTCCTAATACAATGTAAGCTAGCATGAGAAAATAATGTGTGCTTCTTTATTTGCAGTATTATGAAATGTCGTATGGATTAAACATTGAAATGCACAAACAGGTAAGGCATTTTGTTTTTACCACAAAATCTGCAGTCTGTCTAATGCATTTAAATGTAGCTGTTCTGTTTATGTTTGGATGACATATCGTGTGTCTGAATCAATAGGCTGATTTGTAGCTATGATTAGTAAACCTTTGCCTACCTGCTGTCAAATGAGGAAGATTTCTGATAGATTAGGTTAAGAGCCAGGCTTTTTTCATACTGTTCCTGAAAGACATTGGTGAAATAGGAAAGATCTTGTCTGTGGTTTCAAAAATATAATTCAGTGCTTTACATGGTTTTCTTTTGTTGGTGGTAGAGCTTTTGATATGTAGAACTGGTCTTATGGTTGTGTAGCATGTAGTGATAGTTGCTCAAATCCTTGCCATTTAAAGGTATGAAAAGATTAGTGGCTTGGAAAGCTCTAGTTATGACTATGAGTTTGCAAGTTCCCATAAAATTCACACTTACAGCCACTATAATGGTGAATAAAAAGAGTATTGAACTGGAACAAGACACTAAGGACCTCATAAGAGAAGAAAAGCTAAATGATTGCTCAGCCCAGAGGACCCTCAATTGAGTAGTCATTGTCTGCCAAATAAAGCATTAATGGCAGGGTGTAAGTATTCTGTAGATATGCTGACATTCACTTTTTCATCAAGATACTGGTACAATAAGTCTTTCAGAAATCGATGGCCTCTTAAAAAAATTATCATTAGATGGAGTTGCACAGTTGGACACATTTCAAAGTGCAACAATACAATTCTTTCGTTATGTGTATGTGCTATTTCATCTAAAACTCTTGTTTCATTAAATTAAAGAGCATGGCTGACCGGCTAGGGCACAGCGAAGAAATTGATTAGTTCAGGCTTCGGATCTTCAGTGTATTCAAAGACTTTCATTAAGCGGGTGAATTGCAGAGCTGAAGTTTGCTTTTGTAACTCTGGAGTCCTTGATTTTTGTTTTGTTTTCCCCTAAAAATATTACATTTGATAAGGTAGTAGTATAATTCAATGCTAACTTTCTACTTAAGTAGGTATTCTCTTGGTTTGCAGATGTACGCTTGTTTGAATCTAAAATCTTGGTAAAAGAAAAAATATTAAGACAACCTCCTTTTTTAAGTAATGCACTGAATAGGTAGACAGAACAACTAGTGTAGTGTTTGACTTGATAATGTACTGTAGCTGTATTGGTCTTCTTGAGTCTTGTGTTTTAGAAGAACATCAGTTATTCTGTGAGGTGACTTTGTAATTTGGAGATTTGATTGTAATTTGGAGATTTCTTTCTTGGATTTTTTTTTTTTAATTTTCCTAAACAAGTTTTTGGCACACTGTAACCTGTGAGGAAGCCAACATCTGTATAGGAGCCTTACTTGGTGTGAAATGGATGTTATTTTCAGAAGATCTTTGAAGAGAATGTGTGACTTCAGTAAATGTACTAGGAATTATCTTTAGATAAAATCAATCAAGCCCGTAAGATTAAAGAGAGTCAGAACTCAGGTTTCCACTTTGACCTCAACATCTGTGTATTGCAAGGGTTTAATGTTCTATATGTATGGCAACTATAATTACATACCCAGTAGGCAGTGATACTTTGGAAGCTTTTAAGATTTATAACAGAGCATTATACCTATGTTGTCTCTAGCCAGGGGAACTAGAGCACACTTGCTCTGCATATGTTACATTGTTAAGAAAAGAACAAGCTTTTGAAGGCATAAATATGTTTCCCTGGATATAAGTCTCATATACTATGCTTTTACATGTTAAGTAATTCTACTTTCCGGTAAAAGTAGCACCTTCTTGTTAAAGACTCTTGATTTAGATGCCTGCAATGAGGATGCCAAATGGTGTTACAGTTTGTCGGTATGTAGGTGGTCTTAGGTTTTTTGTTTCCTGTAATCTCCCAATGACATTCTTCTGAATTTCCACGGCTAACGATAAGTTCTGAGGAGGCTTTTGGCAGATAGGAATCATAATTCTTATTAAAAATGGTGACGTCTAGCCCCAAGGGTGTAGCCAGGCTCAAATTGATGCTTTTTGCTGGCTGATCACCAGCATGGCCTAAGTGCTCATTATGTTGTAGAGAGGGCCTTTGGAGCTCTCATTACGTTTGACAGGAATTCTCTTTGGGGGGAAACTGGGCATTAGCTAGATTCCTGACAGGCTGAAATTATTCCTGCTTTATGGCTTATAAGCAAATGCTAGCAAGGCATCATCAGGGGACACAAAAAATTGTCATTTCTGACAACGTCTTTGTTACTGAAAAATGCAGTGATGGGGAAACTTTCCACTGAACAAGCTTTAATGTTTTTAAGGCCTGCCTCCTATGTGGATGCTGCACTCACTCTGTGTGAAGCCCTTCGTAGTGCTTGCGCTGCTGATTGGAAAAACCGAAAAATTACACTGCAGCAGTGGGGTTTTTTGTGCAGTGTGGTGCATACACCACTGTTAAGGTAAAGTCACGTTGATAAAATGAAGTACTTGCAGTTTGCTTGCGTGTGAAAGGGTTGATTTCTTGTACTGGTATAGTTGCATCAGCAGTTGTGTCTTCATTTGAATTAGTAGTCTGTTACAAGTTGACTAAAAGTTAGTCAGGACTTGAAGGTTGCTATAAACAGACTTAATTGAGGTGAACTTTCCATACACAAACAGTTGTAGTGCAGAGCTTTCCACTTGAATATGTTGCATTTGAGTCCAGAAACGGCCATAGTAAGGCTTCCTTCACAACTTCGGTTTTGGCATTTTGAAGTGTTTAATTGCAGGAGTGTGTCCTAAAGTCCAGGTGCTGCTGCATTTCAACCTGCTGGCTGAACAGTGGTCAGGAAGTAGTCTTTCTGGCATATTTGTGGCTGGTTTGCGAGTGTCTTTTTTAGTCTTGTTTCTGTGTGATTATTATTATTTTTTTTAAGAATTTCAAAGGTTCTTGAGAGGACTTGTGTGGATTCTTATACCATTTTCAGAGATAATTGTTTTAAGATAAATAGTTACTAAGGTTTGCATACCTGGAAAAGAAACAAGCACCTGAAGATTCATTTAGGATAAATGCACTTGATTCAGATATTATTTTCATAAGAAGACAGAATGAATAAGAATGTTTTGTGTGGTCTTAACTTCCTCTTCTGTGTTATACCATCCAAGTCAGACTTTTCCCACTATGACAACCTGGCTGGCAAAGCAGATGCATCAACTGTTAGTGCCAAGATATAGAGTTGGTTGGGTGTTAAAAATCACGCTGTACTTAATGGGTTGCTGTTCTTGGCTATTAGGGCAGTGCCTCTTTATTTTCACCAGCTCTGTTTGTCATCTTCTGTCATAAGTCAGAAGATAAGGCTTCCTGTGTGTTTAATGCCTAGATTGTTTAGGTGCAAGATTAGCTTTTGTTCAGTGGCAGGCAGCCAAAGAAAGAAAAATTCATCACTACTGAACCAACTGACAGACTATATGAACTACTACAGTATGTGGGTTTCTGCTATCCCAACGGTGACAGCTAGGTTTCCGTCTCTTTGGATGGGTTATTGTGATGTCTGTGACCTGCCTGGAGGCAGATCTGTCATTTGGTACCTTGACACTTGTAGAAAAGTATACAAACTCCCAAACTGCATTACATTAACCAATCATATGAGAGTTAAATGTTTTAGCCTGGACTGTTTTGTGGAATCATTTCTAATGCTCTACAGCAAAGCACAGAAACTTCTGTGGGTATATCAGAATATCAGTCTTCAGTAGTGGGTTAAATAGAAGAGAATTAAGGAGCTTAGTTAGCTCTCTACAACTGCCGAGTAGGATGGCTGTGCTGTTGAAAGGGATTTAAAGATAAATGAATTTATTTTTTTCCTCTTTGCATTTTAATTATTGGAATGAAAACTGCATAATCCTTAAGGTTTTGGTGTGGTGTGCAGTGAGTGTTTCAAGAGCGTTTTACAGCTGGCCCTGCCACATAAGGCTTACAAAATCTGGTTTTTATAAGGTGATTGGGACATATTTTTTCACTCCAAAATTGTACTTATTCTACAACTATTTGGTTTCTAAATGAGTACAGTTGTATCACCAGTGCAGCCATTTCAATCACAACTAGAGCTGCCAGTTTAAATGGGGAGGAAAGACTAGAATAATGACCTCAGCTTTCTCAACTTTTGAACCACATGCGAGCTCGAGACCAATATTACTGTTAAGGAGTTATCTGACAGATTCGGGGCACTGTGTGAAATACGTCTCCATGCGGCTTTTAGATAACCATATTGTCAGGTACTCTCTACTGTGTCAACTCCATATACAACTGGATCTGAAAGTATGTCACAGTGTGAACACTGTACATATGTTAAAATACTGCTTGATCATCTCACATTTTAGACTTCGTCTACCAGGTTTAAGGTTCCTCATGGAACTGTGGAGGGAGAGAGGGGGCGCATTCCTACCAGCTACCTGCATTGCTGGAACTTAGGTTGCCAAATATCTGTTGATGTATGTATATGGATTGGTTCAAGTGGGCAAAAAAAAATCCTGGTATTTTTTGGGGCAAGAAGAAGAGTAAGGGAAGATGTTTGTGAATGTGCAGTACCCCTTTTGTTACAACAGATTCTGGGGAAAAAGCATAACGCTTTTCTTCCTTCTGCTAGTTGTTATACCAAATCAAACTGAGTATTTTAATAGCCTTTCCTCCCAGCCTATTCCAGCACTTAAGTGTTTGTAGCAAAGCAGTAAAATTGTGTTGTGTCTCCTATGCAAACCGGAAGATAGGATCTTCTAGGTTTGATAGTTGGTCACCACTGGCGTACAGTAAAAGCCTTTAAAAACAATTTCAGGTTAACTGGTGCTTATCAGAAGACTGCACGGTACTGTTATTTTAAAAATGATAACTTCATTAGTTCTACTCAAAGCTGTTATCGTTCCACTTGAAGTAAGATTTAGGGATATCAAATGGCAATTATGTCAAACACTGCTCTTTTTGTCTTTTACATCATAGTACTTAGTTGAACTCTGGATGTAGCCAGTTGAGCAGTAGTAGTTGTTCTCATAGTTCTTTCAGAAAGGGGAAAAACAACAGTAGATGGGGAGAATTCCCAATTTTTCAGCACCTATTTGTCAAAACAGCTAGTTTAACAGAGATCAGTCCTTATGATTACTTGTAAGCAATGACTTTTGAAGTACATGCAAGTTTGTCTCATGTTCAACCTGTGCTTTTTGCAAGTATCAAATTTCTATCTTGAATATTTCGTGGAGGTAATCTTATGTGACATCTCTGGGCAACGCTTTCCAATATTTGACCTTCATACAGAATCACAGAATGTTAGGGATTGGGACTTTGCCCTTCTGCAGTGGTGACAATTGCTAGTCTTTTGTTTTTCTGCTGTGCACCTCTGAGAGGAGTCTGGTTTAGTTTTCTCCATAATCAACTCTTTGTCAGCAGTCAGATCTCCTGCCCCATTAATCTCCTCCTCTTCTTGAAACTAAACAAAACTGACTTCTTCCTGGTACATTGGGTGCTCAGATTGCCTGATCATCTTACTGGCGTCACTTAGTGACTTGCTCCAGTTTGGCAACTTCTTCCTCTTGCCACATAAGGGCAACAAAAAGGAAAACAATTTATTTTAATCAACCAGCTTGTTACAGTCATACAGTTGCATCCTAGTATGAGATGTAGCCTTCATCAACACAAGGGTGTAGCACTGCATATTCAACTTGTCCTTCAGGGCACCCATTCTCTCTTTTGCAAAGCTCTTTTCTAGTGTGTTTTCACCCTGGCCGTGTTGTTGTGGGGAGGCTGTCCCAGGTGCAGGACATAAACCAACCTGTGTTTACTTTGAACCTGGTTTCCACTTTCTCTATTTGATGGCTCCTAGCTCTCAGAATAGACAAGTTGTTGATGCCTAGCTGCTTTTTCAATGCACTCAAAATTTTATATTTCTGTTGTAACCCGTCTGGGTTGACTCCCTTTTCAGGTTGGGTAGTCACAGCCCACATAGTTGTGTAGATTTCTTTGATCATCTTCCTTGCTTTTCGACTCAACCTTTTTCATTTTTAACTTATCCTGTTGAAATGAGGAGACTAGAACTACATGCAGTTCTCAGGGTGCAGATGAAGCAGAGATTTATATTATTTCTGGATGGGAGAGGGAGGGGTTTGATCGTGTGTGTGTTTGGTGTTTTGGTTTGGTTTGGTTTTTTTTTCCCCCTTTAGTAAAGTTCCCAGTGTCAGATTGCTATTTTGGCTGCCAGGGAGTGCTGAACTGCTGGAGTCACCTTTCACATTTAGGTTCTTGCTCCTGAATGATGATTATAAGCTCAGGAGCCATCACTTTACATTGAGCTCAGGGATGGCTACTCCCTGTGTACGTAAATTTTGTTAAATACAATTCTTTTCATTGCCCGCTTAGACTTGTAAGGTCTCTTTGCAGTTCTTCAGTCATTGTTTTTTCTTTTCCAGGCTGCGCTGCTGAATGTATTCAGAAAACAGATTGCAGTAAAGGCTCCTATGAAACTCCACTGGTGACCTGTTTATGGCATAGTGCTGGAGATGATTGAAGAGTAGATTAGAGCTTGCTGAAACCCAGTTTATTCTTAACTGAACTCTAGTTCAAACCTGAATAGTTTTAAAAATCAGTTATTTCCCGAGGTTGTCCCTTTTTGAAAGAAGATCTAGTGATTCACTTTTTTTGGTACTTAAAAAAACAGCCCACTCTGTTGCTGTGTCAAGATTCATAAAAATAAATGGAAACAATGTTGAGTTTTCTTGCTTGGAACCATATTCACAATATGTTTAAGTGAGATGAGAATAGAAAAAGATTTATAGCATTATTTCATAGGGTAGTAGTATTTTAAGTTTGTACGTGTTGAGGCTTAGTTGTTAGCAAGTCTTGTTATAAAATATGTTTTCTAGTATGGGCAAAACAGTTAAGGAAGTTAATCAGTTTGGTAGGTTTCACTAAACTTTAGATAATTATAATAGTATTCTGTGGCTAATGATAAATTGCACGATGTTTAAGATTCTCATCTCTGCTTGGGGACTGGTTGAGTTGCTCTCGCCTTTTCATTACATTCTTCAGACATGTGAACAAATTGGCACAGATGATTAAATTACAAATTAGAGTTCTTTTAAGGAGTGTTAGGTAGGCTCTGTGTCAGGGCTGCTTATCTGGAAATATCTTGTACTTCTCAGGTGATCTGAAGAGCTCACTAGCCCTTTTGGCTATGTGATAACGAAACTTGAAAACTGAGGTTAATTTGTGTTTTGTTGTAGGGCTATGTGTTTTTTGTTTGTGTGTGGGTGTTAGCTTGTTTTTGCTTCCCTCCACCAGCAGCATGGATGTTCTTTTTTCTCTTCAGTCTTTTTTATTCCTCTTGGAGCTTTTTGATGTTTGTGTAAACAGTCGGTCAAAGGAACTTACTTGTAAGGTGACCAGTCAGTGTATTGACAAGAACAGACACAATAGAAAACTGCATTAGGAGGCAAGCCGTTGGGATTTGCAGTAAATATATTACAGAACACAAGTGACTTGCCAATACTGCTTGTTTAGCAGTTTGCAAGGGCAATGGCAGTATGGATTTTTGAATTAGAAGGGAAAGACTGTTCTTTCTCTGTGCTGGAACAAACATCAAGTTGATGGCTGGGGATAAAATTGATTTAGAGAACAAACTACTGCTGCCTCTGTTTGTGCCATTTTAAAGGCTTCTATGGATTAGCAAGCAAAAACAAAAACATAGCTTTCAATTTTGGAGAGGGAAAGCAAGAATGGGTATGCTTGTTCAGCTACCTTGTTTAGGTATTAAGTTTATGAGGAAACCTGCTTTTGTTAGGTCAAGAAGTTGAAAGGACATCTGAAACCGGATAGTTTTTATGAGCTGTGGAAATCTGCCTGTTTATGAAATTGTTTAAGTGTTCTAAAACCTCCAAATTGCTGTAGTTTCTGCTTCATGGTATGAAGAGCTCAACTTTTTTTTTTTTTTAAATGTAGAAGATTGAATTAGATGCCTGAGGGCGGGGAACGAAAAACCCACAATTTCTTGTGAAAAATAACTAACAGTAAGATAATTCTTTTGTGGTGTTGCCACAACAGTTTCCATTTACAACAAAGTTTTTTTGTTTAAAACCAAAAAAGCTGAAATGTTTTATCATTGCTGATGTGTGAGTTTGGGTATAAGGTCACTCTAAATTTCTGGTTTTTTTAAATGGATGTAAGGCTTCCAGCTGTTACTGTGCAGACAGCTGTCTGTCTGTGGCCTCAAATTATGGCTGTAAATTGCCAGTTAAGCAAACACAAAATCTTTAATTAACAAGACCTATGGGAAGCTCTTATGCTGTTTCTTTAATCTGAAGTATGAGCTGTAGAATCACAGAACTGGAAAGTACCTAGCGGCTCCCTGTGTCCTAGCAGGATCGGCTATACCAGTGTCATTACTGGTAGGATGCTTGTCCTATCTGTTAGCAAAGACTTCACAGTAGTCGTGACTCACAAGCTCTCCAGGTAGCAGAGTGCTTTTACGTCCTTGCTGTTGAAGTGCTTCTTCAGTTACAACTTCAGTCTCTTCTGTTACAGCTTCAGCTCCTTTACTATGCGTTTTCTTCACCCTGGACAGGGAGAGCAGATCATTCCCCTGCCTTCCATTTGGAATGCCTCTACAGTCTAATGTTCATTCTCTGAGTGCTGTTGCCCTGCCGAAGTGCAGTGCCCAAAATAAGCGCAGTACTCCCAGGAGGAAACGCCGTGCTGAGTTGCATAGAGGGTTTACTTAGCCTATAGCTTACTGTGGTGGCAGCCTTTTTGGCAACAGTATGCTATTGATTTACATTCAACTTCTGATCTGCTGTGACCGAGAGATTCCTTCCTGGCCCATTATTTCCTTTTCCTTTATGTTCCTGTCTAGGCATGCTATGGTCTTTTATTCCTGTTTATCCCTGTCCTCCTTTTTCCTTTGTAGTCCATTTTCCCATTCACTGCAAAGTGAGTTCTGAAGCTATTATTCTCTGGCATATTCTGTCTTTCTCAGCTTGAAGCTCTCTGCAAATTAAGGATTAGGGCAAATGAAGAGACCTTCATGCTTGTTAGTGGGAAATACTGAAAAATACTGGGCCTATCATGCATGCAGGCCTTCTTAATTTACAGAAGAGAACGATGTATTCATACATGGTTTAATCATCAAGCAGTTTTATACTTCTTCCCGTGAAGTTTTAGCTGGGTTGTGCTGTTTGTTGCTCCTAAGAGTGCTATGACTGTTAAATTCTTAAGGAAGATGTTAACATCATCTGCTTCTCTTAGCAATAATTACTTTCTCTTTTTGGACATCGCATAATTCTGATGTTATTTACTGCCAAAAAATATTTCTGAGTTGTGATTTATATCCCTTTTCACACAGATGTTCATGGAGAAGAGGCTTTCTAATGCCCCAAACTTAAGGAATAGTAATTAAACTGGAGTGTCTTTGCTCCTTCATTTGTAACTCTGTTTATTAGGCACCCTCCTTTTGTGGTTTCCTGTCTGTTTGACATTTGCAGGTTCTGCAAGGTGTCTGCTAGCTGCTCACTGTTCACTAACGTGCTCTTTTCATCAGGCCTAGTCAGTTTGAAGACATTTTACTTGGAACACTCTGACCTGTTTCTTTCCTGTTTAAGCCGAACTGTTGACCTCGCATAACTGGTGATTTATATTATGTGGCTGATAGTGATTCTTGTATAGCTAAGACAAATGCAAAAAAATATAGCTTCATTTGGTCTTCTTGATGTCCCTTGACCATATCTTTCCTTTTCTAATTGAGGGGATTGGACCTTTTCTTTTCTCCTTCTCCAACTATTCCAACCTATAGAGCACTAGCTTTACTTCAGCTGTAGCTTACTAGTGGCACATAGTTACAAAAATGTGTGCTTCTGTTGTATATGTTCATACTGCCTCACCTGACCTAGTTTC
Organism: Caloenas nicobarica; assembly: GCF_036013445.1. Classification (NCBI taxonomy): domain Eukaryota; kingdom Metazoa; phylum Chordata; class Aves; order Columbiformes; family Columbidae; genus Caloenas; species Caloenas nicobarica. The sequence continues at coordinate 55,463,149 of NC_088284.1, forward strand.
CACTTCCTGTATGCTTTCCTGTTTGTTTGAAGTCAGTTAAGAATTTTCCTGGCACAATTCTATCCCTTCGCTTTTGCCTCTGTCCCTTCTTCCATTCTCAGGTGTATTAACTGTGACCCATGTCCTTAATATTGTTTCATAAAGAAAATGTCAACTCTCTGTAATGCTGTTTTATCTTGCCTCTCATTAACAGGTCCTATAAAGCTGATCTTACCAGTTGGCATTAGTTTTCCTGGAGTCTTACTGGCTTTTTCGTTCTTCTTTCCTGTCCCAGTAATTATTAACTCTGCAATGATTGTGTAGTCTCAATCAAATTAATTTATATTTTGACAGTGTCAATCAATTCTTCTCTATTAGAATGTAATCTAGATGGTATCTTTACTAGTTTTTTTTCCATTCTGTGAGCAACAGAATATACATAATAAAATAATAAAATGGGGAAGAAACTTATTAACATGTTCCCAAGGTTTTGCTGAAAGATTTCCAAACTTTTTCCCATGTAGTGAAAATCTCTGTTATATTCACCTTCCTTCCAAATCCTGTGTAGCGGATTGTTCTGCTAGATGCTAAAAAAAGAGTTGTCACTCTTCATGTTATTCATTAGTGAGTCAGCTGATGGCACCTGAAGCATTGATATGAACACCTTTGTAAGGCCTTTAGTTGTTTCTCTGACCTGACGAATTTTTGAAACTGAGCTGTGAATATCCCAAGTATTGTAAAATGGTGAAATTATATTTAAGATACAAAAGTGCGTGTGGCTATCTTGGAAAGTTTGATGTAGTAGTTATTTCTAAAGTCCTGGTGAATGTAGTATTTTTTTTCCTCCATATTTCAGGCCCTTGTTTTGATATGTCTTGTTTATTGTCAGATGGCATGCTTATTCTTCTAGTCAAATCCAGATTCTACTGCTATTATAATCTGTCTTGAATGTTGATAAGGACTGAATCCTGACTGGGAGTTTTGTTATTGACTTGCATACTCTAAACATATGTGCTTGATTTGAGGAACTTTGTTCTCTAAGTTTTAGAAGCTGTGTGGTTCTAGGCACTTTTTCAGCTCTGATTTTCTACTGCCATCCCAATAAAGTGTCTCAGTGTGGCAAGTGCTGCAAGCATGTATGCAGAAATTTGGATGTGGCTTGTGGGAGGGAGGCTGGGCAAAATGTGGAGTAGTTTTAAAATAATAACCTAAACTAAGTGAGAAGACAAGAGGTCTCATTTCTGATAGGGGCCTAGCAGTTGCAGATGTACTGCTTTTCTGTATCTCGTTTCTGTTTCTTGTATAGTGGAGCGTTGCTCAGTTGTCCAGAGCAAATTTAGTTTGTAATGTCCTTAAGGGTAAGAATGCAAAGTATGCTGGATAGTTTCAGAGACCACACTTCTTCTGGAGCACTATAAGAGCACATGAGAGTTCAGTCCTGTGGGAAAGGGGGAGCTCATGTGATAGCTTGCTGTTCCCCCCAAAAACCTCTGCTCCCAGCCTGGTTTTTCTGATACTTTGGGCTTCTCTGCTGCCTGACGGATGCCTCCTGTAAGCCTATTTAACTCACTGTTGTGGTGGTCTAAGCTGGCTCTTTCGTGTTTTCTGCTTGACTAGTTAGTTGAGATGTTGGACAAGTCCAAATGTCTCCAGTGTTATGCGAAGAAATTGTGCCTCTGGAAGCAAAGGCAGGGAGACCTTCTCTTCTGGATTGGAGTCAGCGTTGGACTTGCTCAGTGTTCAGTGGAATCTAAATAAAAGTTGGAACTCTATGTGCTGGAAAGTAAAATACAGCTGTGTACTGATTTCAAGATTTAAACACTTCTTTGTGTATTGAAGGTTAGCTTAGGCATGGAAGGTAAACTGCGGAACTAAAACTTGAATAAAAACTTTTCGTAGTTGTGAGTGTTTGACCAAGATGGGCTACAGTTGGATTAAAGGAGAAATGAGATAGCTGTCTTGTTTAGTCAAGTTTGAGAAGATTCTTGACATAGTGAAGATGTGTGAAAGGAGCACTTTAACATCCTGACAACAGCTTATTTCTTGCCAGTTGGCTTAGGTTCAACAGGATTTACAGCTGCTAATGGGACGGGCAGTTGTGTACATTGGTTCATTGAGAGCTACGCAGCAGCCTCTCTCTATTATTATAGAAAACCTTGAAATTAGACATCTGAAATATATCTAGTCACTTCACTTTACAGTTGAATGAAGTCCAAACCTGTAGTAGATGTTTGGCAAGAGTAGCTGTTGACTTCTGCATCATATGTACCTTGTTTAAATTAACCTGACCTTTCTGTAATTTAAATTGACATCTAAGGGGATTCAGATAAATGTAGTTAAGGCAGTGAATTAAAAAAAAGAATACTGTTTTAACTTTGGAAACTGTTTGGCATTCTGTAGCTCTATAATTTTGAGTTTTGATTCTGTTAATATTTCTGTTACTTCTTCGTCTCCCTACTCCCACTTGCAATATGGCGATGTTTTGGGCTTTTTCATAGCTGAAGATTTTTCATGCCAGTCTTCTGGGGTTTCAATATTATCATCTTGTGGGTGGCTGACCTTGCAATTAAAATGAGTAGTACAAATGTGGGGCAGAGGAAAAGCTGTATTTGTTAATGATATGTCATGTTAAACTGACAGCTTCAGCCCAAAATACAGAGATTGTTCCTGTTGCTGAAATAAGTACTACCCATTGCTGCTTGTCAGATTGAATTTCAAGTATCTGTTGAGAATAAACCTTCCCACCCCTGCCTATTGGTGAGAGTATTAGTAATGACAGTGTTTATAATTTAAAGTAGAGTTTGAAGGCCAACTTCCACAGTTTGTCACAGGGTAGTTAATACGGCGGTAAAGGGGAGATGAATGTGGCTACTTGTGCGAGTCTATTACTCAAGAGGCCTGTAAATTTGATTGGCTGCTGCAGTTCTAGCAGAATCATTCGATTTGAGAGCAATAGAAAGATAAGATATCCAATTACCCAAATGATTTGCAGGGTTAGCCAACGTTGTCATGGAGACGCGAGTTGGAACAAATTAAATTTTAAGCAATAAAATAATCTTAAAGCACGTCTGGGAACAAGAAAATTTGGCAGTGGCACTTACCTGAATTGAATCTTAGCTTGACATGCTGTTGTTTGACATTGATGTACTACGGAGGCCTAAACTTTTAAATGGCATGTTGCCTTTTTTTTTTTTTTTTTGCTGTTGCGGCCATTGCCAAAACAGATTGTAGCATATTAGTTTTAAATAAAAGGGCATTAATAATATATGCATATCGCAGTGCTCAATGTGGATTCAGTAGCTCATGAATAACAAAGTTCACAGAATGCTAGCCTTAATAATTTGAGGCTTTTGAATTTTTAAGTTTAGAGATTTAATTATACCTCAAACATCCCCTCACCCCCTGAATTTTTAGCAACACATTTTTGGAAGTGGCTGAGTTTTTCTGTAGCAAAGTTCTAACAAAGCATGCAGAGAGCTAAGCACAGTGAAATGTTTCTTTTTTTTGTAATTGCTTTGTGAATATGTGTACTTTTTGTCTTTGAAGAGCTCAGTCACAAAAAGAATAAAGGCTACGTCATTTAAGTGTACTGCTTATTTCAATGATTCTGCTGGAAAAATGAAAATTCCGTATAGGTACTAAACTTCAGCTCAAGACTAAAATATACACATACAGTTTCTTACCCAAAGACTTCCGAAATATAGTATTTAGCTGATTTATGGCTTGCAATAGGGATTAAAAAAAATCGTCAAGCATGTCACTTAAAAAGGGCTTTTATCCACATGCATGTTAGATGAATGGAGATAAAAATTGGTTTGAGGTCAAGCCATTTGCAGCATTCTCATAGCCTTCGATTTTTCTTCTCATCCCCACCACAGATAGTCTCAAATGATTCAGTAATGACCAAAAGTGCAACATTGACCTTTACTCCCTGGTGGATTACTGTGTTACACGCTGTAAAAGGCAGGAAGTCCATTTTGTTCTTCCAGAAGGAGTTCAATGTTGTACTTGGCTTTCTATGTTTTGAAAGTATAAGTGGAGGCAGAGTACTTCAGAACTACGTTCCAAAGGTTTTGTGAATGTGATTTGACAGTATATTATTTTCTGTACATTAAAGGCCGATTCTCTGATTCTTTTGCTTTAGAGGAATGGACTAGGACATGCTCTTTTTTGGCATCATCAGAACTTTTGGGTTTTCTTGCTTTACTTTTAATCATTTTGTTCCTAAGCTGTATGCTTCCCAATCCAATGACAAATGTGATTCTCAAAATTGGGTTGACGTAACTAAAGTAAATAAAAAAGTAATGAATGAGTATACACGAGACTGTCCATAAGAAGTGGTGATAGAGTGCTTTCAAATAGTGATCTAACTTTGTGATAAAGGAAGTACAGTCTGCAAAGAAAAGAAAAAACAAGCTTCTGTTATACAATGGACATTTTTAGCTGAGCACTGTTTTGTATAGGTAGGCCTGGACAACTTTGAGGAGTCTCAGCTCTAATGACAGACTGCTTGTCACAATACAACTGATTGTTAAAAATAACATGATGTAACATTTAATTTTTGCCTTAGATCACCATGGTTGTTCTACCTAAAGTCACCACTGGGACACATACGGTAGACACTGATTGGAGCAAACCCCGAATTATTGTTGAAACCTCTGGAGCTGAAAGGTGGTTAACTAATTCTCCTCAGAGAAAGGTTGCATTCTTCACTTGCAACCAACAGTGGTAGCTACCAAGGCTAGGGCTTCCAGTTGTAGTGATAAAATACACATGGGTGTTAGGTGTGGTGAGAAATACCGTTAGAGTTTGGATACTTGTATTATACTTCCCTTGTGTTGTTTCAGTGCAAAAATCTGTAGGTGTTTAAGAAATCATGGTAAGTATGATATCTTACATGGTGCTTTGCAAAGTACAGGCTGTCAAAATTTAAAATGATCTAGAATGTGCTACTGTAGAGGAAAACACTTAATTGCTTTTTTTAACAGTGCAGAAGGGAAAAATCTTACAATTGTATATACAAGCTCTTTCTTAACTGCTTAGTAAAATGGCTTATTTAAATTAATATTCTTTTCAGTAACTAGTCTGGCTGCTTTGTTCTTTGCCATTATGTTAAGAATTCACTTTAGCAAGGGACAAACTTAAGTACAAACACTTGAGTTTGGCAATGGTTAGGTCAAAACATTTAAGTCCTTAATTAGATAGAACAGAAGAAAAAAAAAAACTTCAGTGAAGAAAAAAAATCTGTCGGCTCAACTTAATTTTACAAAATGCAGCTGAATTCCTTCATGTTAATTTTTAATGATACTTCAGAAGGGAGGGTAGCTCTTCAGTCAGGGGTCTGACAAGCTTGTCATTTGCAAATAAATCAGAAGACAATCATTACAACAGCAAGAACCAGTGGATGATGTAGTTTTGTCATTCTTTGATGGGCCCCACACTCAAGTCCTCTATTAAAAATGAATGTATTCAAGTGGCTCTGCATTAAGAACACAAACAATTAAGGGCACTTCAGATACTTCTAAGAGCTGCTGTAGAGCTAGGAGTGCTTTTGTGAGAGATGCAGGCTTCTACAATCTGCTTTACCAAGGAGCCAAAGAACATGGGCTATTAGTCATGTTTGTCTATGTTCCAGCAGCTTTCTGCAAAATTTTCTTTGTTTACTCATTCTTTGATAATAGCTAATGTTGTATTGGAAGGCCTCTAGAAGTAACTGATAAGTACCTTTCTTTTAGGACTTTCAAATGCATGAGCCCCAAATCTGGAATGCATAGTTTACTCAAATGCCACCAGTTACTGATGTCTGGTCTTGATTAACAAAGCTCTTCAAGAATATTTTAAAAAAATTGCTTTCTGAATGTTATATACACATGCAGACATGTATACTTGAAGATATTTTACCTTGAAAGGTGAATGTACATTGCCTTTTGAACAGCTAGGTTTATATTTAAAGTAATGAAAGTTCCTTTTTCTTGATTCTGAAAACAAACTCTTGCAACTCCCGATGGACAAGATTAGGTGAATTGTGCATTAAAATCTAACTTCTGCAATTCACCAGAGAACAAAAATACTTTTTTAACATGTTTGTGAATAAGAATAGTTTTTACTGAACATTTGTGGGCAGCAAACAGATGTATGAGATCTCTTAGTGGGTAAGTAATTCTAAGTACTTTAATTGTATGTGGAAAATATCACTAGTAGGCAAACTGCCTTTTAAATGTAAGCAGACTTTTGTTACAAAGTCTAGAATGGTCTTTTCAGTTTTCTTTCAGTGTAAGTACCTCTTAACTGGCACTTGTAATAGGAGCAATCAATCATCAAATAAACTGATTTATGGCATGTACCTTTAAGTTTACCTAGCACTGTGGATGAATATTACGAATATGCCATCTTATTTGTTACAGTGAAGCTCAGATATTTGGAACCTTTGCAGGAAAACCTAATAACATGAACAACTTGCATATTTTATAGACTCTACTCAAAATAGGTTTGATTTGTGTTTTGTTTTGTTGTTTGTGTGGTTTTTTTTTCCAGCTGCAATAAGGATACTCATCTCAGTATTACAAAATAGGGAGACTTTTGTGTAGGCTGTACAGACCAAAGAACTTTCCAGTAAAAAGCAGATGAATGTTTTATTTTACTTTTTTCTTTTCCCTCTTATCACCTGCTATGATTCATCCTGTCTTCTGTCCTGAAAAACAAAGGTAATCCTGTTGGTCTAGGGTAATTAGCTTCTTGGACCCTAAATATCTTAGCTAAACGTCAGCCAAACTGCTGTGTAACAGACTTTCTTTCCATACCTGACATACCTTGCTTTCCGGACAGACATGCTAAGTATGTGGAAAAATGCCCTTTAGTACATAAGTTCTCACAGTGGCGTAGACAGTGAAATTAACAACAGATTTGGTAATAGTTAAGTCTGATAACTGATAATACTTAAGCTGGTAACTTCTTTGTATTGCCTGCGCTGGTTTGTAAGTACTGAAGGCCACAGAATGGTGGATATTTTATGGTTGTGACATGGCAGCTGTTGCTATTGTGAATAGAGATCTGTTCCCCTTGTTGCAGGAGGAGAAAGGTTTTGCTGTAAAGCAACTGTCACTTCATTGCCCTTGTTTAAGGGGAACCCTTTTGCCATAAAAAGAAACCATCCCAGAACTGCTTTGGAGATGCTTGTCTCTGAAAAAGTTCAGCGTGACTGTGTCAAATGCCAAACTTTGGTCAGGTAGGATAGTTCAGCTTGTGTCAGAGAGACATGCTGTTGTAGTTTCAGTGCTATCAACAATTCTCTCTGTGTCTGTCAGAGGTGAGGAAAGAGGTGTTAAAGCTTGCCAGCTCTATTTAAATTCCAAATCACCTGTCTGCTGAGGCACAAAAGCCAAGTGTGGCTTTCCTATCCTAATTACTGCTTGACTGATACGTAAGGATCAGCAAGCACATAGTGACGTCTTTCTAAGAAAGTCAGGATGATGGGAGGGCTCAGGGATAGACTAGACAAATGAGTTAGCAATGTTTTTATATGACTTCTTTTGAAGAGTTTATCTTTGCTCAGGTTTATGCATGTCATTTCATGGAAGGCCTAATGATTCTCAGCAGTGATGTCTTGTTTTTTGTCTTAAAACAAAAAAAAGACAAGAAATATCTACATGGATTAGTGATAAAACAGAGACTGACAAGAGCTGTTCAGAGTGTCTTGTATATAGACTGTTCACATCTGGATGCTTATTTTAGTTTTGTGCAACTGTACTACAGTGACTGCAGGAGGTGTTTTTAAGGAAAACTGTAGGAGCGCTGTAAGTACCTTTAAGACTTGAGGGTTAATTATAATGGTGGTTCTGAATGGTGGGCCGATATATAGGTCTGAAAAGCTGTAAGCATAGCTTGAACTGAGTAATGAGAAAAGAAGATACCTGTGCCCTACCAGAAATCCCGTGTTCAGTTTGATGTGCCAAAGGTGGGAGATACAAAAGTCTGAGATAGATAAAGCTGTTGAAAAGTTGGACTTTGTCCTGTTGTCTTCTCTGCTGCTTTCAGTGAAGGATTGTTCTGTTTTCTGCTGGCTCCTAGCCTTATTGTTCTTATTTTTCATGGTTTCACTGTTTCGTTGTTATTATCACATTTTCTGATCTGATTAATTTTCTACATAATTTTAATTCTCTCTCAATATGGGTGTATTAGAAGTCTACACCATTCGTCTCCATTCTGCCTTGCTTCTGTTTTGATGTTTCTTTTGTACTACTGATGGTGTGTTTCTGTCAGCAAAACTAATTTTACCTTTTAATAAGCAGATAAAATTGATCATGAAAGAAACATTTTTCTTCCATGCCTGTCACATTCATGTTATGCTGCTTGATAATTTGAGTAATAATAAATCTACCTTTTAAAAGGCTTTATCTTGAACTTAATGGATTTCAAAAATGCTTTACTTGTTAATGAGCTATGTACAAGGACCAGATTTGTGCCTAAATGTGTATACAGATTAGATCTTTAGACATGGCAGGTGTCCTAGAGTAGCTAACTAAATCTCTGTCCTCATCTGGGCTTATATATTAACTGTTTACATTTTCAGTAGTATGAAAATGTGGATTTGTTGTTCCTTTCTTCACTGTGTGAACTTAATGTCATCCTGTATACTAGTTGATATATGGCAACAAATGTAAACCACAGTTTTAATCAAAATACTTTTCCTCTATAGACAGAAATCGCCAAGAGATTGAATACAATTTGTGCACAAGTCATCCCATTTTTGTCTCAGGAAGTAAGTAAAACTGTTCAGCTGTTAAAGTGCAATTATGTTGCTTTTCTGTTTGCCAATTAACTAGTTTTAAGATGTTAATTTTATCACAATACACAAGTGTAAGGAACATCTGTTAGAGCTGAAGTGTGCAAACCCCCTGCTAATTCAGTCTAACAAATCGGAGTTCAAACTAGTGACAATGGCTCAGCCTCATTCATTGCCTGAGAAGAGTCGGAGTCTGGATAATATTACCGATGCTACAAAATGCTTTTATTTCTAATCATGGCAATTGCTTATTTGATATTCAGGTGTCAAATGGGAATCTAGTGAAATAAGCATGCTTATTTTGTCTATGTAATTTGTATCAAATTTTAATGTAAAAGGTGAGTAGTTAGCTCAGATGCAAAACACTCTTTAAGATTACAAGCCTGCATCTGGTCTGGATGACTGTGATTGTAGAATATTGTGGGCAGCTGCTGTTACACTTTGAAGCCTGTTATTTTGAATATGTCTTTTCAAACTACAGTTTACAAGTAGTATTTGTAACTCTTGTTGAGTTCAGTGAAGCACTTGTTTTTCCCTGTCTGAAGTTTCAGTAGGTTTTGCTGTGTGAGCGCAGAGTATATAAATGTTAAAACTGACACTAATGTGAAGCTGACATTATCTTCCTGTCAACTCAATTAGAAACAGATTATTCATTAGCCAGAAAATTGATATTGAAGTGGCATGGGGGAAGAGGTAAGCTGGGTGCCTTCAAGGCTCTTGTTTGCTTTTGAACAGGTGAGAAATAAGGCACTGTTACCTTTTATTTGCATAGGATGTCTTGGAATAGGTAGGCTGGGCTTCTGCAGGCAAACTGGTTGTGCAAGTGTCTGTGATCCAGGTTTGATTTGGTGTGGGCAATACCTTAACACAAATTCCTCCCCATACCCCTTCTTCTTTTGATAGCATCAGCAGCAAGTGGCCCAAGCCGTAGAACGTGCCAAACAAGTGACCATGGCTGAACTGAATGCCATCATCGGGGTACGTGGCCTTCCAGGTCTACCTCCTACAGTGTGTATAACTTGCTTTCATATCTTACTGCTTTGCTATTTTTGCAATAAGCTTAATGTTTTGATATGTAACACTGTTTTGATGCCCAATGTTGCTGAAGTGTTTGCCTTGCTTCAGACAGATTTTTAGCAGGGATAAAGTTAATGGTTTACTTTATCAGACTATCATTTTGTGCAGTGATGCTGTGCATAACAAAACTTTTCTTGTAAGAAATTTAATGATTAGGAGAGTTGCTTGTTTATTTGTAGGTATTGTATGTCAGTTGATCTAGCTGCCTTTGCCTCATGCTTTTTGTGACACTTGAGTTCTTGGAGCCTGTACAACTATTCATTCTTCTTTCCTTTCCCTTTCTTGCGAATCTTTCATGAATTTTAAATTAGCAAGCTACTGAAAAGAAACTTCACTTGCTTTTGAAGTAGTATTAATTGTCTGACACAGTGTTCTAATAGCCTTTCACCAAGTTTGTACTTCTAAATATGCTGAAATAAGTTAATACTGCTTGCTTGTGACTGGTTGTCAATCACAAGTCATTTGCTTTGTATTAATGAACTTTCTGAACCATACATTCTTTCCACTGCATGAGTTCATTTTCCCCGCCACTAAGTCTAGAATATTTCTCGTGTTTTCTGCTCTTCCAGACTAAGTGAAAGAAGTAGCCGAAACAAGAAGCCGTCCTTTCTGATTTTATTCATATGTGAGCGCCTTGAGCAGATTCAAATTACTCATTTATCAATTTATGTTAATTGCTTGTGAGAAGATGCCCTGCTGGTCTTTATAGTTCCCTCAGACACTTTGTAATGATAATTAGACATGCTGCTGTACGGATTAACAGTGCCATAGTCCAATGACGTCTACAGACAATGGAACCAGTTAATCCATCTGTGCTTAAAATTACATCCCAACTGGAGATGGAAAAAAAAAATAGGAGTGAGGGAGGATTAAAAGAATGAGCCTCAGCTTGAAAACTCTCCTTTCATCAGTTTCTCAATTGCAGATCTGCAGTCGGTTTGCCTGTGGTAAGCTATTGGCAGTCAATTAGTTGAAATAAACTGGGAGGGTGACCTTCATTTCCTTTTAATAGCTTTTCCTCCCTGAAATGGGGAGCTTCAGTGGATTTTCAGCTTAAATTTTATTCAAGCTGCTTTATTACACTTGACAGATTAGCTTTGCATAAACATACCCCCCCCCCCCCGCCCCGCTTCAAATCTGAGCTGGTTTTTCCCTTCGTATCAAATTTTGACTGTTACTTAGTTGATTTGCTAATCACATCTTAGAAGCCCACACAATTACATCTGTATTTTTCACAATCTCCTCTGTGCTTTGCTTGTGTAATGAATTACTTTATGAATACCTGATTTGATCTTTGAAATACAGCACATGTACATTTGTGGTATTTGATTAGCAAAGATTAGAGAACTGTATTTCCTGCAGTTTTTTTTAAATGAATTACTTCTTTAGGATGAAAATTGAATGGAAAACCTTTTTTTAATGAACTAGTTTTAAAGAATATTTTATGCAGTAAATGGAAATATGTATTAAAATATATTTTAAAATATTCTTGCTGGACTTAGAATAGTACTGCTTAGCCAAACCAAATTTTGCTGTCTCGAGCATGGTTTTAAAGTCTGCACCGTGTAGTCTTTTAAAAGCAATAGGATCTACAAGTACCTACAAGTACCACATGCAATTAACAACTTTTTGGGGGGGGAGGAGGAAGGGGAGAGGCTCTTTGGAAGCAGGAATAGAAGTTTCCACCTTTTGAATTATTTTTTAAAATTATCTAAGAATCACCGGAAGAGATGCTTTCCTATGTCTTCTGAAAGACTTCTGAATGATACCGTACAAGTCCAAAATTGTGAACGAGGAAATGAACACATTGGGCACAAAATTTCTTTGACCATGTAGATGCTTGCATATACATAATGCTCAAATTAGATATGTCACAGTGATCTTTTACAGTTTTACATGATCAATAATTATCTTGTGCTGCACAATAAGTTTCATGCTCTGACATATGCTTGATTTTGTTTGAAAGGGATGGTGTGCATCCTGGAAAATCTGAATAGCATAAAATTGGGTTGACAATTCAGTGGACCTTTGCTCCCCCTCACTGAGCATGCAGCATGTCAAGCCCTCTCCCCAGAGGGGAGGAGACATCAGAAGCTTGTCTGTTCCTACGAGCAGCAGCTGCACCGAGAATGAGCACGGCCCAGTTTTATAGCAGCTGTCAGTATTGTTCAGGGACCTGACTTAGTGTAAAGAACAATGGAAGGGCCAAGCTGTTAAAGTTCAGTGTCTTTCAAGATAAGAAAAGAAATAGTAATGTAATGGTTTAGACATCTATTATGAGCATGAAAGATCATGAAACTTCTTTTTAGAATGCAAATAGGCTGGAGCAGTCTGTAACAGTAGAGGATGGAATTGAGTAGCCTCTGGCCTCATACTGCTGAGGATACACATGTACAAGCAATTTTGAGGATAGCAGGAAAGTTTAATTTTCCTAGCTGATGTTCACTTGCGTGTTTCTCACTGGCGATTAGATAAAAGCTGCAGTTTTGTCAGGGTTTGACTTTTTCCCCTCCTTCCTTTCTCTCTTTACATGCCATTGTTTCCTGACACTAGATGATTCAAGTGTTTCCCAGTTGGCTTTCCTGAGTTAGAGCAATTCTTGTTGCTGCTGGGCCATATTTGAATTTGGGAAGGGAGCAAAGCCTTTAAATAGTGGGAAAAATGTTTGAAATATAAGATGGTTTTGAACTAACTTTATTTTATACTTTTTTTTCATTTTCAGTTGAAAAAGTGGAAGCCTATTAGAGGACAGGTTGAAGATAGGGACTTGTAGTCTCATAGGACTGAGATTTTCAGAGAATTTACCTACAAAGTCAAAATCCAGGCTTTGGAATTGTTGTATCTTTAGAACATAAAAAAGAGAATGAAGGAATTGACATATTTAAAAAAAAGAAAAGTAATATAGTTGGACTCAGTGAGCTTGTAAGCAGTGTTAATCCTCTGTGTTGATTAAAAATTCTTCAGGAAAGAACTGTGGATGATATTTGGTTATTAACAGTCATATCTCTGGCCTTATACTTTTCCTCAATGTTCTTGAATGCTATGCCTTCCAGCCGTGGGGTAGCAGTGTAGCTAAACAACTCCTTGCCATTTTTTTTTTAAATTGAACCATTTAAAATTTGTTATATTAAAGTTGAATTAAGTAGCAATTGTGCTAGATAAATAATAAACAAAATGGAAACCTTCGACTTAAAAGATATGTGCACCTGTTAAGTCCTTGGTACTGCTGCAGCTGCAGACATTGCCCACATTTAGGGTTAAAGGAGAATCCACACTGTGCTATGAAAGAACTAGGTAGGTTATCATAAAGTGGGTGGTTGTTGTTGTTTTTGTGTTGTGGGGTTTCTTTGGGGTTTTTTTGTTAGAGATATGATCTGCCCTGAAAATCAAAGGTACTGAAAGTTCATTCTAGGAAATATAAAGGACAGGTAAACTGGTCTATCTGGCTGCAAACAATGCCAAATTTGTTAATTTAATTTCAAATTAATAAACTAGGTAGTTCTATGAATAGAACATGCGAATATCTGAATGGGAAATACAAGCAGCAAACTGGAATCTTTGTCAGCATTGCATTTTAGATGCATGATTTCATTGTACCACTGAGCTGCCAGGTATGTCTTATTTTGCCTTTTGAGGTGGGTTGATAATGGTTCTATGAAATTTGTGTCTTTTGGACAGACAGTACTCTTGAGACAGATTGAGTTGTAGGCCTCCGAGAGGCCTCTCCGCTGTTGCGTGAGGTGATTGGCTAAAGGATTAGCAAGATGTGGGATTATTTTTTTTTTCTCTTGGCTGTGGTTGCCAGCTATCTCTGGGATTGTAGTGTGTGAAGCTTAAGAGGATGAGGTTAACCTCTTGAGGGTTTATTCTTATGAGTGTGTAGTTAATCCCTAGAAAGCCTATAAATAACTAGGCTGTATGTTTCATTATAAAATAGAAATACAGACTAGAGCAAAAATGAATGCAGAACTTAAAGCAAGGGAAGAGCTAAGCAGCTGTAGCATTAGTTTAGATTCTTCTCAGCCATGATCTGCATTCTGTCCCGAGGGAGGGGAAATTGCCTAGTTCTTTAAATTAAATAAAATGAGACATAGCACAAGACACTGTGTCCTCACTTTGAACATAAACTAGCTAACCTCAAGTCTAAATTACTAAACTCTGGCAATAGGAACTCTATTGTGTGACAACATCCTGGGTTATTCTTCATATTTTGTTTTTTAAAATATGTGGAAACCTTAATTACATGCTAGGATTCTGTCACAGCAGGTGCTTTTAGAATACAAAGGCTCCAAACTTGTAAACTAAGTTTCAAATAGGTAGCAAAGGTAGATGGTATTCGTCTGTGTGACAGGTGGTATTCTCTAAATACCAGTCCCCAAACAACAGACAGTTTTTCATTGTTAGTGCCACTAAGTTTGAGGAAAAATAAGGTGTTATTGATGTGTATTTGTAGTTTGCCCTAGTCAAGACATAAAACCTGGGAGAGGGTGTGTAAGATGTGAATTAATAGATAGTGTTGACCAAACTTGATCTCCACTTGACCCAACTTGGTCTCCACTTGACCAGCCCTCCTCCCCCAACACACTCATACTCCCTGCACTCTGGACTGGTGGAGAAACAGAAGACCTTGGAGCAGCAATATAGAGGAGGGTAGTGTCTAAATGAGACAAAAATTTCCTGGAGAAGATTATATTCTCAGTCATTCCGAAGTGGGGAAAATAGCATCCAAAAGTTAAATGTAACTGAACTGCAGGCCAGACTTCTCTTACCTTTAAAGGTTTCATGTGTGGGTGGATAGAAAAAGGTACATCTTGGATCTTGTCCAAAAAGAACAGAAGATCTTCACGTGGCGCTCTCATCTAGACCTAGTATCTGAGCTACAAGTTAAAGGTGAGACTAGATATATGGATATGAATTTCTGAAGCTAAACAGCTTTCACGAAAGGAGGGAAAGAGAGATGTCTGGAAAAAAATCTGGTTGGCTGGAGCTCAAACCTGAAGATATGCAACTATGAATGCAGAGAGAAGGTGGATTCTGATGAGATGAGTATGTGAGGTACCACTTGCTAAATTACTGTCTACTGAGCAGAAATTGGGGATACGGGATGTACATGTTGAATGGTGTAGAGCTGTAAGTTTTTCCTGTTTTGTAGCAGGAGAGAGGTACAGGTGGGACTGGTAAGGTTAGAAAAACCTGTGTATTTGACAATAGTAGACAGAAGATGAGAAAATTAAATGGAGAATGTCTTTCAGGAAGGGTTAGGTAGGTAGAAGTGGAGGAGATTGATATGGTATAAGAAATGGTGCTTTCTTTTTCTGAACTTTACTCCAAATGGTTCTGTTTAACGCGTTGGTTTGGAATGAGTAGTTTCAGGAGAACAGAAGGGACTGAAGTTGGGTCAAAATGCTGGAAGAGTACAGTTCAAAGCAAGGATTTACAGAAAGTGTGTTCAGTGAACTTTAATAAAGAGAATATGGAAGGGCTACTGGAAAGACGAAATAGGGCTTAGGGATAGGTTTACTTTTGAAGGTGGGTTGAGGCAGAGGAGCTTCAATATATGTATATAGAAGTCATTGGCATGGAAGAGTAGGTTATTTAATCCCAGAGGAAAGGATTGCTTCCTCCAGAGAGTGATTTAAAGCACCTCTCTTGATGTAAGTTTATGTAGGCAGAATAGCTTTCTATGTTTGCAGATAGTTTTTTTTTTAATATTATACAGTTTTTCCCCAAGTTAGCAAGGAAGTAAAAGGAGACAGACTGAAGAGATGAGCATACCTTCTTCTTTCTTACAATATGTCTGCTTTGCATTTGTACAGGAAATGAGACGTGTGAGGGAATTGGAGTAGGTGAAGAGTCAGTAGGCTGAGATAAAAATGTGATGTGACCTTCAGTGCTTCTCTTGAGAGAAGTCTGAGATACGGTAGGTCTGGAAGAGGAAGGAGTTGGATGGGAGGAATCAATTGGTTGGCCCAGACAAAGGAGAAACTCAGCTGGGACCGCACATGAGGTTAAATCAAACTAAGTATGGTTATGGAGTTGTCCTGCAACATGAGTAGGAATAGAGAAAGGTGGTGGGAGTTTACATGTTGAATGATGTAGGGCTGTAAGCTGGACTACTTTGTGGTAGGAGAAAAAGGTGCAAAAAATGAAGTATATAAATTCAAATGGAACTGAGGTCTAGTTTTGATAAGCAAACACTGGTGAACTGAGGGGAGCTGTCAGTGTGCTGATGGGAGAAAGGGTGAGTCCTTAGTGTGAACTGCACAGGCAAAATATATCTGTAACTGGGTGATTGTGGCAAAGATGAAGTCAGTGGAGCAGGAAAGTGCAGAGAGGTGGGTGAAGACGGGCTGGAGGAAGATACAGGTGGACACGAGTACTGTAAATATTAAACACTGGAAATGTGCAAGAAAACACCAATCCAGTGTGCTTTTACGTGGTAGAAGAGCAAGGCAAACTGTTGAGATAGAGGGCTGTGTGAGAGGACTGGAAGAGAAGGGAGAGAAGCTTGCTTTACTTGTTTGTGCACAGAGAGAGACTAGCATAGGCATTTGGGATAACTTTAGGAAATACTCAAGGCAGAATAAAGACACATTTTGTACAGCAGTTTGCTCTAGCTCTTCAAAATGCTGAAGAGTTTGCATCAACTGCAGGATTCCTGATATCTGCTAATCATTTTTCTTTTTTTCAGACTACTTGCTGAACTGCTAAGGCTGCTCTCTTGTATAACACCTAGTTTCCTGAGAATGTCCGGTACTGTTTCTAAAGGTGCTGGCTAACTGTAGCTCTTTAAATTGAATACTTAGAAGCAGTAGTATTGAGGTAGTAAAAGCAAAGATTAGCAAAACTGGATTATTCAAACGCATGTTCAGAAGTGATTGTCGTTTGGTAGGCAGAAGTCATTATAGAATCTATAGGGAATTTCCAAGAATCTGGTCTGTGGCTTGGAACAGTAAATAAAAATCAAAGTAATGCTTTTCTCATGACTTTCGTATTTTTTGTTCTTTGATATCTCTGAAATGCTTTTGTAGTTAGTAGTAGCTGGAACAAAAGGGTGATGAACGTAATTTAAAATACTGTATTTAACTAATGGATTTTAATTTACCAAAAAGCCTTTCTGTTCCATAATTACTGTCTTCTGTTTTGCGAGATTTAAATTCTGTACACCTTGGAGGAAAAGAAATATTTTTTGAGATAATCATATGTCAGTAATAAAACCCCCTAGATTAATATATTTAAGTCATTTGCGAATTGGTGCATGCTTGAACTAGTTGGTTTTGGCTGCTGTGGCAGCAGGAACATGCTTTTCAAGTGTCATTGGATGGTAGCGTCATGCTGACAGTGGCTAAAAAGGCAAATGAGTAGATTTGAGGTCAGAAAGTGGGTAACAGCACAAAGTTACGGCTGCCTCAGAAAAAAAATGTGCTGGTGGTTCCCACAAACCAAAAGCAGTGTGTGCGGACAGCTTCATTATAGAGCCTTAAGGCTTGCTTCTGAGTCTCCAGAGAAAGCAACATGTACTTGTCTAAAATGAAAGAAAAGCATTGTTCACAAACTGACTTAACCTGACAGTGATCAGAAGAATGTAACTGGTTTCAGAAAACCAGCCTTTGTCTTGTCTGGACCAAGAGAATTTAAGGTCATCTTCTGTGATTTTGAATTTGTTACTTTCCTTCAGAATCTGCAAAATCCTTTGGTGAAGACATGTTTTCCTGTGCAAGGATTACTCTTGCCATTTTCACTCTGACTCTACCACTCCACTCCCCTTACCATCTGGCATCTGTCCTTCATAAAGGCTTCTTGGGTTCCTCCGTTGTTGTAAAGTCTCTTTCCTCCAATGTGACTTCAGCTTTGCTGTTTGTCCCTTATTTCTTCAGTATTCAGCCCAAAGGAAATAAAAAGAACATTATTTAACCCAAGGAAAAAAAGTAACATTATTAATACAAGGACCCTTAGAACTTCTTCTTCTGACTTTTTTCTGTCTCCTTTATTTGCTGTAGACTGTATGAGAAGGGAATTGTTCTCACACCAGACCTGTAATACGTATTTTTAGAAGAACAGGTATCTGTGAAAAAGCTATATATGCAAACACACAGAAGAACTTTTATATTTTTATATAAAAGTATAAACAATAAATGGCAATATGTAATATATACAGAATAGCATGTATAATATATAACATAGTATATGTAGCATATAACAATATATTGTTGATATAATATAAACTATATCATTGTGTAAATATGATATAGAAAATGTTATGTGTGTATATATTGAAGGTTATGCTAGCAAAAGGACTTCTGTAGTTTATGGGCTGCTTGTTGTGTTGCCAGCATAGCTACTGACAGAAACACTAGCTGTGCTTCAATGGGTCTGTACATGGTACAAGCTACTAAGTTTTAGGTTGACTTACAGTGCCTAAAAGCATGGAGGAGGGAAGAAACCCCTTTTCTATTGGCAAAAGACCTTTATCCATACATCCATACTAGTGGACTGCTAATGCACCTTGGGGAGAAGATGTCGCTGAACTGGAAGAATTCCGTGTGCTGGCAATGTCCCGTGTCCTGGCTGCAGGGCTCTGCTGGCGCCGGACAATCTGTGGCGGCTACGCAGCGTTGCTGGACTGCAAGTGCAGATCTGCTCTTGTGAAAGTGCCAGTCATGCTGACAGTACTCTGTAATTATTCCCTCTGTGTCAATAGGATGTTAAAAATCTTGCAATTTAACAATTATCACTAAACTCTTGTTAACTGCTGATCACTTTAGTGGGTAAATGGCTGATATGCTCATTCACTGGGTGCGGTCTCATCATTTGGGTAGGGTCACCCACATCTAGCATTACTGTTTACAAGAGTGATCTTTTTGAGGAGTGAGCCCTGAAGTGTAATAACTCTATCTTTCTGATTCTGGTGCCTGGGTTTGCCCTCCGAAATGCCAGGAGGGGCAGAGAAACCTAGCTGTTCAACGTGAGACAGAAAGGAACAGCAAAGATCAGAGCTGCTGCTCAGCGTAGTGTTAAGGATAAGACAGAGTGCTTCTTTCCCTCTTGCAGTCTGTATGTCTGCAGTCTATAATGGTGAGGTGACAACTCATCAGTCGTTAATAAGCTGCCCTTTGACATTAAATTTGCGATTTGCATTATATTGGGGAGTACTGAAGAACTTGTTTCCTAGTTTTATAGGTATAAGTCTACCTACAGTATTAGTATCGATGTGATTCAGCAGAAGTACTGTGTGTGTACTTGTAGGTACCAGCAGGTACTGGCTATGTAATTTGACTTGATAGCAGCCCAACCCTTTCTCATGTTGAGAGAGTTCATTTTCCTTGTTAAAAAAACCTCAAAACTCATGGAATACAGAACACATTCTAAAATACAAGCTAAAGAATAAGTTAAGTATTTCTATGTCTTATAAGGATTTTAAGGAGCTCCCAGAAAAACTTTCCTGTTGTAGTAAAGAAAATTGAATTAAAGAGGTTTGCTAGGAAGATGCTGGCTTTGGTATAACTGCTTTGACTCTTCTTTGCAATCTCAGTTGCCTTCTGTGGGCAATTTGGAGGTGACCCATGTATACCAGTGGTTTGCTGGCCCCATGTCAGAATGTCTTATTTTCCTGTGTTGTATTTTTTCTATGGAATCTTTTTTTCACTTGAACTACACCAATCAAAAAATACTTATTTTTGTTACAGAGAAGTTACTGTGACAGCTTCATGACTGCAATTAGTTTTTATTTTCTTTCTTTAGATAGAGAATAACTTTTAGCTTTATAGAGCAAGTATATGGGGAATTATTCTAGTAAGTGTTTATGCTAACCTTCTTTACTTTAGCAAGATTAAAGAACATAGTTTAATCTCTAATGCAAGGAGAAAAAAACCACAACAAACCAGATTCTGGAGCTGGCCAGGTTTAGTATTCTATGGCAAAACTGTTTAGTATAAATCTGTAGCAGAAATACATTTTACAATGAGACAAGTATGCATCACTATAAAAGCGTAGTGAGAGCACCAGAGCATTAAGTGGTCTTTTTAATCTTCATGACCTATTTGAAATCAATATTGCTTTTCTTATTTTGAGTTTTCCAAAGAACAAAGAGACAAGACTTCATTCCTGAAGGAGGATTGCATAGCAGAGGACTGAAAATGAATTCTGAAAATGAGGGAAATAACACAGGGAGGAAGGAATCAAGTGACCAAATAGAAAAGGAGTTAAGAAAGGAAAACAGATAAGACTCTAACTGAGAACCACAGACTTCATGTTGTTTTGCAGTAGCTTCATGGAGTACTTTGGAAATGCTGAGGATCTTGTGGTTTGTTTTTGTGAGGTTTTGTTGGTGGGTTGGTTTTTGGTTTTTTGTTTGCTTATTTTGGTGGGGTTTTTTTGTTTGTTTGGGCTTTTTTTGGTGTGTGGGGGGTGTTTTGTGTTGTGGGTTTTTTTTAATAGGTAAAGGTGGCAAAAGGGCTTAGTTTGTTAGTGGGCTTATAATCGCTGTATCAGCAAAGCAGTGAAATACAACTTCTGAACATTATTTCAGTTACCTTAGAGATGAAGCTAATTTGTGAGAAAAGGACTGCTTGAGGAGCGTGTAAGGGGGGAAGCTGCTTTTATCCCAGTATAGCATCAGTTTTCTGGTTTATGTGGGGCAATTTATGCAACCCCTTACTGCTTCAAAAAAGTTGATGTGCAGCTGAATTGAGGCTTATTAGTATGGCTTATGTTATTTGAAAAAAATGGGAAAAGGAACTGTGGAAAAACTTTGAAGAGACTTCTGTTCAGAAATTTAACATTAGTTCAAAGCAGATTCCGGTAGTAGAAAATAATAACAAAGAACAAACTTAACTTTTTCATCTTCTTTCTCAATATGACATTTGGTTTCTCACATTGATTCTCTACACAGAGACCCATAAGGTGCCATCCTATGCATCTTCTGTAATAAAGCATGGAAAAAAAGGAATGTTTTGTTTTTTTCTTTTTTTCCCCACGAGCGAGTTGGGTATTTAAATAATCATGCCACTGCACACAAATTTTGTATGTATGAAGTATATGGCTTTGAATAGCTTTTGCCCATAGTGTCCTGTGGACTTAAATCATTGTAGTACAATGACATTTCACATGGTTTAGAGATGGAAGAGGCTTGCTTAAGACTTTCTTCTGTACTCGAGGCACGGTGGCTTGTTCACATAATAGACAGTTTTCAAATAACTTTAACAAAGCTACAAAGGCTTCATTCTTGGCTCACTAGCTGGAGGTACTTGTTTACTGTGGTATAGTGTAGCTTCTTATCTGTTACAAAAAAATCTGAATATTTAGAAGAGGAAATAAGGAAACCAAATGAACCAAAATAAACATATGTTTCAAAGGAATTAAGTAGAAAATTAAGCAATGATAGCAGTAGCTGACTCATTTTTCCAAAATGTATTTAAATGGGGAGAAAACAGTAAGCAATAAGAAGTGCAGAATCACAGGATGCCTGAGGTTAGATGGGATCTCTGGAGGTCATTGGGTCAGCCCCACTGGGACCACTTCGAGCCAGTTACACAGGACTGTGTCCATTTACATGCAGGAGGCCTCCTGTATTTCAGTTTGTGATTGTTGCCTCTTGCCCTGTTACTGGGAACAATTGAAAAGAGCTTGCCTCTGTCTTCTTTCCACCCTCCCTTTGGGTATTTGTATACATTGGTAAGATCCGTCCTGAGCCTTCTCTGTGCTGAGCAGTCACAGTTCTTTCAGCCTGTCCTTATATGTGAGATGCTCCAGTCCCTTAATCACCTTTTTGGGCTATTGTTGGATGCTGTCCAGTATGCCTATGTCTCTCTTGTACTGGGAAGCCCAGAACTGAACACAGTATTCCAAGTGTAGCCCCAGCAGTGATGCGTAGAGGGGAAGGATCACCTCTGTCAACCTGCTGGCAATACTTTGTCTAATGCAGCCCAGGATGCCATTTATCTGCTTTGTCACAAGGGTGCAATGCTGGCTCATGTTCAAGTTGGTGTCTACCAGGACTCCAAGGTACATTTTGGCAGAGCTGCATTTTAGCTGGGTGGCCCCCAGCATATGTTGGTGCATGGGTTCGTTCTTCCCGAGGTACAGGACTTTGCACTTCCCTTTGTGGAACTTCACAAGATTCCTGTCAGTCCGTTTTTTCCAGTCTGTTGAGGTCCCTGTGAATGGTAGTACAGCCATCTTGTTTATCAGCCACTCCTCCCAGTTTTGTGTCGTCAGCAAATGAAAGCAAATTTGGATCTTAGTTTTGCAGGTTGCTGCTATGGTACTGGAGATTAGGGTTCAAATAGATCAGAAGGAAGTGTCTTGCAGGGACTGCTAACAACATACTTTGTGATTAGTTAGTATTATATAATGGTGATATTATCAAGGAAGAAGAAATATTCAAAAGCAATGAAGAAGAAGAAACTCAGCTTCTGCTGGTGAAGCAAACTTTGAAAATGGAGTAATAAGCAACCCATATTGGGTAGCTCATATATCAGTCTGTTCACCTGTCATAAAATCATAGAATGGTTGGATTGGAAGAGACCTTCAAAGATCAAGCCCAACCCCCCTGCTATGAGCTGGAGCATGTTTCACTAGATCAAGTTGTGCAAAGCCCCATCCAATTTGATCTTGAACACTTCCAGGGATGGGGCATTTATAACTTCTCTGGACAACCTGTTCCAGTGCCTCACTACCCTCACTGTAAAAATTTTCTTCTTTATATCCAATCTAAACTTATCCTTTTCAGTTCACAGCTGTTGACTCTTGTCCTGTCACTACAGGCTGTGGTAAAAAGTCTCTCCATCTTTCTTATAGGCCCACTTTATATACTGAAAGGCTGCAATAAGGTGTCCCTGGAGCGTTCTCTAGACCCCAGAACTAGATCCAGTACTCCAGGTGGCATCTCATGACAGTGGAGAAGGGGGAGAATCACATCTCTCAACCTGCAGGCCATGCTTATTTGACGCAGCCCAGGGAAACGACTAGCTTTCTGGGATGCAAGTGCACATTGCCAGCTCACATCCAGTTTTTTATCCATCAGTACCCCCAAGCTTTTCTCTGCAGGTTTGTTCTCAATACGTTTATCCTGCAGTCTTTATTGATGCTGGGGATTGCCTTGACCCAGGTGCAGGACCTTGTACTTGGCCTTGTTGAACCTCATGAGATTTGCATGGGTCTACTCCTCAGGCCTGTTAAGGTCCCTCTGGACATCATCCTATCCCTCAAGTGAATCAACTGCACCACTCGGCTTGCTGTCACCTGCAAACTTGCTGAAGGTGCGCTCAGTCCCATTAGCTATGTCCTTGATGAAGATATGGAATAGTGTTAGTCCTATTATGAATCCTTGAGGGGCACCACTAGTTACTCCTTTCAAGTGGGATGTTGCACCATTGGCTCTTTGGGTTGAGTCTCACTGACTCTTTGGATGAGGTCATCCAGCCAGTTCCTTACTTGTCTAACAATCCATCCGCAACCCTATATCTCTACAATTAAGTGGCAGGAATGTTGTGAGGGACCATATCAAAGGCCTTCCAGAAGTCTAGGTAGATGACGTCTGTGGCTCTTGCCTTTTCTGCTGGTGCAGTCACTCCTCTATAGAAGAATGTACATGTATTCTTAAGGGAAGTTGGTTGTCATCCTGCAGTATGTTCTTCCCTGTAGGTGAAATACTCTTTGGAAAAGTACCTGCAAACTGAGATGCAGGTATTAATGGCTTAGACTGTCTAGTTAGAGTTTACTCTTGCAAGATTTGACTGTTAGTAGCATGGGTGGTGTGTGCAGGGTTTTGCACTCTTTTAGAATGAGGGAGAAGACTGGATCCCATAGGAGTGTTACCTTGAATAGTTTGTGGGTTTTTTGGTTTTTTTTTGTTTTTTTGGGGGGTTTTTTTGGAAGGTTATATTTGCAATGTAACCTTGCAGTTTTAAGAATCTTTCTAAAGAGGGAGGGAGAAGGTTATTGCTTGGTCAGCTAGCTACGTGTGCTCAGAAAGTGACCCTTATGTGTTCATTGGCCATAGACATGTGATACAGGCTCTCATTTCCTTTTGCTACTTAAGCAAGCAAATAAAAAACCTGAAGATTTCCCGTTTGGAAGGAAGAGAATATGGCCATAAAATTGAACACAGTAACACGTGCTTTTGCCTCGTATCTTTCTGCCTGCTTGAATTTAACAAAATCTAATTTCTTCAACTTTACATAGGTTGACATGAAATAATGCCCTTTACATTTTAGGTCTCTAAATGACTCTTGTGCTTGCCAGTTACTTGTTTCAGAACACCTCCGTGGAGCTTTAGGGAATCTGTTGGTAGTATTATTGGTGCTAGTGCTGATAGGGTTTTTGAATACTTTCCTACTCTCTAGTGTTTATTTAGCAGGGCACAGGAGAAGACAGCTGCTGTGGTTTGGGACCAGGTATAAACTTTTTTCACCATTCACCTAAAATCACATCTGAATTCTTAATTTAGCACTTTTCAACAGATAGTGAACAGCACATCACACATCTGTTTAAGAACAAAAGAATACTCTAGCCCTTTAAAGCTAGAAATTCAAAACTAGATTTTTAAGTAAACCACAGGTGTTCGTGACATCAACAGAGCTACTTTAAGGTGAGAAGTGGAATTGTAGGAGATCATGCTCTGTCTTGATAAGCAAGGAGCCTAAAGAGATGTCATTGTTTACGTATATTAAGTCTTTGAGAAGCAGATTTTCTAACCGTGTCTCTGGAATTCTCTGGCAGAGATTTAAAATTAATTCCAAATTTTAAGTCCTAGTTCAAGAGCTCTTTAGAGCTGGAACCTGCCTGGAATGTTGGAGGTAAAAAAACATATTGCCTTTAAAATTGTTAGCAGGTGCTTGCTCGAACCAGCAAGTGCTATGCTTTTCATATGTGGATTTTTGGGTCTTTGCAGTCTGGTTAAAGGGATATTGGTTTAAAAAAAAAGCCAGTAAACCGTGCATCTAGATAGTAGAGTAAGCTGTCTGCCATTTCTTCTCTCCCTTTGAAAATATGAAGAACTCCTGTTCTGCAACAAAATGGTGGGTGAACTACTGATGCTTTTAAAATGAATGTTGTGGCTAATTATCTCAGTGCACTCACTTAAGTATGCATCATTGCACTCTCCTCTACCTTCCCACTTCCCTCTGAAAGTGGACACAGCCTTTGCTCTGCAAGTAATGATTATAATTGGTAGTAAGACAGACCTGTTACTCATCCTTTTTTGAGCATATTTCTTATGGCAGGTGTCTGGTTTTTAATTAAGTGCTAATGAACATGCCTAGTAGACCATGGTACTGCCGCCAGCTTATTCCGTTTTATATCTCACTGCTGCTAAGCTCTTAAAAGGTGACAGAGCAAGCATTAGTGTCTTTGAAGTGACAGGAAAGTGATTATATGCATAACATAATTGTTTCTAGGATCTACTA
Source organism: Caloenas nicobarica (assembly GCF_036013445.1). NCBI lineage: Eukaryota > Metazoa > Chordata > Aves > Columbiformes > Columbidae > Caloenas > Caloenas nicobarica. The sequence goes on from NC_088284.1 coordinate 55,488,394, forward strand.
TGGCAAATGTCTAGTTACTAAATACATCTGCTGAGCGCTGCTGTTATCCATCTCCCTGGTTTTTAGCTTCTTCCTTTGTGTGCAGCACATTTTCCTTTTTCCCCATCTACAAAGAGAATACAATATACTTTTAACAATTCAAATTTTTTAAATGAAAAAAGCAAGAACTTCTGGAAAGGATCATCTTTATGTGTTAGAGAGAACTTTAAACCTATTACAAATAGGTAATATATAAACAATAAATCAATATACTTTGGTCTCAAACAGCTGTCAGCCTCACATAATAAACATTGAACCACAATATACCTTTGTTGGCATAAAGGACTGAGATGAAGATTTCAGTCTTAATCTGTTTAACGTAGTTGAATATTTAAGTGTTTTAGGGTACCGTTTTCCTCTGCTACCCTCAGTAACCATTTTGCAAAGTTACTGAGGGGTAATGCAGAGTGATGCGTTTCCACTTGTGGCTCTTGTATTCCATTCCACACCTTACACTGGGCATTACTCTCCACCACTTGTGTGCACTCCCACCACAGAAAAAAGACCTAGCCCTTCTTGTCACATGCTCCACTTTGGAACCTGTTAGAGAGGATTACTCTGTTCTTTGTTTCTGGGACTACTCTGTCTGCAGGCTACAAAGCAGAGCCAGGGAAACTGTAGCTAACGTCCTTAATGGTTTGATTTCTAAAAACATTAAGCTATGCTTCCTGAAATTATGCAAGCTAACTTCTTTGCTAATTAAACCAAGGAAGAGAGGCACAGATACAGTGAATCTTCACAGGCTTCCAGAAGGGACAGGAACAAACATGGAAACAATTTAACTTCATTTTTCCTGTTTTGACTTTTCCATGCCCACACTGCAATGGAAGCTAATTTGAGCTCCCTGTTGGAGAAGGCAGGAGGTTTATTTCTCCACAGAACCAATTTGGAAGGGATAAATCACTTTTCGTTCTGAGCTAATTGCACACCACAATTAGGTAACTCGATGTGATAGTAGCAGCATGGAGACAAGTAAGACCAATGCCATGAATGTGGTACAGTACTGCTGATGCATGTTGTCTCACGGTTAAAGTGCATATTACTGACTTGGCTTAAGTGGTTAATGAAGAAGGGAACTACTGAGATACCATCTCCCTGAGAGAGTCTGCCAAAACATCAGGTTATCTTCTGTTTTGAGGAAACATTCTTGAAACTACTAAAGTCTTGATAAAGTCTGTGAGAAGAGAGATGTCCTCTTGTTCTTTAGAGGCTGGATTAAAAAAGAACCCAAAAAACAACAAAAAAAGAAAATAAAAAACAGCACCCACAAAAAACACCTTTACTGAGAGTTCTTCAGTTAAATGAACTTTCACTGGCAATAGCTGCTTGATTTTGTAGAAGTTCCTGATACATGCTGTGAGAAATATTTTGTAAACTTGAGGCTTTATAGAAGTCACTAAACAGATTGTGGTAAATTTTAAGATTTGTCTTGTATTTCAAAAATAAGTAAATGATGGCTGCTTTACAGTTGGGACAGCAGAAAAGTGAAAGATTAACAAGTCCAGTCTAGAGTTTTTCAGTGTCAGACACTTGTGTCTGTGTAAATTTATAAACAGCTCAAGGCATGTCTTGGCATGTGGTGATGAGAAGTAAAAGTGTAGGGGCACAGTAATTATCTAAATAATAATAGATTAAGTCATTTGTATACCAGTAGATGCTATGAAGGTATTGTTGACAGTTTGTCTTGAAGAGTTTTGGGACCTATGGAAGCAGATAAAATATCTTTGATTATTTTGAGTTGAGCTACTTTGGAGTAATTTGTGAAATATTGTGAGCTTTAGTCTAGGTATGATTTCAATAGCTGTCGGCAGTACTGTAACAATTTTGCCTGCTCTTACAGGATGACTGGTATTCACCAGGTCAAACTCTCATGTCTAGCTGAGCTCATCCTGTTCAGGCATTTGCTTATCTATCTTCTCTTTGATCCCGTGAATTGGGTGGTACTTTAGATTTTTTCATGGTGCCTACCTTCAGCAGAGAGATGATGGAGTGTGGCCAAGGTGGAGAGATTTGTTCTGTCTTCTCTTCGTATACCCAGGCACAAGAAAGCAGGAAAGAGGCAGAAAATCTGTTTACCTGTAGCAGACTAAAGGGGAGCTATGACTAAGCTAAAGATGGTCTTGAAGCATAATTTTCTAAATAAATCTGACTGAGCATGTTGGAAAAATTCAATGGTTACTTGAACTTGGAAAACAGAGCTTAGAACTTGGAAAAGAGCTTTAACTAGAAAATATCTCAATATTTAAACTCTGGGGAAGTCCTTCCATTAGAAGGACTCAGTTTCTAAAATTGCTTATAGGTTATTTTGCCAGATTGGTTACAGGGTTGTATGTTCACTCATTGTGACATTGATCTTGAAAGCTGCTTTTGAAACAGATGGAGGTATTTTAATTCATTAATATCATGTTCCTTGTTGGGGATTCCATGACTTTATTTATGCTGTGTGGAATACCTGGATTTTAAGCTCAAAGTTGGTTCCTAAACACAGTGTTATCTCATGATTTTTTTTTTTAATCTTGGCTAGAATAAAATATAAATTTAACGACAATAAATATGAAATGGAGCAGTGTCATTTGATTTTTTTGATATTCAAAATAGAAACCTACTTACTGTTTCTAAATTGGGAGAAGAGAAAGAGCAGACTTTAAATCGGTCTTGCCAGTGAAACTTGTTTTTTCTCCCAGAGCAGTGATACTTCTTTCTATAGAGAGGGAAGGGTATACGGGCCTTCTGCTGTTTGTCACCCATGATGCTGTGGCATGCAATAGCTGCCCAAAACAACCTACAGCAGTTGAATGGGTTCCTTGGGCTGCAGAACAAGTATCCAGCTAAACTTTTCTGGCTTATGGGACATGAGCAGAGCAGTCCACAGACAGCATGATCTAATGCTGTCCCTGCGCCTTTCAGGGGCGTTGGACTAGATGACCTTTGAAGGTTCCTTCCAAGCCAAACTATTCCATGATTCTATGATTCTAATACAGTATGTATAGTGTGGTGGGACACCAGTCACTACTAGAAGAGGCTAGATTTAAAACAAATTAAAAAATCCACTGTTGATTCTCGGTAATTAACCAAATTTCTCCTGTTTCCTTCCCAAACTATGTGCTCTGCATTGTTCTTCTGGGGATGATGATACTACTGGGAACAGCAGCAGCAGTTGCAGGCTCAACATCTCTCCCATGGCCATGGACCTCCAGTGCCTCTAACACCTCATCCATCAGGACTTCAGCCTCCAGGAATCCCTCCACTTGGAAGCAGCGCTGGCCTTCTTGCCCTTTCTAGTGCTTTGGGTGGGCAGTCTCACTTGGCAATAAAAGATGACAAGAAGCATCACGATGCAGAACACCACAGAGGTGAGAGGCATGGCAGGCCTGATTAGGACGTTGTCAAATGTGCACATTGCTGCAAATCATGTGCATCTCTAAAGAAATCAAGTTATATAAAATGAGAAAAAAACAAAAATAAAAACTGTTGGCAAACTTAAAAATGTCTGCATATATACCACTGAAGCAAAATTCAGCTTGGAAGCTTTCAGTATTTTAAAAGGGGATCTCTAGGTGTCACTTGCTCTATAGTTCACAGGGCATGTTGACATCCTAGTAAATGCTTAGTTGTAGCACAAGTGGCCTGCACCGTATTGTGGAAAACAGTTTAATTGCATAATGGGTAATTTTTTCAAAGAAAATCATGTTGTTAAATGGGTGGGTGGGAAGGTAGGGGGAACAAGAAGTTAAATTTTGAAGTGAATGTATTCAAACAAACGATTTAGATAATTGCATCTGTTACTTTAGTTTCATAGGCTTAAAATCTAGTACGCAATTAAATATTGGGCAAAATTGCACTTGACTAATTTTTGAAAAGAAAGTAATTTATTCTGTCATGAAATACAACTAGGCTTTGTGTATGGTTAAACTGTAAATCATGTTTACAAAATACTGTAATTTTCAGGAAATCACTGTATTAGGAATGTGCAATGACTTATATAAATAAAAGCCATTTTAAAACTGTTTGCGGCTTGTGTTCTAATTTTTTCCCCCCTTTTTTATTTCTGTTCTTGCCTCTGTGTCTGAACGGGCATGTCTGTGCATTTCTTGGTTACTGCGGGAGCAGACAGAGAGCCAGGCACAGTAAGTACCAACATTCATGCTAATGTTTCCCCTTCTGTATAATGTAATAATCAGACATTGCACTGCTTGTCTGTTTTGTCTTCCTTTTAGTCAGTTTCATGATACTGGGCATATGTGTTCTCTGTTAAGATAGCTCTTGATTTATGCAGAACACCAAGTCATTCGTTTGTGGGACTGTATGAATTGGGTTTGTTTCTGGGCAGAATGATTATGGGGAAGCTTGAACTTTACATATTTGGGGTGTGAGGGAAGCTGCAAATCAAACAGAATGTTGACTGCAAACTAAAGGATAATGTCATTAGTCAGAGTTAAGATTTTTCCTGTAGGTTTTTCAGGAATTACAGTTGTGAAACAGGTGAGAAATTTAAAATTCATGTGTCATGACGGTGTTTGGCCCTAGAAGTTTCTTTAACGGAATCTCTTTAAGCCTTACAAATGTGTTTACTGCTTAATTTGTGCTTCAGGTATTAACTTCCATAGCAATACTTTTTTTCCCTTTAGACATAAGCTGTAATAGAATTGGTCTAAGACAATCTTATCTGAAAACCAGTCAAGAACTACTTTGTTACAGCTTTCTTATACTGTTGCATTTTGAGTGATATTGCTATATTAGTCTGTTGGAGATGGGCAGGTGAAACTTTCATGTCATTTCAAGTAACAAAGCTAATGCTATTTGATGCTATAGGTGAATTTGAGCTCTGTTTTGTTTCCTTTTCTCAATTAGAAAAGAACTAGGAGAAGTTATTTGACAGATACCTTTACGGTACTAAACTTCTGATTTTTGTTGCTGCTCTTCTTTTGTTTGTGTTTTGTACTAGGGCTTGACAATTATTTACTGGAAACAATCTGCATATCTTTTGCAGCAAGCTTTTTTGTTTCTAGATTATGAAGCAAGAAGGATTCATTTCAGCTTGCCTAATGTTATTAATGACAGTGTAACTGTGGAAATAATTTTAGGCTGGGTTTTCCTGAAGCTTCAGACTTCTTAAGGATGTATTTCTTTGAGTGGGACATATTTCTTTGAGTGATGTTAGTCAACTGCAGGATTCTCAACAAGTTGTCGTAAGAGCTAAGGAAGGAGGTTTGCAGTCTGTGTCTATGTGCACACACATGTGCATGTGTGGGAGTAATGACTTTGCATTTTGCTGTGGTTGTTAAGTTTCCTGACCTTGCTCTCTTCCCATCCTCACCTGCCCCTGTCCATCATGTACTTTACTAAAGGGTTTTTGGGTTTAAAATCAAATGCTTTAGGGTGTTGTGAGATTTGGACTCTTAATTAGTCTTGTAGCTGACGATAGTTCTTGCATATGGAAGGAGAACTGTCAAAAATTAAACCCGGCTTTTGTGTTGTGGGAAATTTGCAATATCACTTGCGTAGTTTACTGCATATGTCAGTTTTATTTAATTAAACTGCATAAAATTGTTGCTGCAGTTACTTCTGTCTCCATATGTGTAACTCATGATTTCTTGGTTATTATCTGTAGTGGGAAACCCAGGATAAAAAAACCTACTAAGTAACCTCTAAACAATCTGAGACTTTATTTCATAAAAGAACTTTGCTGTATGGATATGTTAAGTTCAGGTTACTACTCTGTGGTGTCCATAGTTTCTGTTTGGTCCCCATGGAGAATAATAATTTGTAATTAAATTAAACTGTAATAACTGACTACAGGTGAACTTAAATTTGAACTTAAACTTGTTTAAATACCATGTTACATTAGAATTGTGGCTTAGCAGTAAATGGTGTCTTCAGTGAAAGAATCATAATTTCAGTGATAGTGAAGTTCAAATTTGTGGCTAAAATGATCAGCTGGGAATGTTTTAGTCTTTGAACTTCTTTAATTCTCTCTTATTTTTAATGGATTCCTTTTTAATATAAGATACATTTTTAGAGATATTATAAAATTGGTCACAAGTACACAAGCATACCATCAGGTCTGTTTAATTTTTACATATGGTTCCAACTGAGCAGTAAGTTCTTATTTTGCAAATTACTTTATAACATCTGGGTCACCAAGATAAGATGAATTTGATTTTCAAAGTAACATATTAGTGTAATTGTGCTGCTAGAAATCCTCACAAAGGCTTGCTTTCGTCATCCACGACACCAAATCCTGTGCGTGTCTGTTAGTTGCCTAAATTAACCATTTTTGGTATTACTCTGCAGTTCTACAGTATGTTTTCCATCAAATATGTCTAGAGTGACCTTCCACTGTCATCAGTAGAAGCTGACAGCTTTAAATGTGTAGGCTTGAAAGATTACAGTTTAGTGCTTACCTATTTGGTTTTAAACTGAGGGGTTTTTTATGTAACTTTGAGTTAAACCATATTGTGACATATTAATAGAGCATATTTGTTTTTAAATAAGATCCGGTTTTATTTTTTTTTAAAGTCTTAGGCAAATAAGCAGTCATGAGCTTTTATGTGTTGTGTCTTTAGAAATACTTAATAATGCAGTGAGATTCATGTATTTATAATTGAATATGTATGTAGTGATTTCATTATTCCATTCTCCTTTTGCTGTATGTAAATGGCAAGGGCTAAATTTTTGTTTTTTTATTACTTAAAGTTTTGGGAAGTAAAATGAAAGTAAGTTCTTTGCAAATGCGTGTTTGTGTAATATGTAACCTTTAAGTTAGTAATAATAGCATACTTCATACATTAACTGCTAAAATTATTTGGTCAAAATTAAATTACAGGACTACGTAGGTAATGGCAGGTGGGTTTTGGCTGATGTATCTCTGACCATTCAAAACTGGGTCGTGTTATTGTGGGAAGACAGGCATCCCTACTGTTGTGACACAGTCTGGCTGCAGGTAATGATGCCAGGTGAAGTAAGCAAATTTTGCAGCTGAAGATTAATAAAGATTTGGGAGACATCAGTGCAAAAGAACTCTGATGTCTGCATTTTTTTCTCTAGGGAACATACTGGTAACATTCCTCAAACTCATCTTAGATGTTCATTTATTGCTTGTCTTCCTGCTGTTCTAGTATCCTGTTTGGACAGCATCGAAATGCAGATGTTCTGAAGAGCTCTGCTGTATCAGTCATAATTTGTAGACAGTGAGATCTGACTTGCGGTTTATATTAAAGTTGGTGTCTTTTGTCCTCATGAAAACACTGAACTTGTTTTCTAAGACTTAGGAAGTAGTCATACATTTTGCAAGAATTTTTTTTGCCTACATCGTTAAGCATAAATGCTGCTGTTGTTTTGCAAAGCAAATGTTCTTTTCTTAAAGGATAAGAACTTTCAGTGTCTCCAGCTCTCTGTCCTATTCCTCCCCTCCCAGTCTTGGAGGAATGGAGCATGCACATTTGGATGCTGCTTTTTGGTTGATGTTATATGCAAGCTGTTTTCGTTTAGTATTTTAGTTCTTCTAAATAAGGGAGGAAAATCATAAAAGAAATTATAGGAAAATGTAGAGTACTCTTCAGTGTAGCACATGTATGCTTCTTGGCCTTTGTGAATAGTGTTTATTTTCCATTATATAGCTTGTAATCTAAAAACTCAAATTTATTTAGTGAGTTATAGCTTTTATTTTTATTGGTTCTGTCAACTTAGAAGTAAGTCAAATCTTACAGTCTTCATGGATACAAACCGCCAATTAGTTTCAGCAGAAATTGTTCACACAGAAGAGATGTAGGATGACACGTTGCAGTTTAGTTTGTAGCTGATAGAAAGCAGCATGAGGCTGATGACAAAGGACAAGAGGATTGGGGTGGTCTGGTATAAATTTTTATGGATACTCTGATTCTCACAAACAGCTAGAAAATACTGAAATCAACAGAAGCCTTATTCCCTGTTAATATCTCCTGATTATGGAATCAATGTGAAGAGTGATTCAAATCCATTTAGGCTTCTAGATTTCATTGTTCCTAACATGAACATACTAGTATAAATATAACTTAAAATTGTGGGCAAAAAAAGGGTGAAGTCAGTAGCTTTCAGTAACTGGCAATTTAAAACAAAAGCTACTGACTTTATGAGTCAACTTTTGGGTTGTTGACGTGTGTTTGTAAGAAGCATATTCAAGACATTGAAGTTAATGATTATTGATTTAAATAACTTTGAGTGCAATCTCGTGCCTTGCTGGGTGATAGTTAACCGCTAGTCCCTCTTCAGACGTCCACTATACTCCTGTCAGTGAATCCCGACAATGAGCAGTGGGACTGCTGAGTAACTGATGTTGTGGCTGTAGCTGTTAAACTTGATCCTGTTTTGCCTACTCGACACGGGATTGCGTTTGTTACTGTCTATGAACTGGTATCTGTAGGTAACACTTGGGTGTGGTGTAGCAGCACAGGTCTGGTGGAAGGTTAAATAAACACAGTGGCGCTGCTTGGTGATATGGGCAAGCACAGGTAATGTAATGACAGCACAGGCAGCTGTAATGACAGGCTGTGATGGCAGGTGAGTGCAGTTGATTTGGATGTGCAGAGACAGTGAACAGCCAAGCACAGAGCAAATGTCTGTGTGCATGTCGCTGGGGGAAAGGGGATATCCTGGGAGGGATAAGGAGCCCAGCACTAGAGAAGTTCTTAATTGGGACCAGGTGTAGTTGAACCATGAGTACAGATGTGATGTAAATACTGTTTTTTAATTGCTGTAATAATCAGTCGGTTCTGGATGTTCTAGGAGAGTGTCTGTGCTGTATTATAACCGGGGCTAAGTGAGATACAGTGGGCGCTGAGCCTTTACCTCTGGCACACGTAGTTGTGGTTTGGAAGCAGTTCCGATGGGGAACAGTGGGGCCCTTGAAGAGCCACATTTGAATAGCGAGTGTTACCCTCCTAATAGGGAACCTACCTTTTCTCTGTGCATCATTACTAGGTTTTCCTTTCACATTTGCTGCTGGTGGTTTCAGTGTTTAACTTTTGCTGGCGACAGGGCCACTTTATGATCCTCAGTTGCCTGTTACACAGCCCTTATCCAGTGTGGTAACTCTTACAGGATGTAGTGCCACATTAGGCTTTTTTTCTTCTTTTGGGTCTTATTTGAAGAAGAGATTAATGTGAATAAATTTGGAATTGTTGGAAGAAAAATAAAACATTTACGTAAAATTGATTTGACCATTCTGATCTGAGAGTCATGATTTACAGTTACTGCATTGGTAATCCCTAATAAATTGAACTCCTAGTATGAAAGCAAGGATTATCCTCAATCGTGTCTAGTCGACTGAAATTAAGACAAAATGATATCTTTTTTCCCTTTCTGTACAAATGTTATTATTGAAGATCAATCCCAACTGAAAATTTCTATAGCATTATTGAAAATTTTATAAATATTATAGCTAAAATAAAAATGTCCTACTTTTGCAAACAAATCAGATGTCAGTAGGCATAGTAGAAGAACTAATTTTTTTTTTTTTTTTAAAGAAGATAAGGAGAACTCTATCATTGTGAAACTGTTGCTGCTGTCTGCTAGCTAACCCTATGCTTGGTAGTGAATATATAGCAAATACAAACTCTACCAGAGCTGAAATGAGGAAAAGTCGCTTTTAGTAGGCTGTTCATTCTGTTCCCTGCACCTTAACATTAAGTGGGTAAGAAGTGTCAATAGCCTAAAGCACATACGGTTTTCTCTTTCCCAGTTCTTGTTTGTATTTCCTTTGTTACTTTATGGGTCTGGATACACCATTACATTAAAATATGCATATTTTCATATTGTTGAATGTAATCTTATGGTAGTAGGTTACGGTAGCAAACTATTTTTCATCAAAAGTTATATTTTACCTGTTTTCAGTCACAATTGTTAGAACTTCCTTGAACTACTAAGGGAAAGAAAATAGTAACTTTGTAATTATTGAGTTTGCTGTTAAATTTTGCCAGAGTAATGGCATGATCTTATTTGCAACTGCTAGTAGATTTATTGTGAAAAAAGCTGCTCTACAACAACTTCTAGCATTGATAGTCTGATTCCAGAGAACAGGCGTTTAAATGAATGTGGTAAGTTAGTGAAGGACAGTGTAAATATGACTGTAGAGGGGAATATTTTGCAGAACAGGCTTGTGAGGACTCTAGATTATTGTTATAATTGTATTTTAACATGATAAGTAAGCCATCAGTCTTTTGATGTTTGTTTGGCATTTAGGAGACAGTGGGAGCTAGGTATACATAGGAGTTCTTACGTATGTTTCACAGTATTGAAATTCCATAATACAAACTGTACAGAATATTTGCAACATTCTCTAGGTAGACTTTACATTAAACCAGAAAAAATATCGGCCATTGTAGTTACATGCATTTGATGCCAGAATTTGCGGGCTGTTCCGTACACTTCTGTGTAGTAACTTCAAATAACAGGGTTGCTAAATTTTTCCCAGCCACTGCCCCTTTGCCACCTTTCCATTATTCGTGGTTAATTTTGGTAGTTTAAAGTGAGAAACTGCATTTATTTGCTCTACTACATTTGCCTTCTTTGTTCCATTCTAAACTCTTCAGAAGTAAAATAGATTTTTTTTTAAAAGGATTTTTGTTAAAGGAAGTATCTCTTAACTAGAAGACTTTCCTCCTTAAGAAAAGACATTTGTAGAGCACAAATCTGTGCTCAAGTTTGAATTTACAGCTTGCTTCTTAATATGTTTCTGTTGCTACAGACGTGATGCATCCAATATTAAAATTTAGAAGATGGGTTTTCATGCTTTTCACACTAGTGAATCCCTGAGTTTGTGTGCATCTGGGAGGAGATGAGGGGTTAAATTCAGACTATTTGTCAAGACAATTAGTTCAGTGATCCAACAAGCCCACCTTTTAGCTGCAAAACATTGCAGTAAAGACATTATTTTGAGCTTCTTTTTACTGAATTTCATTAGACCCTCCTGTATGCTTTGTGTAAGTCCCTTGGCATTTATTTAGCTTGAATAGTCATGAATAAAAGAGCTTAGAGTTGGCTTTAAAGTGCAGCTTCTGAAGTAGGAAAAAGAGGATTCAGATTGCCTTATGTACCCTGTTTTGTTTTCCTTCTCCTTGGGACTAAACATTAATGTCTCTGCAAAACTAGCCTGCTGTTCTCAAGTTGTAAAGTGGAAGCCATTTGATGCACAGTTCACTGGCTATTAGTATATGTTTGTGTTGTATGAAGAGTTAATCTCTCTGGCTCTTGGGTAGATCCAACTATTTCGTTTGAGGGCTTACACTTATATCATTGTATATACCTGTCGGTATTAGGCTTTTATCTTGTGAGAGGTATGTGTATGCGTGTAAATATGTATTTACTTACATATTAATGTGAGCATATATTTATTTATGTAAGCATGTACTTGGCTTTTAGGAAGTAGGCTTACCAGGTCTTTGTGAAGTGGGATTTTTTTTTCTCAACTCTTTCAGTATTGTTCATAGCATTAACACATCACTGAACAAATTGCCCTCTTGCATATGCTAATCCTGCACTTAAAAGAACTCATTGTAACATTGTTTTAATGCTTTAGCTGGAGCAGAGATGGAGATGGGAATCACAGGCATGTCAAATTGTCATGTGACTGAAAAAATGTCTAAAATGCCTTTCTCTTTGGGTCAACAGTTTGTACTTAGCATAACTTAGCATGAATGAAAGCAGCCCATGTAGTTTGAGGAAAAGATTAGTCTTTGCATTTGTCTTTTGTGTGTGTGTGCCTCAGTTTTTCAGACCAAGTCTGATTAAACAACACTTTAGCCTTAGTTTCCCACTAGTAGTGAATGTTATGCTGGAAGTAAAAATATTTGATCTTTGTTTGCCATACATTTGTTGAAGGCATCCAACTGGAGATTACCGCAGCTCACAAATGAGTACTGCATAACTTTATTTGGTAAATATTTGTTATTTTAAGAGTTAAAGGCACATTGCCATGTATCTATCCATGCCTGCAGGTGTAGACCTACCAAAGCCTCAACTGTTTATGATGGTCTGGAGGTGAGCCATCATTCAGATTATATTTAGTAAGTCTCTTTTCTTATATGAGATCTGAATATTAAAAAAAAAATCATTGTTACGTGCTCATGAATAAACAGCAAGCCTTCTTCTCCCGAACAATAAATTCAGTTGAATTAAGTAGTTAAATAGATGATGACTGACAAGTGAACTAAAGTTTTGAGAAGTTGAACAACGAAAAGCTGAGCTGCTTAGAGTGCATGAAGCTGTACATGTTTGCCTGGAGGACTTTGAGTTGAATTAAATTGAATGAAAGACTATGTAGGTATCACATTTCTAAAGCATCTATCACATCTAATTTGAGTTTTTAAGCATATGTAAAGGAATCTTGAAAATAATTTTTGATTAACCTTGTTTTTTGTCTTTGCAGAGTAATTCTCTGTTGGTCCCGGACAGTCTGCGAAGCACAGATAAACGCAGGAATGGCCCTGAATATACCAATGACATCAAAAAGAGAAAGGTGGATGATAAGGATTCCAGCCACTATGTAAGCAGATCTGAGTCAAATAAATGATTAATTTATTTGCACATACCGTTCTGATGTAAGGAGTAAAAGAGCTATGAAGAAGAAGGCAATATGTTTCCAGAGGCTGATGTAGTACATGAATGCATGTGCCAGAGAGACCATATTGCTGTTGTGGGAAGAGTAGTGACTCGATAGTTCGGGCTATTGCCAAGTAATACTCTTCAATGGGGATTAATGAGCTAAGAGTAGCTGTTTGGGGTTCACAGGTATTCTGGGACATTTCTCAGAGTTCAAGCAAGAGATTGATCCTTTCTGGACTGCTCTAAAACCTACAGGCTGGTTTGAAATGGAAGGTTTTGTTGATTTGAGGGGCTTTAGTACATTTTTGTGATACTAGCTACTACCAGCTTGGGTAATAATTACCATTGCAGATTGCGTATCTTAAGAGGCTGTGCCAGCTTATTAAAGTTTGGTTGTGGTTGATATGGCAGTTTCAGCAGAATGCAAACTGAAATAAAAAAAGTTCACAGTTTGTGTTCTGCATTTTTGCCTAGCTTGCTTGCTACTTGGTTTCGAAGAGGCCCTTCTGTACAATAGTGTGGGATACATGAACCTCAAAAGGTTCACATAGGCTTTCAGCTTTAAGTCTAAATTCACAGTCAAATCACAGGATGATACTTAAACAGGCTTTAGAGACTAGGACTGCTATGAAAGAGTACTGAAAAGCATAACTTAAATCTAACAGAAGATACTACTCTTAGGCAGCAATAATGTGGCAGATTGTCTGGTTTCTGTGAAGCCTATCACTAATTACTTCCTGGTTACTGAAACCCAAGAGAAAATCAGGTGTCACTTTATTTCCCCACTGTTTGTTAGAGTAATTTCTCTCCACTTGGACCCAGAATATCTCTGAGCAGCTATTGGATATCCCTGGAACTATTAAAAGTAGATGAGGCTACTTTCCACTTTCTGCACACTATGGTGTTGTAGTACTGTTACGGTTTTGCAAGTTGTGTTTCCACCACTTTCTAATAATCATGTTTTGAATACAAAAGGGTTTGGAAAGCTTCCCCATCTTATTCCCTCAACTTAGAGGGTTTGATATTCTATGGGCATTTTTCATTTTAAATATTTGAAGATTAAGCATTCTTAAGCTACATTTCTTATTTAAATTAAAAAAACCAGGAATAGCTTATTTTGCTTTTTTTTTTCTTGTATTTCTACTGGAAATAAATGGAAATGATATTATTGCCTTGTAGAAGCGGTTTGTTTTAATCCACATTTTGAATGTGTGGATCTCTTTGCTATTTCCTTGAAATGGATTTTACAGATAAAAGCAGCATCAAAATAAAGAATTAAGCAAAATGAGGATATTTGAAAGTTCCAGATTTATTCTCATCTGGAAGATGATATTTCTTTTTAAAGGTTCCCTGATTCTGCAAACACAGCGCTGCTGGTTTTGAGCTTGTTTTAGGTGAGGCCCTATGAGGGACAAGGAAGTACTGCATTTGTCAGAAGGGAGATAAATGAGTTTTAGGAATTGTTGCTTTTGGGAATAAGATGCAAAATGCATTTTTTTTCTTTTTGTCTTCTGACTGATTTTCGTGTTAGAAGCTGTATAGTGTCAACTTGTGAGATTGTGAGTGAGGAGAATTTTCTGATATTAAAAGCCCCTATAAGAGATGCCTTTGATAGTCTCAATAAATTTCCATTTCTCAAGATGACAAAGGCAGTGGAGTGCACTTAATCATTGCTTGGCAGCTATTTTTGCCCTCCTCAAGGGTGGTATTTCTGTTGAACAACTGTCCCACTTACTGTGCTCCCACGTACTCAAATATGTTCTAACCTAATCTTGCCTTCTGGGTGCTTCATACTTTTCAAGGGGTGGCAGATAACACAGGCTGAAGCTTTTCGGTTCCTTCTCCTTTTGCACCCTGCGGTTGGACAGGTTCCTGAGTGGCAAATAGAGCCACCATTTCTGTCTTCAGTGACACTCTGGGGTCCCCACTATGTTTGCAGTGTTTCTTGCAGCAATATTCAGCTGCTAAAGAAGAAAGAAAGGGTTGAAAGTACCTGTTGGGGTTTTTCAAGGGTTTTTTTAAATATTTATGGCTTGGAGTGAGAAGAAGGAACTGGTGTTTTACTTTGTCTGCCAGTGTTAAGTGTGATAGCCCAGACACTGAAAGCAAGAGATAGGGGACAGTTTGAGCAATCTTGTATAGCTGATTTGTTTGCCTAGAAACTTTTTACCTAAAAGTATTGGTTTTGGAAATACCAAACTTGTCCACATGAAAATTTTAAGTTTTGTCGTTCACTTTTTTTTTTTTTTTTCTGGAGTTAAGACTTGTCTTCTGATTGAACCACCATGTTCCACTGTAGAAATCACTAGACCGCTGTGTACCATAGCATGTGTACTGGTACATCTCAGCCCATTTTGGAGACAGGGGCCAGGAGGCACTTGAGTAACAGCTATTATGAGGCACTAGAACAGCTCAGGTGAACACAGATTTACGTGAAACAATAAAAATGCAGCTTGACAAGCCACAATAAAACATTTCAGTTTGGGAATGTCAAAGTATTATGGTTGGGTTTTTTAGGCATAAAATGTTGAAATGCCTTGGCATTTCTGAAGCTTTTTCTTCCCCAGAACTTTCCATTTCAAAATTTTCCTTTCTGGAAAAGGAGAAAAATTGTTCTATTACTTTGAGGAAGTTGATTCATTAAACAAATGCCTGAAAACTTTCTGCAACTTATTGGGTTTTTTAGGTATGCAAAGCAGTAATTTCCATAAGATTAACAAGTAATATTAGTGCATTAACAGAATGAGTTTGTATTTAGGAGTGGTAATAACACTGTTTGGGATGGTAATAGGGAGGAGTCTTTGACGATCTTGCACTGTTGGTGAGACCATCACCTTTGAACTAGTTCTATCTTATTTGGGTTTTATTATTGAAGCAGAAATAAGATGTTGTGTTCCTGTTTTCATTGTTTACCCTATTGCTCATAAGTACTGAAAGTTGGTTTGCTTTTTGTTTAGGAAAAAAATGTCTGAGTAGATGCATAGTCTTTCTCTCTGGGCTCTTAATGTGCTAATTGAAATGAACACTATATTTATTTATTTTTAATAGGACAGTGATGGGGACAAGAGTGACGATAACTTGGTTGTAGATGTATCCAATGAGGTAACTGTTTTCATTTTTGTAGTCTCGATGTTTGCCCAAAGGTTAAGGAAAACTGTATTTAGATGCTAGAAGAAAAAGAATCTTCTGTGTGGATATGTTAAAATATTCACGACTTCTCCTTTTTGTTAGTACCTCAGTTACTATGTCTTCCTCTGAGCTTTATCTGGTTGCCTTGTCAGCTTTTCCTTCTACTGCTTTGTCCAGGTCTGTTCTCTCTGCAGTTATGTTCTGACACTTCACAGCTGCTCTGTAGTGGAGAGAGGCAATGGAGGGCAGAGGTTCTCAAACTACTGTCTTCAAATGAAAAAAGAAGTCAATACCTAACCTTGGATTTAATAGTAGGAGTATTATTAAAAACATTTTTGGTATCTTAGTAGTATTTTAACGTGCTATGTTAAAGACAGCGTTTTCCAGAAGTGTTTGGTTTTTAGAATGAAGTCGGCTAAAGTCAAAGGTTTGACAGTGGCATGAAGGTGAAGGGAACATCCTTCCCTTTCCTTCCCTTCATCTTTTATTTCATACAACAAAGAGATTTGGGAGCCTGAATATGGTAGTGAGATTCTGCTGCTCTGTGAAAAGCACACCAGGAGAGTCTGACAGAGAAGTGTCTTCAGCAGCTCGAAGTGCCCAAATGATGTCAGCCAAATAGAAAAATGGATATCCAATTAAGGACTTCAGTAATCCTTTCAGAAGCCCTGCTTACAATGAAACTGCTCAATAATCGATCTGTGGAGTTAGTGCCCTCTTGTGAGGACCACTTCCTCCTTGCTGCTCTTCTCATGAGCCAGAGGAGCATTGAGGACCTGGAGCTCTGATAGCATTGTAGCTTTCTGGGCTGGCTATTTCATGTTAAAGTAAACACAGAGAGTGCTCTGGAAGAGAGAAGGATAACCACCTGAGAGATGATTTCCGTCTTTCTTGTAGATATAAGTAGTGAGGCAATTGCAGATGGTATCTAGAAGGAAGTGGCAGATATTATGGCATATAAAGCATTCATCTTTATCTCTTCTTCTGAAGACAAAGATGAGCAAGGTTTTTGTGGCCTAAAAGAGATTATCGAAAGGTTTGTTGTCACTAGTAGTGTGTAGAGAACAGTGTAAACTTAGTGCAGTTCCTTTTGTCTTTCTTGGTATTATCACGTCATGTGTGCTTGCTTTAGTTTGTATTTGGGTATACTTAGATTTGAAGCTCTATGCTTGGAAACAGTTTATGACTACATATAGTGTAAAACGAAACCAGATTGCTTACTATATGCATTTGTTTCTCTAAATTGATGTTAAGGGATTTCAGCTTTTTTTTCTATAGAGATAACAAAATGTCTTGTCATTTGAACTTACTGCTTAAATTCTTCTAGTTTTTTTCCCCGTAGACTTCTTAGCGGTGGTTGTGTACCAACCATGACACAGTTCTGTGCTGTTCCTCACTTCTCATTGTTTTAGGATCCTTCCTCTCCAAGGGCAAGTCCCACTCATTCACCACGTGAAAACGGTATAGATAAAACCCGCCTGCTGAAGAAAGATGCCTCTAGCAGTCCAGCATCTACAGCCTCTTCAGGAAGTTCCACTTCCCTAAAATCCAAAGAAATGAGTCTGGTGGGTAGCCACCTGTAGTCTGGATAAGTGTTCTTCTTTCTTGTAAAGTCTCACTCTCCATTTTCCTGCAACTGCTGTTTTTCCGAGCCTTTACAGTATTATTCTGCTTCCTTACTCAGCAATATTTCCTGCTTCATTTTGATTTCTTATGTCTTCTGCATTTCTGTCAAATGGGTTGCAGATTTATTACATAGTTCAAGAGTCACTTTAGCATTATTTATTGTTTCTTGAGCAGTAGCTTATGGATTAACACAGTCTGTATATAGTCACTAAGGAGTTTTCCAGGCTTTTGTTAAACTTCTAGATAAGCTGTTACTCTTTGAAAACTTCTCCTGAAGTACCAATAATGATTTGGTCAGATTCTCCGTAGCTTCTGTGTCACAATTTTTTTTATACTGTTAACTGTGGTGGTACTTCATTTTTGTGCTTAGTTTTACTGTGTCCAGTAATAACTGAGACAGTAAGGATTTCAAGCTGAAATAATTTGGTGATGCATACTGTATTGTCCTGAAAAAAAATAAGCTCAGGAATTTTTTTTTCATGCCAATGGAAGAAGGAAAAATAACTTTCTACGTTTCATTTCTTATTTTAATTTTGGCAGCAATCAAAAAGGTCAGCATTTCTCTCTCACAAGTTAATGTTGTCAGCATTGCATGAATTTATGAAAATTGGCTGAGGGACTAAGTAGTAGGTGCCCAGCATCCCAGCTGCTGTTGTGATAAATCGTATAATATGGCCTGGATTAAAAATAATACTCATTTAATTTGTTTAATGATACCAGCATGAAAAAGCCAGCACGCCTGTTCTGAAATCCAGCACACCAACTCCTCGAAGTGATGTGCCAACCCCAGGCAC
This sequence comes from Caloenas nicobarica, assembly GCF_036013445.1. Taxonomy (NCBI): domain Eukaryota; kingdom Metazoa; phylum Chordata; class Aves; order Columbiformes; family Columbidae; genus Caloenas; species Caloenas nicobarica. Next base: position 55,506,561 of record NC_088284.1, read on the forward strand.
TAGCGCTACTCCAGGACTTCGTCCAGGCCTTGGCAAGCCTCCAACAATGGACCCTCTGGTTAACCAAGCTGGTAATGCATTACCTCACGTGTTTTTATGGTTCCAAAATTAATCTTTTTTTTTTTTTTTTACGTGCATAGTTCTATGTGAATGTTAACTAAATGTATTGCTTTGTTCTTCATATCAGGAGAGGGCTTGATGAGAAGCAGATGTTTGGATTATCAAGAGTTTGAATACCTTTCTATCTCTTATCCTTCTTTGTTTACTTTTGTCCTTTTTTTTTTTTTTTTTTGCAAATAACCCAGGGACTGAAAACAGTATAAAAAGACTTCTCAGAAATTTCTGGTACTTGTTCTGAATGCAATCTCTTCTCTAGCTCTTTGTCTGAAGCTACTAATATTTGCTGCAGTGTAAATCTTGACAAATGCAGGGGGAAGTTTACTTTTGCTATTCGGCACAGTTGCTTCAGACATGAGCTGTGTAAACCATGTCTGTCAGCTTTACTGCTTAATTTGGCAAAGGAGAGATTAATGTAAACAGGGAAATATTACAGAAATGGAAATACGTAATTCTAGAAGAGATTGTTAGAAGTAATCAGCAAGTTCAGACTTCAGCAGAACTAACTTACACTGAGTGAAAAGAGGTGGTGGTAGTGATAAATTATGGCAGTGTTTCTTGGTGGTATATGGGAAGGTTAGGTATTGTAGGGGATAAAAGGGGTTGTTTTCTTCCCTATATGCAGAAATATATAAATAAAACTACTTGATTTCTTTATTTTGCAGCTGCAGGTTTGCGGACACCGTTGGCAGTTCCAGGACCGTACCCTGCTCCATTTGGAATGGTACCTCATGCTGGCATGAATGGAGAGTTAACCAGTCCAGGGGCAGCCTATGCCAGTCTGCACAATATGTCACCCCAGATGAGTGCTGCTGCTGCTGCAGCTGCTGTGGTTGCCTATGGAAGGTCTCCTATGGTAGGCCATACGTTGCATGCAATCTCAGTCGCGTGAGTTGTGGTTCACTGAGAAGAGCTACATGCTTCATTTAGCACTGTCAAATTCCCAAGTTACAGCAGCGCCAGAGGCCTTGACAGCTTCACTGTGCGTTTCACTTTGCCATGTGGCTGGAGAAACACATTTGCACCTTGAAATCAAAGAATCTTGGTGTATTTATGAATGTTTCCTTTTTTCTTCACTTTCATCAGTGCTTTCACTGATTAATAAATGCCAAAAAATAATTTTATGCTTTAAATGAAAAAGTAGTTGTGGTAGGTACAAAACATTTCATTGGTGCTGTCACCATCTGCTTTTCTCTTACTGAACCAGATTTGTGTTCTGCACAGACAAAACAAATTAATCTTGAAACATACACAAGTCTTTTTATCTATGTCTCTATGTTGGTTGGTACGTATCTTGGACCTCTGTCATAAGGGTTGTCAAGAGTAGTTGCTGTTGTGGATGTAGTAAGTGGAGCATAGTAGTTACAGCTGCTGTTGAGCAGAATAACCTAGAGGCCTGATTCTGCAAACATGAGCTTGATGGCAGCTTTGTGAATAGATAGACTTACCTGCTTGTGTATTTGCAAGATTGGACTTAGCGTTGTCGTCATCTCATTATTGTAGATACGGCTACTTTTTTCAAACTGGTAAACAAGGCTTTTATATGAAAACATGGAAATTCTAAATAGCATATGCACTCCTTCAAACATTAAGAATTTTAACTCACGTATAGTCTTCAGAAGAAAAACTAAGCCTGTTTAGGCCGGAATTTCCATTTGGATTATCTGACATAAATATTTACTCAGGATATAAAAGTTTAGTGGAAAGGCACCCTGCGGTGTAGCTCCACGAGAGATCTCTCAGCTGCCGTGCCCACACGGTGCAGCGTGGAGCCCAGCAGAGATGTTGGCTGGGGCCTGAAACTGCTGTACATCGCAGTGCGGTGCCCACGTGGATGCATGCTGGCTGTTGCAGAGCTGGGGAGTGCTGGCCTGCCTACACCCCAGCACACCATGGACTCATGCCAGGGCCAGCTCTGTGCTAACACAGGGGGTATTTGTGTTACGCTTAGTGGTGTGCGATATGCATTTTTGGTTTTCTATGCACATATGAATACTTCTAGCCAAAGCACGACTAAGGAAAACATCTTGTTTCCACCTCCCTGTGCAAAATGACATGCATTTACCAAATACTGTGGGTAAAAGCCACATTTTGGTTAAATGCCTGATATCTTGGGGGCGAGGAAAATGGGTTTGCTGAATGAGAAATTGCAAGTGTGAGATTAATTCATTTTTCATTGTTAGGTTGGGTTTGATCCTCCTCCTCACATGAGAGTACCTGGAATCCCTCCAAATCTAGCAGGGATTCCTGGGGGAAAACCGTAAGTAACTTTTAACATTTTGGTAACATCTGCAACATCTAGAGAGAATAAAGTTATCTTGTGTCAGTGAACAAGAATTCCAAAGGCAATAGTGTCTGGTTGTTCCCAAGGGATTGTTTTAGACTTCTCCTAATAAGAGGTGCAGTATATGAATTCTCAAATGGTAGTTGTTATATCCGAAAACAGTTGTGTATATACCTATTTCCAAGGAAAAGCTGCTGAAGGTATACTTTAATGTTTTTTATTTCCTCCTTTCTGGGGGAAGTTTAAGGCACTGCAAACTAGGAGACAGTGGTAAAATGTGTAAGATAAAAACATACTGAAACTAAACTTTGTACTATAGTGAGCATAAATGTATCATGCAAATGCACAGACACCTTGTCTGGCACCAGCCCTGAGAGTCTGCAACTCTTGATGACAGTGGGTATCTGAAGCAGTTACTTAAGCAACTGATGCACACCTTGCGTAATGGAGCAGGCTCTGTGAAATGTTTTTGCGAGCATGCAGCTGGAGAGCAGAAGGATGATGAAGCAGTTGCGCAGCAGGTGGTGCATAGATGTAGGATAATTTTCACAAGAAGTTCTTTTTATTTCAAAGTTTTAATTATTGATGAAGAGGTGGTTAAATAAAATACTAACATGATGCCGTGGCTTATTGATGTTATAATAAAATAAGTTCACCAAAACAGCATACATCAAATTTTTCAGCAATTTGTCTTTGGGAGGCTGTTGATATTGAGCTTGTCCATGTGCAGTGGAGTCATGAGCATGTATGACCTCTTAAAAAATTATTTTTGAAGTATGTGTGGACAACCAGTCTATGTAGGCACAAACAGAGCATAGACTGCAAATTTGACTAATCTTTTTTCTTGGAGAGAGTGGGACAGACATAATCGTAACAGACTTTTTGACACTCTGTTAGAGTCTGTTCTTTGGCCCTTTATGCTTGATATTCAGTCCTGTTTTCTCTTGCAACAGAAATTTGCAGTTACAACGATCTAGTTGTACTACTTTATCTAGTAGGTACTTAGATAATTTTGAAACTCACTTAACACTGCATTTCCTATGCTGTGTGTTCCTTGTGTGTACTGTCTTCTTTGCCAATCTATCATGGTTTAATTTTTCCTTTGTCAGCTTCAAAAAACTCAGAAGCTATTACTGTTAGGCTACTAAGTTATAAAACTTACTGTGGTGAAAGTTACATGCACACATATTTCTGTTTGCCTTCATTTTGAATTCCTGGTAGTAGCTAGTGATACATTGTAATGTTAGTCATGCAAACATCCTTAAAAGTACATCAGATTACAGGAAAAAAAGTATGTGTTTTCTTCTGCTCTTTTTCTGTAACAGTACGAAAGCAGCAGACTTGTATTAGGAAAGCCATCCTGAATGTGTTTTCCTTGTTATCCACCACACTTCTGAGAAGAGAGCTAGCTGTCTGTTGGCAGTGTGAGAAATGTGTTAAATCTTGGATTTACTTAAAGAAAAATTGGTGGTATGTTGACAAAATTACCGAAGTGGGGGCTCAGTGAGATGGTGTTATATATCAGATGGTGATGTATTTAAATTTAGTACAGTAAGGAACAGGCTTTATTCTCAAAACATTCTTTTATTAAGGGTCAGATTCATTCTTGCTGACTTCAGTAGAATTTGGATTACTTATATAATGTATTTTTGGAGATCGCATAGTCCAGTGGCTGTAAGATTTTACTCTTAAACAGGTATACTCATAAGCTTTCAATGACTTATTAAATTAGTAATGCCTGGCAATATTTCATATTATAAGCTATGAAAACCTATTTTGTTCAGCCAGAAATCTTCTGTGTCTGAGTTCTTGTTGTTGCACTATTCAAGGCACAAAAGCAGTGCAGGTATGCTGCTGTACTTTGTATCCTGGTATTTCATAGCTAAATTACAGTCTGTATGGTTTTCTTTTAAAAATTATTTTTATTTAGTGTTTTCACCACTTTACTCACACTGCTTCATAGATAACCTACTACGATACATTCTCCCTACTCTCCACTTGACTTGGTGTGTTTTGTCATGGGGTTTTTGTGGTCATGTTGCTTGGACTGAGCCAGTCATTTCCTCTGAAGTGACTTCTTTGCTTATCTTTATTGTGAGGCCAACCTAAAATCCCATAAACTGATCTGTTATCTTTCCACTGACATCTTTAGAATGATCTCTTGTTTTAGTCTTGATTGGCTACAGCTAGCTAGATGCTGTCTGCTACCTGCAGTATGTCTGAGTATCTCTTACCTAAATTAGGAAAGTATTTTTGTATATTTGGTACGAAGTACATGGGTTATATAATTGTGCAAACTAGTGGAGTGTTCCTGCTTCTTTTCAAAATTTGCCTTTTCCTAGAGTGCAGTTAAGGTGCCACATTGAATTTGTTTTGTGAGATGTGGAGCTTTAGTCTGAGTCTTGTTGCAAGTGGTACAGAGAATTTTCAAACTGAACTATTGAATCCCCAGCCATGTGTATGCTCACAGCTGCACATTTTTATCAGTGGTTATAGTGGGACTGTTTTTTTCACCCTGCCCTGCGCCCAAGAGAAAATTATTTTCTTTCCAAAGGAATTACATTTATGATAACACCCAGTTTTCTTTAACCAGTGTGTATTCTGAGATCACTTGATGGCTAGAGTGTTAGGAAAATAAGTAGCCTCTTAAGACCCCACTCCTACTTGTCTAGGTGCTTTTATCAAGGGACTGTTGTCTGGAAAGCTTGTCTTTTGATTGCCTTGTTTTGTAACTTGATTAAATGTAAGTTTTTACTACCATCTTTTTCTGTTTCTGAATGTGAATCCTTCAGATTTCCTCTTTGCAGAGTCTAACCTTGTTAGTGGTGGTACAGATGTACTTGGGAGACTGGGTAGCAATCTAGAAAGTCAGTGTCTTCATCAGTTTCTTAATTTTACAAATGAGCTAGTCTTTGCATTTGGTAGCAGGTTTGGTTTTGGCGTTTTTTGTTTTGGGGAGGGGTGTTTCTGCTTTGTCTTACGTTTGTTTGTTTACTTTTTTTTTTTTTAATTTCCTATGAGGCTTTTCAGGTTTTTCATGTTTGATATTTTGGTGTACACACATGTGACCTCATATTAGTTATTTTTTTTTCTCTTCAGCTGTTTGTAGTTCAGAAATTGATTTTATGGACAAGATTGATTTTATGGACAAGGACTTTATCCATATGTGTGTATGAATGTGTATAAAATAAGTTGTCATATTATTGGTTTCAAAGTTGATTCCCATCAGTAGATTATTTTCTTAGCAGCTCTTTTGGTTTTGTTTTGGGTTTTTTGAGGGGCTGTGTGTTTTTTGCTTCTAGATTGCCTTGAGTCATCACCTAATCAATAATTATCTTTGTCTTCGGTTCGGGTGGAAAATCAGCACTAGTTTTGGACATGGATCTGTGGTGGCTGAGTCTTGCACTCTGTCATTTTGATACATTTAACTATACCTTGGACTGTTAGTTCTTGGTGTGTTGCTGTGATCACGCTTTTTACTTTGCATAACCTTTCTAGCAAGGTACTTATTTAGCTTTTAGTCTTCCATAGCTGCTAAATTAACATTCTTGTGGATTTCTCCTTGATGTGAACCATACCTTCTAATAATTGGATTGTACACTGAACACAGATTTTTAAGCTCAGTGGTAAGATTTTTGTCCACAATATTGCTTCCCTGTTGTCTACAATTGTGAATTAATGGCAGTATTAAGGCAAATGCATTTCTCAGTATTTTTTTTCAAATGTCATTTTAAATGAAGCACAAGGTGTTATACACGGACACCAGAAAGAGCTGAAAATAAGCATTTCTCATTTTAGTAGGAACAGGGAATTTCACGTGGTATTAATAAATGTTAACTCTTTCATCTCCTAGGTATGAGCTGACTTTGTGTTTTTGAAGAGAAATAGTGTGCTGTTCTGGAATTGCTCAAGGCAAAATTTAAAGAGATTTCAATTCTCCTGATCTTCACAGTCGTTCAATGTATATACAACAAGGAATATTTTAAAGGAAAGCTAATTTTACTAGAATTTTTTGTTCTAGAATAACAGGTTTTTTTTTTCCCCACCTTGTACCTCTTGATAGAATTATGTGATGATATGTATGAAGTTAAAGATTTTGTTATTTCTGTGCAAATATTTCTATACTTTTATCCTTATTTCTTGGCATTTTGTCCTGTATAATGAAACACCATACTCAGATATTCACTGTTAGTTGTGATAAGTACAGCTGAAAATAAGCTGGAGTAAAAAGAAGAGCAGAAAGTAAAATGCAGTCATCCGTAGAAGGAAATGTCTGCTTTTATATTTTGTAGTTGGGGGATTTTTGTGCTAGTTAAAGAATTCTGTTTGAATTGGAGGGATGACGTGGAAGTGTTTGGGTTTTGTGGTGGTTTTTTTTGTAAGGCATGGTGCTTTAAGTAGGCAGGAATTACATGCATTATGTCAGTCTGAATACTTAGAGTAGCTGGCAGTTAGGTAGTTTAGTTTATTTGCCATGTCCTTGAGCAGTGAATTAATGTGGAAGCCTGCTCTCTTAAATATTTCCTTGAAGGGGAGAAAACCATTCTGAATGCTCCTCAGCATGTCAGATGATACTTACTTAGTTTATACTTATTTGGAAATTGGAGGGCCATAATTACCAGACTTTAACCCAACCCAGTTTCTCAGTTTGTATCACCTACTGTGTTGTAGTGTATAGGAACTCTGCAGGTTCTCAGCACTGCTTTGACAGAGAGAGGAAAGTTTTTGGATGCAATAGATCAGAAGAATACTTCTGTTATTCAGAAAGGATATAATCATAAGTGTCAGTATACTGTTTCTCAGAACTCTTTCCTGAATAAAAGGCATGTAAGTTTGTCTCGTAACTATTCTTTTCATAATATGCAATTAATTACAAGTTTATATTTACATATTAATTGATACGTACTTAGCTTGTTTTTATGTCTAATTATAGCTGCATTGTACAAGAATGGCTTTTTCTTTGTTCACTGTGGTTGTTAGCCCAACATGAGGAAGGGCTATTTTAATGCCAACAGTCATTTGGCTGAAGATGGATAATCGTAAAACCCAGTCATTTCATATAGGCAGAGTGGTATGAGTGAGACAGAAAACTGTGATTATCGTGAAGCTGAATAGCAGTTTCTAGCATATATTGTCCATTCTAAAAAATCACGTCAAAAGGACAAAAATGCACATTACATTTTTGCAGTGTTATGGAATTAAGATGTCAATAGCAATTTATTGAGGAGAAAGATGGGTGGGTAAAGAATGCCTGTCAAGAAATACCTTGAGCTTTAGAGAACTCAAGATACCAAATTTTACTAAATATTTACTTTTTTAAGGCTGAACAACCAAAATGCTTGCCAATTTTGAGAATTCAGGTCTGTGAATGTATCTGGTGTCATTTCTTAATCGTATGCAAGTATACCTGCAGCTTTGTAGGTGTAGCACTGGCAGCACAGTCCTCTCCAGATGCAGCAGAGTAGGCCCTCTGTCATGGTGACCTGATGGAGAGGTGGTCAAGGACAACAACGATTGAGCTGCAAATGGTCATTTGCACTGCTGTCTCCAGTACTGTGTTCTTTTGGAGACAAGAGCTCTTCTTGTCTAGGGAGTGTCAGTCGCACAAATGATGTAAGTTTTTTCAAAGTAGAAGGTATGCCTAATGAAAATTTATACCATAATACCTAGTAGATACAAGTTACCAGACCACATAAATATGCTGAGAGCGGTGATGTTAGCATGACATGCCACACATCTTCAAGCAAACAGGAACATTTGCTGTTTCATGAGTTTGTCTTGGCAGGGGCAGAGGACTTTAGCAATGTGTAGCCATGTCTTTACACAGTGAATTGCTGATAACTTGCACTGTAGAAAAAGCTGTCTTGGCTTGTAAAAAACTGTTGCTGGTCTGTTTGTTAGGCACTCAAACTCAGCCATCATCAAACTCAGTCTTGACCAACCAGTCTTGGGAGCAAATGCGTGCTCATGATGATAAAAAAAAGAGACTACTCTTATGATCTGTATAACTGCACTTTAAACATGGGCATACAGGTAAAATTCTACGTGATTAGAAGTACACTGCATAAGTCTCTGGCATTTCAGAGCAGAAGAGTAATCATAATTCTACAGTATGCGTGAAGCACTTGAAAAATGTTCCTATTGTCTTCCTCCCACCCATCTCAGCAAGAACTGAGAAGCTGTGTGTATGCACATAAGCATTTCAAAACACCAATTATTTAGGTATTTTGAATTGAACAGAACATTTATGCTGCAACCTTCCATTAAAAAATAATCATGTACAAGTGGATTATTCATCTTAAACATGCTGGAAAAAATTGCTTAATACTTGCTTAGTTGTTTTTCTTCTGTCCATGATAAAAGCAAGGGCAGGCTGAGACTTCGAAGTTGTGCATTTCTGTGTACTCTTATTGCTAACAAATGTTCTGCGACTGACTTTGATCTAGAGCCCAGCATGGTATGCAGCTTTTCAGCCTCTTAAGTGCTATGACTCTATAGTTGGATTCTGTACCTGAACGTGAGCAGTTGTTCAGCCTCGAGCAGTCTTGTTGCCGCTCCTCTTCTGCTTCCCCTCCCATCCTGTGTCTCATCTGTTTAGTGAACAACTGCTTTGGGACAGTCCTGTCTCTACTCCTCTTCACAGAAATGGTACAAATTTCCAGTTAAGCCTGTATAATTACTGTAATTCTTCATACAAAAAAGAGAAAGGGTCCAAGGGGAAGAAATACATTTGATATGCTGTGCATCTTGTATGCATGTCAGGGAGTGAACTTTGCACTTCTTTTCTTACCTTGCATTTCCTATTCCTGACATTTCCATGACAAAAAAAAAAAAATTGTCATTTTTTTGCACTCACTCATCCTCCATTTCAATTCCTATGTCCAACCATGAACTGAATGAGGTACAGGAATTGCATATATATGCACTATTAATTTCTTCTTTGTTTAATAGCAGTTACTGTTAAACAGTTTTTACCCTTCCCTTCTGTGAAAGTGCTGGTATTGTGTGGGGTAACTGTTTCCCCTGTTACCTTCTGTATGAAAGAACTGTAGAATTCTTTCTCCTTTCTACTTGTCACTGGGTTTTAAAGGAATATCTTCTGCTCTGCTTCTGGGCATATTCAGTTGTTTTGTGATGCCTGTTAGGATCCAGGTATCTTGCTTGTTCCATTCTTTCAAACTGTGCAATACTTGGAAACATGCAATAAAATACTTTGAAAATACTAGCTTAGAGCTCAGAACAGAAGATTAAATTGAATTATCAATTATTGGGTCCTTGGAAGAAGAATGCAATACAAATACTTGGACTACAGTGACTGGAGATTTCTGAGGAAGAAGCTACATTTGGAAAAGGGCAATTCTGAACACAAAACTATATTAGATAAATAAAAGTATCAGTAGGGAGAGGGTAGCTTATTAGTAAAAAAAAAAGGATACTTATATCTCACCATTTTTTAATCCACTTTGATCTCCTGAAGAATGCTGTTAATGTAACAACAGCATAAAAAATGTGAGCTATGGATGTGCTTAAAACAGAAGCAAAAAAGAAGCTCACCAGTATGACAAAAAGCAGCCTTTTGCAGTAGTAATTTCATTATTATTTAAAACAGAGAACGCCCCTGAAAACCTTTCTTAGCTGCCTTTGCAGTAGTAATTTCATTATTATTTAAAACAAACTGAGAACGCCCCTGAAAACCTTTCTTAGCTGCTATTTGTGCCCTTATCCTTGAGTAGAGCTGACTTTAAACATTACAGTAAACATGAAGAAATTATTTTGTGTACTTTCACCACGGAGGAGTGCTTTTATTCAGTACTGGGATCCACTTCCTCAGCCCTCAGTTTCCGTATACTTGAAATCATGCGCTGAATACAAATAAAGGGTGTTACAGAAGTACCAAAACTACCTGTGAAACTAAACCTTTCAGCTGTTCCAAAGTACTTATTCAAGAAAACATGAGAAGATGGTATCAGCTTTCTGCTGAAAGGTGTGTGCAACCACTCTGCAGATTTCTATTTTCTGTTTAAAGCACTAGTTACCAGCTGGAAAGAGAGGCATGTGAGCACAGCTGGTGCTGATGTTAAAGATGAGGTGCAGAAATGGAGCAAAATGTCAGCTTTGGCTATTGCTACTGCAGGGCAACAGGTGCTACCCTCATGGAAGCAGTCTGAAGGAGTAGTGCCTGATGAGGGGTTGCTGCTGCAGGACTTGTGGTACTGAGATTTGGACCTGTTGGCTAGAAACCAGGGACTAAAAGATTTTTTTTTTTTTTTTATTAGCAAGGTGGCTGAGGGATAGCAGCCATGACCTTTGTCCATAGAGTTAAGGGTAGAATTTAACATCATTCACCACTGCATGAATACCTTAGGTGAGGCAAGCTGAAAATATCTATTGTGAATCCTTGTCTACGTCTGAGGTTTCATGTGCCTGTGTTACTTGGCACCGTAGCTCTGATTTTCGTAAGAAAAAGATTGGCAAAGAAATCAAATTAAAAAAGTAACTTTTTTCTTCTGGTATAGTACTGTAACTGGCTGATTTTGATTTTTTTTTTTTCTCTCCTTTCCCTTCCCCAAAAGAGCCTACTCCTTTCACGTTACTGCAGATGGTCAGATGCAGCCAGTTCCTTTCCCTCCTGATGCCCTCATCGGTCCAGGAATCCCTCGCCATGCCCGTCAGATCAACACTCTGAACCACGGAGAAGTGGTGTGTGCAGTTACCATCAGCAACCCCACGAGACACGTGTACACGGGTGGGAAGGGGTGTGTCAAAGTCTGGGACATCAGCCAGCCTGGCAACAAGAGCCCAGTCTCTCAGCTGGACTGCCTGGTAGGTGAATAGGAACTTGTTCACAAGGGTAGCTTCTCCTTGGAGACTCAATAAGGAAATAGCTGTCTTTGTCTGGATTTTGTTCATATTACAGGGAAATAGCAGGCAGCTCTGTTTTCCCGTGTTCCATATTTTGTTGGGTTTTTTTAACACAAAACAGGTCAAGTTACAGAGAAGAGTGCTTGTTTGTTTAGGGATATATATTGTCACTAAGGATGAAATAACGGATAAGATTTCTGAGTAGAGAGTGTACCTGATTTTTTTTTTCTCTTTATTTTTTGTTCTAGTCACGTTGATCATTTTTGTGCATTGATTTAGAAGGAATGTGGCCTGGCTTATGCAGGGCTGCACAGAACCTTCTTAGGTGTTTCACTCACAACAGGAGCGATAACCTCTTTTTTTTTAAGAGTGTAGCAACCACATAATGAAAGAATATGAGAAGGTACCAAGGTCCCTTTAAGTCTTGCTATGCTTTTTGTTGGTGATCCACAACTAATACCTTTTGTTTGGTTGTTTAGACATATGAAGGGTATAAAAGGGACTGAGTGTGGTAGTATAGGTAGCTGAAAAGCTAAATCAAAAAAGTTAATGGCTCAATAAAAGATGCTGCTCATATTAGAAGCAGCATAGGTGTTTGTGAACTGTTAACTGAGAAGGTTTAATATTGTAAAGCACAGTGATACACATTCTGAAATTCTAGCTTCAATGTTGATCCAGTTAGATGTGGTGGATTTTTTGGTTTGGTGTGGTTTTTTGTTTTGTTTTTTTGGTTGGTTGGTTGGGTTTTTTACCCTTTATTTACTGCTAGCCTTATGTTGTCTGGTAGTAAAAGTATGGTTGAATATGTATTCTGTTCTGTGGCAGGTATGTATCTGGATGCACAGTTCTAGCTGCCTTCATTTTAGTTATGGAGCAGTAATGGCCAACTAACTCAGCCAACATTTCCACTGCACTACTTACTGCTTCTTTGCTGTCAATTAAAAAAATGAAAAGAAAAAAAAAGGTAGTAGTAATAGTAGGAATACTGTTGAATACTTCTTGCAGCATTTTTTCTATGTTTTGAGTTACAGACCTTAACCCTGCATTTCCTAAACAACTGTTACCATGTTAATTTGGCAGTTGTTATGGAGAAATGGACATCCAATACACTTAAGGGGTCAAGCTTGTAATAAGTTAAGGCTAAAATATTTTCCACCTCTAAATCCCCTGTAGAACCTCACAATCAGCAATAGTATCAAAAATGTGAAGGACGAGTAGGGGAATACTTAATATTTTAACTTTAAAATGGTGATTGCAAAATAGTATTTGAAAAAAACCTCCAAAACCTGAAAGGCTTGTTACTTGAACTGCATTTTCTTATAAGGTTGCCTAAATGCCAAGTGAAAGGTCATTTACTTTAATATTTCTGGTTTTGGTGACCTTAGCTGATGGAGTGCATTTGCAGAAATGCAAGCTTTCTTTGGCTCTGTTTTTTATGTAATGAGTTGGAAGACTTGGCATTCATCAAGTTTAGAACAGGATAGACTGTGGCAACAGGAGTCTGCAGTTTAATTTCTGCAGCTGCAGTCTCTGGTTAGTGATGAGTTGTAGGCATTTGAAACCTTCTAGGATCTGCTGGTTCCTCTTCAATACTTTGATAATGGGAAAAAATAGCCTACTGTTTTAAAACTTGGATGCAGTCAGAATCATATTAGTGGTCATTATTAGCAGGCATGTATTAACATAACTGAGGTGATTTGTGTTGTACAGAACAGAGATAACTACATCCGCTCATGTAAGTTGCTGCCTGATGGCTGTACCCTAATAGTTGGCGGGGAAGCCAGCACATTATCCATATGGGACCTGGCAGCACCAACTCCTCGTATAAAAGCAGAGCTGACATCCTCAGCCCCTGCCTGCTACGCTCTGGCCATCAGCCCTGATTCCAAGGTTTGCTTTTCCTGCTGCAGTGATGGGAACATCGCAGTGTGGGATCTGCACAATCAGACGCTGGTCAGGTGAGTCATTACTTGTTTACATAAGACTTTCATAGAAGTTACTCTTTGGATATCTACATAAATATGTATCTCCCTGAATAATAATTCATGACAGCAAAGTTAATTGTATTTCTTATCCAAGGACTACAGTTTGCACCCGAGTTGGGCAGAAACTAGTTTTGGTAACTTCAACCTAGTCTTGAAAGATGCACTTCCAGGGCCTAAAGGGCTGGTCCTTAACCTACTGAAGTCAGTGTAAAAGTTCCTATTGGTTTCAGTTAGTTGGGATTTGTCTGCAGGTTTCTGCAAGCAACGTTTCTGCTGGTTTGCGATTGGTGTAGGATGAATGTGCCTGTTAGGGGACTCTTTGAGGTTTGTTCTTTTCCTTTGTCTTAAGCCTTGTTAAGAACTGAAAATTCTCTTTATTACTTATTTACTGATGAAAAGCAACAAAACAAATCTTAAAAAAGCAGTTGAAAGTGTGGATCCTCTCAGTTCCTTAGGAAAGCATAAAGGACTGATGTTTGGTTATTCATGAGAGAAAAGTATTTGAGTTTGGGTGGGGATTTCGATCTCTAAAACTTTTAGAACAGATTGCAAACAGTATAATAAATGGATTGCCATGTAAGTTACTTTTAAAATCTTTTATTAGATCTTTGGTTAATGAATGTATCAGTAAAAGAACAGAATGTCTGGCAGGTCAATATTCAGCATTAGTGCTATGAGCTAAAAAAAATACAGCCATGGGTGAAATGGCTCTTAGCAATTAGCTGTGTGGTTTACTAGATGATAAATCTTGGTTTATGCTTACCAAAGTAGTGGTGGCTTACAATATTATGAGAAGAGAAAGCCAAAATTGGGAAAAGCTGTGATATCTTAAAAGTTCTGAACACAACAGTGAAAAGTCTGCTTAGTTTCCTGTGTTTCAGTAAAACTTCCTGTATATTAATAATTAGGGTAAACTTATCTGCAAAGTCATATTAATGTGCATGCAAATTTTACTGTTTGTTGAACTTTTAGATCCACGAAGATTTTAGTTGTATAAAACCTTCAGTTTGCCCTATGTGTGCTTAGTCTCTGTAAAGATGCACTCTCTCCATCTATGACTGTCTCGCATTTTGAATGTTTGTTGTAGATGTTGCCACCACTTGCTGGCTGATCTTGCTAATTGATAACACGTGGAATTTTGAGACCAGAGCTACAAACCAAAATGTGCCGCATGACCTTTCTGTGGCAGCTGCCAGTGATTCATACTGTTCATTCCCAAGCTAGTCGTCTTTCCTCCCCCACCCTCCACCTTTCACATTGAGGCACAGGACTTTCCTAAAAACAAATTGCTGATGAAAAATGCAGGAGCCTCAGAAGGCTTTTGCCAAAAGATTAAGGAAAACTTGAGATGACCTTCTGGTTGCTGAAAGCTGAGAATTACTAATGAGAAGATTTTAAAACAAACTGCACCATTTAGACTTCTGTGATCTCATGCCATAGAGAATGCAACTTCGCTGACTCAGCAATACTTGTGTTTAACTATCTGGATCTCTGTTTGGATCCCTTCCTGTTAATATTTGCTTATTATTTATCATCTTGACTTGCAGCCAAAGAAAAATACAGAAGCTGTTTTCTGAAACTGGAGGAGTTTTGTTCCCTCAGCACTTGTTTTAATCTGCATTGTCCTTAGTGCTTTTAACTATAGTTACTGTATTTTAATGTTCTCACAAGCTTTTTTTTTAATTTTCAAAACTTGGTAGGAAATATTTCAGTTTGTTGAGCTGGCCATGATGCAATTCATTTCTCTAGCACCTGAAAGGTGTTTTTGTAATACTGTTGTATTTCATGCTCAGTAAGAGGGAGGGGCTGATTTTTGCCCATCAGCAGACACAGAAGAGATGACATGCACATACAGAGTCCAAAACTAACACCAGAACAGTGTTTACCTTGTACTCTGGCAGGAAATCATT
Organism: Caloenas nicobarica; assembly: GCF_036013445.1. Lineage (NCBI taxonomy): Eukaryota > Metazoa > Chordata > Aves > Columbiformes > Columbidae > Caloenas > Caloenas nicobarica. Next base: position 55,521,719 of record NC_088284.1, read on the forward strand.
ATTCAATCTGGTTTGTTTTATCAGGCAATTCCAGGGCCACACAGATGGAGCCAGCTGTATTGACATTTCTAATGATGGTACCAAGCTCTGGACAGGAGGTTTGGATAACACTGTCAGATCCTGGGACTTGAGAGAGGGGAGACAACTACAACAGCATGACTTCACATCACAGGTAACTGGATTTTCCTACAGCTTGCTGGGGGAGTATAGTAGGGTGGAAGCATTTAAAATGAAAGCTGTGATTGAGCCCAGTGCAACTGGCAAATTGTTCCTTCTCTTCCTTTTGGCTGCTCACAACCCAACGGTTTGGAGCTTTTGTATGGTTAAGTTCCAGAACAAAATGATAACCTGACGCTACTATCCTTTCCTATTTTTCTAAGTTAATGGTAAGAACAGGGGTTATTTAGTCACTTCAATTTTGAACAGCAGTCTTGCTATTAAACTATGTGAATTTTGTTTGGCCCTTCTCCTTCCCTCCCTCTCTTGATTAATTTAGCCACTGTGGAAAAAGAAAAAAAAAATTAAAAGTGTAGGAAAAAATAAAAGGTGTAAATGTGGTTTAATTTTCAGATATTTTCCCTTGGTTATTGTCCTACTGGTGAATGGCTAGCTGTGGGAATGGAGAGCAGCAATGTAGAAGTGCTGCATGTAAATAAACCAGACAAATATCAACTGCACCTTCATGAGAGCTGCGTATTGTCACTCAAGTTTGCTTACTGTGGTAAGTTGCCCTGAAAACAGAACTGGAGGTCAGAGCTCTAATTCATGCTTTGCTGATTAGTTAGTCATAGATCATTTGATAATCAAAACTTATTTAGTATCTCAATTTTATTAAGTTATGAATAACTATCTCTGTTTATAAATTCAAACATACTTATCTACAACCAACCATCCATTTGTCTAAAGGCTTCTGCGAGCGTTGATATGTGTGTAAAAAACTATTTCTACTTGCACAGTCTAGGGATTTCCTAGTATGTAACACACTGCAAAAGCATAAGCATCCACATTGATTTTAAGCAAAAGTACTATGTTGATTAGTGGTGAGAGCTTTTTATAATGGTAATTACTTAACAGATTTTGTAGATGTGAGTTGAAAACCTGAAATCTGTCAGATGTCTGTTTTCTATGTTTTCATTGTCCTTCTGGTTTATGCTCTAGGTAAATGGTTTGTGAGTACTGGGAAAGACAACCTTCTTAATGCATGGAGAACTCCATACGGAGCCAGTATCTTCCAGGTGAGGATGATGATTCTTTTAAAGAAAAAACTAGAACACCTGGAGTCCCAAGAGTGGACTCAGATTTCTTCACCTATGTGATCTACCCAAAATGGGATGCTGAGATGAGGGTAACAGATTTTGGTTTTTAAGTAATGTAATATATTTCTATTTTTCTTCTAGTCCAAAGAATCTTCATCAGTACTTAGCTGTGACATCTCTGTGGATGATAAGTACATAGTCACTGGCTCTGGAGACAAAAAGGCTACAGTCTATGAAGTTATCTACTGAAAAATATGATGGGGATATAACTTTTAGAAGTTGAACTGGGCCAAAATTGTTCTTAATTGTAGAAGTAGAAAGGTTTTGCCTTTTAAAAAGGAACAAAAGTATTGGGGTTCCAGACCTTGCCATGAAACTACTACGATTTTTCAAAATAGAAGGCAACATCCAGCAACTAAATACTGGCTACGTGGACCAAACGGAACACAGAGGCAAGATGGACAGATGTAGCCTAGGTTTTTGACATAGTTTTTAAAAGCTGAATCTACTGAAGAGCGTTGGAGCATTTTATTTTTTTCTTTCTTTGTGACCTCATGCTAATTGTTCTCATTGCCTGAATATGGGGGATAAATACCTTTATGTTCCTTGCAGTTCAAATTGCATTCTGTCCTGTGTAGAGCAGTGGTGTCTCAGATGAACTTGTTTGCTGGTTTTGCATCTTGTGATATGTTTTTGTATTTTTGTTGAAGGTCAAACATTTGTATAAATTGTAAATATATTTAGTTTATTACAGTAAAGGCTTTAGTACCAACAACCAGTCTTCCCCCTCACCTCTTCCCTGCCCACCCTGCTTATTTAAAATTAAAAACCTTTTGGGGATATAAGAACCTTTTTAGAAGCAAAAGCAAACACTATGTATAGTTTGAAAATGGTGTCTTATTCTTTATAACTCTTCCTAGATTCCTTTATCATACTTCAAAGTAGTTGTTTTGACATATTAGGGTATCAAGTCCAGTAGATACTGTCTTGTGCTACAGAAAACTTAAAAGGCAATTTTGTACTAATTATAGTGTAAATATAAAAATTGAACATTTCATAAAGTTGTGCAGTTTATTTTAAGTTTATTCCGATGTCCCATGCATCCATTCTTTGGCAAATACAGTAATATGTGCCTGATCGTAACTCATTTGGTCATTTCGCTAGAAGAATAGGTGACGTCCCTCTCCTTTATCCCCCAGCTGAACAGAATTCATGCAAGACTACATTTCAACTAAGTACATCAGAGCCTTTATTCATTAACTGAGGATGTCTATGATTAAGCAAAGTTAGATAAGTTGCACCCTTTGTATTTTACAGAGAAGTCGTAGTTAATGACCATTTCCTTTTTAATGTCTTGTCTATACTTAGATACTCAGGTAAATGTAAATTACCAAAAGTGTGAATTTTGCAGGGGATCACTTAAACAATGTTATAATAGATACTTGCAGGGCTGCAAGTGAAGTGAATTAACCTAAACTAAGTTAAACTCGCTTCTTCTTGTGACAATATTGACACAGGAATATTTTGATTTTTAACTAATCCACTCTACAAATTAATCAGTATTAATTTTCCTGAATGTCCCATGCTACACAGGCCTGTAGGCTCTATGTGTTCATACTGAGCAGTCTTTGAGTCCTTTCCACTGTTGCATCAGTGTGTGACATCTGTGAAGAGCCATGCTAAGCAGCCAATTACCAAGGCTATGCATCTTCAAATCAAGTTTTCTTGGTGTACTCAAGAGAGATAGATGAGGAGAGAATGTGTACATTCTATTCTAACTATGTTTTTTCGGATTAACGAGTTCTACCACTGTGCACTAGACAAACCTAGCTATTGCACCAGTGACAGCCATGCATTTCCTAAATTCTGTAATTTAGTTAGAATTTGTATTGCAAATGGAGAGTACAGATGAACAGAAGGATGTCTTTGAATAAGTAATTCAGATTATGCAAACAGGCAGACAGGTTGAGACTCATCTGTGAAGAGCTGCTTTCTCATTTTGCTAGCATTTGACCATGACCTGTATCCCTGCTCTTTCAAAGACATGTAACTAGAAAGAAATAAGTTTGACTGACAGATGCAATGACTGGATAGGTAATTTCTCATCTTGGGGCAATTTTTTTCTCAATTTCCAGTCTGAAGAGACATCAGTTTTCTTTTCAATTTACATGACCATTCTACTGAAACCATTCTATAGCATCTAGAATTGTCATAGCCTTAATATAATAACTTTGCATTTGGAAGCTAAAATGTTAACCATTCAGGTTAATCTGGTTTCGTAGACATTTAAAATTAGTATTTTATCCATGTGTGTCTATATCTTTGTCTGTTGCTGCGTTGTGAATATCTGTATGAAAATAACAGACCAGCTTAGGTAATGGTTATATTCCTTTCTCAGAGTGAGGCAAAAAAGCAGAATCGTCAGACTTTTCGAACAAATACTATTTGTTACATTGAAATCCTGTGAAGTGCTATGCCATTTTAAAAACTGAAAGTTTAAAAAAAGAGTATGTACTAGGTTACTTGATTTTTATGCCAACCCTGTTTTCATATTGAAATTTTTCTGAAATCTGACTCTGCCAATGATCATCAATTTTGTTTGTTTGTTTGCTTCTTTTTTGGTTAGCAAAACCAGCAAATTTGCTGTAGTTAGGAACACTTGGATTTCTTCCAAACTACTATTACCTTGACTTTTACTTCATAGGTGTTCTTTTGCCTTTTCTAAAAGTGGATATCAGAGGAACCAAGAATGCAAGTATTCTAGCACATTCATGTAACTTTCAAAAAAAATACACACACATATATAATGGGTCTGCTATAAGCTGCAATGTAGTGGTTGTTAGTAAGACCACATTCTTATTAATCAGGAGGTTCAAAATCATGGTGTCAGGAAAATAATGGAATACCTGGTCTCGTTTTCTTGCACAGTGAGTCAGCAGTTATGGAATTGGACATTATTTGTGCATGTGAATGAATTTAATCATATCTGTACCATGTTTCTTGGTTGTAATTAAGGAGTCACTTCTTTTTCTCCCCAATCAGATCTAGTTTAAGCATTGGGTCTGAAAACTTGGGGACACATCATACAATAGTCCTCTCAATTTTTTTTTCCAGATTCCACTTAAAGTTCATGAAACTTTTTTTTTCATTTTTCAAACAGTAAAGCCTATTCCACCAATAGATGTAATTTTTAATTAAAAGATACATTGGGTGAAATCTTGGCATGTCTGCCTATGCTATTACCTACAAGATTTAAAACTTGTAGAGCTTAAAAATTCTGTAAGTTCTTGTAGCCTGTGTAAAGTACTGCGTGGAAATAAGTGCATATTGAATGAAGAAATAGATTGACCCAGACCAGCAATAACATAAAAGGCACTGGGAAAAGCAGATGGAAAAAAGAATTATAGCAGTAGCTATGGTGTAGGTAATTAATATTTTTTGGTCAATTTAATTACAGTCCTGAAAGATTCCTTTTATTAGCCCCTTTCTGGGACAGTCTTTGTTTACTGGGTGGCCCTTGGAATTCAGAGATGTCTCAGTGCCACTCTGGCCAACACTGGTGCCAGATAGAAGCAGGGAGTATTTGGATGTCAGTGCAAACAATAACTGATGAAGAAGAGATTTGTGGTAATATCAATTCAAGTGAACAAAATCCTTTGCCAGTTCTAATATGTATATTTTCTATATGTGCACTAGGCATAACATTTTATAAATCAATTGCGCAGAAAATCATGATGATATTCCACACAACACATTTGTCAGTGTGTCAGAGTACCTCTTTTTGATTATGGTTCCAAGCAAAGATAATTCCTCACATCAACCCACAAGCTGTGGGTCCTTGAGAGAGAATTTTCATCCATATAAATTCTTTTAAACTTGTTGGCATTTCAAAAGCTTTTATTCCTTAGAAGAGGGAGAACAAAATGAATATGAAGTTCATAGGTTGTTAAAGTAAGAGTGTTATTTTATACTATAAACATCACAGTAGAATCTATCAGGTAGTCACATGCATAGTTTTGTATATAAATGATTGACCATAATACTTCTGTCACATCTCTGCATTGGTGGTGCAGGTATAATTTTCAGAAGTATATAAGTTACTTAAGTAACTTAAATCCATACTGACAAATGGATTTTTTTGTTGGTGGTGGTGGTGGTGGAAAGACTGTCCCACTTATGAGCCTGTGGGATCATGTAGTCTAGTTAGAGTAGTTCTTCATATTTTGTATTGTGTGGGTGCAATTTTGAGTCGATGGGGAAGTTCCACCATTCTGGTGATTAAGAAAGGTGGATTATAATGTTTTCAGGCTAAGGAAGAATACTGAATTCAGATTTCGCACTACTGATAAAGTGTTTAGCCCTTAAGCCACTTCACTGGAGGAGCTCGACTGGCTTCAACTGTGCTGTCGTTTTGAAGGATTTTATTTTTTTTTCCTACCGCAGCTGCATGGAAAGAATGTGAGAATGTAGATCTATACAAGACTTCAGCCATGGTGTCCTGCCAGAGAGAGGTCTTTTTTTATGGAATGGGAAAGGTGAAGCTGCTCAGAGTAGGACCTGATAAACAACAGAACAAAGAGTTCATGGCAGAGAATACAGAGAAAGACAAGGGTGAACAGGAAGATACACAAACGTACATTTTAGTGGTATTCTACCATATAATCTACAAAATTCACCTAGAATGAGATTCCAGTAAGCAATTTCACTGACTTCTGTTTCTCCGTAAAGTCATTCAGATGTTTCTGCATAGTAATTCAAGGACACCTGAACCATGTATTGGAACTGGAAGTGGGCATTTCTTTGACATCAGAAGCAGTCATCTAATCCTAAGAGGAAAGAGTTAAATCACAGCCAATTCTCAGGATTTCCCATTACCTAATATCTTTTTAGCTCAAGATCAGCTTTCCAGCCATTGATAATCCCATTTTCAGCAACATGCTCCCAGATGTCCCACTGCAGCTTAAGTGCTTAGTGCAGCATGGTAGATTTTGCTAGGAAAACCAGACATGTAGGAGCTGGGTGCTCTAAAAATCTTCCCTGTGGGTCTAGCTTACTTGGCATTTCTGAGAAGTTTACTCAGAATTTCTGTTAAACTATATAATAGAGCACAAACATTCAAACATTTTCTAAACCAGCAAAAACTGCTTTGAACACACTTTAAGCACATGAGTGTTGGGTGTTGTTTGTTTGTTTGTTTTGGGTTGTTTGTTTGATTTCGTTTTTTTCTTCTTACATAACTGTAAATCTATAAATGGAATACAATAAGAAAATACAAAGAAAAATAAGAAGAACAAACTAATTGTTTTTAGAGGGCAGAATGTTCTTAAAGATGCTGTATCTCAAAACAAAAGAACCTACTTCTTCTATGATATATTAATTCTTGAGAAAGATGGATTTGTGTTTCTTTGGAGCTAAAGTGCTCAGAAAACTGAATATCAAAAAAATTGATGGTGTGGGGACCAATGTTAGTTATTTGCAAATCTGAGCAGAGTTTTGGGGGGGTGTGTGTATTTTTTTTTTCCCCACCATATTCCTTGCTGCCAGGAGCCACAGTTGACTCCTAGAAGCTGAACGAAAGGCTGTGTCCTCCCTGGCTCAAGTATTAGTAAGAATTTTGTTGCTAACAAGTCTGTTGGTGATATGCACACCACAGGAGAATCCGACAGAATCTTTTAGTGGATAGCTGAATAGATAATATCAGCCAGTGTTACGTTGTAATAATTTCCCTTACTAAAGCAAGCACCTGGAGATAACATAGCATCATTGTTCCATACTCATACTTTTACTGTTTGTGGTTGTTGTAATTGATTTGCCATAGAAAAAAAAAAATTGTGGTGGCTTCCAAGGTAAAACTTAAATTTTGAGATCTTTCCTCTCCTAAAATTTCACAAGCAATTTCACCCACAGTAAGCTTATATTGATTCATGGAAGAGATGCTGCAAGGAGCACTAGGCAGTTGCTGTTTCATAGAGCTTGGCATGGATTGCCTTTTCTGTGTTCACAGTACAAAGGTATAGTATCTCTTCAACCTCATTTCTATCTGTTTTCTGCCAAAAATGAGTTAGAGATGAAGATAACACATATTTGGAGATTAAACAATCAAACATACTGTTATCGTTATCTCTTTTGTATACAATTAGCACAGAGAATGGAGATCATAGCTGGTAACTGCAGATGATGCTGTGTTTTCTTCAAGGACTGATTTTAATGGCAGTTTAAAAAAGTTAACAAGCAGAATGAAGGGGTCATAAATGGAAGTTAACCCATAGTGCTGGGAAACTTAGAAATCACTTGTTACTTTCCTGGTAATGAGCCTAATGTGTTTAAAATAAAATCCATCTGTTCATTTCGCAGTCTTTGTCCCACTTCCTTAGAGCAATCCACAGTGGATTACTCCATTACTTTAAAAATTGGCTACAATTATGATAAGCTAATAACTCCTATTTTGTTGTTTGCTGTAGCAAGATATTTTGGAGGGCAATGAAGCTTCCTTTCCTTTATTCTTAAAAATAATCCAGCTATTGTTATTTTTTGCAGTTGGACCTAAGCATTTTTGTAATTAGATTTGAAGTAAGTATACAATCTGATGGCTTTGAAAGTTCAAAATATTTTTGATTGTTGATGAATCAGCCAAGTTGCTACTAAGTATGTAGATGACCTTAATGTCAGTTTGGTATTTGCTTAGCATGCCAAGCATGCAACAAAACTTTGGAGTTGAGTGCTTCAACTTTTGTGGCCACACTAAATTTACTTCCTGGAATAAGTTTCCTTTTCATACAGGGACCAGTTTATTAGCGTGGTCCCCTGCATTTCCTCCTGGATATGTATTAATCCTACAGAGATATTTTAATGCATTATACATACATAATACTTCTAGTTTTCTGTCTTTCTGATTGTTAATTATGTGAGATGTGTATTTCTGACAGCAGCTGAGTGGATATTCAATGATATAACTGAGTTTTTGAATGTGTACTTCAAGAAGTCTATAGACTTGTGTAGAGAAATCATTAATTTTCATTTGTTAATTTCAAGATTCTCAAGTCCTGATACTCTTTGGTGTTTTTAATCGGTGAATCTGTTTAAGGAAGTACTTCTGGTTTTTGTATGGTTTTCATAGTTTTTTTATTTATGTAGGCACTTTTCTTTGTTGAGTGCAAGTTGTTGACCTGATACTCTTATTTATAATTCTGCCTGGTTCTTCAGTATTTTATCTAGCTGTAACTTATTAAAAACCACAAATATGAAATGGGGATATTAATAACAAGTGGTTTTAATGTGAGAGTTTCAAAGTGCATGTTAGATTTCAACACTTTGTTCACTGTAATTTTACATTTTTTCATTACTTAAGTAATTAAAAAAATCCTTAGGGTTGAATTATAGTAAAATTTTATACTTCTCAGTACTAATTTCGTCTCCTGGTGGACAGCAATAATTTAGATGGGATTGTTTTTACTCTACCTAATTTATTCTTATGGGGGGTATCATAAAGCCTGCAAATTTTGCTAATTATAATAATTTCATTAATATTGTTAGTTGGTTTTAGTAATCTCCATGCTTTCAGAAACTTATTCTTCTGTATTTTGAAGAAAAACATACAGATATACAGGGTTCTGTAATAGAATGTCTTTACAGTATTTATCCCCTAGGTTTGTTGTAATAGTAAGGGGAAGTACAGTGACAGATATGGCTTGCAATAGTTGCTAGTGTTATGTGCCTTTGAATAATTTTTTAAAATTCATTATTTTTTTATATATCTTAGGCGAAGGTTAGCAGCTTTAAATCAGTTTTGTTTCTATTGAAGCGGATACGGTGATATGTTCTGAGAGATTTACTAGTTCTACTAACTTTAAATAATTTTAAATCTGTAAGGTATGGATGGTTTTGAACTGACCATAGACCATTCAATTTAACTTCTTAGGTTTCAAGCACTGCTAGAGTAGCGGGAGAACTTACCTGTCATATTTGGCTTTTTTAAATGCTTTTCTTTTGTACTGTATATGATCAGTGGGACTTACCACAATAGGTGTGCTCATTGTAGTGGCTTTTTAAAATGTTCCCATCATTTGCACTGTGTGGTTCATTTGAATTTAGCTTACAAATCAATCCCTTTCTGATGGCATCTGCTTTGTACCTTGACAAGTATGAAAATAATCAAAAATATCACTGCGTTTGACAGTGAGACTGTATATTGCACTATTTCTGAGTGTGAATAGCATTTAGCAAGGCTTGTCTAGTTAAAAGGCAGTTAAACTAGTAATCATACATGATCTGTGTTTAACTGTCATTTGTAGAAAAACTGCTACAAAGTGAGATGTGGTGATAACAAATTCAGAAGGAAAAGAATATGAAATTCAGGTAGCAGCTTGAATGATTTGCTGTTAGCATGGGGCCCAATAACACTACAAAGCTATAAACTGTCTTTCTAGATTGCCCAGTTAGGTGGCAGAGATGCAATTTGTCTTTTCTGAAGCCGCCTGCTGCTTGCTAGCTCCATCTCCTGTCACAGCCTATTAGCTCCCCAAGAAAATTGGTGGGAAATTGCCTGCAGATTGTAGGAAATTGCATCTCCAGGCCCCAGAAAAAATGTAGGATAGCAAAACACTGATCCTCCCAGAGCAGCTATTAGTACAGGAAAAGCTGACCTTTGGCATGGTGTGAAACGACTTTGCTATTTGCTGAATAAGGACTATATTATGTGTCGTTGAAGGAGGTACAAATCATTATCTTAGCTATGCTTGTAGCCAGCCTGCTCCAGGAAGCTTAAGTATTAGCGATAGGTTTTGCTGCCCCTACTCCTTCCTATTGGAAGGTAGGAGATCTTAGAGCCTTATTTCATTGTACAGGTGGGCAAAAGCCACTGTGTATTTAAATGGTGTTAGTACATACGAAATTCAAAGGTTTAATGACAAAACTGAAAGATAATTTTTGAAGCTAATTTCAAAAAAATTGAAAATTGCCTCTACTTGGTCTCGCCTTCGTCAGAGTAGGAACAACTTTTTGGCTTTTTCTTTCTTGGTGTATATCCATTACAAACGTTTGATCTTGAGGCAGTTACAGTGAAATTGAACCGATACTGTAACTGCTGAGTGCAAGTGTCATGGGACACATTAGTTCTGATAGATCTTACATTAAATTCCTTTCCGCTAGGAAACTCACCCATGTCTTGTTTAAACAAATTGCCATGTGTTTTTAAGGTGTGATATGCAATGAGTTCCATCCTCTGTCATTGCTACTTCCACCTTTCTAATCTTGTACTTCAGTTTTACAGGGCCTTTCAATAAAAGAGTCAACTTTTCTGTGAATCCTGAGAGAGGAGATATGTAGAATTAGTTTGCAACATAGAAAATAAATGCCAACGTTTTATCTGAGCTTGCAGTTGTACTTAGTTGGTTCAAAGCCTCCTGAGGAAGATGTGTGTGTGAATCAGAATGATGTATTGATCAGTAGTGAGTGTGGGGAGGGCAGCAGCAGGGAAAAAGTCATTTTGCAATCAAGAGCATTGCTGTTTTCAAACTCGGCTGAGTATGTTGGTAACTGGCAACTGCCCAGGGATCTGAGTTAAATCAATATGTTCATTTCCTATTGTATTAGTGTTCACTGATGTAAATGAGCTGACAAGGCTTACTAACAGTCACACAACTGATTAGAGAAAATTAATGACCTGCATTACAGAGCTGAGGCAGAGGAGCTGAGCATGGGGCAGGATGACAAAGCAGGTACTGCTCGAAGTTCAAAGCACAGCTGAAGGGGATCAATAGCACTTCATGTTACAGGGCTCTGGGCCCCTGTTTTGAATTCTTATGATCATGCATGCACATGTATGTCAATCTGAAATGCTAATTCGTTGAGGCATTGTCTTTCTAAATCAGTTATAGCACCTTTTATGGAAGTTATGCAGCTTAGTGCTCAAGCTATGGTGCTTGAGCCTTTATTCTGTATTTATAATAGCTGTTCATCTTCCAAGGTATTACATACTAATTGCATTCTCAAAATAAACCTTGCCATTTAGTAACAAATGTGGGGTTTTTTTGTATAGTGCAATGCCTATATTGGAATGAGCAAAGAACATTTAGAGCATACACAAAATCTGCCCCATTTAGAGGACATAAAAAATTCTGCCCTGGCTAATCACTGGATTTGCCATTTCTTGTAACAATAAATTGAGTGATATAGTATGCAGAAATTAGCGTATCCTGGCTGATGGGATTATGAACACTGTTACCTGCATGCCTACGCTGGCTTTAATGTGGCCAAGACTATTATTATTCACAGAGCAAGGAAGTAACCAATCATTTTTGTGTGAAAAGCAGAAGCTTCGTGTCATAAATTTGAAGTTGCAAGTTCTTGATTTGTTATGGAAAGAACAAAAATTCAGACTGGGCTGTGAGGGATTTGGAGTGTACCAAATGTTGCTCTGAATAGTTGGATGGTTTAAGAGAGGGTTGGGGGGGAATAAACAACTTGGACAAACCAGTTCTCAGCCAACACTTAATGACTGGAAAAGCTGTGCAAGCCGTAAGTAGCACCCTTCATCCTGTGACAGCTTATAAGCTCCAGCAAAAGACAAGACATTAAGGTGTGCTTGCTTTATTTTTCTGCAAGTAGTTCAAAGAGAGTTTGTTGTCAATTTAAACTCTGGTTGGTCTGAGTTTGGTCAGGACATGTTTTTCATATTGCATAATTACATCCAATAGCACATCAGAAAAACAAAATCTGAGTTCTTTAATCAGCCCAACTTTATTTTTTTTTCATGCCTTCCTTTGTAACACTTCTCACTTGCCACACTAGGAAATGCAGCTTTTTTGCCCATCTTTTTTCAAATTTCCAATATTTTGAATGTCATAAAATGGTTCTAATTTATTGCAGTATCTTATGGAATATCAAATGTTTCGTTGGTGTCATTTTTGCTAGCTCCGGCAAAATTTTTTTAACTATGAATAGTTCATTTTACCCAGAATCATATTCACAGTCATTCATTGAAACAATTCCCAGTTTTTTTCAAGTTCTCCGTCAATGGCTTCCACCGGCTGTTTAATTTTTAAAAACAGCTGATCTGAGCATTCCTGGGCTCTATCAAAATATCCTTCCTCCTGCACTGTACGTTTCTGATACATCAGCTGAGAGTAAATCAACCTAGTCCCCACCATTTGTGCCTAAGAGCCCAACACTGTGAGGTGAAATCCAATAGTGCTTGGTCCAGTTAGCCGAAGAGCTTACTTTTCTGTGAAATGTCCAAAAGCTTTTCTTTATACTCTAATAAAGATTCAGCTTTCTGCTTACAGAAAGGCACTAAACAGGGCTATAGCATGACCACAGCCCTTCTTAAGGCTTTCGGTGCCAGGATGGGGTGGGGGACAGATTGAAATAGGGAGGAGGGGGGGAAGATGAAAAGCAAAGCCTCCCTTTTGACCAGGTTTTTCTCATTAGTACTTGGCTGTGAGATGGAAGGGGCTGGTGAAGCGTGTGGCCCCAGGGACAGGGCCAGCAAGGGCTTGGAGACACCCAGGTGCCATGTTCTGGTGGACTAGCAGTAATTTGGGGGAGTGGAGGTGTGCAGTGGGGTGCACACAAGGTGGTGGGGTACAGTATGGCCTCCAGCTTGCCATCCATCCCCAGTGCTGTGTGGTCAAGGGGCTGGGGTGCTGGGCAAGGAGCCGAGTGATGGGGAGCTGAGGGAGGGGGACTGGCATTTGGGGCTTGCTGGGAGGAGGGTTGCTGGGGGGGAAATTTAGGGGAGAAGAGTGTGGAAAGTGGGAAACCGGGGTCAAAAGATGCAGTATAAATAAGTTTTTTTATGAATGAGGATGAGCTAGTGAATTTATGAACAAATAATTTGTGGCCCTATCACTAAGTGTTATTTGGGGTCTAGGCTTGTCCAAGATGGTTTGGGGGAAAGTGAAAAAAAAATACCTGGAAGAAAGGGATTTGTGGGTGGCATCAAGTGTTTGGCTAATTGTGGCTGCTTCCACTTACGCGGTGTCCACTAAATTAACAGTGAACTTGTCATCTCCCTCACCTCCCTGCAGCAAGCTGCTCTGCAGCAGATTTGAAGTACCTGAGGGGAAGGAATTGCACACCCTGGTTCTGCTGCCTCCCACCAGACAGGGCGAAGAACTGCCTTATCTGGGGCTTGTTTACTGGAAAGGAAGGTGACTGTGGATTGTACTGGAAAGGAACATAATTTTTCTGCCAGCAGGGAAGATTTTTCCATTTACAGAGGAAATGGAAATACATTAGAAATAGCACACTCGAGCAGCAATGAAGATGTAACACCAGAAAGGTAAGCCAAGACTTTATACTTGATTGAAGAGATCTGGGTGGAATAGTACATTTGTGTTATCTGAGTACAACGAAGGCAGAACATGCTGTTGGTGGTTCTGATTTCTTTTTTCTTAGTACCCCCAGGAAAGAAGGCAGTGGAAGAGCAAATACCCAAGCAAATATTTATCTGCATGTTTGATAAGTTCCCGAGAAATGGTCTTATCCAACGAGGCTAACCACTGTGGTTAAAGTGTAATGTGCTTTTGGCAGAGACCTCAGCGTTCTGGTTTGAGCCAGCTTGCTTGGAGTTGTTCTAATGAAATAGGCTGTACATAAGTACCATTAGAGGTCCTCTTCTCTGTTCCCAAGAAAATGTCTTACTTGTAAGAAATTTCACTGTGCTGTTCAGGAACACATCTAGAAAACACTAAAAATTCCTAGTGCAAATATGTTGATGATTAACTCCTGATCAGTCATGCTGGAGACTTTGGAACCTGGATATAGGGCAGGAAACAGATGAGGTATTTGCCCAGGTGAAACCTCTGCCTTTTGAAGCATGGGCAATTATAATGTGACATTAATAGCTTCTGTTTCGGAACTAATACAGTCCTGAGTGCTGAACATTGTATGGCATTCTTTGGCAATCCTGCTGAAAATTCTTTGCTCTCTAATATTTTCAAACTGGCAAATAATACAGAAAATTGCATCCAGTAGTTCAAAATCACTGTTCCTGGTACTATAGAAATCCTTAAAAGTGGGTTTTATATTTGTGTGGGTTCTGTTAATCTCATACATAGTGGCAGAATCTTCTTGTCAGTAGCAGAATAGTGTTCTGCTGTGTTGCTTTGAAATGTTCCACAATATGTGCTGTAGCAAAGTGTCTTCCCCACTACACTACTGCTTTAAAGTCTGAGGCTTATCACAGCAATTTCACATTCTTTCATCCAAGCCTAAAAATATGCCTCAAGCAAGGCATTCAATCAAAAGTAAAACACTGTCAGTTATTTGTCTGTCTCTCCAGCTCCTTGAAAGATAGCGTGCTGTTATGCCAGTGTGAAGAAACTCATGTTACAAAAGCAAAATGAAAGAAAACAGAAATTAAACAATAAGAACGGCTTCAGCTCTGAGCTGACTATCCCTCAGCAATCAAGTTTCTCCTTCTAGAATAACTTTAATTTGATCTTACTTTCACTGATTTATTTTCTGCTGCTGTTTTGAGCTTTTTAAAGGAAGAATTTCATTTTCGAATGTATCAAAGTGGAGATGGAGAGTATTTCAAAGGCCTGCCTAACATCTGTAACACTTCTACTCATTTTTCCCCTTGATTTTTTGTTTATCTTGGGATGGCACACAAGCAAAATATGAAGCTCTCTTTTATCCAATTCTGAGGAACCAGTGTGATGAGAGGGTTGGGCTTCTCAACTATTCTGCAGAAACTGGTAAATCAGGACTGACCTCTTTAGATTAAACTAGTTTAAAATGGTGTTAAATTGCAATTTTCTGGGCTTTGGCAGCTTAGGAGGCTACAGGGTTTAGTATCTCATTGTACTGGAAGAAGGAGCTGTTCTGTTATTTCTGTTAGCTTTGCAATGAATGTCATGTTATGCAATCAATATGTGCTTGATTTCCTGCTGCGAGTGGAGGGAGGTTGTCTCATCAACTACAAATTCAGGCATCCAGTAGGAAATTTATTGGAAGAAAAACACAACAAACAAAAACCAACAACAAAACCCAAAAAACAACTGGAAAAAAAGTCTTTCACTTAGGGTAGTAAACCTACTTGCTCTACTGAGAGGAGCATGACACATGCACATCCACCATAGGTCTCCTCAATTATACATCTATACCAGCTTTTGGTAAAATCTAGTTATTTTTCGGCCATTTCATTTGTCCCATAAAAGTACCCCATTTATTTAGTGTAGGCCTTTAGCTTAATATCTTCTTGTTCTTGCTTCCTACTCTCTGTTCATGACCCCTTCAGTAAAACCTAGGAGGAAACATCATCCTTATGTTGAAGTTTATCATAAAGGCATCTGACCTCCTGCTAGCTCTTCTTCCCACAAAGCCAGTTCCTACCAAAGTTGCTGATTTAGCTTGGAAAGTCTCAGGCAGTCTTTCTGTCATAGGATCATTGACTAAAATTTATTTAGAATACTTGTATGTCATGTGCAAAATCTGCTCAGACAGGTTCTGGTTCAAAGTAAAGTTTAGCTTAAGACCTGTCCAGCTGAGTTTTCAATAACTTGAAGAATGGAGATACCACAGATTTTCTGGAGAACAGGTTTCAGTGCCTAACCATTTTCACTTTTTTTTTTCTTTTTTTTTTTTTTTTTTCTAATCCAGATGGAATAAGGACTACAAGGACTACTGCCTCTTCTGCTTTGGCTGTGCCATCCAGAGACCTGTGCACTGTCCTGACAGGCAGAAATAGTTTGATGAGGCAGAATGATTTGTGGGCTGTTCTTTCTCCCTAGGGCTCTTTGAGAGAAGAGAGACTGTCTTCTTTCTCTTCATCATTCCAGCTGTAGTCCTTGTTCAATTTTTGTTACGTATTTCTTATCTACTGGAGTGAGACAAGTGGCAACTCAAATTCACTAACGATGGCAAGGTGTATCACCTGCCATCATGACTGGTGGGAGACAAATGGGATGAAGTAGAAGGAGAGAAGATTAGACGGGCATAAGGAAACAGTGGTGAAGGTGGTAACCAGCTGTGATGAGAGAAGCTGGAAAAGACAACTTTATGTAGGGAAAAAAGAAATGGTAATTTTAACTCCTCCATGGGTATGACTCAGTCTTGAGTGGGCTGTAAAATCCTGTCATGTTTTTTTTTCCCCTTTCCTTATACAGGAAGGAATTTATACCTTAAAAATATTGTTGTGGTTTTCATCCTTGAGAACTGTTAAAGCTCTTCTGTATATAAATCACTCCCTCCCATGCGGTAGCTGAGACGACTTCTTAACTGCAAGCACAGCACTTGTATGCAGCACTGACTTTATGGAGAAGGACTTATTCTTGGGTGAGCTGCAAAACCACTAGAAAACTGTTACGGGCTCTTATTGTGTCCAAGTTGTCCTAAAAGTTCTTTGTATAATCTGAGCAGTCAAAAGAACATTCTATACACTAGAATGAGGTTGGCTAGTGATAACAATACAAAATGTGGATTCAAAAGGATAGCAATCTTTGTGGGACTGTTGTCTTCTGGACGTACCAGGAAGACCTGAGAGGACTCAGCTCTATTGTTGGTGCTGTCTGATATGCGTGTGTCCCCAGATGCAGTCTGATGGACCAGACATCCTAAGAGAGCTATTCTTCTCCTACTCCTTATTCAGCTACTTGCAGCTTTAGCTATTGTATAAGTCTCCCTGTGTTCTTGTCCAGTTAGACACCGTGTACTCTACCATGGCATTGAGATATGCAGATTATATTTTCTAGTTGCCAATTGTAAGATGAAGTTCCTGTGAGGCAGAAACACTGTTTTTCCAGTGTGATGACCATAGATCAAAAACGATGTGTGGATATTGATGGTTAAGATAAAATGTAGCCTGCCAGATGAAATGCGGTGTACAATGGGGCTTGTAGACACAGCTGAACAAATTGCTTCAGAAGCTTCAGGGGTCACTGCAGTGTAAACAGAAAGCAGGGATGACCTGTGTTATGTTCTCAAGACATAATAAATACATTCTATGTGCTGCTGCTTGCCTTCTGCTGAATCAGGTATTTTAAAATACTGTGGGATTCCTTCTCTGGGCAAAACTTTTGAGGCCCCGCTTCTTGTATTTCAAGCAGGATTTCTTTTTATTATCCTTGAAAAGTTGCATTTAAGTGTGTTCGAAGCTTCAAAGTCTTTGTGTAGTACAGTATAAGGGTCTGCTGGTAAAATTCCTGCTTTTGGCACCTGGCAAATCCATCTGCCAGTTCCAGAAAGTAAAATTAAAGGCTTTTTATAGAGAGAAGCTTGATCTGGCTATAAGTTGTACATAATGTTGTTGTGTTTGGTGAAGAGCAAGTACCTTGTGCTGAATCAAGAACTGAGCTACTTCAGTAGCTGTTGAACCTTTTTCTTCCTATTCAGTACTTCTTATATTCTGTCTGGTTTTATTTGTTGGTTTCTGTGGTGTTGTTTGTTGATTCTAATATAAAAAATATAGTCTGCCTGTTCTTCCTTTCAGCTGAGTAGGGATAAAAACTGGAATGTGGATCTATCTTGAGGAGAGTGGAGAAATAATGAATTCAAACAAGTTCTTCTGAAATATGCATGTTTTGCACTCCTAGGAGCTCATTAATAACAGGGGTCTTAGGGCATTTGTTTGCTTGTTTGTTGTATTTTGTTTTCTCCTTCGTATAAAGCACTCATTTTAGACACTAACTGTTCTGATATACTGACTTGGCTGTCTGTAGATGCTACTTGCTGAGTACATGTTATGACATCAAGAAAATACAGAGTAATAGTAGGGGTTATCTTAAGCAAAAGGAAATACAAAATGAAGCTTTCCTTGACTGTTGTTTATAATGAAGATTAGCATTTGACTTTTCAAGTTTGGAGCAGGTACCAGCAGGCTTTCAAAAGAGCCATGTAGCCTATCACAAGTTACTGCTGTGCCAAATGTGATGTTGCTAGACATATACGTGGGACTGAAGGAAGAAAAATACTCAGCAATCTGCCGTAACTTAATCCAGATGGTCAAGTTTATGTTTTCTTTAAAATGCAAACTGTCTCCAGTGAATTCATTAGAACCATATTGTAGCTTTCTTTCCTAGTATACTTTTAGCAGCTAGGTTAAAAAGCCTGGGACTGCCAAACTAATCTCAAGTGCCTATTTTTTTTCTTTCTGAAGAACTTAAACTGTTCAACAATTCTTTCCCCCCTCGTTTCCCTCCTTTTCCGCTTTCCTCCCCTTTTTTCCCCTTCCTTTCCCCTCTCTGTCTCTCTTCTTCTCTTTTGTGCTGTTTTGCTCACCCCCTTTCCCTTTTCTGGGTAGTTATTGTTGTTGTTTTTAAATTAAACCACTATAAAACCTTGTGAATCATTGGCTTAGGTTATCTAGAGATAGCTAATTCATTGGTTTTGCCTGGAATTGATCTACGTGTTTGAATAACAGGAAGCTGTAGTTGTAATGTATTCAGCCAGGGCATCTCTCTTGTTCTAACCATGGATGGCTTACTTATTGAATAAGAAACATTGTTCCTAAACATGCTAGATGTCTTTGTCTGCCCATGTTTCCAGAATGTTTCTTCCCATACCTTTTTGTTGTTTTGAATTTTCTTTTTTAATTTGTTTTACAGATTTGGCAAAAGTACCCAAAATTTGGGACAAGTGTTCTTATTTAGTCATTTAATCAAAGTAGACTAAAGCTGAAGCAATCCTGAGAACCTAAGTGAAATGTTTTTGTACAAATTAATTCTGACAGAATTAGATCCTTAAAGAAACTCTAATACCTACTACTAGTGATGTAAAAAAAATCCATCTGAGTAAAAAAGCAAGAAAACACAAAACCATCAATGCTTGGCATGCAAATGTTTCACGGAAGAACACTAGGTGTTATTTACTGATCTTTTCTGAAAGTGATTTTACTGAGAAACCAGGAAATCAAATTTCTAATGAAACAGAACAAGCATTTACTGGGACAACAATAGGATACTCACTGACTCATCTATAAAAGGACAGTGTCTATTTTTAAACTTGGGAAAGAACTGGCTAGAAAAGATAGTTCTAGGCATCCCTACCTTTTAGGTTTTTGGGTGGGGGTTTATAACTTTTAAACTAAAACTCACTTTCATCCCTCTATTTCATCCCTCCTAAAAGATGAAGGACCTGAACTCTGTCCATTCACAAAGAAAAGAGTTCCTACAGTGGGCAGTTCTCACTTTGTGAAGGGTATTGTACCCCTTCATTTCTTTTAGGAACTTATTTTCTAAGTTGCTTGCATTAAATAGTATGACTATTCCCTCCAAGTATGGGAGAAGCTCTTACATGAGTAAGTCAACTGATGTTGTCTAATGTAGTTTGGCAAGGAACTGAAGGCAATAGGTTGTTCACTTTTTTTCTTCCTGATCTTTGTTTAGTTGTAAGGAAGTAATTCTGAAGAGGGGTATATCATTCAAATTGATCATGACCTCTGAACTACACAATCTGAATTAATTAATTCCTTGACAAAATGTCAAATGAATATATATAAATCAGAAATCATAGGATGAAGTTTCCATTTGCTTACTTAAGTAGACCAAATTTAAAAAAAAGCTGTTCAGTGCTAGAAACACAGTTGCTTACGCCCTCTCAAAACAAGTACAGCAGCTGCATAACATGACTTCTTCAAAAGTGTCTGTCAGTCCAGTTCAAACTCTGGCTATTGGCCACTGTCTGCTATATTTTCTCACTGAATGCCCTTGAATATACCAGGTGCAAAGCTGCAGTGCCCAGTATGCATCCTAATAATAGTTGTGCAGCAGATTGTCATCTCAGGACAACTCATGGCCTAGTAACAGGCTAAAGTCTGATCTATTTCTGTTGCAGAATTGCATTGTGTTGTGGTACCAACACAGCTGGAAAATAAAGCACAGTGGTACCTACAATTGCATAAACCATCTGCCATGTACATGGTACCACAACAGTGAGTCAAAGATCAAAGGAGGAAGGGATTATGAGTGGGGTAGGAGTACCACAGTAATATAAAATGTATTAGAAAAGTGACTATGCTTAAGTTTGTTATCATAGGTATTAGGTGATTATTAAGCAAAACCATCTCTGTTTTCTGTTCTTCAATTTATAGAGTGAATTTGAACTTAATATGCAGAGACTAGGGTTTGCATGAGACAGTGAAACGCAATCAACCATAGTAATGTTAGGACAATGTTTGCTGTATCTGGTAAAATGGGCTTGCTTATTTTTCTAAGGTGCTGCTTTCAGTATTACAGTAGTGTCCAGTAGGACTCAGCATTCCATTAGCTCCCTTGTTGAAACAAACAAACAAACAGAAAGGCTGCTAAAGACCACAGGATCTGCTTTGGAAAGAGTAAATTAAGCACACTGGGAGAAGGGTGGAGGGCTGGCCTAGGTTAAACATATTTTAGCACTCTTAAATTCATCTTTCTGAAAAAAACCCCAACAGTTTGGAAGAGTGGCTTCTCTATAACACAAGGGAAATAGGCACTGATACATGCAAGATACTTGTTCTTATTTGTGAGGCAGCAAAACAGCCGAGTGGAACATGCCAGTGTTGGTCCAGGAGAGTGTTGCAGGACGTTGTGTAACGATATACGTATCCAGCCTGCTTCTGACGAATCTTGTCTTGTGTGAGAAACAGAGCAAGAGTTGGAGGTTAGAATCAAGATGCTTAGAAAATTGTCAGTTGTCCCAAAATGTTTACAAGTGCATTTCAGCTGTCATGGAATTCACAGATCCAACTTCCAAAACATCAGTAACTCTCTCGGTGAAAGATTTTTCTGTCAAAACCCAAGGACTCTTACTCTAGGAAAGCTGCTGCTTTCAGAGGGACTGTCACTCAGAAGAAGCCAAGTAAAAGACTAGGTTTACTATATTCTAGGGGATGGCCCTAGGCAGCATGAATGCTTTTCCCTGCTTAATGGTCTTTGGTTTTCTCTCTGGTTCGATAGCCTGCAACTCTTTTGTGAAACAACAGTACAACAAAGACCATGGCAGCACAGCTAGTGCTTTTAACTTACAGCTGTACCCCATAAAACTTCATTCTTCTGCCTTTTTTCTCTTCTGCCAAGAAAAAAAACTGAATAGCCAGAATTAATGCTCCTTGAGCACCAGTTCACTTGCCTAGCAATTTTATTCAGAAAACAGATGGTTCAGTATATGAAAGAGGGCTGGTAGAGACCTCTGTGTGAGGTCTTTGGCAGGGTAATCTCATTCCAAAGATCTAGGTGGCTGGAATTCCCTCCCCCTCCCTTTTAATACAAATCCTTAAGTGTTAAGTCAGGCAGAAAATGAGTCTAGTCTACGTTTATCTTACTGAATGGCAGTCAACTCCCGCCTAATCTTTCAACATATATTTGTTCAATGGATCAACAGATTGTGTAAGCAGCATGACAGACGGGTTTAGAAATGTGTCTGCTTATGTTTGGTTTGTACTGAACCATTGACCATTTTGTTTGTGAATCCATCATAAATTACATCTCCAGGTTACTCAGTACGATCAAGGAGGGGAAATACTTGTTCTCACTGTGTTGAAAGGCTTCTTACACAGCTGTCAGCCTTCAGAAGGGAAGCTAAATTGCATCAGTACTACTTCAGCTTTGTTTTTCAAAAGCTGGATGGGTATGGCTCTGCTTTCACAAGTCTTTTGCCAGTTACAACCATACTTCTCGTTGAAGATAACATAAGGCAAAAGGCAAGAACTGTTATTGCCAAATAAATATGTAATAATTTGGGAACAAAGATGTGATAGTGATTGTGTATGTTATTTTAGCTGCATTTGACAAAACCAAGGCTAAGTAAAACCAGAAATACATACAGGATTTTTAATAATGAAAATACATATTAAAATTTCATTGTTACAACCAATGCAAAACCAACCTGATGGGTTGTATTTAATGATATCTGAAAGCAAGCTAGGAAGGTGGTACTCCCGGCAGGAATGTGGACTGTGTAAATGCTTCCATTAATTCTTCCTTATCTGAAAATTGTTTTTAATATAGCTTTTTATATGACTGCTGCTGCCTCATGTGTGAGATAAAAGAACAGGAGAAAGTTCCAGGGCGTAGAGACTGCTCTTCTCCAAGTGGGAAGAGCTTACCTGGAAGCAGACAAGGAGCAGGGGACATGGATTACCCCTTCCCAGAGGCCAGAAAGGCCAGCAAGCTGAAATTCAGTGTCTGCCACTTTTGTTGATTGCATTGGCTTTGAGCCACTGCCTACTCAGGAAGTACAGGTATGTGGCACAAAGCTTTCTTCCCCATATGCATCCCTTCACCATGGTTGGGGAAGGGCTTAAAAAAGGAAAAAACATGAATAAAGGATCACTCTTATCATTGCTACCCATCTTCATTTCCAGCTAAAAGTTAAAGCTTTGAAAATAATTCTAAACAATAAAGAGGCTCACTTCGTCCTAGCTATTTGTCTGAAGGCAGTGAGCCTCAGGCGTGATGCTCTAGAGTCTACTGTCAACTTTGTTTAAATGAGTTTGAGCTGGAACTAAGGAGGAAAAGAAAGGCAATGAGGAGAGAGCTGGAGAAGAAAGGACACTCAACCGAATATCAGGTTTCTTTATGCAGTCAGAAGGAAGAAATTGCAGGAGAGCGATTTCTGTTGGCTACTTTGCTGTTTAGATGGTTACATTCTCATGAAGGCAAGTTCTTAGATTCATGTGGGGTTTTTTGTGGGATTTGTGTTAGCCTTTTTAGTCTCTTATGCACTGATTGAATTTTTTGTTGTTTGAAAGTTTAAGATTCACGAGCAAGTATGTACTTTTTTGTTTTTGTCAAAGAAACAGAGGGAAAAAAGCGATTTTTGGCAAACAAAGTGCACATAATTATGTTTGAATTTCCTCTTTTGTTTTCCTTTTGTTGTGGAGAGTAAATTTGTCATTTCTCTTTAAAAAAATGCTTCCAACTTTTAGTTCAGCTTAAAAAATAATTTCTTCCTAACCATCCTTAGTAGGATTTGAAGAAGCTGGTAAGGAAAAAAGATGAGAATTATAGAATCATAGAATAGTTTGGGTTGAAAGGGACCTTAAAGATCATCTAATTCCAAACCCCCTGCTGTGAGGTCAGCTTCCACTAGAGCAGGTTGCTTAAAGCCCCATCCAACCTGGCCTTGAACGCTTCCAGGAGTGGGGCATCCACAACTTCTCTGGACAACCTGTTCCAGTGTCTCACCACCCTCATCATGAAGAATTTCTTCCCCATATCTAAATCTACCCTCTTTCAGTATGAAGTCATTACCCTTTGTCCTATCACTACATGCTCTTGTAAAGAGTCACTTTCCAGATTTCTTCTAGGCACCCTTTAGGTACTGGAAGGCTGCTGTAAGTTCTCCCTGGAGCCCTCCCTTCTCCATGCTGAACAATCCGAACTCTCTTATCCTGTTCTCATGGGAGAGATGCTCCAGCCCTCTGATCATCTTCATGGGCCTCATCTGGACTCACTAAAACAGGTCCATGTCCTTGTTATGTTGAGGTTCTCAGAGATGGATGCAGTACTCCGGGTGGGACCTCATGAGAGTGGAGTAGAAGGGGAGAAACTCTTCCCTTGACCTGCTGGTCATATTTCTTTGACACAGCCCAGCACATGGTTGGCTTTCTGAGCTGCCAGTGCACATTGCTGGGTCATGTTGAGCTTCTTGTCAACCAGCACCTCCGAGTTCTTCTCCTAAGGGTTGCTCTTAATTTGTGCTTGGGATTGCCCCAACCCATGTGCAGGACCTTACACTTGGCCGTGTTGCAGCTCATGAGGTTTGCACAGGCCCGTTTCTCAAGCCTGTCAAGGTCCCCCTGGATAGCATCCCTTCCCTCTAATGTGTTAACTGCACCACACAGCTTGGTGTCATCAGCAAACATACTGAGGGTGCACTCAATCCCAGTGTCCATGTCACTGAAAAAGGTCTTAAACAGCACCAGTGCCAATACCAACCCCTGAGGAAAGCCACTCATTGGAAGGAGGAAAGCAGCCTCGAGAATATGAAAAAGAAACTAGGAATGAAAAGTTGAGCATTTCAATAGAACATAGAAAAGAATATGGGGCTTGTAGCTCAGAGCAGGGTGGATGTTATCCTGTGAGCTTGGAACCACTTTTTCTTAACTTTTATTCTTTAAGAAAAAATCTGACATCTGCCTATGTGAGCATCTATTTAGTGTAGTCATCCCTGGAGTATCATTTTAGTAATTTCACTTGCTGTATTTCTTTTATATGGGTCATGAAGTTGACTGAAATTTCCCTTCCCTCCTCCTCCTTTGTCTTCAGAAGATGTAGAGGACTTTAGGAATTGCTTTTAGAATACAGTGTTTTCCAAATATTAGCCCAGGGAATGAGATGGCTATGAACTCCAATGTTTGCTGGAATAAATAACCCTATATAGTCATTGTGAATATTTTTGTTGGTTTTTTCCATTCTCTTTTTTTTTTTTCGTAAGGTTGAGTGGGATGGTTTGAATAACATATGCCATTGAAGCCTTTGGATATCACATTCTTCATTTTATCTTGTTTAGTTTCATCTCTTCTTCTAGACAATATGGAGAGTTCCTTTCTTAGCCAAAAATGATAGCATTATTGCAAGTTTCTCAGAGTTTTGAGAAAAATAAATTACATTACATAAATCAAAACAAAAAACCTTTCAACCAGCAGCAAATGCGTAAACTTACCAATGCACAGATACAAATATCGATAGAGATCTTCACTACTTCTTTGAGAGCTAGTGTATAATATGAAATACTGGATACTCTGGCTGTGAAGTTTAAGCATGATTTACTGAATGATAATTCACTTCTTCCGTGCACTTGTTTGCATATACAGTAAACATCAAGGAGGGGGACAGAATTACTTAGATATCAAAATTCATAATTTTCTCTCTGTGCATTTTCTGTCAGGCTGGCAAATTGAAAATTATAGTACAAGAAATATATTAACCTGCTCATTTGCAAAGTAATTCATTTAGAATTGTATATCACTTCCACATCAGTATCTAACTAGATAATTTATTATTTGTTGTTAATAATTAAAAAATTTGCTCGTTGTAACTAAGACTGAATGAAAATTTGATATATTTTTTTTTTGGGCAAGCATTGTGTTATCTTCTCCACAGCAAATCTATTTTTGTTGCTGAAAAGGTAATTCTTTTTATTCTTAGATGCTACAGTCTTCTAGATCTCAGGTTCCTCTTCTCCCTAGTGCTCACAGGTCCTGACTCTGGACTTCACTGAGGTAAACAGAGTAGGGAACAGAACTACAGTGAACTACTGGTGATGCACCACAGGAGAACTTGGGCTCTCTGGGAAGCCTGGTCTATGCAGGAGAATATAAATGTGAAATCTTCAAACTAGAACTCCCATGTAGTATCATTATAAGATATATTTTAAAAACCTTTTTTTTTTTGTCCTTTAAAAGTTTATCTCCTTCTTGCTCCTTTCTTCCTAATATATTGAGTAATTTCAAGGGGGAAACATGAATTCTGTTTTGAATTCTGTCATTGCCATGAAAGTGCAACAACTCAAAAGTAGATCTTAGGCTGTTTTTCACTCTACGTTTTGAGTGTTGTACCCTGGGTATGCAAATTAGGATTTTTATTTTCACTCCATCTACTTTTAAATCATATTATAGGGCTGAAGCAGCATCAATCAGCTCTTCAAAGTGTACAAAAAGACTTAGAAACGACAGGCAACAGAAAGCCTATACTGGGTCACACCAATCCCTTCTCTAACCTTAGCAAATGTTTAGGTGTTGCTGTGACAGAAGAGCTGGTACTGATGCACGCATGTGTCTATGTAAAGATGTTAAAATAGTGCCGTGGTCATCTCTGAGATGCCTTTTGAGTGTTCTTCGAACATGTCAGATGTATAGAGATTCAAAGCTGCTTAAGCATGGTCCTTTTTTCATACTATACATTTTTTCCCACTATAAGCAGCGAAGTATTTCAGCTCTGAATATCCAGTTCTGCTTCACAGATTTCTCTTTCTTGAAAGCTGTCGTTGGAATTTTGTTTGTTCAAGCCATAGCCTTGTCACTAGAATTTTTTGAAATAAATGTTTAAAAAAGGTGTTCACTTTTGAAAACTATGGTCCTGCTGGTTTTGCCACCTTACCTCTAAATTGGTATAAACTACCTTTGCTCTATTCTATTAGAAGGATGTTTAGATATACTTTTTTTTTTTTGGTCTCCTGCTTAACCTGTCTTTTATAAATGCTAGCGACTGCATGATTAGTAAAAAAAGCTTCAACGTGCTCTAGTGAAGGAAGATTAAGATACAGCACAGTAGATAAGAGTGACTGGCTAAAGGGCAGTTTGCTTGTAATAATCTTCTAAAGAAATATATTGTGGTTTAAAATGGTTACTGTCATTTTCATATGCAAGCATATTTTGGTTAAATTATTGCTTTGGTTTGAAGGTATAAATTGGGAAGATTTCTGTAGATTTCAGTAGGAGGACTGGGTTTGCATGGAGTCTCTAAATATGACACTGGATTGTGCTAGAAAGGAAAAGCACTCCCGGTGAAAAATCAACTCAAAAAAAAACATTTTAGGAAATGTCCCAATCTCTGGAAATTACTTCCTATAGGGAGCCTTGTGCTTTGCCTTTTCTCTTATGCAGCAACAAGAGCTCAACATCCATAATGTGGCATGGAAACCCTGCTCTTTCTACCCATGGCTGCAAGGAGTTTCTGAAGGTTTGCCGGCAGGTGGTCAGGGAGCACCTTGTTCAGGGTGTTACCGACCTCAGTTTCAGTGGCCAGGAACTGCTTTCCTGAGCAGCATTTGGCAGGCTCTTCCACCGCTCTGTCTCTCAGCCTTTTCTGTCTGCTAAATGGCATGTTGCTTACGATCTTCTGTAGTGTCCTTTGAGATTCACAGCTAAATGCCATGTAAAAGCAAGGTAGTACTAATCTATGCTGGCAGCTTGTTGAAGTGTCATGGTTTCAGTGATGCATTTGTAACCACTCTAACATAAGATAAATGTGACAAGTGCTAATTCCAAACACCCACATTGCTGAAACTGAGAACAGCTTAGCTAAAGCACTTTGAATTTCCTGAGGACATCTGAGGTCTATAGTTACAGCATCTCAGTCTGCTTTTACCTGAAAAATGAAAAAGTTATATTAAAGATCCAAAATGAAAAGACTAATGTGGGGGGTTTTTGTTTGGTTTTGGTTTTGGTGGTGGTTGGTTTGTTGGTTGAGGTTTTTTTTGGTTTGGTTTGGTTTGGTTTTTTTAAAGAGCTTGGGGGAGAAATGCATATGCATGTTTTTGAGACTCACAAACACTTCTTATTCTCTGGAGGAAGTGAAGGAAATAGTAGGGTAAGAATATGTTGATCTTCCTATTGGAAAAGAAACAAGCTAATGTCAAGGCACCAAGATCTATGCATTAGCACAGCTTCGTTTGTGAGTGTCCCTTGCCATGAGATTTTCCTGATAAATCTGTGTCATGGACAAGAGAAGTACCCATGTGAGAAGGAGGTCAGCCAGAGGGAGGAAGAGAAAACTATTCTTAAGTTGATGTGTTGCCAAAATGAAGTGATGCCCTTTTCTAGCTTGAGTGGGAAGTTCTGTACATGGCAATGCTGAAAGGTGGCCCCGTCAGTGCCCATTGTAAGCAGTGGCATTTGTCGGGTTTTGTAAATTCTGATTTAAAAGAAAAAAAGAGAAACTGCAGCATTTTCAATTGATTTTTGCCTCTGGATTTTCTGTATGGAAGATGGGAAAATACTGGATTGCCTGATGTCAAATTACATGAAAGACCATGGTGACCACCAAGTATTGAACAATCATTGAGCAAACAAGTACCTTGCTAGTGCTGGTGTCTCCAAGAAGGTGAAAATTCCCTGTATGATAGACTGCAGAAGGTGTTTGGGGTGGTGATAGTATTTCTCAGCTGCAGAATAAGCATAGGACAATGAAAGAAAAATGAAGGATCAAGAGGTGAGCAAATGGTCCGCAAACCATGAGGCAAGCTCTGAGATACACTGTGAAGGGTTTGCAGATTACAATATGGTTTGGGCATAACTACTGGAACAGAGTGCAGAGTAAACCATTTCACACAAGAAAAGATGGAGGCTTGTACTGAGGATGTGTAAGTCACACCATCTGAGGCATCTATTTCTGCATTTACAGCAGAACCTACTTCTGAACAGTGAAACTGTGCAGAAAGTGGGATTCCTTTCCTGTCATAAATATCATATCTTGATATTTTTCATCACCAAACAAGAATAATGAAAAAAGTCTCACTGAAAGGACTGTGATTATGGTGTCTTTTCCATTGCTCTTTCTAGGCTGTTATATCGTGAAGCCGTTTTCCAGAAATCATTGCTCTCTGTAGCTATTTAGACATAATAAACGGTTTCTGGATTCCAGTTCATAAACAGTTCAAAGTTGTCTACCTAAAGAAAAACTACAAAGAAACAGGGAGAGAGATAATGAACCTGAGAAACTGAGAAACTCATTTGGATACAGCATAAGGAAGGAAAGGAGGACTGAAGCTCTTCTGCTTACGTTATAGTTGCTTTGAAATTGTGTGGTTCATGTGTAACTCCTCTTCTCATAGTTTCTAATTGTAAAGTGAACAAGAGTAAGAGATATTTTTTTTCTTCCCACATGGCACAACAGCAGGAGTTTTCAAATTAGACCCTGTATATCTGAGAAATGGTCGTCCCGGCCCACATTTAATGCATTTCTCTAGAAAACAGCTTCTTCGGGGTTAAGATTCTCTTTGGCAACTAAGTGTTGTCCAGGTGCTTAAACTTGCTTCTTTGAGATAATAGACATACAGTGAGTTGGCATCTTGTTCTTCTGGACTGGGAGGTGTCTTACAGGAAGATGTATACTGTAAATGGCAGGAGTGAGAGGTGGGGAAATTTGAAGCAGCAAGAATACACTTGAAAGCCTCACTCTCTTCCTAAATTCCTGATCAGGACTACTTTTAAAGGCTAGAGGAATATAGAGATTCCACTAAGATGATATCTCTAGAGTGATCAAAATATCTTGGTAAGATTCCCGATAAATATCTTTAAATAAGTTTATTTGTAGTTCATTTACCATAGCTGTACCTTTGAAGTATTCTTGTTTTGTACATAAACTGTTTTCCTTTCTGCTTCAATATATACAACGTGGTACTTGTTTGTATAATCCCTTGAAGTTTTGTTGTGTAATTAGTGTGCAGATTTTTCTTAAGCTTAAAGATGAGCTTATTCTATAAGAATTCCCTTTTCTTGTTCTACTACTTGAAAATCTGGGAAATGGTCATTAAGGTCAGAGGGAAGCAGTGGAACATGACCACCCCTGGAAACTCTCCCATGTAGCATCAGAGTTATCAAGGAGACAGATGATGGATGACTCTCTCTTTTTCAAGTTGTGGGACTTTGGGTTTTATGATTTTGGCTGTGGACTCTGCTGCTGACTCTGAGCAAACAGCTTAATCACTCTGTACCTCTATAAAATGGTTATAATAATTCCTTGTTGCATCAATGTTGTGATGAAAATGAAGCAGTGAAATGAAGAAGTGACTGGGTAGTGAAGTCATGAGGTTAGACAGTGAAAGCTAATCCCATTGCATCCTGATTAGCAGACAAAAAGTTATTAAACAGTAGCATAAAGGTAGTCCTTGAATTATTATGCATGATATGCCCAGCTGTGTGCAGGGAAAGTGATGTAGCTGTAAAGCTGTGGCTTGATGTGGCTTGTAAGCAAACAGAGGAGAGGCTGGATGAGGAAGGAGGGAAGCACTGGGTCAGCTCTTCAGGCTGTACAGAGAGGAGAGTACTGAGGAGTCATGTCTAGGTGAGGAGGAAATGTGTGCATCTCCCTCCACAAACTTGGGTGTATTTTTATCATTTTGGGCTCTGCAGTAATCTTGATCTCTCTCCTTTTGGCACTGCCTGTACCTTTGAGTAATGTCCATCACAGACATATAGTCATAAACACTGAAATTATCTTATGGCTAAATCTAGCTAGCCCTGAATCTTCTAATATCCCCAGATGGCTACCACTGGCTGTAAGTCCGTTTAGTACCAGCTGGCAGCTCTCTCATCTCCTCTAGGATGCACAATAGACAGCAGCAGTGGGGCAGCAGAAAGATTTTTTGCAGAAAATAGACTGGGAGCAGAGCATATAACTGGGTGTTTTTGTGCCTCATAGTGAGGCAACCCCATCCGTGAGGTGGCTGCTGCCTAAAATGCCCCTTCTCAAGGTGAGTGTACTGGTTGCATCAGGTTGATGTAAGCAGCTATGGGAAGCCTCAAGGAGGGGTTCCACCTTCCCCCTGAGGGAGCCTGGAGGGAAATTGATAGTGCAGCCAGACGAGCTAGATGTTGTCTTCTGCTGAGAGCTGAGCTGCACAAGTGGTCTGTGGGTTTCCCTCTTGCTCTGTTGGTGCTGGTGGCACACCCAGTGCTGCTGCTGGCCTGCCTTGGGCCAGGTCACCTGCGCAAAATCTGCCTTTTCCCTCACACTTGGACATGGTGGCAGATGAACAGTTTCCAATTCCCCCTTGCATCTGACACTTCTTCAGGCCTCAGCTGCCTTTACCAATCAGGTAACCTTGAGAAGGAAGTAAAGAAGATCACAAAGGTGTGTTCTGACCCGTGTTAAAATTTTGATGTTGAGAACATCAAATGGACCCATGAGAGATACAGGATGGTGGTTTGCATAGAAACTGCTCTCTGTTTTCCATGGTGCTCTTTTTCTTACGATGATGATTTATCTACCTAAACATACAACAAGATGATAGAGCTGGTTCAAAATGAATGCTAGATGTAGAGTGACCAACAGATATATGGCATGTTACATTTTTCCAGAGTAGATTAGACCTGTTCCTGATATGCAAATTCTGAGCAGGATTAGAATTAGAATTAATTACACTTATTTAAAATGGTGATAATGCACCCTCAGGGAGCATTAATGTCAGAGAATTAAACCTCATTGCTTATCTCAGCTTCATTTATCATCCTTATTTACCCTTCTTTACTTTGAAGTACTAGAAAATAATTCAAGTGGCTAGGTGGAGTCCTTGTGTTTGGTAGTAGGGCAGGGAGTTCATCTTTTCTACAGTATGCTGTATATGTACTGCAGTCCCCTGGAGGAGGTTTGTAGGCGACACAAGGAGGGTTGGGACTTGGAGTATCGCTGAATTGTCTGAAATACCAAGAATGAATTTTACAATTACAATTATATTTACATGTTGTTGATGGCATTCTGAGAAAAAAAATATAAATAGTTGATAGTTAGAGATAGAAAAAGTAATAAGAATATACATAATCCGCATTTCTACTGCTTTGGAATTGTTTCCTTCCTTTGTTAGATGTGGCAGACTAGTGCCTCTATTTTCTCAAAGCCCACCAAGTGTTACATTCAGCCAGCATGTGGGGGCTAAATCAAGCAATAAAAAGATTTGCTTTGTTTAGCCCGGAGAAGAGATGAAGAGAAGACCTCATTGTGGTCTACAGCTTCTTCAGAAGGGGAGGAGAAGTGGCAGGTGCCGAATTCTTCTCTTTAGTGACCAATGACAGAACCCAAGGGAATGGCAGGAAGATGAGTCAAGGGATGTTTAGGCTAGACATTAGGAAAAGGTTCTTCACCCAGAGGTTGGTGGAACCCTGGAACAGGCTCCCCAGGGAGGCAGTCACGGCCCCAAGCCTGTCAATATTCAAGAACAGACTGGACAATATGGTGTGAACTGTGGGGTTGCATATGCAGGGACAGGAGTTGGACTCAATGATCCTTGTGGGTCCTTTCCAACTCAGGACATTCTATGATCCTATGATAAGAGCTGTATTTTCCTGTAAGCTGTAGAATCATAGAATCATTTCAGTTGGAAGAGACCTTCAGGATCGTCGAGTCCAACCATAACCTAACCTAACTTTAGCACTAGACAATGTCCCTAAGAACCTCATCTAAATGCCTTTTAAAACCTCCAGGGAGGGTGATTCCCCCATTTTCCTGGGCAGCCTGTTCCAATGCCTGACAACCCTTTCTGTGAAGAACTTTTTCCTAATATCCAGTCTAAACCTCCCCTGGTGCAACTTGAGGCCATTTCCTCTTGTCCTACCACTTGCTACTTGGGAGAAGAGACCAACACCCTCCATGCTACAACCTCCTTTCAGGTAGTTGTAGACAGCAATAAGCTCTCCCCTCAGCCTCCTTTTCTCAAGGCTAAACAGCCCCAGTTCCCTCAGCCGCTCCTCATCAGACTTGTGCTCCAGGCCTCTCACCAGCATTGTCACCCTCCTCTGCACTCTCTCCAGTATTTCAATGTCCTTCTTATGATGAGAGGCCCAAAACTGAACACAGTATTCAAGGTGGGGCCTCACCAGTGCAGCGTACAGTGGCACAATCACTTCCCTAGTCCTGCTGGCCACTCTATTCCTCATATAAGCTAGGATGCTGTTGGCCTTTTTGGCCACCTGGGCACACTGCTGGCTCATATTCAGCCGACTGTCAGTCAACACCCCCCCCCCCGATCCCCTTCTGCCTGGCAGCTTTCCAGCCACTCTTCCCCAAGCCTGGGGTAGTACTGCATGTTTCTAGAATGACATGTTTGCATGCTGGTGAATATGTAGGCTATTGTGTCTGTGCTCAAAGAGAACAGTGAAATGAAGCCCACTCTTCTGTTCTTGGTTAAAAGGTGTCCTTTGAGTCCAAAAGTGAATTGGATAAGTATGTAAATTGGGAGATGGTATAATGAAATGAGATATTTTTCAGCAAGGTACATATCTGGATTTCAACATTTTCTCTACAAGCTCGGCTATCAGCAAAGCTATTCTAATTTATAAACTTGCTTAGGGAAATATTTTTGAGCTGAGTTTGCGCATATGGATATTAGAACTAAGTAAGAGTCCCTACCTTACCCACCATACACAAGTCTGCATAACAATTTGTATTGTGATGCATTGTCTCTGCATGATATAATTCTATAATTCTGTGATATAATGATTTTATTACAAATGGTCATTGGATATATATTCTAGTGGATTTTTAGGTAACGGCCTATGGCTATATGAGATGACAACTCTTTTTATTTAGGACTCCCAGTACTTATGTGTTTACTGCATTTCATTCCAGTTTAATCTGAAGAAATAATCAAGTAGACTGAGGTACAATATACATTATGGATTTAAAAAAACCACATAAAAACCAAGAGCAAGTCTGAGTGATACTGATATCAATGTTTTTCCGTGTGGAAAAGAAGCCTGAAGAATGATGGAGGAGAAAAGAACAAAGTCAGACATCTAATTAGTTAATTCATTCTTGGAGATATTTGTTGTTAAATACTATAAAGGACATCAGGTGTCATTTTGCTGGAGGCAGCAGAGCTGCCTGAGCATATTCCAATTTTGAGAATTGGATTTATTTTTTTTAGTGAATAAAATGTGAATTATTTTGTACCTGAGGTTATCATTTAAAATGAGCAAGAGGTACAAGAATCGCATGCCTGTTGCTGATATTGTAAGAAGAGTTATTTTTTTAAAAGGGACAGTTCTATATATCCCCTATTTATACACAATTATTTAATCTACCAAAAAATAATAGTAAACACAAACCATAATCAAGTATGCAATCACGTAGAAAAAATGAATAGCAACCTCCGCCCCCGACCAGTGCATCTATAATACCCACTATGAGTAGACAGTCAATATTGCAAAAGGACATTTCTGACTTGGCAGATGGTTTTACCTTCTCATCTCTCTAGTCACCAGCGTTGCCCTCTTGTCTTGGACAGTCTGAAGATGAAAGATCTCTTAATACGAAAGTCAACACCTAAAATCCGGTTTTGACTGGGCCTTGTGACATACTGTTGTTTTGTCTGATCTCTCTTCCCTGCCTCTCATCCTAAGGCAGCTCTGTGCAACTCTACTGGAGCCAGAGGAGTTTCTGCAGTTTACAACAGCAGATGATCTGTTCCTCCTGTCCTTTGCTGTTCTTTCTTGCATTCCTTCACTTTTTTCGTGCCCCATACGTACTCTACTCTCCCAGTATTTCTACTTGCATCCGCTTCAGAAGAGCCATTTTTCTGCTCTTGTGGTTTAACTTCATGCAGGAAAGCAGTACATGTGCATAAGAACTTAGGACCTATTTAAATTGCTGTGAAAAAAAATACATATGGGAATTAAATCTTTAACAATTTCTATGACTACTTTTCTGGTTTTTGGAGATAAGTAGAAACTGTCCTTTGTGTAGAGCAAAAACAAATTTAATTTTCAAAGTGGACCTGTAAAAGTGGACCTCTTGAAAAATGGACATTTTTCTCACTTCAGAGGCTGTAAGGAAGTCTACTGACTTGGTGGTATCAGCAGGCATGTGTTACTGAGATCTGTGCCATGTAAACTGGACTTCCCTGGGAAAATCTGTTATCAAGAAGCGCATCGGAAACCTGTTGATAAAAAGAGCACTGAATTTTCTTATGGCACAAATGGTTGCTTGTTCATTAATTTCATTTATACTGTGCCAGATCATCTAGCAGAGAATTTAACCCAAGAGGGATGCCGTGTTTTATACAAGGTGACTTTTTGCTATGACTCATTGCAGGAGCTGTTACTGGAGGGTGGAGACGACTCTTCTTTCTCACTTTCACTCTCATGAACATCCTACATTTTATAGGACCAGATTTGCGTAGGCCAGAGGTGAAATGTGTTATCGCTTTTTTTTTTTCCTTTTTCTAGAAAGTAAGATGATTCACAAAACATTTTTTTTGTTAGAAGAATCAGTGGAATATGTTAAACTGCTCATTCTAATCCCTTTCCAATATCCTTTGCATTTGATAGATGAACAGTAATGCACTGGAAGGAGTCTTTGGTAATTTGTATAAAGAAATAAAAAGCTGTAGCTTATCCAGCAATGTTAGTACTTGTAATGCTTTATAACATTTAGAGTGGCTAACTACACACAGTTTGCACTATAGGAGTTAATTCTAGTCTCAAAACTGAATTTCAGACCAAAATCTAAAGTGTAGAAGTTCATACATTTTTAAAGAAATGTATTTTAATATATGCCCAATGGGACACTGGTGTTCACAACTATTTCTATGATTTTCATTTTGTACTTAAAGGTTCTAGACATTTAGAAGGGAAAAAAGCTAAACAATCACATTAATGTTTTTTATAAAAGCAGAACAGCAATCTTTCACTCGAAGGGCTACTACTAACATTTTAGCCTGTTCTTAGCCCTAAATGGATGTTAATTTAAGTTGACTGTAAATAAATGTTAGCAGAATCATCATCTACAGAGGCAGTTTGATATTATTCTGTAAATTATTGTATGTGTAAGTTGTCTGATATGGCAGCTAAAATAGGTGCAATATCAAATCATATCCTTAAGAGTTCTCTAAATACCTTAATATTTGACTGAAAGTATGCTGTTAGTTCTATTTCTTTACTATGGGAATATATATTGATTATAGTTCTAATTGTTGTGCAAATGTGGAAGGTAAGTTTCAAATGGAGCTGTGTGGCCAAATAGAAGTTAGAAGTACTGTGCAATGGTGTACAGAGATGACAGCAGAATTTGTTGCTTATCTATAAGCAACCAACGTGTTACCCTATGTGATATGAAAGTGCTTGCTGCAGAAAATATCTTCTGTGCTGCAAGTACTTAACAAAATTTCTGGTTTTGCTAACTTACAATGCATCTATTTTTAGTGCTGCTATTATGTGTTAGGTTACAATTTAAGGTAGATACCAGTTCCAATTCCCTGTGCTACATCCTATTTTAAAATCATGGCTACTAAAGTGGGATCTGATTGTGCTTTATGCAAACGTATGTTGCATTTGTGTTTTTCTTGCTGTATTTAATAGAAAACAATCCTCATTTTAATTCTGGCAATTGGTTTGATTCCGATCTTGAAAATGTGTGTCTTATAATTTCACTAGTGTTAACATGGTTACCCTGGAGTGAGTGGGTAAGAATACATCCATATCTGTTGCTTTATTGCTCGTGAGAAGATGAGGAGCCTGATAAGTGCCTCACAACAGACCTTCACTCTCATAAGTGTTGCAGTGCTCTAAATGGACATCCTATGCAATGCAGAGCATGCTCTGGGATTTATGAATGGCACTGTAAGTGAGGATATAAGACACTCCGGTCCTCTTCCAGCTATGGTGATGGCTAGGTAAAATACAGACCTTTTCCTCCACACTATGAACTACAAACACAGCTGCATAATATACACAGTCAAATGCCAAGGACCTAATAAGATTTTGCTTTCCAGAAATATAAATAATTTAATCAGATTAATGACATTGTTCTACCTGAGGGATTCTGTAATTAGTAGATTATTGAAGCAGCACACAAGTTATCTACCATTAGCACCTGGAGGAATTCCTGTTGTCTTAAACAGTGGAATCAAATGATATGAATATTCCTGTCAAGCAACCCGTAAAGATAATAAGCCTCTGGCATTTTGTAAGCTATATAAATCCATGGATTTCACATTAAATATTTAAAGCACAGGAGGTGTTATTGGTTAGAATACTGATAAGGACAGTTCAGCCATTACAGCTGCCTTTTCCATTTTGTAAATCCCTCTTTGAGTGGCTCTAAAGCCTTTTCCATTTGTTTTTTCTTTTAGTTGTGTATTTTTCCAGTTCCTCTGGAGGTGTTTTTTGGACTTTATGTGGTAAACACTCAAAATATTTTTACAGAAGTTTTATCCTTTTGATACAGAGAGGATATTCAAACCAGGGTATCAACAGATGTGAAGCAGGGAGATCTTTATTGAACACCAAAGAAATCTGCTTGAAATACTTGTAAAAGGGTGCTTTTCTTCTGAATATATTTACAAAGCAGAATTTTCTTTCTCTGATGTATGCTGTGTTCTAAGAGATTGTTTGGAATAATACTGTGGATGGACCTCATCAAGGTCAAATACACATTTACATATCATAATGAGGATGTTGAATAATTCTTGAAAAATACAGGACATGGGTATGACAGCTAATGTCTTAATTGACAGCAAGGTTGAACAGAAGCTTTTAAAGATGATAAAAATATGACTGTTTGTCAGAGTGAGCACTTAACAGTTTCAGTTGTCTGGCAATTTAAATTGAAAACTTTGTTGGGAAAAGTCTTTCTGTTTTTAATGGATTGCCATGTCAAGCTGGAGCTGCAGCCAGGATAACTGATGACCTTTGAAGTCCTTAGAATAAATTGTGGTTTGTGTGCAAGAGATGATAATGCAGTTTAAAAAGATTTATGTAATAGTTCTTCAAAGAGCTTGAAGCATTAGCATAGGGTCATAAATTAGTAGGATTTACAAGTAAGAAATTACTTTACTGGGGGAGTCCTTTTCATCCCATATGGTTTTGCCTGCAGGCACTTGCTGATGTTTAAGTGAAGAGATACCTGATGAACCCTCCAGGCAGCTGTGAAATTACAGGGACACCTGTGTTGTTAACAACCCATCCAGCTTTAATAGCAGCCAGGTACTTCCCCAGTAGAGAAGAGACCTTCTATTTGTAGGACATATGTCAAAACCTTGTCACAAAGTATTTTTAGACCTCGGGCTAAATAACAGTCTGAAAGCTATTTTTACTCTTCTGGGCTTTAGAGGTGGTTTAAGTAAATGGTTTCTAGCTGTTCTAAAGTATATTAACAACTTCAGATAATTTGTCCCTATCAATAAATAGATATTTCTTCAGTCTGAAAAAAAGCCGTATTGAGTTTTAACAACCTTGCTTGACATATAAATGAAGCATCATGAATGAATTATCACTACTAATAGATATTTTTCAGTATTTGGCTAGAAAGATTCAGACCTTCAAGGAAAAGAAAGAAAAGAAAGCGACTTTAGTAATGGTACCTGTGCGATGTTTAGAAATATTACATCAATCTCCTCGGCACAGTTCCCACAGAAATTACAGAAGGGATTGCTTTTTTTTAAAAAATTTGTTGTGGGTTTTTTTCATTGTTTGTTTTGTTTTGGTTGGTTGGTTTTTAGGTTTTTTGTTTTGTTTTGTTTTTCCCTCTCTCTCTTCCCTATCCACCCTGTTTTCCCCGGGTTTTAGCTGGAAACCTGTCTCCTATCATTTCACAGCTTCTTTCACTGAGGAAAGCTTGTATTAGAGTATGTGCTGATTTCCTGGTGAGGACAGCCACCTGAAAGCCTAAAGCTTTATATGTCCTGAAGCCTCGAGTATTGTGTTTGTGTGGTGTTTTTTGTTTGTTTGCTTGCTTCTGGTAGTGGTGTTGGTTTTGGTTGTTGTTGTTTTAACAGGCTAGAGAAACAGCCGTTATTTGAGAAGTTTGGATTGATATGTCCCTGTCACTTGCACTTACTGATATAATTTAAAACATTTAGAAACCATGTATCATACTTTTTTTTTCCTTATCCTACCTCTTTAAAAATAATATTGTAGTAAACTTAATGAAATGACACAATCTTTATGTTCATTGAAGTTTATTGTTTCTTGATCTCCCTGTGTCAGCAGTGAGATTTTCCTAGATCAATCCAATCATCTATGGTATTTTGGTTTCCCTTTCTCTTAGCCTGCAACCTAAATATGCAGTTAATTGCGATCACTGACTCATGTTCCATTCTTCCAGTCCAAAGGAAATGATCTGGGCTCAAATACCAAGGTGCAGAATTTGTAATCCCACAGGAATGTTGATGGTTTCCAAAAATAGCTTTTTATTTAAAAAATAATGTTTGATCTTTGGAATTTAACTAGGAGTAGATGCACCTACACGGATTCTGGCAAAGGGAAATGTTAGTATCATAAACTGTTATTTCATCAAGAAAGGAAACTCATCTATGTTTTGGCAGTGTGTTTTTTTACAAGCAAAGCTGAATGTCTTTCCTCTTCATTTTTTCCCTCCTCTCTTTCCTTTCCTCCACCAAAACCAGTCACACACACATTCTTAAAAGAATGTCTGTGGATGAGTTTGAATTTGATTACATCGTATGACAGCATAGGGACCTAATTTGTATTGTCTACAGCAAAGAAGTGCCATGTCAAATAATCAAGATGAGTACAGGTTTGTTGGACTTGCCGTTATTATGAATTCCAGTGTAAATGCTAACATTCGCTTTCCTCCTACACAGGAGCCCTTTTCTGTCTTCTACCTCTTACAGTTTTTCACGCACATATAGTTATGTGTTTATAGTAAGTGCAAAGATTAGAAGCTAATATAAACTATCAAACTTAATTCAGCTTTTCATGCATTTACAAACTCTTTTTATAGACAATTAAGTGAAAACATCACCTTTTTCCTTCATAAGCAGGCATTTACCTGATGTGGGTCAGCAGGGTGTAAAATGCAAGTATGGGGGAGTATGAAGACCATGACTCTTGATGATTTTGGATGCTGATAATGTAAAACTTGTTTCTTGCTATGCAGCCTCTAATTTGGCATCTGCAGAAAAAGAAATCAAAGACTATTTTAATGGAAAAATGTATGCATCTCACTAAAACTTGTGTAAAATATGATGTAGAGAGGATGAGGTTTTGGGAAATGCCAGGTATTTAATCAAGACAAATTAGACAACTCTATTTTATCAGTGCTTCTAATTCTAATTGAATGAGCTTTAAATGTGTCAGTTCAGTGGACTCTGATTGTCTGTCTTGATTCATTCCTCCACTACTTGGGCTTATTAGCTTTCTGGCTAGATAAGCCCTCATGTCACATCTACAGCTTGGATGCAATTAATGGTTTTACTTTCCCTTGGCTAGCTAAAAATTGCAATATTTCATGCTGTTCTTCTGCTCTGACTTCTGAAGCTTCTAATGCTCAGTTCAGACTTCACAGACTTTGTAGGAGAGAGTGAGTTAATTATGATGCTATGGCTATTTTTCTGTGGCTGTGCACAAGGGTGTATTGATACACTGCCTATTCTGCTAAATTTTGGTTTAGCAAGTATGACAGCCTGATTATTGATAAAGGGGCCAGCTTTACAACTGACATTACTGGAATATGTTTTCACAGCCACAAGTTTGTTGATTAACCTCAGAAGTAGTTTTGTAGCTATAACTTTTCCATGTTTTGATCTCCACTTTGTTCATCCAGCAATCCCATTTCCTGATGCACAATGGCGGTAATGTATGTAGTAGTTCACCCTGCCAAAGACACAAGGATGCAACAACAAGGGTGTGCATTACTTGTAATGAACCACGTTATCAGGCTGATTCAGGCCTATGGGAGCAAGAAAACTGTGATACTACTTTCAGACTTTACCTTGAGCCCCAGTACTGACATTTGCTGTGATGCAGTAGTTCACAGCTTATTTAGGTCTGGACTGCTGGGTTTGGCCTGACTTCATTGCTAGCTGAGGCCTGTTAGAAACTACTGAGTGAGGCAGACCTGGTGCTTTTCAGCAGCTTAGTCACAAGTGGCCATCCCGTGTAGTTAGTTGCTGGGCATTAAATCAGTGTCTACGTTTGCTCTTCAGCTGTTGAACGGTTGAAGCCTGTTGTTGATCCAAGCCCTTGGCAGCTGTTCCTGACCTTTGGCTTGTGTCTTGGCTCTGGCTCCCAACCCTTGGATCATATTCTGGCATTGGGTCCTGCCTCTTGGCAGCTTGTTCAGTTCCTGTCTTTGGCTTCAGCTTCAGCTTGTATGCTGGCCCTGGCTCCAGATCCTTGGCCGCTAGGTAGGTTCCAGATTTTCAGTGTTTATCCCTGTTCCAGGCTTCGGTTGGAATTGGCTGTGTCCTTGTGTCCTGCAGTGAATGGTCTGCAAACACTTAATAACATTGGGATTGTGTACAAGGCGGGGAAATACAATTATTAAGGATGCTTGTCTCTAGGAGGCTGTGCTCTATCAGCTGTCCCTGAGATCCACCAGAGTGAGGCCTTAGAAAGATGGAGGTGCTATTGTTAGTGAAGTTTTAAACTGACAAATATTTTTCCTTTGTTTTTGAGCTATGTCAACATGCATAGCTTAAATTCTTGTTTACTAAATGTTAATAGGAAAGCGAAAAACAAGAGCCATCTTGATCTCCTGGGCTGTATAATTTGAACTGTAAGCATTTTCTACAAAGCATAGAAATAAGATTTAAAAAAAAAAAAAAAAAACCGAAACAAAAAAAACCAACCCAAAAACGAACAGAGGAAAAAGCAGTGGTTTCTTGTAAGATGTATTCTCAAATTGTCCACATTGCTTGTATTTTTGATCCAGGAGAGAAAGAGAGAGAAACAGTGGAAGGAGGAAGGTTTTGAAAGAGAGGAAAACTTCTTTTATATATCAACGATTTTTTTTTTGTTGTTAGTTAATGTGATGTGATGTTTAACCTTACAATATTAAGCTATGCAGACCTAGGTGTTAATCTGACTTGAGTCCCAAGGAAGGATGAGCTGTGATGCAATGCTGATCTTTAGGGAATATACATGCACTCTAGTGTATTGGCAACCATTAGCCAAGGGTATGCAATACCGCAAAACAAATACTCAGGGAAAACTAACAATGTTGACAAAAATCCATGTACTGGAGATTTTGCAATTCCTATTTGCAGAGCAAGGCCAGATTTTGATTTCCGCTTAGATATCAGGATGATTTCAATCACATCCTGAAATAATATAAACCTGGAATAGCCTCATCAGTCAAACTGTCCAGTGCCAGATACTTCTAGCTCTCATTTTCATGTGTACAATATGCCGTATAATTGATTCTGTTTTTTCTGAAAACAAACAAAACCACAAAGAAAATGCCCACAACCCAAAACATCCAAACAAAATATGTAGGCTTTTGACAAGCTTGTGGATGGGACAGTGGAAAGGAAGAGTGTTAGTGGCAGATGAGTCTGTGTCTTCCAGAGAGCTTACTAAGCTTGGCAAATCTGGTGGGGGGCAGCAGACAAAGGGTGTGGGAGATGGTGGACAGCACGAGAACAAGCTGGAGGGCTAAGAACACCAGGAGAATATGGGCTTGTAAATAAGCTTTAGAAAGAAGACAGTTTTCCTAGAAGGAAGAAACATTTGCATTTAATTAATTACAGTCTAGGAAGGCCCCGAGAGTTTGAGTTGTGTTGGAAAGTAAGACTGGTGGAAAAGGTGGCTGATTTGTAGGATGGATGTTTCTTCCTCCCATGCCGAAAATCCACCCATTGAACGCAGACCACTTTAGAGTATGGAAACCTTATTGT
This sequence comes from Caloenas nicobarica, assembly GCF_036013445.1. NCBI lineage: Eukaryota > Metazoa > Chordata > Aves > Columbiformes > Columbidae > Caloenas > Caloenas nicobarica. The sequence continues at coordinate 55,563,970 of NC_088284.1, forward strand.
CCCGTTTTTATCTCCAGCTGGGGCCAAGCTGGAGCCTTTTTATTTTGGCAGGATTTCCTATTAAACACTTAAATTCAGATGGATTGTGTTTGTTTTCTCTGTCATTCTATTGTACTTATTTGCTTTGCCATCAGGCAAGCAATTTTCAAGTCTGATTCTCTGAACAACACTCCCTATCTCCCAATTTAAATGTTTTCCTATCAGACTTTTAATGTAAATGTTCTTTTTGGTCCCTTCCAGCATCTTGTCTTTGTAGATCTGCCATAATTCTCTGATCCTTTAGGAACAAGATTTGTTGTCTTGTACTGGATATCTTGTTGGCTTAAGTTTATTTTTGAAGAGTGGTAGCCTTGTGTCAGTCTAATAAGGAGAAACTCTGGTAGGTAAATGCATATATGTTATGGCGAAAGATGACCAGGGTAAGTGCAGTGCTGTACCTCTTTCTGGATAGAGGTACTTAAGCATCTCTCTCTCTGTGGAGATCTCAGATTTCTCCCCAGCTCAAGGAGACTGCTGGTGCCAATTGCATTGTCTTGCAATTTAGTTCTTGAGAGTCTGTGAATTGTCTCTGGAAGTATCGTGTATTCAGTTAAACACCTGTCTCGAAGAAATGGTACAGCAGACAAATCTTTTTCCTCTGCACAGGTGCTATGTAAGCCAAATTTGGAAGTGGAGACTGAAATTATGAGCTGTATGCACCTCTCACTTGCCTAAAAGAATGGAGTGCTGTGTAATTCAAAGTTATATTTTAAGTTGCACCAAAGTTGAGCCCTCATGCAACTTCTTTCACATATTCAATGCAGCAAGTCACCATGCACTCATTGATGTGGTAGTAATGTACTGGCTTCTTCATGGTTGCAGACTCTGTCTGTCTAAGCTTCAGAGGACTCTCTCAGTGGTTGCAGCCAACTCTCTTCTAAAAGAAGACTGAGGGGAAAGACTTGCAGTCATGGTCAGCCTTCTCTCTTGTTGGGAGTTATTTAATTACCTAGACATAAGGCCTGGATCTCTGGCTGCACCAACCAATTAGGACTACACACAGCAGCTGGCTGGCTGGTTTTATGTTGAGCTGGTTTGCTTGTTATTGCAGAGTGTTGATTATGTTGATGGTCTAGGATATGGCAGCTGAACAACTAACAGACATAATCCCTTTGAATCATGAGTTGATTTTGGAGAAACAAATTCAGTGGCTTTGTAACTAGATCTGGTGTCTCACCTCTAGCTCCTTTCGGTCAGCCGATTCAGGCCAACTTTGTCAGCTATTTTGAGCCCAAATAGCATTCCTTGGGACACTGACATATCTTAGTCAAATCACTCCTGTGCCCTTGTTTCAGCTTTCCTCTCTCTGTCCCATGAATGCTGTGTATTTTGTCAAGTCTGTGTCAAGTCTACCAGTTGCTGCTGCTTACTCGTTGCCTACTGTTTTCGCTCTTGCTCTCAGACACCTGGTTGTTTTCTCATCAAAATCAAAGCACTTCCTTGTAATTAAACAGCCACAGGACACTGTTCCTGTAAGTAGGTCAGTGCCACACGGTCCCACATCACAGAATAATTTAGGTTGGAAGTGATCTCTGGAGATACTTAGTTCAATCCCCTGCTCAAACCAGTGGAGTCCTTTCCCAAACTTGGACTAATACTGCAGATCAGTGCAGTATTCTGTGCCTGGCAAGGTACAAGGCTTGCCTGCCTACAGGACACTAGCTTTACCTTTTTGCCCTCAACAGGTTCCTGTTTCTGAGACTCAGGCCTCACCACGGGGCTTATGCACTAGCTTTGTCACACCAAGTTGTGCTGACTATTATCAATCCTACTTACCGGTGAAAATAACGTTGGCAAAATAGTTATGCTTAACAGTATCTGTTTGTTTAGCAGAATTATTAATGTTCCTGTTATGCCTCAGAACGTTATGTTTTCCATTCTTTTTTTTTTTACTTGTTTTAGAAAGGAACCTCAAAGAGCTAATTGATTTGACAGAAGAGCCATGCATTTGAAAATATTTATTACTTCTGTGTTGCTGCAAATTATGGTATAATATCAAAATTTGCAGTGCACATAACAGTAAAGTAAGTGCTTGTGAAGAGGCTGGAGCAGACCATTAGATTGTTATTTTTTCATAGAATAGTTCTCCCTGAGACTTCAAAAACCTCTAAGGCTTTGGTTTTAGGCAATTTGCTTGAGAAGAAATGGAACCAACATATCATCTACTTATGTATATATTAGCACCAGCTGCCCTTGTAATCTGAACTGCCTGGATTAATCAAACACCTACCTGATTAAAAATTGGACTACAAATGAATGAATAAATAATAAGTTGTTTTGAATAAGTCAGAGTTTGGGGGGTTTGTGTCAGCACTCTTGCTGCTTTTTTGGCAGCTATATTAACGAGCAGCTTTTCTCTCGTTCAAATAAAAGCAAAACAGCCTTTGAATTTTGTACTCAGAAATTCCACTATCTGCCTAATGTTCTTTTTTTAATTAGAAGGATACACATATGACTTAATTAATCAAGCCTGTCTTAGGGAATTATGCATTTATTAATGGTTTCTGCACTCAAACACATTATTAAGGGATTTGTGCTAAGTACCTGACATAAGACAGCCTAATTTTGCTTGCTTTGCTTAATGTATTGAGAAACAGCTTGTTGATCAGATTTCAAAACATTCATGCTATGAACTAATGTCCTATTTAGAATGTTTAAAAATGCAGCAATTTGGCAACCAAGTACTCTAGTGATTTGTATTTAAAATAAAGTGCCAAGCAAGAAATGAGAAGAATGTAACTTCCTTGACAACAGTGACAATGGAAGCAAATAAAATAAGAAAGATTGCTTTGATTCAGGCTTTCATTTTTTGATTCAAGTTTTTTTTTTTTTAAAAAAGAAATAGAATGAAAGAAAAACAGATAATTTATCTATTGTTCAAGAACCTGGAAACCAGGATATCTGATTTTTTTTTTTCTTTCTTGTCATGCACCTTCCAGTTTAAGAACCACTTCTTTACTGTTGTCCTGCTTCATGTGACATTCTACCTCACCTGGAGGTGATGCCAGGTGGACAAATATACAAAAGCACTTGTAATTTTTCTAGGGGCTAGCCTGGAACTCACTGCCACTTGTGCCCATTGGGCCCTCATCACCAGGGTAAGTTCTTTTTCCCATTGGGAGCATGTAGGATTTCAGAGAAGGTGCTCTCTGAAGTCCCTGCATGAAGAGTTTAGTGTCTTCAGGTAGCATGATCACATTTCCAGAACTCTTGCATGTATTTGCCTTCGGTAATGTTCCTGTGCCTTGTCCTAGGGATTATCTCTCCTAATTTTTGTCTATATGTACAATTGCAGTACCCTATCTAAAGAGAAGTAACAGATACTTGTCTTTAACAAAAGTTTTGCTGTTTGGAAGCTATTAAGGTGTGTTATGTTTATAAGAGTGATACAGTCTCAAATGCACTCTCACACTAACCTACATGAAGGTAAACAGAAATCCTTTATGGAAAGGAAGGACACGTGCTGGTATGGTCAAGGATAGAAATATCACCATATTGGCAAAATTTTCATCTTTGCAGGCTCTCTCTCAGCAAGAAAACCTGGCTCCCTACCAGTTTGGGTCTGGGTCTGAGTGTGTTCAGTCCTTTTGGGCCGTATATTTTACCTCCTTTGATGTGCTACTCAAGGAAAAAACGTGTTATCATCGTGATCCTGCTGATCTAGGACAGTTAGATTATTTAAACTGATTATTTCCAGAGCTTCAGTCTTCTAGACATTGCAAGCTGCTGCCCATCTGCCTGTGGAAATGTGAAGGATCCCTAGAAGAAGGATGTTGTTGCTCTAGCTATCCACATGGAGCAATATAAAATAAAATTATTTCTAAAGCGTTAGTTTCTCAGTGTTTTTATTTTCAAGTTCAATTTACTTAAGATTTGGGATGTCTCTCCCCTTCCCTTCCCTTGCCTTCCCGCACCTTCCCTTGCCTTCCCGCACGTTTCCTTGCCTTCCCGCACCTTGCCTTGCTGCACCTTGCCTTGCCGCACCTTCCCTTCCCTTCCCGAATCTTGCCTTCCCTTCCCGCGCCTTCCCTACCCTTTCCCGCGCCTTCCCTTCCCGGACCTTCCCTGCCCGCATCTACCCGCAACTTCCCTTCCCGCAACTTCCCACACCTTCCCTTCCCACACCTTCCCTTCCCTTCCCGTCACCTTCCCTTCCCTTCCCTTCCCTTCCCTTCCCTTCCCTTCCCTTCCCTTTCCTTCCCTTCCTTTCACTTCCCTTCCCTTCCCTTCGCTTCCCTTCTCTTCCCTTCCCTTCTCTTCCCTTCCCTTCTCTTCCCTTCCCTTCCCTTCCCGCACCTTCCCTTCCCGCACCTTCCCTTCCCGCACCTCCCCTTCCCTTCCCGCACCTTCCCTTCCCTTCCCGCACCTTCCCTTCCCTTCCCTTCCCTTCCCTTCCCGCACCTTCCCTTCCCTTCCCGCACCTTCCCTTCCCTTCCCGCACCTTCCCTTCCCGCACCTTCCCTTCCCGCACCTTCCCTTCCCGCACCTTCCCTTCCCGCACCTTCCCTTCCCTTCCCGCACCTTCCCTTCCCTTCCCGCACCTTCCCTTCCCGCACCTTCCCTTCCCGCACCTTCCCTTCCCGCACCTTCCCTTCCCGCACCTTCCCACACCTTCCCACACCTTCCCACACCTTCCCACACCTTCCCACACCTTCCCACACCTTCCCACACCTTCCCACACCTTCCCACAACTAGCCACACCTTCCCACAACTAGCCACACCCTCCCACACCTTCCCTTCCATTTCCTTCCCTTCCCTTCCATTCCCGTCCCTTCCCGTCCCTTCCCTTCAAGCAACTTCCCTTCCCGCAACTTCCCTTCCCTTCCCTTCCCGCAACTTCCCTTCCCGCAACTTCCCTTCCCTTCCCTTCCCTTCCCTTCCCTTCCCTTCCCTTCCCTTCCCTTCCCTTCCCTTCCCTTCCCTTCCCTTCCCTTCCCTTCCCGCACCTTCCCGCACCTTCCCTTCCCTTCCCGCACCTTCCCGCACCTTCCCTTCCCTTCCCGCACCTTCCCTTCCCTTCCCGCACCTTCCCTTCCCTTCCCGCACCTTCCCTTCCCGCACCTTCCCTTCCCTTCCCGCACCTTCCCTTCCCTTCCCGCACCTTCCCTTCCCGCACCTTTCCTTCCCGCACCTTCCCGCACCTTCCCTTCCCGCACCTTCCCTTCCCGCACCTTCCTTTCCCGCACCTTCCTGCACCTTCCCTTCCCGTACCTTCCCTTCCCTTCCCTTCCCGCACCTTCCCTTCCCGCACCTTCCCTTCCCGCACCTTCCCTTCCCGCACCTTCCCTTTCCGCACCTTCCCGCACCTTAACCTTGCCGCACCTTCCCTTCCCGCACCTTCCTTTCCTGCACCTTCCCTCACCTTCCCTTCCCACAACTTCCCTTCCCTTCCATTCACTTCCCTTCCCTTCCTGCAACTTCCCTTCCCTTCCCTTCCCTTCCCTTCCCTTCCCTTCCCTTCCCTTCCCTTCCCTTCCCTTCCCTTCCCTTCCCTTCCCTTCCCTTCCCTCCCCTTCCCTTCCCCTTCCCCTTCCCCTTCCCCTTCCCCTTCCCTTCCCTTCCCGCAACTTCCCGCAACTTCCCGCACCTTCCCTTCCCGCAACTTCCCTTCCCTTCCCTTCCCTTCCCGCACCTTCCTTTTCCTTCCCTTCCCTTCCCTTCCCGCACCTTCCTTTTCCTTCCCTTCCCTTCCCTTCCCTTCCCGCACCTTCCTTTTCCTTCCCTTCCCTTCCCTTCCCTTCCCGCACCTTCCTTTTCCTTCGCTTCCCTTCCCTTCCCATCCCTTCCCTTCCCACACCTTCCCTTCCCGCACCTTCCCTCACCTTCCCTTCCCACACCTTCCCTTCCCTTCCATTCACTTTCCTTCCCTTCCCTTCCCTTCCCTTCCCTTCCCTTCCCTTCCCTTCCCTTCCCTTCCCTTCCCTTCCCTTCCCTTCCCTTCCCGCATCTTCCCTTCCCGCACATTCATTTCCTGACCTTCCCTTCCCTTCCCCCCATTCCCTTCCCTTCCCTTCCCGCACCATCCCTTCCCTTCCCTTCCGTTCCCGCACCTTCCCTTCCCTTCCATTCCCTTCCCTTCCATTCCCTCCCCGCACCTTCCCGCACCTTCCCTTCCCGCACCTTCCCTTCCCTTCCCGTACCTTCACGTCCAGCACCTTCCTTTCCCATCCCTTCCCTTCCTGCACCTTCCCTTCCCATCCCTTCCCTTCACTTCCCTTCCCGCACCTTCCCTTCCCACTCCTTCCCTGCTCGCACCTTCCCTTCCCTTCCCTTCCCTTCCCTTCCCTTCCCTTCCCTTCCCTTCCCTTCCCTTCCCTTCCCTTCCCTTCCCGCACCTTCCCTTCCCTTCCCACACCTTCCCTTCCCTTCCCGCACCTGCCATTCCTTTCCCGCCCCTCCCCGTCCAGCACCTTCCCTTCCCTTCCCTTCCCTTCCCTTCCCTTCCCGCACCTTCCCTTCCCTTCCCTTCCCTTCCCTTCCCTTCCCTTCCCTTCCCTTCCCGCACGTTCCCTTCCCTTCCCTTCCATTCCCTTCCCTTCCCTTCCCTTCCCTTCCCTTCCCTTCCCTTCCCTTCCCTTCCCTTCCCTTCCCTTCCCGCACCTTCCCTTCCCTTCCCGCACCTTCCCTTCCCGCACCTTCCCTTCCCGCACCTTCCCTTCCCGCACCTTCCCTTCCCTTCCCTTCCCTTCCCGCACCTTCCCTTGCTGAACCTTCCCGCACCTTCCCTTGCTGCACCTTCCCGCACCTTCCCTTCCCGTATCTTCCCTTCCCTTCCCTTCCCGCAACTTCCCTTCCCGCACCTTCCCTTTCCACACCATCCCTTCCCTTCCCTTTCCTTCCCTTCCTTTCCCTTCCCTTCCCTTCCCTTCCCTTCCCTTCCCTTCCCTTCCCTTCCCTTCCCGCACCTTCCCGCACCTTCCCGCACCTTCCCTTCTCGCACCTTCCCTTCCCGCACCTTCCCTCACCTTCCCTTCCCACACCTTCCCTTCCCTTCCATTCACTTCCCTTCCCTTCCCTTCCCTTCCCTTCCCTTCCCTTCCCTTCCCTTCCCTTCCCTTCCCTTCCGGCACCTTCCCTTCCCGCACCTTCTTTTACCGCAACTTCCCTTCCCGCATCTTCCTGCACCTTCCATTCCGGCACCTCCCCGCACCTTCCCTTCCCTTCCCTTCCCTTCCCTTCCCTTCCCTTCCCTTCCCTTCCCTTCCCGCACCTTCCCTTCCCTTCCCGCACCTTCCCTTCCTGCACCTTCCCTTCGCGCAACTTCCCTTCCCTTCCCTTCCCTTCCCTTCCCTTCCCTTCCCTTCCCTTCCCTTCCCTTCCCTTCCCTTCCCTTCCCTTCCCGCACCTTCCCTTCCTGCACCTTCCCTTCACGCAACTTCCCTTCCCTTCCCTTCCCTTCCCTTCCCTTCCCTTCCCTTCCCTTCCCTTCCCTTCCCTTCCCTTCCCTTCCCTTCCCTTCCCTTCCCTTTCCTTCCCTTCCCTTCCCTTCCCTTCCCTTCCCTTCCTTTACATTCCCTTCCCTTCCCTTCCCCCACCTTCCCGTCCCGCACCTTCCCTTCCTTTCCTGCAACTTCCCTTCCCTTCCCGCACCTTCCCACACTTTCCCTTCCCTTCCCTTCTCTTCCCTTCCCTTCCCTTCCCTTCCTTTCCATTCCCACACCTTCCTTTTCCTTCCCTTCCCTTCCCTTCCCGCACCTTCCCTTCCCGCACCTTCACTCACCTTCCCTTCCCGCACCTTCTCTCACCTTCCCTTCCCACACCTTCCCTTCCCTTCCATTCACTTTCCTTCCCTTCCATTCCTGCAAATTCCCTTCCCTTCCTTTCCCGCAACTTCCCTTCCCTTCCCTTCCCTTCCCTTCCCTTCCCGCAACTTCCCGCACCTTCCCATCCCGCAACTTCCCTTCCCTTCCCTTCCCTTCCCTTCCCTTCCCTTCCCTTCCCTTCCCTTCCCTTCCCTTCCCTTCCCTTCCCTTCCCTTCCCTTCCCTTCCCGAATCTTCCCTTCCCGCACATTCCTTTTCCTGACGTTCCCTTCCCTTCCCCCCCTTCCCTTCCCTTCCCTTCCCGCACCATCCCTTCCCTTCCCTTCCGGTCCCGCACCTTCCCTTCACTTCCATTCCCTTCCCTTCCCTTCCCTCCCCGCACATTCCCGCACCTTCCCTTCCCGCACCTTCCCTTCCCTTCCCGTACCTTCACGTCCAGCACCTTCCTTTCCCATCCTTTCCCTTCCTGCACCTTCCCTTCCCATCCCTTCCCTTCACTTCCCTTCCCGCACCTTTCCTTACCGCACCTTCCCTTCCTGCACCTTCCCTTCCCTTCCCTTCCCTTCCCTTCCTTTCAATTCCCTTCCCTTCCCTTCCCGCAACTTCCCTTCCCTTCCCGCACCTTTCCTTCCCAGACCTTCCGTCCCGCACCTTCCCTTCCCACACCTTCCCTGCTTGCACCTTCCCTTCCCTTCCCTTCCCTTCCCTTCCCTTCCCTTCCCTTCCCTTCCCTTCCCTTCCCTTCCCTTCCCTTCCCTTCCCTTCCCTTCCCGCACCTTCCCGCACCTTCCCGCACCTTCCCTTCCCCTCCCACACCTTCCCTTCCCTTCCCTTCCCTTCCCTTCCCTTCCCTTCCCTTCCCTTCCCGCACCGTCCCTTCCCTTCCCTTCCCTTCCCTTCCCTTCCCTTCCCTTCCCTTCCCTTCCCTTCCCTTCCCTTCCCTTCCCTTCCCTTCCCGCACCATCCCTTCCCTTCCCTTCCGTTCCCGCACCTTCCCTTCCCTTCCATTCCCTTCCCTTCCCTTCCCTTGCTGCACCTTCCCGCACCTTCCCTTCCCGCACCTTCCCTTCCCTTCCCGTACCTTCACGTCCAGCACCTTTCTTTCCCATCCCTTCCCTTCCTGCACCTTCCCTTCCCATCCCTTCCCTTCACTTCCGTTCCCGCACCTTCCCTTCCCACACCTTCCCTGCTCGCACCTTCCCTTCCCTTCCCTTCCCTTCCCGTCCCTTCCCTTCCCTTCCCTTCCCTTCCCTTCCCGCACCTTCCCTTCCCTTCCCACACCTTCCCTTCCCTTCCCGCACCTGCCCTTCCCTTCCCGCCCCTTCCCGTCCAGCACCTTCCCTTCCCTTCCCTTCCCTTCCCTTCCCTTCCCTTCCCTTCCCTTCCCTTCCCGCACCTTCCCTTCCCTTCCCTTCCCTTCCCTTCCCTTCCCTTCCCTTCCCTTCCCTTCCCTTCCCCTCCCTTCCCTTCCCTTCCCTTCCCGCACGTTCCCTTCCCTTCCCTTCCCTTCCCTTCCCTTCCCTTCCCTTCCCTTCCCGCACCTTCCCTTCCCTTCCCTTCCCTTCCCTTCCCGCACCTTCCCTTCCCGCACCTTCCCTTCCCTTCCCTTCCCTTCCCGCACCTTCCCTTGCTGAACCTTCCCGCACCTTCCCTTGCTGCACCTTCCCGCACCTTCCCTTCCCGTATCTTCCCTTCCCTTCCCTTCCCGCAACTTCCCTTCCCGCACCTTCCCTTTCCACACCATCCCTTCCCTTCCCTTTCCTTCCCTTCCTTTCCCTTCCCTTCCCTTCCCTTCCCTTCCCTTCCCTTCCCTTCCCTTCCCTTCCCTTCCCTTCCCTTCCCTTCCCTTCCCTTCCCTTCCCTTCCCTTCCCTTCCCTTCCCGCACCTTCCCGCACCTTCCCGCACCTTCCCTTCTCGCACCTTCCCTTCCCGCACCTTCCCTCACCTTCCCTTCCCACACCTTCCCTTCCCTTCGCTTCCCTTCCCTTCCCTTCCCTTCCCTTCCCTTCCCTTCCGGCACCTTCCCTTCCGGCACCTTCCCTTCCCGCACCTTCTTTTACCGCAACTTCCCTTCCCGCATCTTCCCGCACCTTCCATTCCCGCACCTCCCCGCACCTTCCCTTCCCGTACCTTCCCTTCCCTTCCCTTCCCTTCCCTTCCCTTCCCTTCCCTTCCCTTCCCTTCCCTTCCCTTCCCTTCCCGCACCTTCCCTTCCTGCACCTTCCCTTCGCGCAACTTCCCTTCCCTTCCCTTCCCTTCGCTTCCCTTCCCTTCCCTTCCCTTCCCTTCCCTTCCCTTCCCTTCCCTTCCCTTCCCTTCCCTTCCCTTCCCTTCCCTTCCTTTACATTCCCTTCCCTTCCCTTCCCCCACCTTCCCGTCCCGCACCTTCCCTTCCCTTCCTGCAACTTCCCTTCCCTTCCCGCACCTTCCCACACCTTCCCTTCCCTTCCATTCCCTTCCCTTCCCTTCCCTTCCTTTCCGTTCCCACACATTCCTTTTCCTTCCCTTCCCTTCCCTTCCCGCACCTTCCCTTCCCGCACCTTCACTCACCTTCCCTTCCCGCACCTTCTCTCACCTTCCCTTCCCACACCTTCCCTTCCCTTCCATTCACTTTCCTTCCCTTCCATTCCTGCAAATTCCCTTCCCTTCCTTTCCCGCAACTTCCCTTCCCTTCCCTTCCCTTCCCGCAACTTCCCGCACCTTCCCTTCCCGCAACTTCCCTTCCCTTCCCTTCCCTTCCCGCATCTTCCCTTCCCGCACATTCCTTTTCCTGACGTTCCCTTCCCTTCCCCCCCTTCCCTTCCCTTCCCTTCCCTTCCCTTCCCTTCCCTTCCCTTCCCTTCCCTTCCCTTCCCTTCCCTTCCCTTCCCTTCCCTTCCCTTCCTTTCAATTCTCTTCCCTTCACTTCCCTTAGCTTCCCGCAACTTCCCTTCCCTTCCCGCACCTTCCCTTCCCACACCTTCCCTTCTCGCAACTTCCCTTCCCTTCCTTCCCTTCCCGCACCTTCCCTTCCCTTCCCACACCTTCCCTTCCCTTCCCGCACCTTCCCTTCCCTTCCCGCCCCTTCCCGTCCAGCACCTTCCCTTCCCTTCCCTTCCCTTCCCTTCCCTTCACTTCCCTTCCAGCACCTTCCCTTCCCTTCCCTTCCCTTCCCTTCCCTTCCCTTCATTTCCCTTCCCTTCCCTTCCCTTTCCGCACCTTCCCTTCCCTTCCCTTCCCTTCCCTTCCCTTCCCTTCCCTTCCCTTCCCTTCCCTTCCCTTCCCTTCCCTTCTCTTCCCTTCCCTTCCCTTCCCTTCCCTTCCCTTCCCTTCCCTTCCATTCCCTTCCATTCCCTTCCCTTCCCTTCCTGCACCTTCCTTTTCCTTCCCTTCCCTTCCCTTCCCGTCCCTTCCCTTCCCTTCCCTTCTCTTCCCTTCCCTTCCCTTCCCTTCCCTTCCCTTCCCTTCCCTTCCCTTCCCTTCCCTTCCCGCACCTTCCCTTCCCGCACCTTCCTTTTCCTTCCCTTCCCTTCCATTCCCGCACCTTCCCTTCCCGCACCTTCCTTCACCTTCTCTTCCTACACCTTCCCTTCCCTTCCCTTCCCTTCCCGTCCCTTCCCTTCCCTTCCCTTCATTTCCCTTCCCGTCCCTTCCCTTCCCTTCCCTTCCCTTCCCTTCCCTTCCCTTCCCTTCCCTTCCCTTCCCTTCCCTTCCCTTCCCTTCCCTTCCCTTCCCTTCCCTTCCCTTCCCTTCCCTTCCCTTCCCTTCCCTTCCCTTCCCTTCCCCCACCTTCCCTTCCCTTCCCTTCCCTTCCCTTCCCTTCCCTTCCCTTCCCTTCCCTTCCCTTCCCTTCCCTTCCCTTCCCTTCCCTTCCCTTCCCTTCCCTTCCCTTCCCTTCCCTTCCCTTCCCTTCCCTTCCCTTCCCCCACCTTCCCTTCCCTTCCCTTCCCTTCCCTTCCCTTCCCTTCCCTTCCCTTCCCTTCCCTTCCCTTCCCTTCCCTTCCCTTCCCTTCCCTTCCCTTCCCGCACCTTCCCTTCCCTTCCCGCACCTTCCCTTCCCTTCCCGTACCTTCACGTCCAGCACCTTCCTTTCCCATCCCTTCCCTTCCTGCACCTTCCCTTCCCATCCCTTCCCTTCACTTCCCTTCCCGCACCTTCCCTTCCCACACCTTCCCTGCTCGCACCTTCCCTTCCCTTCCCTTCCCTTCCCTTCCCTTCCCTTCCCTTCCCTTCCCTTCCCGCACCTTCCCTTCCCTTCCCACACCTTCCCTTCCCTTCCCGCACCTGCCCTTCCCTTCCCGCCCCTCCCCGTCCAGCACCTTCCCTTCCCTTCCCTTCCCTTCCCTTCCCTTCCCTTCCCTTCCCTTCCCTTCCCTTCCCTTCCCTTCCCTTCCCTTCCCTTCCCTTCCCGCACGTTCCCTTCCCGCACGTTCCCTTCCCTTCCCTTCCCTTCCCTTCCCTTCCCTTCCCTTCCCTTCCCTTCCCTTCCCTTCCCTTCCCTTCCCGCACCTTCCCTTCCCTTCCCTTCCCTTCCCGCACCTTCCCTTCCCGCACCTTCCCTTCCCTTCCCTTCCCTTCCCGCACCTTCCCTTGCTGAACCTTCCCGCACCTTCCCTTGGTGCACCTTCCCGCACCTTCCCTTCCCGTATCTTCCCTTCCCTTCCCTTCCCGCAACTTCCCTTCCCGCACCTTCCCTTTCCACACCATCCCTTCCCTTCCCTTTCCTTCCCTTCCTTTCCCTTCCCTTCCCTTCCCTTCCCTTCCCTTCCCTTCCCTTCCCGCACCTTCCCGCACCTTCCAGCACCTTCCCTTCTCGCACCTTCCCTTCCCGCACCTTCCCTCACCTTCCCTTCCCACACCTTCCCTTCCCTTCCATTCACTTTCCTTCCCTTCCCTTCCCTTCCCTTCCCTTCCCTTCCCTTCCCTTCCGGCACCTTCCCTTCCCGCACCTTCTTTTACCGCAACTTCCCTTCCCGCATCTTCCCGCACCTTCCATTCCCGCACCTCCCCGCACCTTCCCTTCCCTTCCCTTCCCTTCCCTTCCCTTCCCTTCCCTTCCCTTCCCTTCCCTTCCCTTCCCTTCCCTTCCCTTCCCTTCCCTTCCCTTCCCTTCCCTTCCCTTCCCGCACCTTCCCTTCCCGCACCTTCCCTTCCTGCACCTTCCCTTCGCGCAACTTCCCTTCCCTTCCCTTCCCTTCCCTTCCCTTCCCTTCCCTTCCCTTCCCTTCCCTTCCCGCACCTTCCCTTCCCTTCCCGCACCTTCCCTTCCCGCACCTTCCCTTCCCGCACCTTCCCTTCCCGCACCTTCCCTTCCCTTCCCTTCCCTTCCCGCACCTTCCCTTGCTGAACCTTCCCGCACCTTCCCTTGCTGCACCTTCCCGCACCTTCCCTTCCCGTATCTTCCCTTCCCTTCCCTTCCCGCAACTTCCCTTCCCGCACCTTCCCTTTCCACACCATCCCTTCCCTTCCCTTTCCTTCCCTTCCTTTCCCTTCCCTTCCCTTCCCTTCCCTTCCCTTCCCTTCCCTTCCCTTCCCTTCCCGCACCTTCCCGCACCTTCCCGCACCTTCCCTTCTCGCACCTTCCCTTCCCGCACCTTCCCTCACCTTCCCTTCCCACACCTTCCCTTCCCTTCCATTCACTTCCCTTCCCTTCCCTTCCCTTCCCTTCCCTTCCCTTCCCTTCCCTTCCCTTCCCTTCCGGCACCTTCCCTTCCCGCACCTTCTTTTACCGCAACTTCCCTTCCCGCATCTTCCTGCACCTTCCATTCCGGCACCTCCCCGCACCTTCCCTTCCCTTCCCTTCCCTTCCCTTCCCTTCCCTTCCCTTCCCTTCCCTTCCCTTCCCGCACCTTCCCTTCCCTTCCCGCACCTTCCCTTCCTGCACCTTCCCTTCGCGCAACTTCCCTTCCCTTCCCTTCCCTTCCCTTCCCTTCCCTTCCCTTCCCTTCCCTTCCCTTCCCTTCCCTTCCCTTCCCTTCCCTTCCCTTCCCTTCCCTTCCCGCACCTTCCCTTCCTGCACCTTCCCTTCACGCAACTTCCCTTCCCTTCCCTTCCCTTCCCGCACCTTCCCTTCCCTTCCCACACCTTCCCTTCCCTTCCCTTCCCTTCCCTTCCCTTCCCTTTCCTTCCCTTCCCTTCCCTTCCCTTCCCTTCCCTTCCTTTACATTCCCTTCCCTTCCCTTCCCCCACCTTCCCGTCCCGCACCTTCCCTTCCTTTCCTGCAACTTCCCTTCCCTTCCCGCACCTTCCCACACCTTCCCTTCCCTTCCCTTCTCTTCCCTTCCCTTCCCTTCCCTTCCTTTCCGTTCCCACACCTTCCTTTTCCTTCCCTTCCCTTCCCTTCCCGCACCTTCCCTTCCCGCACCTTCACTCACCTTCCCTTCCCGCACCTTCTCTCACCTTCCCTTCCCACACCTTCCCTTCCCTTCCATTCACTTTCCTTCCCTTCCATTCCTGCAAATTCCCTTCCCTTCCTTTCCCGCAACTTCCCTTCCCTTCCCTTCCCTTCCCTTCCCTTCCCGCAACTTCCCTTCCCTTCCCATCCCGCAACTTCCCTTCCCTTCCCTTCCCTTCCCTTCCCTTCCCTTCCCTTCCCTTCCCTTCCCTTCCCTTCCCGAATCTTCCCTTCCCGCACATTCCTTTTCCTGACGTTCCCTTCCCTTCCCCCCCTTCCCTTCCCTTCCCTTCCCGCACCATCCCTTCCCTTCCCTTCCGGTCCCGCACCTTCCCTTCACTTCCATTCCCTTCCCTTCCCTTCCCTCCCCGCACATTCCCGCACCTTCCCTTCCCGCACCTTCCCTTCCCTTCCCGTACCTTCACGTCCAGCACCTTCCTTTCCCATCCTTTCCCTTCCTGCACCTTCCCTTCCCATCCCTTCCCTTCACTTCCCTTCCCGCACCTTTCCTTACCGCACCTTCCCTTCCTGCACCTTCCCTTCCCTTCCGTTCCCTTCCCTTCCTTTCAATTCCCTTCCCTTCACTTCCCTTCCCTTCCCGCAACTTCCCTTCCCTTCCCGCACCTTTCCTTCCCAGACCTTCCGTCCCGCACCTTCCCTTCCCACACCTTCCCTGCTTGCACCTTCCCTTCCCTTCCCTTCCCTTCCCTTCCCTTCCCTTCCCTTCCCTTCCCTTCCCTTCCCTTCCCGCACCTTCCCGCACCTTCCCGCACCTTCCCGCACCTTCCCTTCCCCTCCCACACCTTCCCTTCCCTTCCCTTCCCTTCCCTTCCCTTCCCTTCCCTTCCCTTCCCGCACCGTCCCTTCCCTTCCCTTCCCTTCCCTTCCCTTCCCTTCCCTTCCCTTCCCTTCCCTTCCCTTCCCTTCCCGCACCATCCCTTCCCTTCCCTTCCGTTCCCGCACCTTCCCTTCCCTTCCATTCCCTTCCCTTCCCTTCCCTTGCTGCACCTTCCCGCACCTTCCCTTCCCGCACCTTCCCTTCCCTTCCCGTACCTTCACGTCCAGCACCTTTCTTTCCCATCCCTTCCCTTCCTGCACCTTCCCTTCCCATCCCTTCCCTTCACTTCCGTTCCCGCACCTTCCCTTCCCACACCTTCCCTGCTCGCACCTTCCCTTCCCTTCCCTTCCCTTCCCGTCCCTTCCCTTCCCTTCCCTTCCCTTCCCTTCCCGCACCTTCCCTTCCCTTCCCACACCTTCCCTTCCCTTCCCGCACCTGCCCTTCCCTTCCCGCCCCTTCCCGTCCAGCACCTTCCCTTCCCTTCCCTTCCCTTCCCTTCCCTTCCCTTCCCTTCCCTTCCCTTCCCTTCCCTTCCCGCACCTTCCCTTCCCTTCCCTTCCCTTCCCTTCCCTTCCCTTCCCTTCCCTTCCCTTCCCTTCCCTTCCCTTCCCCTCCCTTCCCTTCCCTTCCCTTCCCGCACGTTCCCTTCCCTTCCCTTCCCTTCCCTTCCCTTCCCTTCCCTTCCCTTCCCTTCCCTTCCCTTCCCTTCCCTTCCCGCACCTTCCCTTCCCTTCCCTTCCCTTCCCTTCCCGCACCTTCCCTTCCCGCACCTTCCCTTCCCTTCCCTTCCCTTCCCGCACCTTCCCTTGCTGAACCTTCCCGCACCTTCCCTTGCTGCACCTTCCCGCACCTTCCCTTCCCGTATCTTCCCTTCCCTTCCCTTCCCGCAACTTCCCTTCCCGCACCTTCCCTTTCCACACCATCCCTTCCCTTCCCTTTCCTTCCCTTCCTTTCCCTTCCCTTCCCTTCCCTTCCCTTCCCTTCCCTTCCCTTCCCTTCCCTTCCCTTCCCTTCCCTTCCCTTCCCTTCCCTTCCCTTCCCTTCCCTTCCCGCACCTTCCCGCACCTTCCCTTCTCGCACCTTCCCTTCCCGCACCTTCCCTCACCTTCCCTTCCCACACCTTCCCTTCCCTTCGCTTCCCTTCCCTTCCCTTCCCTTCCCTTCCCTTCCCTTCCGGCACCTTCCCTTCCGGCACCTTCCCTTCCCGCACCTTCTTTTACCGCAACTTCCCTTCCCGCATCTTCCCGCACCTTCCATTCCCGCACCTCCCCGCACCTTCCCTTCCCGTACCTTCCCTTCCCTTCCCTTCCCTTCCCTTCCCTTCCCTTCCCTTCCCTTCCCTTCCCTTCCCGCACCTTCCCTTCCTGCACCTTCCCTTCGCGCAACTTCCCTTCCCTTCCCTTCCCTTCGCTTCCCTTCCCTTCCCTTCCCTTCCCTTCCCTTCCCTTCCCTTCCCTTCCCTTCCCTTCCCTTCCCTTCCCTTCCCTTCCTTTACATTCCCTTCCCTTCCCTTCCCCCACCTTCCCGTCCCGCACCTTCCCTTCCCTTCCTGCAACTTCCCTTCCCTTCCCGCACCTTCCCACACCTTCCCTTCCCTTCCATTCCCTTCCCTTCCCTTCCCTTCCTTTCCGTTCCCACACATTCCTTTTCCTTCCCTTCCCTTCCCTTCCCGCACCTTCCCTTCCCGCACCTTCACTCACCTTCCCTTCCCGCACCTTCTCTCACCTTCCCTTCCCACACCTTCCCTTCCCTTCCATTCACTTTCCTTCCCTTCCATTCCTGCAAATTCCCTTCCCTTCCTTTCCCGCAACTTCCCTTCCCTTCCCTTCCCTTCCCGCAACTTCCCGCACCTTCCCTTCCCGCAACTTCCCTTCCCTTCCCTTCCCTTCCCGCATCTTCCCTTCCCGCACATTCCTTTTCCTGACGTTCCCTTCCCTTCCCCCCCTTCCCTTCCCTTCCCTTCCCTTCCCTTCCCTTCCCTTCCCTTCCCTTCCCTTCCCTTCCCTTCCTTTCAATTCTCTTCCCTTCACTTCCCTTAGCTTCCCGCAACTTCCCTTCCCTTCCCGCACCTTCCCTTCCCACACCTTCCCTTCTCGCAACTTCCCTTCCCTTCCTTCCCTTCCCGCACCTTCCCTTCCCTTCCCACACCTTCCCTTCCCTTCCCGCACCTTCCCTTCCCTTCCCGCCCCTTCCCGTCCAGCACCTTCCCTTCCCTTCCCTTCCCTTCCCTTCACTTCCCTTCCAGCACCTTCCCTTCCCTTCCCTTCCCTTCCCTTCCCTTCCCTTCATTTCCCTTCCCTTCCCTTCCCTTTCCGCACCTTCCCTTCCCTTCCCTTCCCTTCCCTTCCCTTCCCTTCCCTTCCCTTCCCTTCCCTTCTCTTCCCTTCCCTTCCCTTCCCTTCCCTTCCCTTCCCTTCCCTTCCCTTCCATTCCCTTCCATTCCCTTCCCTTCCCTTCCTGCACCTTCCTTTTCCTTCCCTTCCCTTCCCTTCCCGTCCCTTCCCTTCCCTTCCCTTCTCTTCCCTTCCCTTCCCTTCCCTTCCCTTCCCTTCCCTTCCCTTCCCTTCCCTTCCCTTCCCTTCCCTTCCCTTCCCTTCCCTTCCCGCACCTTCCCTTCCCGCACCTTCCTTTTCCTTCCCTTCCCTTCCATTCCCGCACCTTCCCTTCCCGCACCTTCCTTCACCTTCTCTTCCTACACCTTCCCTTCCCTTCCCTTCCCTTCCCGTCCCTTCCCTTCCCTTCCTTTCATTTCCCTTCCCGTCCCTTCCCTTCCCTTCCCTTCTCTTCCCTTCCCTTCCCTTCCCTTCCCTTCCCTTCCCTTCCCTTCCCTTCCCTTCCCTTCCCTTCCCTTCCCTTCCCTTCCCTTCCCTTCCCTTCCCCCACCTTCCCTTCCCTTCCCTTCCCTTCCCTTCCCTTCCTTCCCTTCCCTTCCCTTCCCTTCCTTCCCTTCCCTTCCCTTCCCTTCCCTTCCCTTCCCTTCCCTTCCCTTCCCTTCCCTTCCCTTCCCTTCCCTTCCCTTCCCTTCCCTTCCCTTCCCTTCCCCCACCTTCCCTTCCCTTCCCTTCCCTTCCCTTCCCTTCCCTTCCCTTCCCTTCCCTTCCCTTCCCTTCCCTTCCCTTCCCTTCCCTTCCCTTCCCTTCCCTTCCCTTCCCTTCCCGCACCTTCCCTTCCCTTCCCGCACCTTCCCTTCCCTTCCCGTACCTTCACGTCCAGCACCTTCCTTTCCCATCCCTTCCCTTCCTGCACCTTCCCTTCCCATCCCTTCCCTTCACTTCCCTTCCCGCACCTTCCCTTCCCACACCTTCCCTGCTCGCACCTTCCCTTCCCTTCCCTTCCCTTCCCTTCCCTTCCCTTCCCTTCCCTTCCCTTCCCGCACCTTCCCTTCCCTTCCCACACCTTCCCTTCCCTTCCCGCACCTGCCCTTCCCTTCCCGCCCCTCCCCGTCCAGCACCTTCCCTTCCCTTCCCTTCCCTTCCCTTCCCTTCCCTTCCCTTCCCTTCCCTTCCCTTCCCTTCCCTTCCCTTCCCTTCCCTTCCCTTCCCTTCCCTTCCCTTCCCTTCCCTTCCCTTCCCTTCCCTTCCCGCACGTTCCCTTCCCTTCCCTTCCCTTCCCTTCCCTTCCCTTCCCTTCCCTTCCCTTCCCTTCCCTTCCCTTCCCTTCCCTTCCCTTCCCTTCCCTTCCCTTCCCTTCCCGCACCTTCCCTTCCCTTCCCTTCCCTTCCCGCACCTTCCCTTCCCGCACCTTCCCTTCCCTTCCCTTCCCTTCCCGCACCTTCCCTTGCTGAACCTTCCCGCACCTTCCCTTGGTGCACCTTCCCGCACCTTCCCTTCCCGTATCTTCCCTTCCCTTCCCTTCCCGCAACTTCCCTTCCCGCACCTTCCCTTTCCACACCATCCCTTCCCTTCCCTTTCCTTCCCTTCCTTTCCCTTCCCTTCCCTTCCCTTCCCTTCCCTTCCCTTCCCTTCCCGCACCTTCCCGCACCTTCCCGCACCTTCCCTTCTCGCACCTTCCCTTCCCGCACCTTCCCTCACCTTCCCTTCCCACACCTTCCCTTCCCTTCCATTCACTTTCCTTCCCTTCCCTTCCCTTCCCTTCCCTTCCCTTCCCTTCCCTTCCGGCACCTTCCCTTCCCGCACCTTCTTTTACCGCAACTTCCCTTCCCGCATCTTCCCGCACCTTCCATTCCCGCACCTCCCCGCACCTTCCCTTCCCTTCCCTTCCCTTCCCTTCCCTTCCCTTCCCTTCCCTTCCCTTCCCTTCCCTTCCCTTCCCTTCCCTTCCCTTCCCTTCCCTTCCCTTCCCTTCCCTTCCCGCACCTTCCCTTCCCGCACCTTCCCTTCCTGCACCTTCCCTTCGCGCAACTTCCCTTCCCTTCCCTTCCCTTCCCTTCCCTTCCCTTCCCTTCCCTTCCCTTCCCTTCCCGCACCTTCCCTTCCTGCACCTTCCCTTCGCGCAACTTCCCTTCCCTTCCCTTCCCTTCCCTTCCCTTCCCTTCCCTTCCCTTCCCTTCCCTTCCCTTCCCTTCCCTTCTTCCCTTCCTTCCTTCCCTTCCCTTCCCTTCCCTTCCCTTCCCTTTCCTTCCCTTCCCTTCCCTTCCCTTCCCTTCCCTTCCCTTCCTTTACATTCCCTTCCCTTCCCTTCCCCCACCTTCCCGTCCCGCACCTTCCCTTCCTTTCCTGCAACTTCCCTTCCCTTCCCGCACCTTCCCACACCTTCCCTTCCCTTTCCTTCTCTTCCCTTCCCTTCCCTTCCCTTCCTTTCCGTTCCCACACCTTCCTTTTCCTTCCCTTCCCTTCCCTTCCCGCACCTTCCCTTCCCGCACCTTCACTCACCTTCCCTTCCCGCACCTTCTCTCACCTTCCCTTCCCACACCTTCCCTTCCCTTCCATTCACTTTCCTTCCCTTCCATTCCTGCAAATTCCCTTCCCTTCCTTTCCCGCAACTTCCCTTCCCTTCCCTTCCCTTCCCTTCCCGCAACTTCCCACACCTTCCCATCCCGCAACTTCCCTTCCCTTCCCTTCCCTTCCCTTCCCTTCCCTTCCCTTCCCTTCCCTTCCCTTCCCTTCCCTTCCCTTCCCGAATCTTCCCTTCCCGCACATTCCTTTTCCTGACGTTCCCTTCCCTTCCCCCCCTTCCCTTCCCTTCCCTTCCCTTCCCTTCCCTTCCCTTCCCTTCCCTTCCCTTCCCTTCCCTTCCCTTCCCGCACCATCCCTTCCCTTCCCTTCTGTCCCGCACCTTCCCTTCACTTCCATTCCCTTCCCTTCCCTTCCCTCCCCGCACATTCCCGCACCTTCCCTTCCCGCACCTTCCCTTCCCTTCCCGTACCTTCACGTCCAGCACCTTCCTTTCCCATCCTTTCCCTTCCTGCACCTTCCCTTCCCATCCCTTCCCTTCACTTCCCTTCCCGCACCTTTCCTTACCGCACCTTCCCTTCCTGCACCTTCCCTTCCCTTCCCTTCCCTTCCCTTCCCTTCCTTTCAATTCCCTTCCCTTCACTTCCCTTCCCTTCCCGCAACTTCCCTTCCCTTCCCGCACCTTTCCTTCCCAGACCTTCCGTCCCGCACCTTCCCTTCCCACACCTTCCCTGCTTGCACCTTCCCTTCCCTTCCCTTCCCTTCCCTTCCCTTCCCTTCCCTTCCCTT